>NC_134357.1:364440487-365147487 GCF_048569485.1 Anomaloglossus baeobatrachus
ATTTTTTTCCCACGCTTTGAACTCATTTCACCCCTTTCAGCACTTCACATAGCACGTTGGAGGTTTTTTTTTTTTTTTTTTTTTTTTTTTTTTTTTTTTTTCCCTATGCCCGTGTGTCCTATTTTTCTTTCACTTTCTTGTACCTCACAAAACCCCTTTTTTTCACTGCTGGATTATTTCCAGTATCATACATACATATATTTTTGCACCTTTTTGCTGATTGTTTTGTCAGCGACCTGACACTATATTTTTATGTATTTTTAGGCGTAAGCTTTACAAATAAAGCACATTTTTTTACATTTGTTTCTATTAAAGCAAAAATCCGTGTGTCCCATTTTTCTTTCACATTCTTGTACCTCACAAAACCCTCTTTTTTTCATTGCTGGATCATCTCCAGTATTATACATATATATATATTTTTGCACTTTTTTGTTGATTGTCTTGTTAACGACCTGACACTATATTTTTATGTATTTTTTAGGCGCAAGCTTTACAAATAAAGCACATTTCTTTACATTTGTTTTTTATTAAAGCAAAAACCCGTGTGTCCCAACCCCCCTTTTTTTCACATTTTTGTACCTCGAAAAAAACCCCCCTTTTTTTCACTGCTGGATCATCTCCAGTATCATACATATATATATTTTTGCACTTTTTTGCTGATTGTTTTTGTCAGCGATCTGACACTATATTTTTATGTATCTTTAGGCACAAGTTTTACAAATAAAGCACATTTGTTTTTATTAAAGCATAAACCCCCCTTTTTTTTACTGCTGGATCATCTCCAGTATTATATACATATATATATTTTCGCACCTTCTTGCTGATATATTTTTGCACCTTCTTGCTGATTGTTTTGGCAGCGACCTGACATTATATTTTTATGTATTTTTAGGCGCAAGCTTTATAAATAAAGCACATTTTTTTACATTTGTTTTTTTATTAAAGCAAAAAATTTTTTACAGACATATGCGTACACCCCTCTGTTTTAACCCCTTCCAATTCCTTTTTTTTTTTTTTTTTTTTTCTTCTTTCTGTTTCTTCCATTTTTTTCTCCACTGCTTTCTGTTATTCATACACGTGATGTTCAGCCACTCCCTGACTGACATCACCTGTGTAGGTGTGGAGCCTCTTTTTCAATATATATGTATCCCCAAGTAGCAATTGGTATCATGCTGTTTTTTCCTTTGTCCTGATGAAGAAGGCGGACATGCCTTTGAAACGCGTAGACCTGGCCTAAATAAAGAAAATATAGCAAAGAATTCATCACATCGTTTGGCTTCATGGTTTTAGCGCAGTGTTAAACCCGACTTTCTTATCCATTCATGATTCCCTGTTGCATCATCGGGGCTGCTGCTTGACCATTTTCTGCATACATAGGAGTTGTGCCTGTCACAACTTCCATAGGTGAGCACCTGTTTTCATTTTCTAAGCCTGCATTGTTTGCCAGATAAGACCCTATGTGCGCTTTTCTCTCCACAGCATTTTGATTCTTACACCGTTTTTTGGCTTTGAGACCAAAAATCCTTTCCAGTGGAGTGCAGCTGCAAGGGTTTATTCTAACCATCATCAGTATGGATTACTTCGACAACCGCTTATCCTCTAGAGAGAGGCTTATCCAACGTACTGTTGGGCAACAAGAAGATTTTGATATAGACGTGGACCCACCATCTCCTTTTTCTGAGGAGGACTCAGCAAATATGAGAAAATTATTCCATTGCTTGGAAGATATCCTAAAGGAGGAACTTCATTTCAGCCTTGATGCGAGGTTCCTCTCCATTTACATGGAAGAGAGACTCTGTCCCAGAGGCTTAAGGATCCAACATACCTCACCTTTCCCCCAGGACTTGTCTTTCACCACTGAATGGGATAAACTCCTAATGGACTGCATGCAAGGTATGCTCCTTTGTTTATACAAAAAAAGGGATAGCATAGCCACGGCATGCATTGATAAAATTTCTGCTTTATATAAGGACTTAATTCGTTATAATTCACATCCAGAATATAAGTACCTTAATTCTGACATTAATACTCGCCTAACCCAGCTGGAGCATGATACTATCATTCGTAAATCTAAAAAAATCCAGAGAGACAGGCAGGACTGCGTCTCTAAAGCTCATACCAATACTACAATTAATTCCAGCCCAATGAGAATACCTAAATCCAGGAGGCATAGTTCTACTAACAGTAGAAATTTTGTTAATAGTAAATTTCATAAACCTTTGAGATCAGATCCTTCTAAGGACCGTGATCTGGCGAAAACTGCAGTAAATCCATCAGCTGCCACAATTTCATTCCTCCCTAAAAAAACTTATAGGAAAATTCCTGACACTATAGATCAGTTAGCGAGTGAGGTTTTTTCACGAGTGGGCACTGCACAAAATTCCATTTCACCTGGTAAATCCCAGTCCACCAAAGACACCAGTGTGCCCCCTTTGGAACCCAACCCCAGGGATCCAAATGAGATACGGGAACATTTAGCAAATATTAGGCTTCAGATTGAGAAAATCAGAAAGGAGAGGGACCTCTCTGAGTCCCAAGGGTTAAAAATTTCAGCATCAAATACTGGGAATACACAGGACTTTGATTTTATAGATTTACTCAATCTATCTACTCATGAGGATTCCCCTCCAACGCCAAGGGCGCAGGAGATATCTGTTTCACAGTCTGCTGGTACATCTTCAAATGACAACCCCATGACCCATAAAGTCATAACAATTGATAATACTCTTAAAGCCACTCCACTGGTTCCTTTTTTGCCCCCAGTTCGTGCCAACAAAGAGAATCTGATAACAGATTTCCTCATACCCAGGGGTTCCACGAAAAAAAGAAAAAACACTTTAGAGGAGTTCGAGCAGGTCGCCGGCTCCAGCAAAAAAGAAATCAGATTAATTTAGATTTGAAAATAGCTAATAATACCAAAAACATCTTTAACCTCTCCAGTTATGAGTTGAATAAATGGGAAATATCAGTACTCCAAAAAGGCCTCTCCTATTGCCCTTCATATCATTCCAAGGACTTTGATGTGTTTTTAGATGTCCAAAATTATATCAGAAAATTGACTCTAAAGAGGCATTTTTTATTAAATAGTAATACTCCCCCCATTAGTGACACGAATACTCTTCCAACAGATCTCCCCTTTGTCCACACTATTGTCAAACCCAAATCCAAATTCTACCCCACAGGGAGCAAAGGTCATCACATCAAGACTTTTAGTGACTTAGTTTTGACAGACCTCAAGGTGTTCATGAATACCAAAAGAAATTTTCAGCATAACCTCTCCCATAAAGAGAGATTGGCACTCAAAAACCTAAAAAATAATCGAGAAATTGTCATCAGATCGGCCGAAAAAGGGGGAGGCATTGTCGTCCAGAACAGGGGCGATTATGTAAATGAGGCTTTAAGGATACTCTCTGATCCCTTATACTATCAGACAGTAGAATGGGGGAAATATGATTCTGCTGTCATAGCCTATAAGGGTTTAATACAAAAAGCCGTTGATAATAATATTTTGAATTCATCTGAAAAGAGATTTTTACAGATTGATAGTTTTAATGTAGCATTTTTTTACCATCTGCCTAAATTGCATAAAAATCCGGTAAACCCCCCTGGACGCCCTATCATCTCAGGCATCAATTCACTCACAGCAAATTTAGCGGCATATGTGGATCAATTACTGCAACCGTATGTGATGGATTTAGGGAGTTATCTGAGAGATTCCTCCCATCTCATAAACATAATCAAAGATATTCCTTGGAAACAATCGTATCTCTTTGTAACTGTTGATGTTTCCGCATTATATTCAAATATTGCCCATGATTTGGGTCTTTTCAGTCTATGGTTTTTTCTCACCAAAGATAGCAGATTTCCTGCAATCCAAAAGAGGTTCCTTTTGGAGGCTATGAGCTTCATTTTACATAACAATTTCTTCACGTTCCTAGATAAACTTTACCATCAATATCTGGGTACAGCGATGGGATCAAAAGCAGCTTGTTCGTATGCAAATTTATTTATGGGACTATTCGAGAACCTCCATATACTGGATGGTAGTCATGTAAACAGTATTGTTGTCTACAAAAGATTCATAGATGATCTGTTTTTTATATGGGATAATGAACAAAACAATATTGATTCCTTTCTTGCTTTGTTAAATGAAAATACTTGGGGTTTGAATTTTACATCAACTGTCCATGATAAGACAATTCATTTTTTAGATCTGACACTTTATCATCAAAACAGCCGTATTCTTACCAAGACTTATTTTAAACAGGTGGACACTAATAGCTATATAAATTTCAATAGCGAACACTATGATAAATGGTTGCTCAATATACCGGTAAATCAATATAAAAGGATAAGGAGAAATTGCACAACAGATGAGGATTTCTCTGATCAGGTTGCCATTTTAAAAGAGCGGTTTTTGGAGAAAAAATATCCCCGTAATTTAATCAAAAAAGCCTTCACTACCACAAGATCTTTAAAACAAAAGGATTTGCTTGTTTCTAGGAAAGTTTTCCAATCCGATAATAAAGCAGACGGCGCGAGCCCGATTGTTAATGATTTTGCCCTCAATTTTATTACTACTTACAGCAGTGACAATTTTAGTTTTAAAAAAATTTTTTCAAAACACTGGGATATACTTTTAAATGACCCCATTTTAATGGGCATTTTACCCTCCCAACCGGGTTTTACTTTTAGGAGAGCTCCTACTATTAAGAATATTTTAGCTCCCAGTAGACTTAAAGATACTAGGAGCTCTAACACTACAACCCCTGTAATGGGGTCATTTAGATGTAATGCAAAAAACTGTCTCTGCTGCAAGATCATCGGTCATAATAAGATATCGTTTTGTTCGCACGTGGGTGCTGAGATTTTCCCTATTAAGGATTATATGACCTGCCAGACCGACCATGTCGTTTACTTATTGGATTGTATCTGTGGTAAGCAGTATGTGGGGAGGACTTGCCAGGCATTGCACAATAGGTTAAATTCTCACCGACATAACGTCAAGATTGGATATATGTTGCACAGTTTATCTAGACATTGTGCTTTATTTCACAATAAGATGATGTCCTGTACAATCACCCCTATTGAACATATTCCCTCAGATATACCAAATAGATTAGAATTATTAAGCAAAAAAGAGACCTTTTGGATCCATAAGCTCAGTACTCTAAAACCGCATGGGCTCAATGAATTGACCGATCTGTTTTATTAATCCTCGCTTATTATTTTAAAAAAAAAAAAAAAAAAAAAAAAAAAAAATTTTTAAAAAATTTTTAAAAAATTTTTTTTGGGATTTTTTTAATGTTTTATGTGAAATAAATTCCCAACAAATATTTTTTGGATATATATTATATATATTTCTTTTACATTTTCTAATGCGGTCTGCATAAACATGAAGTTTTTATACACCCAGTTTTTATCCTAATATAATAAGGACATTTTAATTTTTATATATGTATTTTTCCCCATTTTATTAAGATACTCCAAAAATTCCTTCCCCCTTCCCCAGCTTTCATTATAAGGTGGGATTGTATGTTTTTATATACAACTTTTCATATATATCCCTTTATCTGTTGGTTGTGATAATTATTTTATTTGGTTTCAGCGTGTTTCTTAAAGGTTTTTACTCTTTATATTATATTCATATCTATTGTATGTATTTATTTAAATGTGATACCATCAAACACTGTTTTTTGCCCTTGGATGGATGAATACAAAATTTGATCTTTATATTTGTTTCACTCTCCAGAAACTATCTTCTTTATTCTTTTCATATTTGATCTACCCCCTTTTTTCACTCACTGTATTTTGTTCCAGCCCGTTCTCTATGCCGACATGAATTCTTTTCACCCTGCTCCTTCATGCGCACGCATGCGCAGATAATTTTTTTCCCACGCTTTGAACTCATTTCACCCCTTTCAGCACTTCACATAGCACGTTGGAGTTTTTTTTTTTTTTTTTTTTTTTTTCCCTATGCCCGTGTGTCCTATTTTTCTTTCACTTTCTTGTACCTCACAAAACCCCTTTTTTTCACTGCTGGATTATTTCCAGTATCATACATACATATATTTTTGCACCTTTTTGCTGATTGTTTTGTCAGCGACCTGACACTATATTTTTATGTATTTTTTAGGCGCAAGCTTTACAAATAAAGCACATTTCTTTACATTTGTTTTTTATTAAAGCAAAAACCCGTGTGTCCCAACCCCCCTTTTTTTCACATTTTTGTACCTCGAAAAAAAACCCCCTTTTTTTCACTGCTGGATCATCTCCAGTATCATACATATATATATTTTTGCACTTTTTTGCTGATTGTTTTTGTCAGCGATCTGACACTATATTTTTATGTATCTTTAGGCACAAGTTTTACAAATAAAGCACATTTGTTTTTATTAAAGCATAAACCCCCCTTTTTTTTACTGCTGGATCATCTCCAGTATTATATACATATATATATTTTCGCACCTTCTTGCTGATATATTTTTGCACCTTCTTGCTGATTGTTTTGGCAGCGACCTGACATTATATTTTTATGTATTTTTAGGCGCAAGCTTTATAAATAAAGCACATTTTTTTACATTTGTTTTTTTATTAAAGCAAAAAAATTTTTACAGACATATGCGTACACCCCTCTGTTTTAACCCCTTCCAATTCCTTTTTTTTTTTTTTTTTTTTTCTTCTTTCTGTTTCTTCCATTTTTTTCTCCACTGCTTTCTGTTATTCATACACGTGATGTTCAGCCACTCCCTGACTGACATCACCTGTGTAGGTGTGGAGCCTCTTTTTCAATATATATGTATCCCCAAGTAGCAATTGGTATCATGCTGTTTTTTCCTTTGTCCTGATGAAGAAGGCGGACATGCCTTTGAAACGCGTAGACCTGGCCTAAATAAAGAAAATATAGCAAAGAATTCATCACATCGTTTGGCTTCATGGTTTTAGCGCAGTGTTAAACCCGACTTTCTTATCCATTCATGATTCCCTCAATGTTTCTTGTGAGAAGTCCCTTTCTTTATCATATTTGCAGAAACATTTACATGTGCTGCATCAGCTCTTGATCGTTGAGCTGCATCCTATACAAATGGAGTCTTCTTCATTCATTTGTGTATGAAAGGGCAGCAAGGCTGCCAGAGTAGGGTGCAAATGAGGCACTCAAAGTCTGATGATGTTGTTACAGTCTACATGAAAAAGATACCCTTTCTTTCATCTCACAGGCAGAGAGATTTTTGTCTGTAGTGCCAATCCTCTGGGAGCAACAGGCCTACATCAGCCACTCAGACATGTCTTCATTTTTTAAAATTGAAATCCCGAGCCACTTACTTCCCTGTTCTTTGGGAAGGGAGGAAATTGATGCTACTTTACTGCTGTCTGCCTGAAAGGATTTATTTTGAATGTCGAGACTACAAGATAGATATCAAAGTTATGTCTGGTGGGTACTGCTAGTTTTCTGATCACTGCAGCATGTCTCTATTTTTAAAATTGAAATGCCGGGCCACAGCATGTGGGTTGCATGGACCTCCCTGCTCTTTGAAAGCCCTATGGGGAGAGGGCCAATTGATGCTACTACAGTCATAGGAAAAAGTTTGGGCACCCCTATTAATGTTAACCTTTTTTCTTTATAACAATTTGGGTTTTTGCAACTGCTATTTCAGTTTCATATATCTAATAACTGATGGACTGAGTAATATTTCTGGATTGAAATGAGGTTTATTGTACTAACAGAAAATGTGCAATCCACATTTAAACAAAATTTGACCGGTGCAAAAGTATGGGCACCCTTATCAATTTCTTGATTTGAACACTCCTAACTACTTTTTACTGACTTACTAAAGCACTAAATTGGTTTTGTAACCTCATTGAGCTTTGAACGTCTTAGGCAGGTGTATCCAATCATGAGAAAAGGTATTTAAGGTGGCCACTTGCAAGTAGTTCTCCTATTTGAATCTCCTATGAATAGTGGCATCATGGGCTCCTCAAAACAACTCTCAAATGATCTGAAAACAAAGATTATTCAACATAGTTGTTCAGGGGAAGGATACAAAAAGTTGTCTCAGAGATTTGAACTGTCAGTTTCCACTGTGAGGAACATAGTAAGGAAATAAAAGAACACAGGTACAGTTCTTGTTAAGCCCAGAAGTGGCAGGCCAAGAAAAATATCAGAAAGGCAGAGAAGAAGAATGGTGAGAACAGTCAAGGACAATCCACAGACCACCTCCAAAGACCTGCAGCATCATGTTGCTGCAGATGGTGTCAATGTGCATTGGTCAACAATACAGCGCACGTTGCACAAGGAGAAGCTGTATGGAAGAGTGAAGCAAAAGAAGCCATTTCTGCAAGCACGCCACAAACAGAGTCACCTGAGGTATGCAAAAGCACATTGGGACAAGCCAGTTACATTTTGGAAGAAGGTCCTGTGGACTGATGAAACAAAGATTTAGTTGTTTGGTCATACAAGAAGGCGTTATGCATGGAGGCAAAAAAAACACGGCATTCCAAGAAAAGCACTTGCTACTCACAGTAAAATTTGGTGGAGGTTCCATCATGCATTGGGCTGTGTGGCCAATGCCGGCACCGGGAATCTTGTTAAAGTTGAGGGTCGCATGGATTCAACTCAGTATCAGCAGATTCTTGACAATAATGTGCAAGAATCAGAAACGAAGTTGAAGTTACGCAGGGGATGGATATTTCAGCAATCAATGATCCAAAACACCGCTCCAAATCTACTCAGGCATTCATGCAGAGGAACAATTACAATGTTCTGGAATGGCCATCCCAGTCCCCAGACCTGAATATCATTGAAAATCTGTGGGATGATTTGAAGCGTGCTGTCCATGCTCGGCAACCATCAAACTTAACTGAACTGGAATTGTTTTGTAAACAGGAATGGTCAAATATACCTTCATCCAGGATCCAGGAACTCATTAAAAGCTACAGGAAGTGACTAGAGGCTGTTATTTTAGCAAAAGGAGGATCTACAAAATATTAATGTCACTTTTATGTTGAGGTGCACATACTTTTGCACAGGTCAAATTTTGTTTAAATGCGGATTGCACATTTTCTGTTAGTACAATAAACCTCATTTCAATCCAGAAATATTACTCAGTCCATCAGTTATTAGATATATGAAACTGAAATAGCTGTTGCAGAAACCAAATTGTTATAAAGAAAAAAGGTTAACATTAATAGGGGTGCCCAAACTTTTTCATATGACTGTATACTGCTGTCTGCCTGAAAGGATTTTGAATGTCATGAGTACAAGATAGGTGTCAAAGTTGTGTCTTGTGGGTAGTGCCACTTTTCTGGAAGCAAGAGGTCTATACTGGTCACTGTAGCATGTCTTCATTTTTAAAATTACAATGCTGGGCCACAGCCTGTGTGTTGCGTGGACCGCACCTTCTTGCTCTTTTAAAGTCCTATGGGGAGGGGGCAATTAATGGTACTGTATTTCTGTCTGCCTGAAAGGATTTTCAATGCCAGGACTACTACATAGGTGTCAAACTAGTGACTTGGGGGTAGTGCCAGTCTTCTGGCAGCATAGGGCCTACACCGGTCAATGTAGCATGTACCTCCCTGCTCTTTTAAAGCCGTATGGGGAGGGGCGGCAATTGATGGTACTGTACTGCTGTCTGCCTGAAAGGTTTTTAAACATTTCTGTTGAATTTTAAAATTTAAAGGCCAGGCAACATTCTGTGAGTCAACACAATTAGGCAGTGCTTCAATTAATATACAGTTAGGTCCACAAATATTTGGACAGTGACACAAGTTTTGTTATTTTAGCTGTTTACAAAAACATGTTCAGAAATACAATTTTAGATATAATATGGGCTGAAAGTGCACACTCCCAGCTGCAATATGAGAGTTTTCACATCCAAATCGGAGAAAGGGTTTAGGAATCATAGCTCTGTAATGCATAGCCTCCTCTTTTTAATGGGAACAAAAGTAATTGGACAAGGGACTCTAAGGGCTGCAATTAACTCTGAAGGCGTCTCCCTCGTTAACCTGGAATCAATGAAGTAGTTAAAAGGTCTGGGGTTGATTACAGGTGTGTGGTTTTGCATTTGGAATCTGTTGCTGTGACCAGACAACATGCGGTCTAAGGAACTCTCAATTGAAGTGAAGCAGAACATCCTGAGGCTGAAAAAAAAGAAAAAATCCATCAGAGAGATAGCAGACATGCTTGGAGTAGCAAAATCAACAGTCGGGTACATTCTGAGAAAAAAGGAATTGACTGGTGAGCTTGGGAACTCAAAAAGGCCTGGGCGTCCACGGATGACAACAGTGGTGGATGATTGCCGCATACTTTCTTTGGTGAAGAAGAAACCCGTTCACAACATCAACTGAAGTCCAGAACACTCTCAGTGAAGTAGGTGAATCTGTCTCTAAGTCAACAGTAAAGAGAAGACTCCATGAAAGTAAATACAAAGGGTACACATCTAGATGCAAACCATTCATCAATTCCAAAAATAGACAGGCCAGAGTTAAATTTGCTGAAAAACACCTCATGAAGCCAGCTCAGTTCTGGAAAAGTATTCTATGGACAGATGAGACAAAGATCAACCTGTACCAGAATGATGGGAAGAAAAAAGTTTGGAGAAGAAAGGGAACGGCACATGATCCAAGGCACACCACATCCTCTGTAAAACATGGTGGAGGCAACATGATGGCATGGGCATGCATGGCTTTTAATGGCACTGGGTCACTTGTGTTTATTGATGACATAACAGCAGACAAGAGTAGCCGGATGAATTCTGAAGTGTACCGGGATATACTTTCAGCCCAGATTCAGCCAAATGCCGCAAAGTTGATCGGACGGCGCTTCATAGTACAGATGGACAATGACCCCAAGCATACAGCCAAAGCTACCCAGGAGTTCATGAGTGCAAAAAAGTGGAACATTCTGCAATGCCCAAGTCAAACACCAGATCTTAACCCAATTGAGCATGCATTTCACTTGCTCAAATCCAGACTTAAGACGGAAAGACCCACAAACAAGCAAGACCTGAAGGCTGCGGCTGTAAAGGCCTGGCAAAGCATTAAGAAGGAGGAAACCCAGCATTTGGTGATGTCCATGGGTTCCAGACTTAAGGCAGTGATTGCCTCCAAAGGATTCACAACAAAATATTGAAAATAAAAATATTTTGTTTGGGTTTGGTTTATTTGTCCAATTACTTTTGACCTCCTAAAATGTGGAGTGTTTGTAAAGAAATGTGTACAATTCCTACAATTTCTATCAGATATTTTTGTTTAAACCTTCAAATTAAACGTTACAATCTGCACTTGAATTCTGTTGTAGAGGTTTCATTTCAAATCCAATGTGGTGGCATGCAGAGCCCAACTCGCGAAAATTGTGTCACTGTCCAAATATTTCTGGACCTAACTGTACATCAGAGAACGCAGTGACACAGCTGCAGAGTTGTGGAACACTATCCAGGCCGAGTTTGATAAATGCCTGTCTCCATTAACCTGGAGTCAGGGAAGGCCATGTGCGATTATGGTGCAAACCTAGTGGTGGCACTGCGCCTGGGCGACATCACATATGCAGTGCATGTGTGACGCCCTGGCCGGGCCAGGTAGTCACAAATAGGGCCCTGCACAATACCTTCCCTCACAGCTAACAGCAGCCGACCTTCAAAACCCTAGTCACCCCCCTCAGGGCTAGAGAGACACACCAGGGGGTGGAACCAGGTGGTTGGAAGACGCCCACCGAGGAGTCTAGACAGCCCGGGGCAGGAAAGTAAACAGAAAAGTGTTGGAGTTCAAGAGGAGTGTGGGCTGGAGCTGTGTCCAGCTCCAGCAGAGGCAAATACCCCAAATTGAATGGAGCCAGGGTAGGAGCCCTGGTGCCATTGGCTAGAAGGCAGATGGCGGTCTCCGTCTGCAGGAGCCGGGAAGACGGCTCGGTGGAACTGAGGTGGACTGGTACAGGCTTGTAGCCCGCCGGTACCGACTCGGGGAACCGACTCGGAAACCGGATCACACAGGGGGGTACTCGGACCCTGAAGCCGGGACCAGAAGCGACTGGAACCAGTTAATTAACCGATTGAGGCCAGGACAAGAGGTCCTGTCCCACCCAAAGTCCCTATTAGAAGACAACAGCCCACCGAGGGGGATAGAAGGCCACCGCCAGGGCTCAGAGATCTCACGGGCCAGCGTCTGCGGGCAAGGGCTCTTTAGGCCATATCCAGCCGGGAGCGGACTTCTGAAGTTGCAAGCACAGGCAGTCCACCATTCTAAAAAGGTGCAGGAGAAAGACAGAGACCACCAGCCGGGTGGGGGAATCAGAACGCAGCCAGCTGCGGGCACCGACCACCATCACCTTTGTTTACCAGAGACTAGTGTGTTTCCTTAATAGTGAGTACACCAGCACCCTGCGGTCGCCCATCTCCCTGCACCAAACCCCAACGGGTCCCGGGGCCACCACCCCTGCCCACGGAGGGGTTAACAACTTGCTGCGTAACATCTCCCCTGGGTGCCTCGTAACTGCAGTGGTGGTGTTCAACCTCACCACACACCGTGGGTGGCATCGTGAACTTAATACGGCTCATCCCATACATATACGTCCTACGTCCACCATCGCCCACCCTTTTCATGTAGAGTGTCCGCGGGATCCCCCGGGTCCGGAGACCCTCGAGCTACCCACCGGAAGGTCCGGATCCGAGCAGCAGGCCAATCTAGTTGTACAAAAAATCTAGGGCACTGATGTCCTGATGCACTGCTGCAAAAGGCAGGATTGCTGTGTGCTCAGTTTTTAAAATTGAAATGCCAGGCTACAGCCTATTTGTTGCATAGACCGTACCATCTTACTGTTTTATGGCCCTATGGAGGGAGGGGGGGGAATTGTCTACTGTCTACTTGAAAAGATTTTGAATGTTGAGACTACAAAATAGGTGTCAAAGTTGTGTCTTGTGGGTAGTGCCAGTTTTATGGGAGCGAGAAGTCTACACCGGTCACTGTAGCATGTCTTCAATTTTGAAATTGAAATGCCGGGCCACAGCCTGTGTGTTGCATTGACCGTGCATTCCTACTCTTTTAAAGTCCTATTGGGAGGGGGCAATTGATGCTACTGTGCTGCTGTCTGCCTGAAAGATTTTTAAATATCAAGACTCCAAGATGGGTGTCAAAGTTGTCTCTTGTCTATACTGGTAGTGGTATGGGAGCACCAGCCCTACAACTGTGCCTCACCCACCTCTATATTTCTTATGTCAATAGTCTAGGAAGCTAGTGACTATGCAAAAACATTGGTGCTGCACTGTAAAACGTATTTTTACTGTTTTGGAAGCTTTCTGACTCCCCTAAAGGTGTTTTCTCTGCCTTACGTTTGGCTTCTCATTGAAGTCAATGAGGTTCAGAAAGTTTCAAAGTTCGGTTCGATAACGTATCGACAAAAGTACCACTTCTTTGGTTGTGTTCGGCAAACCGAACCTTCAGAGATTCGCTCATCTCTAGTACTTAGATCACAAATTGGCCAATTCATGAGAGACCAATAGCCAGCGACAAGGCGAACCCCTTTGTTGGGACCCTAACCTTATATTCCTCTCCCTGGCTGAAATCCTGTAATGTTAAGGGCAGGCAGCATCCAGCTCTAACTAAAAATGTCCTGGGCTGATTAGAGGAGTGCTCAGTCATAGAGGATTGTACTACAAATACCTAAAAACGGATCAGCACCTCCAAGAATCTGGAGGTCTATGGTTACATACTAAAAACAGTCTGAGGAGTCTACAGTGGTGTAACATTTAATTCTCTCTGCCTCATCTTCTTGATAACAGAAGGTACAAACAGTTTTTCATTGTTCATTAAATGTCACAGCATTTTAGCAGGCTGCACAAACCCTTTGAATATCACATTTCTAAAAATATGGAACCAATTATGCCTGTCGGAATGAACATCTACACTGCAGCTCTCCTTTTTCTGATTCACTCCTGTATATAACCGGAAGCCCTTCATAAACTTATCTGGAAATGTTTTTGTTTTTTTAATATGATTTTCCATAAAAATATGTAAATTAGAAGTAGCTGTTGATTGAAAAAAAAATGACAAGGCGATTACCACACTTAGGGCCACTTTGCACACTACGACATCGCATTTGCGATGTCGGTGGGGTCAAATCGAAAGTGACGCACATCCGGCGTCGCAGTCGATATTGTAGTGTGCAAATCCTTTTTGATACGATTAACGAGCACAAAAGCGTCGTTATTGTATCATCGGTGTAGGGTCCGGCATTTCCATGAATTGGGAAATACCGATGTTACGATGTTGTTCCTCGTTCCTGCGGCAGCACACATCGCTGTGTGAGAAGCCGCAGGAGCGAGGAACATCTCCTACCTGCGTCCTGCGGCTCACGCCGGCTATGCAAAAGAAGAAGGTGGGCGGGATGTTTACGTCCCGCTCATCTCCGCCCTTCCTCTTCTATTGGCCGCCTGCGTGTGATGTCGCTATGACGCCGCACGACTCGCCTCCTTAATAAGGAGGCGGTTCGCTGGCCAGAGCGACGTCGCAGGGCAGGTAAGTGCATGTGAAGCTGAGGTAGCGATAATGTTCGCTACGGCAGCTATCACCATGATATCGCAGCTGCAACGGGGGCGGGGACTATCGCGCACGGCATCGCAGCATCGGCTTGCGATGTCGTAGTATGCAAAGTGCCCCTTATTCTGCAGCAAATTAGTCTCAGGCTTCTTTCACACATCCGTGCAAAGTGTGTGTGTTTTGCGTTTCGAAGGTGCGTATGGCCCTCCTTATGCCATGATATTAGCTAGCACACGGAGAGCAGGAGCTTTTTACTCACCTGTCCTGTGCGCTGCTGTCCCTGGCGCAGCTGTCTCCGGCGCTGCTGCTTCTGGGTCCCTGGTGCAGTGAATATTCAATGAGCATAATGAGCGGGGGTGAGAAGCAAGTGGCAGCAGGGCCGAAGACACCAGCGCTGGAAACAGATGAGTATAGAAAATCATTTTATTTCAAAGACACATGTTTTCATCAGTACGTGTCACACTGATGTCACACGGATCACATTAGTGTGTGGACCATGTGACATCAGTGCTGCCGAAGAAAAACGGACTTTTCTCCATATGGACACAAGTGTGTTGATTTTAATGGGTCTGCGTATGTCCATTTCTCCGGTATGTATAAAAATGGATGTCATACTTACCGGAATCACGGACATGTGAAGGAGGCCTAAGGGAGTGGCCTACATGGATTTCATATGGTAAATGTTTAAATAGTTGTACAAAACGTTTTTAAAAATGGAAATAGTAGCAATGAGGCCAGCATATTAAGCAATCCTCCACTGCAGACGTTAAACATTAACTCATATTACTAACATATCGCTATCATACATTGTGCCTTTTTGTTTTCTACTGCGTTGATCATTCCACTTTGCAGCTCCTTTTCTTCATCATTTCTGTCCAACCCACGGAAGAAGATGGGCAATGAGGGCTTAATTTAGACTTTTGACAGGACTTCCTATGGGTTGGCTATTTTGGAAAAGAAGAGGTAACAAAGTGAAGCTTGCTGTCATTTTGAAAAAAATCACTGGTTTTTTTTCTACTACAGAACTAGCAGTTATTTGAATGTGGAGCAGTATAACCCCGCCCACACCACTGATTGGCAGCTTCCTGTACATATAAAGTGAACACAGAAAGCTGACAAATTAGTGCAGATCAAGCAGTCCTCTAATGATAATCTCCTGCTGCTTAAACAGTAATTTTATCAAAACTACAGTAAGCAGCCCAGTAACTGAAACAGCGCTGGAATCAGGATTTCTGCCACTATATTATGCTGCTCTCAGTTTAGGTGCCAAAAACCCGGTGACAGATTCCCTTTAAATATGGGATCAAAAAAATGAACTCACTTTTTCCCTGTGCAGCAGAAGAAGTGGAAGGGTATGTATGACTACAGTCTCCATGGCAGATACATGGAGGCAGATATTGAGTACTCTGTGCCTTGTACTGGGGCGATGTGGCTGACACTGACAGCACTCTACATGATACCCATTTGATCTTAATGGTGGCCACTGAGGAGTCCCAGGCACTACCATGGTTTAGTTTTCAGGACCATGGAAGAAGAGCATTACCATAAAATGTTCCCAAAAATAATTATAAACAAATATCATAGTTACAAAATAATGTAATACCATAATTAATTAAAAAAAATAATGTATTACTAACACTTATCAAATATATTATTTTACCCGGTATTTCCATTCGACCTAATGATCAGCTGCCGTTCCACACACCATCACCCAACACATGAAGAACTTTACACATTCCTTAATTTTGAGGAATTGGAAGCTGGAAAACCTAGGTAATCAACTAACCCCATTCTCAATTTTAACACTCTCAAAAAGAATCACAAATAATGTAAGGTTAATAATCATTGGACTGAAATCTTGGAAATAAATTCAAATCTAAAAACCTGGCAAGGCCCCGGCCACTGCTGGCAAGTGTTTAGGCCGAGCTGAGTAGCATTATTTTAAGAAGAAAAAATCAGATCTGTTATTAACATATTCCCAGAGTAGAAATGTCCATGCGTTTTCTGCCAGTAAGTTCATTCATGCCAACAAAGGATGAGCTCATGGCATTTAAAAGAAGGGAACGTTCCAAAGTGAAAAATTAAACGAAAATATTTCAAAGCCATAGACACTTTACACCGTTAAAGAGCAGGTGTTGTGCTAGCGGTAATAAAAACACAATACTTCATTCTTCCTGCGGAAACAGTCATTGTTAATTGCGTAATACCAAGATATTCTTACATGCTAAGCAAGTGGGTTAGAATTCATCCCATTCAGACAGACTGAAGATCCTTTTATTTTTATAAACGATAATTCAGATTTCTGGTGACTCGTAATTGCTGGAACATACAAAAAGGAAGATCATTTCCACTTTAACAGCATGATTAGTATTCACTGAGGCAGTTTATGTCATTTTGATTGGTTGCTTCTTTTATTTAAAGCCCACTTTACATGCTACAATATATCTTACAATGTATCGGCGGGGTCACGTCGTAAGTGACGCACATCCGGCATCGTAAGGTACATTGCAGTGTGTGACAGGTACGTGCGATTGTGATTGAACGTTAAAACATTCATCGCATGCACGTCGTTCAATTCCTAAAAACTGAACGTCAGATTGTTCAACGTACCCGGGGTAGCACACATCGCAGTGTATGACACCCCGGGAACGATGAACAGATCTTACCTGCGTCCTGTGGCTCCCGGCCAGCAATGCAGAAGGAAGGAGGTGGGCGGGATGTTTACGTCCCGCTCATCTCCGCCACTCCGCTTCTATTGGCCGGCTGCCGCGTGACGTCGATGTGACGCCGAACATCCCTCCCACTCAAGGAAGTGGATGTTCGCCGCCCACATCGAGGTCGTATGGATGGGTAAATTGGGTGTTATGGGGGTTAATCGTCTGTGCGGCACATTCAACAAATTGAACGTGCCACGCATATGATGGGGGCGGTTACGATCGCATACGATATCGTATGCGAAATTATAATATCTAAAGCAGGCTTTAGGTTTCGTGGTGCCTGAAAAGATGAAACTGCCTCCCTTCTCCATTATGATGCTGGATTTTGTCAGCAGGTTTCAGGTATATTTTCCTCTCTGTGCCCCTTTCAATGAATCTTGATCTGATTCTACAGCCTCCTGTTTGGTAATAATAAATAAATAAAGACAGGATAGTAACAGAAAATAAGATTTCTACATTATGATAGCAGGATTATTTACTGTATGAGCAGTAAAACTATAGGATTCTCTGCCACCCTTGGTGATGTTTGATTCATTAACCTCTTATGGATATGACCTGGTTTGTTACTTAACTGCACAATTTTTTTATTTTCTTCTTTTAGGCTTTGTGATAACTAAACATCTTTTCTTTTACTGTCTATATAGCCTTGATTTTCTTGGGATTGGGAACAGTGGTATTTTTGTTTTTCTGGGAACATTTACTATATAGTTTAACTCTTTTTACTTTGTTTTTAGGAAGGTAGAAAAGCAACTTTCATTTTTGTTTTGTTTTTAAGGTTCTTATGACGCCATATAAATGGCACAATACTGTATATTATATATTTTTAGACTTTATATATATTGTTCACATTTTTATTTTTTCTTTTCTGGTTTAAATGACCCATAGCAATTCAGTAGTAGAACTCTATGAAGACTTGCATTTTTGTAGGATGACTTGTTGTTTTTATAGAAACCATTTTGTTCTACATACAATTATTATATCACATTATATTTTTTGGGAGGGGGTTTTTCACGGTTCACTGTGCGAAATAAAAAAAAATGCACATTTTAGCATATAAATACCATACAGTATATGTAATTATTCCTGATGAAATAGAGGATATCTCTCCAAAACACATTGAAATGACTCACTTTTAGTAATATATCTGGGATAGCCTTTCACAAGGGCGGCGCAGCATCAACAGTCAGTCTTTTCTTTGGTTTCTTCAGTATATATGTCAAGGGAGGAATTTGCGTTGAAGACTGCTAATGGAGCCTTCGTTTGGGATATCCAGAGACGGTGCCGTATTAGCTGTATATCAGTGCCTACATATCAATGTATATAAGACAAAGAACACAGAAATGCTCTCTTTTCAGCCAGCGTCATCAACTGACTCGTGTATTCTATTGTTCAAGCATTAAACACATCACTTCAGGCTGAAAGATAATTACAAAAACTTCTCCATTTGCTCACACATACTGATAAAGAATAATTAGGGGGGAGTGCGTATGGGCAGCATTGGAAGAATGCATGAGATCATACATCATCCCAAATAATACACTTTGAAGACAGTAAGCAACGATAAAATTCTGTAAAAATGATACATGGGAGTATGGGATCACCCGCCTCATCCTACAAATACTACATTCCTTCTCCTGTGAATTTTACTGATAAAGCTCCCAATTAACTTAATGAATATCTCCTTTGTTCATTTATACTTTGGCTAACTTTTTCCAATATAAAGCTTAGAATTATACTATAGGTCCATGCGATGGCTACATAGACAGACAGATAATTATGCATCTACATCTACATTTTGATTATTTATATACACAGATATTCTTATTACGTTTGAACAAACAAGCTATTACTCAGTGCCACCTCCACAGTCCCCCCTTAATAAAATATCTGTGAATATTATTAACCTTAAATTTTAAAATTTTTACTATTGAGATATATTTTATTATTTGGGACTTATTTGTGACTTATTGCCCTTGGGAGTTTAATTATATTTATTTCTATATATGCGGGCTTTTCATGAGATCGGTTTAATTTAACACTACAGACTTTAACGCCCCCCTTAAGTACTTATTTTATACATTAAAAATAACTTTTTGCTCTATAAGGGCTATTAGAATTGGCGTTATTACTCTTATTAGGGCACATTATCCTGATTAAGAAAGATTGAATCTAAACCTTATTTAAAAATTAGCACACAATTAAAAAACATAAAAACAAAAGGACATTTGCTACAATTGTCTATGGTTCTTCTTTCCGGATATGAAACAAAAAGGAAGATGCTTGGTCAGTGCTAGTCCACTTAGGGCCACTTTGTGAACCTGAATAATCTGCTCTTGATAAAAAAAACAACAAAACATGATGAGGCTTCATGTATACAGTTTATGGTGCAGACTTGGAAAAACCTTCTATGATAATGGGTAGAATAGCGGCCGCTTTCTGCTTCGGTTGTGTCGGGTCCATTGGTTTCTGAGATGTGACGTCAACTCGCGTGTCACTGCCAGTGCTCAGCAGACTAGGCCGGAGAGACGTCAGCCTGATGGGATAGGCTCTTCCAAAACTTTTCCCGAGATGAGAGAATCCATAGCTAGCATTTTATATTAAGGAAAATCACTGAATATATTAATATGAGTTAGTAGGAGACAAAAAAACATTTGTAAATGGTTATATTACATTAACCAAACCACATTTTTCGGTCTATGAAATGGTTGAATTAAGTATTTTTGACTACTCAATTCGTACCCTCAACAGTCCCTCCTTTACTCACTTCTGCCATTTCCAAATACTAAGGGTACTGTGTTCCCTTAGGAAAAGAGGAAGAAAGATCTGTTGGGAAATCCTGCCTGACTGAACGTTGAGACATGGGTGAAGAGGGGAATGGGATTTCTTCACCGGTTTGAGACCAAGGACCCCTAGGCGAGTCCTCACCCTTTGTAGTTGGACTTTCCCATGTTTTAAGGTTCTCTAAGTCCTCTCTTCTAATTGTTTCTGCAATGATGGTTTGGGACTGTATAGGTTTTTTGTAAAGGATAAAATAAGCAGGACGCTCAGTGCAGCTCCGGTGGATCGACCCTTCTGCAATGTGGGGCGTGAATCCATGTTGTCCTGCCGTTGAGCTTTATCGAAATTTCTGTGTCCTTTTAGTATTAATCAGCCTCCTGACCGAAAACCATATACTACTAACTCTGATTTAGGATCTGGAATTAGAAAATACACTTGTTTATTTCTCTAATTAGTCAATCATATGAAAATTATACATGCTTTGCGCTAGACCAAAAAAAACTTTTTATGTTGGAACCTGTTTATTACTAAAGAGAAACACAACACACACTAAAGAGAAACAAAACACGCATTGATTTACAACTTATTAGTTGTTTTTTTTACATACCACTTGCATTATGTGGATTTTCAGCAATGACATCGTTTTCTGCACTGGAAAGCCTCTGACCAGACCTGGAAAGAAATCTACACAACATGCACAGACTTGCATACAACGTGCTGATGATATACATCTATAATCAGTTTGCAGTCTCTAAGAATGGGTAGAGCAGGTGCAGGGTGTTTCTACGGACTCTTTACAGTTTTCCCTCATTGTTTTAAGAACGTGCTTCACATAGACTGGGTGAGTTTGCCTGCCTGGGTACTGAACCCTGGCGTCACCAAAGCGCACACTAATATCCAACTTTCACAGATGTTAGTCCATGTTACTTGGGCCATCATTAAGAAGAGATCTCATGGCAGAGAAAGCTTACCGCCCTTCATCCACAGACCTTCCTCAGTCAGCCGGCTCCCTGCATCTCGCACTCCAGTCCTTATTGGTTTACTTGATCCTGTAGGGATTTAAGAACACAAGGAGTGACAGAAGTCACTGACGTGACAAATGTCACCGAGGCATGGTCTTTATGCATGGTAAAGGACTCAGGAATTACAGCAGGGACTAAAACTTAACTTTTACTAGTACATAGATAAAATCAGTAATAACAACAATAAGGTGCTTGTGCATAAATTGTGCAAACAACAGCAAAGTGCCACATGGCAGCGCATAGGCTTGATCTCACCCAAGCTTCATCCATGGGCTGGACTGCACATCGGTCCCAAGGTGAAAGGTCACAGGCCGGAAAGATCAGGTAGACAGGTATATTACAAACCCTGTTGTGCCCCGTGAATTAACTTCCGCCCTGACAAGGGCAGCACCCAAGTAGAATGTCTGCCCCACAACCAAAAAACAAACAAACAATTCCTCCCGACGCGTTTCCCTCTCAGTAATGAGAGTTCCTCAGGGAAGGCAGAGGAAAAAATTGGGAGAGATCAACCTGCAGTGGCAGGGATCAACACAGGCCAACAAGGTGATGGACCTATGTGTGCTAGGCAAATGGTGGCGCCTCAACTCTAGGCCCGTTCACTGCTTCTTGGTCAGCTGTACATGTGCGGGGATCTCCATCCGATTCCATCATCTCAGATCTAGACTTTCTTTTCGGCGTACCTAGCTTATTTGGCAACAGGAAAGATCTATATCCTACATACATTTTGACTATCTTACCTACCTCTGCTCCACCCATCTAGAGGGACACTTACGTCACTTCCTCCTGTACTGATAGGAGAGGAGGGAGTGGCCTAAATGTAACTACCTCATGTTGTGCAAACCGTAGCATATCCAGTGCAGAATCGACCACCATCTGTTTCCATCTATAAAAACAAAAACTAAAAGAAATATGCATTAGATCATTCTTATAACAGACATGTATTCCTACATTTATAATAATCCAATAAACATGACATAACTGTTGCAAAAGAAAGGCCAGCTTTAAAGCCTGCTTTAAAACCTATCCAATATGTCTGCTACTGGAAAAATGTAATAGATATCTACTTCCTCCCATTTTATTTTTTGTTTTTTATATACTACTTTGGCAAAATATATAGGTCTATAACAGTAAACAATATGATTAACCAACCGATAAATATAACTTATACTCTACTGGGAAATTTTGAAACCTTACAACAGGGTTCATAGATATTCTGTATCTACAAAAGAAAAGGAATGTAATCAATATTGGCAGTTTGTATGCAAAAATAATACAAAACAAAAACATAACGATAAAAACAAAAAAACCCCTAATTTGTATATTTTAAGAAATATACTTTTCCCTGCAAAATTAATTTAATTATTTAGATATTACCAGAATACTAATGATAATTTCTTGTCAAATTTTGAACTCTAAGGATTAAATAAAATTTACTTCACCAGCCGGAAAAAGTACGTTAGTATATGAAACACATTTAGTCCTGCAAATCTCTGCAGAAACCATTTTTTTTTCTCATTCTACTTCGTCAGTTTTGTTTTTTTTTACAATTTGTGATAAGTACACTCTCCCACATATCTCTGCTGCCTTAGCAGGCTTATGGCCCCCCTTGTCCTTCAGAATACACGATGTTAGAATGGCTGGTGGGAAAAACAGATACAAGAAAAAAAGCCATGGGCAGAACTTTCATTACAGGAATATATAAAATATATTTTTATACCGTGTCAGCCAGCAGAAACAAAAGTACTACAGAAACATATATTACAGAAGCCTTAAGATTGATGGAGTGGAATGGAGAGCATCATTAAAGCCGGTAGCTTGGGACTGGAAATCACTGCAGCAAAAAAGCAAGCAGTCCGGGGCTCCCCTCTGTGTCACTAGGGAAGATTGGGGCAGACTCGTGGGTGCAGCCTGGACTGTGGGCAGCATCTTGGAAAGTCTCCTGGGACTGATTTAAAGGGATACTGTGATACTCTGGGAAAAGGCACACCTGGCTTCACGTAGATCATTACTGAATCTACAAGGAACACGTTTATTGTGGATTTGTGTGCTGCAAGTTTTGGTTATGGTTTCGAGGGTACCTGGCCAAGCACTGAGATTTGTGGGTGTGACACTTTCTTTGATAGTGACCGGGCTGACCACAACGCCAACAATTCTGTTGCTGGCTCTGCTGGTTTTGTTGATTGGGAGCTACGTATACGGGGTATGGGCCCTGTCGGGGCATGGGCTGTGGTGGGGGCTGCACCGGCGCGGTTGTATACACAAATTGATCTTGAGCCCATCTTTTCAAAGTGGCACAATACTGTTGTCCACTTTGGAAAGTGGTGTCATCAGTGCCTGGGGCATTGTGAAATGGGGTTCCATTAAGGGCCAAAAACTGTCTCCTGTTTTTATCTTCGTGAGATTAACTAGGTCCTTCCGAGCAGCTGAATATAACTGGTGGACCTGTAGCATCTTCCTATAAAATTGCAGAGGGTTAATTTCGGGATCTGGCAGGCAGGGGATTAATGCCGCTGACTGGATGGGGTTGAAAGGGACATATTTAAATGAGGGCTGTTCCTCGTCAGGTTCGGGGTAAGGCTCACTATGTGTCCTATGGGAAAAAGGGGGATCCAAGGGGAGGGGATTGGTAACTGGGGAGTGTGACGGCAGACTGGCCGGTAAGGGGAGAGACGGCATTGAAGATACAGGAGGGTCCAGGGGTATGGGTGTGGGTAACAGCTCCTGAGACTGTTCGGTTGTTCTCTGGTGTACAGGAGGCACATAGTAACCTCCTCCGGGAGTTAAAACAGGGAGGATTGGGACAGGCTTATGGCCGTAATTCAGGTGTGGGCGGTGAGCTGCACAATTATTACAACGATCTCTCCAGTCTGTGTTTTGGTAGCCACACTGGTAACATGTGCAGCTGGCTGGGTCGTATGGGGGCGGTTTCTCAATTGGTACTTCTGGATAGACGGGGGCAGGAGTGGGCAGAGTCAATGTGGGGGTTATGGGGGATAGCTCTACTAACTGTGAGGTGGATGCTGGAACAGAGGGAACTAATGCTGGTGTGGGCAGTACAGGAAGAGTTAAGGAATTCCAGCTAGTAGGTGGGATCTCAGCATCTATGAGCAGCTCTGAAACAGGGGGAATAGAATGGAGATCAGGTTGCGGGGCAGCAACAAAACAACTTGCCGGAGGACCCCCAGATCCTTCCTCAGACTCTGGTAACATAGAAAAACACAACATCTCCTCGCTCATCCTCTTCTTTGACCTCAATATATCTTTCTGATAGCAATATCTGCATTATTCTGTTAAATAATTCAGCATCCATCAACAAATAATACTCTGAAAATCTACGGGGCATGATGCACAGCTGAACTCTCTCCAGCACGTGCCCCTCACTAAGGAATGTTTACTAAATCCATTCTGTGAATTCTCAGGTTTATCAATCTTGTCTTCTCCGTTCTAAACATTTTTGCTATGTTGGTGGTGTCTGGATTACACTAATATATGACTATGCGGTGTGCGTTACAGCCCGGCTGGAACTTAAGGCTACACCTCTATACTAGCTGGCAACTCCTCAGCTATATAGTAATAAGGGTATCCCGCATCACGGAGGAGGGGTAAAAAATGTATTCCCTCCGGACTTGATCAGCTGCACCAATATTTTTTATTGTCCTAACTCACTATCTTCGGTCACGTGAAAATCTTCCGTGTCACGGAGGAGGTCGTACAAGAATGCATATGCACATACAAACAAGTCCCGGCCTCCGGACTTGGTCAGCTGTACCAATATTTAAACGTCCTAACTCGCTATCTTCGGTCTCGGGAATCCCCCCGCGTTTTTAATTACAGACCGGGTCAGTCTAACTAGCTATATCCAGCCACCACAATCTTTCCTGCCCTAACAACCGTCCTCTGGATCCCGTGTGACACTTAATCCACATCTCAGGGCTGGGATCGTGCTCTGAGCCCCAGCGGGCAACACCCCTGAGTCACAATCAGGAACCTTTTAACACCGATAAGGACACACAGCCCATCACTCCCTCCTCTCCAAGAACAACCACAATGGTAGTGAATACAAAATATGTAACACTCACCTAGGGTTGTAGGGGATCAGCCTGCTTGGAGTGGAGGGAGGTCTCAGTCCGTGACATCCAAACGATCGGTATTTGCAGGTCGGTAATGCGTCCTTGAAATGGCTCCACATTGAGTGCGCCAAACCGTCAAGGGAGGAATTTGCGTTGAAGACTGCTAATGGTGCCTTCTTTTGGGATATCCAGAGATGGTGCCGTATTAGCTGTATATCAGTGCCTACATATCAATGTATATAAGACAAAGAACACAGACATGCTCTCTTTTCAGCCAGCATCATCAACTGACTCATGTATTCTATTGTTCAAGCATTAAACACATCACTTCAGCCTGAAAGATATTTACAAAAACTTCTCCATTTGTTCACACATAATGATAAAGAATAATTAGGGGGGAGTGCATATGGGCAGCATTGGGAGAATGCATGAGATCATACATCATCCCAAATAATACACTTGGAAGACAGTAAGCAACGATAAAATTGTGTAAAAATGATGCATGGGTCCATGCGATGGCTACATAGACAGACAGATAATTATGCATCTACATCTACATTTTGATTATTTATATACACAGATATTCTTATTACATTTGAACAAACAAGCTATTGCTCAGTGCCACCTCCACATATACAGTAAGTAATGGGGAGATGAAGGAAGTTAATTGTGCCCTATGATTGTACTACTGTCTAGATGGATAATGCCAATGGTGATATTGGTTCTGCATTCAGTGGCACCCACATTCTTAGCCATGGTATGTGTTTTTTTTCCTTTTACACTACCCTATTAATTGCTACTTTTTCTTTTACTATACATTTTGAACAATACTATAATAAACCTCTGAAAATCTTTTCAACTCCAGTAATTCAACCCCATGCCAACAAGGACCGAACAAGAAACACTTAGTAGGAACAAGTACATAAAGCCTAATACAATAAACGTGGGTTGGTATAGATTGAATAGGTGTCAAATTGGACTGGTAAAACAGTTGTGAAAAAACAAACACACACAGTTGTATCTCAATGTTTTTAACAAAGTTTACTCCCGCTTCCCAAAAAGCATGTAACAAGAAATACAATGTAAATATATGTAAATAAAGCAAAATCCATCAGGAAGCTGCAGTATAGTTGCTGTGCAGCAGGCTGCAGTATAGTTGTTGTATCTACAGTTGTCAAATTGGACTCTTAAAACACTGCATAAAAACACAAATGTGCAGTTAAATGTATAGATTGGTTTAGAACGTAACATGAATTGCCAGGTATATGAACAGCATATTGTGACTAGAGTTGAGCGCGGTTCGCGGTTCGAGGTTCTCCAGTTCGCGGTTCGAGTGATTTTGGGGGCTGTTCTAGATCGAACTAGAACTCGAGCTTTTTGCTAAAAGCTCGATAGTTCTAGATACGTTCGAGAACGGTTCTAGCAGCAAAAAGCAGGGCTTTTTACAGCTACAATGTGCAGGAGCCATCGATGGCAGCCTGCCAGAAGCTGGTAACCAAGATAAACATCGGGTATCCAAGCAAAGCGCTTTGGTTAGTAACCCGATGTTTATCCTAGTTACGTGCAGGAAGCCCACACTTCCCCGCTCAGCTCGCTCTGCCCCCTCCTGCCCGCGGCATGTACACACGTACGTACACACACACACACACACACACACTCTGCACACACACTCTGGACACATGGTCCCGCTCGGCTTACCTGCGGTGATGAAGTCCCGCCATCCCGACCTCAACGCTGTCACTGTCCTCCATGGCCGCTTGTCACATCACCTTCTCTCGCTTCCGACCCGAGACTGACTAGTGGTGACGTCACGGGCCTCTCGCGATACTTGGCTGTGAAGGCGGCGGTCATTGAACTCAGTGACAGGGGCTGTCAGAAGTGCAGGAGATCAGCGCAGGTAATGTACCTCGCTGACAGCAGCACTTGTCATGCCCTGCAGTGACCTGGGCTGACCCATTGATGTTAGCTCAGGTCACTGCATTGCTCTCCCAGCCAATGGGGAACATTCTGCTCTTCATTGACTGGGACAGTGTGGATCGTCATGGCAACCCCTTGGATTACACCAGACCTGGATTTGTTTTTCTTTCTAATAAATTGATTAAAGAGGGAATGTTTTGGGGAGTGTTTTTTCAAATAAAAATGTGTTTGTCGTCTATTTTTTTTTATTACTGACTGGGTTGGTGATGTCGGGTATCTGATAGACGCCTGACCTCACCAACCCCAGGGCTTGATGCCAGGTGACATTACACATCTGGTATTAACCCCATATATTACCCCATTTGCCACTGCACCAGGGCGCGGGATGAGCTGGGGCGCAGCACCAAGATTGGCGCATCTAATGGATGCGCCACTTCTGGGGCGGCTGCAGCCTGCTATTTTTAGGCTGGGGAGAGTCCAATAACCATGGACCTCCCTAGTCTGAGAATATCAGACCCCAGCTGTCTGCTTTACCTTGGCTGGTGATCCAATTTTGACCCCTACGTGTTTTTTTTTTTTAATTATTTATTTAATTTAAAATAACAGCGTGGGGTGCCCTGAGTTTTGGATTACCAACCAAGGTGAGGTTGCCAGCTGTGGTCTGCAGGCTGCAGCCATCTGCTTTACCCTAGCTAGCTACAAAACTAGGGGGAACCCTACGTCATTTTTTTAAAACATTTTTTGGCTAAATACAAAGCTAAGCACCCCTTAGTGCCACCTGAAAGGCACCAAAGGGTGCAAAATTGCAAAATGCAGGACAGTGGGACATTATGTGTCTTTCTGCCATTGGGTAAATTTATGCATTTACCCTCCTTCAGTGTTTTTGCAGTACACAAAAAAAACGGAAGGCACACGGATGACAAACAGATGACATACGGATCGCCTACGGAACGGAAACGGATGCCACACGGATGCACCCGTGAAAAAAAACGGACTGTTTTTTGCAGACCGCAAAAATGGATCGGTCGTGTTAATGTAGCCTTATTCTGATCTGCCGTTTATAAACAGCAGGCAGAAATAAGTGAATAACGCCAAATCTCCGGGGTTTCAGGGCTAGCTGAGACCCTGGAGATCATGATTCAGGACGGTTTTTCCGGTCCCCGCTCACGTGATCACAGGTATACACCGTACACCGATGATCACGTTACAGTAAATGACAGCGCCGGTAAAAAATTATTTATCTCCCATCTGGCATGAACAAACACTTCTCCACTTTTTCTCCACTTTTTCTCCACTTTTTCTCCACTTTTTCTCCACTTTTTCTCCACTTTTTCTCCGTTCTTTTTCTATGGTCGGTCTACCCATTAGCTCTGCCATGCATACTGTAGCTCTACACCTACTGCACATGTTACTTTACGATTGACATCTCTTTCATACCAGAGCTGTCTAAGCCTACTCTAACCCCATATTTGTCATTACTATATTGTCCTTGTACTGTATTATGACATTTGTATCATGTGTTTCATTTCTTGCTGTGTTGCAATTTTTTTGCTGCATCCCAATTGTACCTCTACATTGTTCGAGTTTATGTTATTGTTCTCTCACTCTTATGTGATACTGATTATTGTCATTTTTCATGATTACATGCAGATAAGTCCAATCTGATGAAGGCTCAGACCGAAACTTCATTTGTAACTTGTTTTGGACAGAAACATATATGCTTATGAAAATTTTTTTTTTCTTAATACGGACCAATAAAGAGTGATTTTGCATTACTATCGGTTGTGACTTACTGACTTAGTCTGGGAGATTTTGAGTGCCGAGGTTACTCACTAATTTTATCTATTATTACCTCTGAGCACCTATATACCAGTGAGCAGAGCTTCCTCTACAGTAGTTCTCCTGATTAGGCATGCCCTTACCTCATGAGCAGGGCATTGCAGCTTTGGTAGCAACCATTACGACATGGACTCTGCTGCTGTGGACCCGGGGAGAGTGAGTGCAGATTCATTGCACCCACACTCCTCACATGAAGGGTCCGCACTCCTAGAAAATGGGGGATACGTTCCCTGAGTGTCTCCCCCCCATATTCTAGACGGTCCAGAGTCGTCGTGGGACCCCTTTATTTTTTTTCTTACAATAAATTGGTGAAAGAGGAAATGTTTTGGGGACTGTTTTTTCAAATAAATTTCTTTTGTCGATTTTTTTTTTTGTTAGTACTGACAGTTTATGATGATGGGTATCTAATAGACGCCATGACATCACAAACTGCTGGGCTTGATCTCAGGTGACTTTACAGCTAGTATCAACCCGATTTAATACCCCGTTTGCCACTGCACCAGGGCACGGGATGAGCTGGGGTGAAGCGCCAGGATTGGCGCATCTAGTGGATGCGCCACGTCTGGGGTGCTTGCGGCCTGCTATTTTTAGGCTGTGAAGGCCCAATAACTATGGACCTTCCCACCCTGAGAATACCAGACCACAGCTGTCCGCTTTACCTTGGCTGGTGATCCAATTTGGGGGGGACCGTACTTTTATTGTGTAATTATTAATATTTATAAAATAATTATAAAAAAGAGCCTGAGGGGACCTCCACATTGGATCCCCAGCCACGGTACAGCTGCCAGCTGTGGTTTTCAGGCTACAGCCGTCTGCTTTACCCTAGCTGGCTATCAAAAATGGGGGGACCCAACGTCATTTTTTTTTTTTAACTATTTTTTAAATAGAAAAAATTAATGGTCTTCCCTGTATTTTGATTGCCAACCAAGGTAACGGCAGGCAGATGGGGGTGGCAACCCATAGCTGTCTGCTTTATCTGCGCTGAGAACCAAAAATACCGCGGAGCGCTACGTCATTTTTTTAAAGATTTATTTTTACAGCACTGTGATGTCCAGCAATCAAAATACAGGGAAGCCCATTTTGTTTTTAGTCATTTAAATAAATAATTTAAAAAAAAATATATGGGCTCCCGCTGCATTTTTTGTATTGCTAGCTAAGGGTAATCCAAGCAGCTACTGGCTGCTAACCCCCACTGCTTGTTGTTACCTTCACTGGCAATGGAAAATCCAGGGAAGCATTTTTTATTTTTTTTGGCCAAAAAACTACAAAAAAAGGATGTGAGCTTCGCCATATTTTTGTATGCTAGCCAGGTATAGCAGGCAGGTGCTGGAAGAGTTGGATACAGCGCCAGAAGATGGCGCTTCTATGAAAATGCCATTTTCTGAGGCGGCTGCAGACTGCAATTCGCAGCAGTGGGGCCCAGAAAGCTCAGGCCAACCTGTTACGAGGGGGACCCGGGGAAGCGTGCCAAGATGGGAAATGGACTGCTTCCGCCGGTCAAGGTCCACTGTGCGGTGTAAGGGACCGCCGCTATGGTGGGTGAAGAGTGAGCGGGTTGCTGCTAGCGATCGTCTGGAATGTCACAGACGATCTATGTACACCGATCTGCCCTAACCCGTGAGGGTTGTATGGCACAGATCTCACGGCTCGGTGTACCTGTTGCACGGGGAAGCACAGAGGTGCCCACGCACGTGTGCCAGTGGAAGTCACGAGAATATGGCACGAGGGTAGCACAGAGGTGCCCACGCACGTGTGCTTTCAATAACCAGGTGAGTCCAATGGAGACTTGAGGAGCTCACCTGGGACAGGAACACGGCCTGTTGACGGGGGTACTGCCGGAGCAGCAAGGCAGGAACACGGCCTGCAAACGAGGTACTGCCGGAGCAGCAAGGGCCAAGCCCACAAGAGACAGTAATGCCTGAGCAGTGGCGTGGCAGCACGCTGCCAGACATCCAAACATAGAAGGACGGTCGCGCGCCGCCATGATGGCAGGGGGAGCTTTTAAGGAGGTGCAGCTCCACCCGAGGGCGGGCGCGAGGCGGAGATGACGGACTTGACCCAATCAGGGTCCACGACGTCCCAGCCTGGCCAGTCAGGATTCACCACGTCACCAGCCTTGTCATCAAGCCGTGTGACGTCAGTGAGCGAATCAGGACCCACCACGCATTGCACATGTTCACCCTCCTGCCTCTGGGAAATAGAGGCGGGAGCCTCGGTCTCACAATGTGGAGAGATAACGGGAATCTCACTGCTTCCCTGAGCAGTAAACCTCTGCACATTGCGCAGCCTCGCAGACCTTCGGGGCCGCTGAGCAGGAGAGTCTGCGGCAGGCCAGGAATGGGAGACCGCTTCACTCCTTGTAACAGGAGAACCACTAGGTGTCACCCTTCTGCTGCCTCTCTGAGAAGGTATCTCCTGCGCAGTCTGGCAGACCTTCGGTGCTGCTGAGCAGGAGTGCTCGTGGCAGGCAAGGAATGGGAGACTGCCTCAGTCCTTGCCTCAGGAGAGCCACGAGATGTAACATTACCCCCCCGTCTAGGCCCCCCCCCCTGTCCGTGCTCGAAGGCCGCTATCAAACCCGGGGCGCGGATATGATCCTCCAACTCCCAGGATCTATGCTCCGGACCACGGCCGGCCCACTCCACGAGGTAGTACCTCTTGCCCTGTATGACTTTTGTCTCCACAAGTTTTGCCACCTCAGGGTCGTCGGACGGGGAGTCGGTTTGAGCCGGCAGGGACCCCGAGAATTTATTAAGTCGTACGGGTTTCAGGAGGGACACGTGAAAGGTGTTGGCTATAGCCCAGCATGGAGGGAGCTGGAGTCGATATGCCACAGGGTATACCTGCTGTAGTACTTTAAACGGACCCAGATACCTAGGGGCGAATTTGGCTGCCTGTACCCGTAGGTTAACATTCTTAGAGGACAGCCATACTAGGTCACCAGGGGTGAAGGATGGTGCAGGGCGGCGGTGAACATCAGCCGTTGTCACCATCCGGTCTTTAGCCCTTTTAAGAGCCTCTTGGGTGTCATCCCAGATCTCCCGGGCCTTGGTCGCCCAATCCTCCACTCTAGTATCGGGTGACGTAATGGGCATCGGAACCGGGATTCTGGGATGTTGTCCGTTATTGAGTAGGAACGGAGTCTGGCCAGAGGATTCATGGACCGAATTGTTAATGGCAAATTCGGCCCAAGGAAGGAGGTTAGCCCAGTTGTCGTGGTGCGCGGATATAAAATGGCGGAGGTAAGTTACCAAGGTCTGATTAGTCCTCTCCACTAGTCCATTGGTCTCGGGATGGTATGCGGAGGAGATGATCAGCTCTATCTGCAGGAGCTTACAGAGCTCTCTCCAGAAGCGAGACGCGAACTGGGGACCCCGGTCGCTCACCACCTTGTCAGGCATGCCATGCAACCTAAATACATGCCGAATGAACAAGGTGGCGAGAGCACGTGACGTCGGGAGTCGTGGGAGAGGCACCAAGTGGACCATTTTAGAGAAGTGGTCCGTGATGACCCATACGACCCTGTGCCCTGCTGACTTGGGCAGATCTCCCAGGAAGTCCATCCCCACCACTTCCCAGGGACGATCCGGCACTGGCAGTGGGTGAAGAAGACCTGCCGGTCTCTGCCGGGACGGCTTATTCCGAGCACACGACATACAGGCTCCCACATATTCCTGTATGTCCTGGGGTAGTCTCGGCCACCAATAATGCCTGGTCACCAGGTCTCTGGTCCTTTTGACCCCAAAGTGACCCCCGACCTTGGAGGCATGGGCCCACGATAGCACCTCGTTCCGTAGTTCAGGGGGAACGAGGGTTTTGCCAGGTGGCACCTGGTCCAAAGAAGTGGGAGTGACCATCCTCAAGCTGTCCGGGGGTAGTATAAGACGAGGCTCCTCCTCGTCCTCCTCCAACACAACCATACAACGTGACAAGGCATCGGCCCGTACGTTCTTCTCACCGGCCAGGTGGCGGATAATAAAGCGGAACCGGGAGAAGAATAAAGACCAACGGGCCTGCCTTGGGTTCAGGCGTTGTGCTGTCTGGAGGTATGTGAGGTTTTTGTGCTCAGAAAAAACCTCAAATGGATGCTTCGCACCCTCCAGGAGATGCCGCCATTCCTGGAATGCTAGTTTCATCGCCAGTAACTCCCTATCCCCTATGGAGTAGTTCCTCTCGGCCGGAGAAAAGGTCTTGGAGAAAAAGAAACACGGATGTTTCCTTCCTCATTCGTTTTTCTGGTACAGGACTGCACCTGCACCGACCGAAGAGGCGTCTACCTCCAGTAGGAAGGGTTTGGAGATGTCTGGACGATGAAGGATGGGAGCTCTGGAGAAGTGAGTTTTGAGAGTGTGAAATGCCTCTACCGTTTCCCGTGTCCATGCTTTGGGATTAGCGCCCTTGCGGGTAAGGGCAATGATGGGTGCTGCCACCGTCGAGAAGTTGGGAATGAACTGGCGATAATAATTGATAAACCCCAAGAATCGCTGGATCGCCTTCAGCGAGCGGGGCTCAGGCCAGTTCATCACTGTCTCCAACTTCCCCGGATCCATTGCTAACCCCTGACTGGACACTATGTACCCCAGGAACGGCAAGGATTCCTGTTCAAAAACGCACTTTTCCAGCTTAGCATATAACGAATGGGTGCGGAGCCTCTTAAGTACTCGGATGACATCCCTCTGATGGGTGGTAAGATCGGGGGAGAAGATAAGAATGTCATCCAGGTATGCAACCACGGAAAGATACAAATCCCGGAAAATGTCATTCACAAAGTCTTGAAATACGGCGGGGGCATTGCAGAGTCCGAAGGGCATTACTAGATACTCGTAGTGACCGTCCCTGGTGTTAAAGGCGGTCTTCCACTCATCGCCCTTTCGGACTCGCACTAGATTATACGCCCCGCGTAGATCCAGCTTTGTGAAGACCTTTGCCCCGCGGAATCGATCAAATAGCTCAGTAATGAGGGGCAAAGGGTATTTGTTCTTGATTGTGATTGCATTTAATCCCCTGTAATCGATACAGGGGCGCAGATCCCCTTCCTTCTTCTGCACAAAAAAGAACCCTGCACCAGCCGGTGAGATAGACTTGCGAATGAACCCCTTCGCCAGGCTGTCCTGAATATATTTGGACATAGCCTCCGTCTCTGGAGCAGAGAGTCGATACACTCTGCCCCTAGGGGGCTCGGAGCCTGGCTTCAAGTCTATTCGGCAATCATATGGCCGGTGGGGAGGAAGAGTATCTGCGGCCCTTTTGGAAAAGACATCCCTGTAGGCCTCATAAGGTGTCGGTAAACCCGGCCCCTCAGTATTCCCTGAGGACCCAACCGACCTAATGGTAGCGGGTGGTTCGGTAGTCACGAGGTGCTCTCTACAGGATCCTGCCCAGGATGAGATCTCCCCTGTTGCCCAGTTGAGTATAGGAGCATGCTGTCTCAACCAGGGAAGGCCCAGTAGAATCTCATCCGTCCCCCCTGGAAGCACCAGGAAGGACACCTGCTCATGGTGTCCCGGTGGTACATCCATCCTGAGAGGGATGGTGATCTGGGTGATAGGATCGAGTAGTATGGACCCGTCGACTACCCGGACCCTTAGTGGCTTGGGCAACAGAACCAGGGGAACTGAGTATCGGGTTGCCAGGGAGGTCGAGATGAAATTGCCTTCAGCGCCTGAGTCCAAGCAAGCCAGAGCAGAGAAGAGAGTAGTGCCGAACTGCAACTGGGCGCTGATAGTCAACCTAGAGGGAGAACCTGGGGCAGAGGAGACCACCTTGGACACCTCCATTGACTCCACGGAGTCGCCTACAGGACTGGCTGGGAGACCTGTCTGATGGAAGACGGGAGTCAGACGCTTTTTAGGCCGAGAAGACGTGGGTGCTGAAGAGACCTCGAGCCTTCGCTCCGCCTGGCGGATGTCTATGCGAGAGGCAACCTGAATCAAGGACTCTAAAGTGGCAGGCACCTCACGTGTGGCCAGTGCGTCTTTGACAAACCCTGCCAGGCCCTCCCAAAACACAGGGACAAGGACCTTATCCGGCCAGTCCAGCTCTGCGGCCAGTGTCCTAAAGTGTACAGCAAAGTCCCCGACTGAAGCAGACCCTTGCCGAAGTCGTAGGAGGCGCAACGCGGAATCGTGGGTGACTTGAGGCCCGAGGAACACCATTCTCATGGCCCCAAGATAAGCTGCTAAGTTATTCACCACACGATCTCCGCGCTCCCACAACGGCGTGGACCACTTCAGCGCTCTCCCTGTGAGCAGGGACTGGACGAAGGCTACCTTCGCCTTCTCGGTAGCGTAAAGAGTCGCGGACAGCTCTAAGTAGGTGGTAACCTGGTTTATAAAACCACGGCACTCAGAGCTGTTGCCGCTAAAGCTCTCTGGAAGCGCAAGGCGAGGAGACCTTCCGCCCAATAGCACAGCCTGGGTAGCCGCCTGGGAGGCGACTGTCGTCAGAGTAGTCTTATCGGAGGAAGACTGCTCCACTGCTGCCAATCGTGACTCCAACTGCTGCACATAACGCAGCAACTGCTGCTGCTCTTCAGCCATAGCCAGACCTTTGGCGCGACCGTAATGTTACGAGGGGGACCCGGGGAAGTGTGCCAAGATGGGAAATGGACTGCTTCCGCCGGTCAAGGTCCACTGTGCGGTGTAAGGGACCGCCGCTATGGTGGGTGAAGAGTGAGCGGGTTGCTGCTAGCGATCGTCTGGAATGTCACAGACGATCTATGTACACCGATCTGCCCTAACCCGTGAGGGTTGTATGGCACAGATCTCACGGCTCGGTGTACCTGTTGCACGGGGAAGCACAGAGGTGCCCACGCACGTGTGCCAGTGGAAGTCACGAGAATATGGCACGAGGGTAGCACAGAGGTGCCCACGCACGTGTGCTTTCAATAACCAGGTGAGTCCAATGGAGACTTGAGGAGCTCACCTGGGACAGGAACACGGCCTGTTGACGGGGGTACTGCCGGAGCAGCAAGGCAGGAACATGGCCTGCAAACGAGGTACTGCCGGAGCAGCAAAGGCCAAGCCCACAAGAGACAGTAATGCCTGAGCAGTGGCGTGGCAGCACGCTGCCAGACATCCAAACATAGAAGGACGGTCGCGCGCCGCCATGATGGCAGGGGGAGCTTTTAAGGAGGTGCAGCTCCACCCGAGGGCGGGCGCGAGGCGGAGATGACGGACTTGACCCAATCAGGGTCCACGACGTCCCAGCCTGGCCAGTCAGGATTCACCACGTCACCAGCCTTGTCATCAAGCCGTGTGACGTCAGTGAGCGAATCAGGACCCACCACGCATTGCACATGTTCACCCTCCTGCCTCTGGGAAATAGAGGCGGGATCCTCGGTCTCACAATGTGGAGAGATAACGGGAATCTCACTGCTTCCCTGAGCAGTAAACCTCTGCACATTGCGCAGCCTCGCAGACCTTCGGGGCCGCTGAGCAGGAGAGTCTGCGGCAGGCCAGGAATGGGAGACCGCTTCACTCCTTGTAACAGGAGAACCACTAGGTGTCACCCTTCTGCTGCCTCTCTGAGAAGGTATCTCCTGCACACTGCGCAGTCTGGCAGACCTTCAGCGCTGCTGAGCAGGAGTGCTCGTGGCAGGCAAGGAATGGGAGACTGCCTCAGTCCTTGCCTCAGGAGAGCCACGAGATGTAACACCAACCTGTGCTGCGGATTCCAATCCCCAGCTGCCTAGTTGTACCTGGCTGGACACAAAAATGGGGCCAAGCCTACGTAATTTGTTTTCTAATTATTTCATGAAATTCATGAAATAATAAAAAAAGGGCTTCCCTTTATTTTTGGTTCCCAGCCGGGTACAAATAGGCAACTGGGGGTTGGGGGCAGCCGTACCTGCCTGCTGTACCTGGCTAGCATACAAAAATATGGCGAAGCCCACATAATTTTTTCAGGGGGCAAAAAACTTCTGCATACAGTCCTGGATGGAGTATGCTGAGCCTTGTAGTTCTGCAGCTGCTGTCTGTCTGTATGGAGAAGAGCAGACAGCAGCTGCAGAACTACAAGGCTCAGCATACTCCATCCAGGACTGTATGCAGAATTTTTTTGCCCACCAAAAAAATGACGTGGGCTTCGCCATATTTTTGTATGCTAGCCAGGTACAGCAGGCAGCCACGGGCTGCCTCCAACCCCCAGTTGCCTATTTGTACCCGGCTGGGAACAAAAAATATAGGGAAGTCCGTTTTTTTTAATTATTTCACTTACTTCATGAAATAATTAAAAAACAAATGACATGGGCTTCGCCCCATTTTTGTGTCCAGCCAGGTACAACTAGGCAGCTGGGGATTGGAATCCGCAGCACAGGTTAGTCCGAGCTTTCTGGGCGCCTCTGCTGCGAATTTCAGTCCGCAGCCGTCCCAGAAAATGGCGCTCTCATAGAAGCGCCATCATCTGGCGCTGTATCCAACTCTTCCAACAGCCCTGGAGCCGGGTGGCTTGTTGGGTAATTATGAGTTAATACTGGCTTTGTTTTACTAGCCAGTATTAAGCCAGAGATTCTTAATGTCAGGCACGTTTGACCCGGCCATTAAGAATCTCCAATAAAGGGTTAAAAAAAAGACACCACACAGAGAAAAAATACTTTAATAGAAATAAATACACAAACACATTAGAGACTCCATCTTTATTACCCCCTGTCAGCCCTCCACGATCCTGCTCTTCTGTCTTTCGCGTTCAACAAATGCAGCTCTGCTACATCACTGCTGCATGGGGGAGGACGCTGCTTCCCGTGGAGCATTCACTCCGTGAAAGCTGCACGAGAAGCAGCGTGCAGCCTTCACTCCGTGAATGATCAGTGCTGCTAGCGGTAACAGCGGTAACGCTGACAGACGCGTTACCATAGCAACGGTGCTCCCGGAGCCGCGGTTAGCGGTGACGTCACTGCTAACTGCGTTGCTATGGCAACGGTGATCTCCGTTAATGACCGACTGTGTCAGCCGGTCCCTAACGGAACGGGGAGTCGACCGTGTGCTAGAGCATGTCGCCGGTACACGGCGATACACACATGTGCACCATGTACCGGAGAGATGCACTCGCAGGTCTTACATGACGCGTCATAGTCATGTGACCAGTCTGTAGCCAATGAGATAATAGCCACGTGACTGGTCACATGGCTATTTTGACGTCACGATAGGTCCTGCATCTCTGCTGGCAGTGCCGGTCACCGGGAGGATTCAGCGATCATCGGATGGAATAGCGGCAGGAGACAGAGTGCAGGAGGGATCGTGGGGACCGGTAAGTGTTATGGCAATGTTTATTAACTGTATGTGTACATTTATAATGCATTTTTATGTGTTTGTGATTGCCTCCCATTATAGCCTATTGGTTCGAGTTCGGTTCGTCGAACGTTCGACGAACTGAACTCGAACGGGAGCTCCGTTCGGCGAACCGACCTCGAGCCGAACCGCGACCGGTTCGCTCATCTCTAATTGTGACAGTAGGTGCAAAATGTACTGTTGTCAAATTGGTCCAGTAAATCATATACCGTATATGAAATCAGAAAATTCCATGGTCAACTTTTTTTCCCAGTTTTTTTCTATTTTTTTAAGCAAAACTTTGATTTTTAAGAGATGTAAATGAACTGAGTGGTAGTTCTATGATCAAAAAGACAAGAGAGCTTATGTCAATCTTAATATGCCAGTTGAATTAGGGGTGCTTCACACATAGCGAGATCGCTACCGAAATCGCTGCTACGGCACGGTTTTGGTGACGCAACAGTGACCTCATTAGCGATCTCGCTGTGTGTGACACTGAGCAGCGATCTGGCCCCTGCTGCGAGATCGCTGCTCGTTACACTCAGCCCTGGTTCTTTTTCTTCAAAGGCGCTCTCCCGCTGTGACACACAGATCGCTGTGTGTGACAGCGAGAGAGCGACGAAATGAAGCGAGCAGGGAGCAGGAGCCGGCATCTGGCAGCTGTGGTAAGCTGTAACCAGGGTAAACATCGGGTAACCAAGGTAGTTACCCGATATTTACCTTAGTTACCAGCCTCCGCAGCTCTCACGCTGCCTGTGCTGCCGGCTCCGGCTCTCTGCACATGTAGCTGCAGTACACATCGGGTTAATTAACCCGATGTGTACTGTAGCTAGGAGATCAAGGAGCCAGCGGTGTGCGCGGCTCCCTGCTCTCTGCACATGTAGCGATGTTATGATCGCTGCTGCGTCGCTGTGTTTGACAGCTAAGCAGCGATCATAACAGCAACTTACTAGGTCGCTGTTATGTCACAGAAAATGGTGACGTAACAGCGACGTCGTTGTCGCTGTCGCTATGTGTGAAGCACCCCTTACTCTCAGATGTCTGGCTATAGGCAGATCTTCATAAGCCTGTTCATAAATCTATGGGTCTGGGCCCGTTCATGTCTTTTAAAAATTAAAATTCTAAATAACTAATGAGATATTAAAGCAACCAAAGACACACTAAATCGACTTCATTCTAAAAAACAAATTAGTGCTTTATGTTCACTAGCATGGGACTCTTCTATTACTATAAAACCACCAGATAAAGGGGGCAATATTGTCATCTTAGATACACAACAATACCAAGAGATGTATCACACTCTCTTACAGTGATGGGCAAAGGTGTAACAATGTTTTGAACTTTTGACTTTCCGGCTCCATATCTCACCATCCACTACAGCTTCGAAGATGAGACAACCTTCATTTTATAGACAATTATACTGGCTATCTCATATACAAATTTGACTTGCAATTATTTAGAATATTATCAGTCATGGAGATTCTTGTAATGTTACAGTATTGTTAATGTTTTACCTCAGTCTTTTGTTAACTTGAATCTTAAGCAAATGGTAACTGGTTTGAATTGAGGAGCAGCTATGAAAAAGATTTCCCAAGAAAAGAGAAATGGCATCATTCATCTCATTGATAGCAGTCTCTTGGCCAAGAATATGGCCGAACTGCATCATGTGAGTGTTATGATAGTTGGAAGAATACAAACTTAAGCCAGTCCATCCATTGAAAAGCCAAGAGGTGGATGTCCAGGCAAAATACCAGAGTCAACAAGTTGTCTCATTACAAGGTCAATCAGTCCTGGCAAAATGGTGAAATGTTTACCCAATTTGTTGAATCAATGAACAAAAACACTATTGGACTGCATCTCATGTATGACATGGATACTTGCAAGTTACCATTCTTGGATCATGATATTTTAAAATGGTATATTAAACACTAAGATATATCACAAACCTACATCAACTACTCCATTATTAAGATGGGCATCAATATCTGTGATTGAGATGTAACTCTGCTCTGACAAGAGAGATATCCTAGGGAAGGCAGCAGTCTTCAGAATTAGGGTTCAAGCAAAGGGTTACCCAGATCCGGTCCTCAGATAGGCCTGAAAAAACATATGTCAAAGACAGTAAAGTAGTAAAGCCCAATATTGAATAATGAATCCAGTATACAATACACCAAAGGGTATGAATACAGACACGATTTGCCTGAAAGACCAGGCTGAAAGGGGGAATCACAAGTGCATGATCGCAATGGATACATAATTACCTAGGGAGACAAGTGTCTTGTCTGGAAAGCTCCTACGCGTGTTTCGACGTGCAGTCTTTTTCCAGGGAGAGAGAACTCTCCCTGGAAAAAGACTGCACGTCGAAACGCGCGTAGGAGCTTTCCAGACAAGACACTTGTCTCCCCAGGTAATTATGTATCCACTTTGATTGCCTTACTATAATTGCGATCATGCACTTGTGGTTCCCTCTTTAAGCCTTGTCTTTTAGGCAAACAGTGTCTGTATTCATACCCTTTGGTTTATTGTATATTGGATTCATTATTCAATATTGGGCTTTACTGCTTTACTGTCTTTGACATATGTTTTTCACTCCCTCTAGTTGGCCCAGTTATTGTGCGACTGGGTCATTTTACTAATATTATTACCATTACTTGATGTTTTTTTGCCCACACTGTTTGCCTATTGACAATTACAGTCATGTCTTTGGCCCCTGTTTTACCTTGTCTTATATATTGGGGTGTTCTCACCTTTTATCATTCTCATTTACATTGTGCATGTATGCATTATTTAATACCTTGGCAGGAATCTTGGTAATGTATTATACTGACCTGTTGTGGAACAATTGTCTTTTGTCTTCACTACCCTGTTTATATCATGCCCACTAAAATGGTATTTTCTGTTTATTGAATTGTGTAATAAAAATTGAACTATTTTAATGTCAGTTGCACATTTTTTTGTATGATGCTTTATCTACATATGTGTAGATAACTGGATGTGTAGATATATATCTGTATATGTGACCTTTTATGTTTCCGTTGTATTATCAGGTTCACCCAAGAAGCTTTGCCATAGAAACCAATACTGCCTTGTCCTTAAGCATCATTTGCATACACAGTATATCACAAACGTAAGTACACCCCTCACATTTTTGTAAATATTTTATTATATATTTTCATGAGCTAACACTGAAAATGACACTTTGACACAATGTAAAATAGATATTATGCAGCTTGTATAACTGTAAATTTGGTGTGCCCTCCAAATAACTTAACATACAGCGTACACTAGAGCTTCATAGGAGCAACTGGAATCCTCTTCCATCCTCCATGACGACATCACGGAGCTGGTGGATGTTAGAGATCTTGTGTTCCTCCATCTTCCATTTGAGGATGCCCCACAGATGCTCAATAGAGTTTTGGACTGGAGTCTCGGTTGACAAGTCCAGCACCTTTACCCTCTGTTTCTTTAGGAAGGCAGTGGTTATCTTGGAAGTGTGTTTGGGGTCCTTATGATGCTGAAATACTGCCCTGAGGCCCAGTTTCCCAAGGATCATGTTCTGCTTCAGTTTTTCAAAGTACATGTTGGCATTCATGGTTCCCTCAATGAACTGTACTTCCCCACAGCTGGCAGCACTCATGTGGCCCCAAACCATGACACTCCCACGACCATACTTCACTGTAGGCAAGACACACTTGTCTTTATACTCCTCACCTGGTTGCTGCCGCACACGCTTAACACCATCTGAACCAAATAGGTCTATCTTGATCTCATTAGACCACAGGACATGGTTCCAGTAATCCATGACCTTAGGGCCGCTTTACACACTACGACATCGCTAATGCGATGTCGTTGGGGTCACGGAATTTGTGGCGCACATACGGCCGCGTTAGCAATGTCGTTGCAGCGATCGAACCGCTCGGATCCGGGGATTGTTGCTGTGGCTCAAAGGTCTCCGGATCCGGGGGCTCACGGCCACTCTCAAATGAAAAGGGGGCTATTTACAGGGGAGAGAGAGTTTGTGACGCCACCCATGGTTTGCGGTAAATGGGAGTACCGCCACTGCCAATGGGAGTACCCGGGGGAGATGGAGTGGGGGCAGTCAGATGGCATTCCCTCAAGGGGTAGGGGAGGCCCCGTGACTCTAGATGCTGAAACGCTGATGCAGGGGAGCGCAGGGCTAGTTGAAAGCAGGGGAGGACCATGTACTCGCTCAGGTTAGTGTTGGTGTTGCCGCCACAAAGCAGACTCTGACAAGGTAAACCAAGTCTCTGGGTGCCGCTGTCCTCTTGGGGGAGCCCATCCGGGTATCTGTCCCCTATAGTATTGCCGGGTGGTCCAGAGCCTGCCTCCGTGCACAAATTAGAAGTGTTTTGGTGGCCCGTTGGTATAAAGCTGTCCGGGCCCTGCTCCCTACTGTTGGTAGTGGAGCTGTGCTCTCAAGGGCTCACGCTTGGGATTTCTGTGGGCTGCGTGGGTTGGAAAGCCCTATCCCCCTCGTTGCGCTAGTGCCCCTGATCTCTGAGCTTCTTGGGGACAGTCCACAAAGTCACTGTCCTCCGCTGGTTAATTGCCGGGTTGCCTGAAGCTACTCCCCGACCTAGGCTCCAGTACCCCGCCGTGCTTTCAGTCCCAGACTGGTTATTAGACTCGAGCTGCTGATCGTCCTCCAAGACCAGGTCTAGGCACCCATCTTCAATACCCTGCGAAAGGGTTACCGACTCCTCCGGACCCAGACCACCGTCTGTGACCCAACCTCTAACACTCAGGGAGCCACATGCTCCCCCAGCTTCTCACTATTTGAGGGCTACCACTCTTCTGTTCTACTTACCTCCCACCAGTCTACCTGACCCCTAGGTGGGCGGCCCTATTTCAGCTCAGCAGCCCACTGGTGTGTCTGACAGGGTGTAGTGTGAGGTGTGGTTGGGATTTGGATGCGGATGGAGGCAGTACTATAGGTTGAGAACCCTTGAACAATGAAAAAGAAGAAGAAAATGTGCAAAAAGTGGGATCACCAATGTAACAAATAATATCATTTATTTGACACAAAAAAACAAAACATGGACATACATTAAACACAATTAAAAAAGCACAAGCTTATATAAATGCACATATTTAATGTCAATGGTGTGTGGCACCAAACACACCCCACGCCCTCAGCAGGCCAAACAACCCAATATACAATATAAAAGAGGACACAACCTGGCAAAAGGTTCAAGCAGTAGAAATAAAGCGCGGCAGGTGAGTGAGACACAATATAAAAAATGCCCAGACATAAATAAGGTGAAAAACTAGCTAACAATACATTGCAATAAAGTGCATGAATGAGCTGAGACACAACAATCACCTGTCACAAGCAAAATATGTTGAACCGAGAGATGCACGGGCGGACGCCGATAAGAGTAAGGGCTGGAGGCAAGGAAAGTGCATGGGAGGGGGTGGGGTGGTGACCCCACGCGTATCGCTACAGCAAGGTGTAGCTTCCTCAGGGGAAAGTGAGGAATGCCATGATTAGCATGTCTTAAATACAGATGGTAATTAATTGATAGATTGCTTACCAGCATGGAGATAGAGGGCAGAGAGGAATCACCATGCAGACCAAGGGACGCCGATGGACGCCGCCATACTCGCCACGTGATCTGGTCAGGTGTGTTCATGACGTGAGGGTACCAACCACTGCGCAAGCGCCGGATCCATGACGCTCGTAAACAAGGAGCCTCACATGCGCATGCGCAACGCTACAAGCAAAAGGAGCGCACGTAATTCAATCACATGACTACATGCCATGTGTATGTCATTCATCAGACGCGCATGCGCGGACACAGTCGTATTGCATGCAGTACAAATATCTGTAGAGCATCAGACACATATAAAAAGAAAAAAATACGCATTCAAACACGTGACATACGTATTGTATGTCACGTGTTTGCATGCGTATTTTTTTCTTTTTATATGTGTCTGATGCTCTACAGATATTTGTACTGCATGCAATACGACTGTGTCCGCGCATGCGCGTCTGATGAATGACATACACATGGCATGTAGTCATGTGATTGAATTACGTGCGCTCCTTTTGCTTGTAGCGTTGCGCATGCGCATGTGAGGCTCCTTGTTTACGAGCGTCATGGATCCGGCGCTTGCGCAGTGGTTGGTACCCTCACGTCATGAACACACCTGACCAGATCACGTGGCGAGTATGGCGGCGTCCATCGGCGTCCCTTGGTCTGCATGGTGATTCCTCTCTGCCCTCTATCTCCATGCTGGTAAGCAATCTATCAATTAATTACCATCTGTATTTAAGACATGCTAATCATGGCATTCCTCACTTTCCCCTGAGGAAGCTACACCTTGCTGTAGCGATACGCGTGGGGTCACCACCCCACCCCCTCTCATGCACTTTCCTTGCCTCCAGCCCTTACTCTTATCGGCGTCCGCCCGTGCATCTCTCGGTTCAACATATTTTGCTTGTGACAGGTGATTGTTGTGTCTCAGCTCATTCATGCACTTTATTGCAATGTATTGTTAGCTAGTTTTTCACCTTATTTATGTCTGGGCATTTTTTATATTGTGTCTCACTCACCTGCCGCGCTTTATTTCTACTGCTTGAACCTTTTGCCAGGTTGCGAACTCTTTTATATTGTATATTGGGTTGTTTGGCCTGCTGAGGGCATGGGGTGTGTTTGGTGCCACACACCATTGACACCAAATACCGTATGTGCATTTATATAAGCTTGTGCTTTTTTAATTGTTTTTAATGTATGTCCATGTTTTGTTTTTTTGTGTCAAATAAACGATATTATTTGTTATATTGGTGATCCCACTTTTTGCACATTTTCTTCTTCTTTTTCATTGTTCAAGTTTTTCAAAATGTGCCAGTGGTTTTCTTGATCCCTACTTGATTCTTATATGCTATTTGCATCTGGTGCCCTCCCACACTTGAGTGTTTACATAGGTTGAGAACCCAGAACCATGGAAGTTTGAGTCCTGCACTAAGAGGTAAAGAGAGTGCAGTACCCTGTGACGCCCTGACTAGTCCAGGGGCATCACACATCATCTGTAGATGAGGATTCTTTCTGGCACAACAGCCACAAAGATCAATTTGATCCAGTGTGTGGTGTATGGTCTGAGAACTGACAGGCTGACCCTCCACCCCTTTAACCTCTGCAGCAATGCTGGCAGCATTCATACATCTATTTTGAAAAGACAACCTCTGGATATGATGCTGAACATGTGAACTCAACCTCTTTGGACGACCATGGCGAGGCCTGTTGTGAAGCAAAACATCTTGTTAAATGCTTTATGGTCTTGACCACTGTGCTGCAGCTTAGTATCAGGGTGTTGGCAATCTTCTTATAGCCTACGCCATCTTTATGTAGAGCAAAAATTATTTTTTTCAGATCCTCAGAGAATTCTTTGCCATGAGGTGCCATGTTGACCTTCCAGTAACCAGTATGAGAGAGTGTGAGCGCAGTAACATTAAATTTAACACAACTGCTCCTTATTCACACCTGAGACCTTGAAACACTAATGAGTCACATGACACCAAGGAAGGAATATAGCTAATTGGGCACAATTTGGCCATTTTCACTTAGAGGTGTACTCACGTTTGTGGCCAGTGGTTTTAACATTAATGCCTGTTTGTTGAGTTATTTAGAGGGTACCCCAAATTTGCAGTGCTATACAACCTATACACTAACTATGCTACATTGTATCATAGTGTCATATCTTCAATGTTGTCCCACAAAAAGATATAATAAAATATTTACAAAAAATGTGAGGGGCGTACTCACTTTTCTAATATACAGTAGTAAACCCATTTCACACCCCTTATACTGATGTCTGAAATGGTCACAGTCCTATCTCTGCGCTGCTAACATGTGATTGATGACGTCATTGAATGGGCCTTCATCTAGTATCTGATTCGATGGTGGTAACTAGGGGCGGGTCTATACATGCTTGTTCCGCTTGTTTTCAGCAGACATGCTGCATTCCACCTCTCTTGAGGCCCTGTCACACGCAGCGATATCGCTAGCAATATCGCTAGCGAGCGTACTCGCCCCCCGTCGTTTGAGCATCACAGGCAAATCGCTGCCCGTGGCGCACAATATCGTTCAGAGCCGTCACACGGACTTACCTGCCTAGCGACGTCGCTGTTGCCGGCAAACCGCCTCCTTTCTAATTCGTGCGGCGTCACAGCGGCATCACTAAACGACCACCCAATAGAAGCGGAGGGGCGGAGATGAGCGGCCGTAATATCCCGCCCACCTCCTTCCTTCCTCATTGCTGGCGGCCGCCGGTAAGCTGTAGTTCATCGCTCCCAAGGTGTCACACGCAGAGATGTGTGCTGCCTCGGGAACGACGAACAACCTGCGACCTCAACAATCAACGATTTTTTCAAAATGAACGACGTGTCAACGATAGACGATTTGGTGAGTATTTTCTATTGTTAATGGTCGCTCTTTGGTGTCACACGCAATGACGTCGCTAACAATGCCGGATGTGCGTCACGGAATCCGTGACCCCGGTGATATATCGTTAGATACGTTGTTGCGTGTGACGGGGCCTTTAGAATGAGGGATATGTTTGCAGTTCACGATCCGGAAGGGATCTAACACGCTCAGCCATGTGGACACATAGTTATGGGCATATAAGGCTGTTGTCCATTGCACTGTGCTTCATGCCCAAACTTTATATGCAATTCCCTAATATATCTTTCTTTAATCCCCCTGATTTTGCAGTTACACTCCACTCATGAATCCTCAAGACTGAAGAAGAAATGCATAGGTAAAGTGTTTCTGGGGTCAGGCAGTGCCACACTAGAGTGCTGCAGGAGCTACGCACAAGGCATGACTGGGCAATATAGGATTTGACCCTACAGTACGGCCTATCCTGCCTTTTCTGCATTGGTAAGATTCCTTTTAGGAGAATGATTGGGTGAGGCCTAACCTTTTTTAACTTGGACTGTTTTTTTTATCACTTGCACTTTATTTATCCATTTGTTCTATGTATCTATGTCTATCTATCACGTACATAGTTTAGTAGCATTATTAAACGTTATATTTTATTATACCTTGTCCATGCTAAACTATACTACTATGGATCTGCCTTTCAGAACATGTTTCATAATGTTTTTCTTTTTTAGGACAATCTTTATTTTTGTGCCGAAACAGTCCAGATACAATTTTGTTTTTCAGTTTTTCATTTTCCATACTGTTAATATCAATTGTGTCCTTAACCACAGAAGTTTAAAAATAATGGAATATTCCTGTGTGTTGTCAATGTCCAAACAAAACTTGGATGCTAGAAAACCACACAAGTATAAGTGTGGGAATTATTGTGGAAGCTTAACTGATTTGCCATATTGTGTAAAGTTGCATGGTCAAGTTTTTCCATTTCACAAGCCCTTAACTTCAAGCAAGTTATGAATTAAAGATTAACTACACACCCAAGGATATACCCCCAATCTTGCTTCTTACACTTTATGAATACAAGCTTTTTTTGGTACTTTGAGTCAGTAACATACTTGCTGCAAGTCTATGAAATGTTGTAAAAACCATAATCCGCAAGTTCTAACCTTATTACCATGTCCTGCATGTTAATTAGATTAGAACTTGCAGATTATCTTTTTTACAACATTGCATATTTTGTAGACTTGCAGCAAGTATGTAACTCCTCTAATTTGTCCACATTCCTCTATTACTATTTCTATGAACAAAAAGTCTCAGAGTTGAAAAAGGTAAAGCATTCTATAAATCTCAGTTGCTATACAATGACGAGCAAAAGGGTAACAAAGTTTTGAACTTTTGACGTTCAGACTCCATATATCACCATCCACTACAGCTTTGAGCGTGAGACAGCCTTCATTTTATGAATAATCGTCTTGGCTATTTCATACCTAAATTTGACTTGTAATTATTCAGCATAGGATTAATTATGCAGATTCTTGTCATGTCATTGCATTTTTACTATTTTGCTCCTAGAAATCTAAATTTAAATTAGATGTTAGTATTTTGTAAATCCACCTTTGGATTTCAACACTACCTGAATCCTTCTGGGCATGCTCTCCATCAGATTCAAGCATGTCTGGACTGAAATCTGATTCCAGGTCTCTTCTACACATTCCCAATGTTGGTGAATATTGGTGGACTCACTTTGTATGTATGCAGCTTTTTCTTCAAGTCTGCCCAAATGTGTTCTATTGGGTTGAGGTCTGGGGGGCCCAATCCACTGTCACTGAACCATTTTTTCACCAATCTCGACTTATGCTTTGGGTTGTTTTCCTGCTAGCTCACTATGTCGTCATTTTCATACCCATAGGACTCGAGTGTATGAAGTATATCATCTTGTAGGATACTTACATGTTGCTCAGCATTGAGACCACCATTGAGATTGGTCAAGTATTCAGTGCCATTGCTGTAAAACAACCCCATAACATCAGGCTTCCTCCACCGAACTTTACAGTTCCTTCCATTTCTTTCTATCTTCCAGACCAATTTGCATCTATTAAAGCCTAATCTATTGATTTTCATCTCATCGCTGCAAATCACCCTTATCCAATCTTTTACTTTCAACTTTTTGTACTTTTTTTTACAAACTCAAACCGATGTGTCTTATGACCATACTGAAGTTTAGGCTTCTTCAGCTTTTTTCGGCCCACCATTCCAGACCGGTGTAACATGCATCGCACAGTGCTTGTATGGATATTTGTGATCTCACTATTATGAAGCATATGAGCCACCTACACTGCTGTGTTTGTTGTCCCAGAACTGATTGACCTTGTGATGAGCTGAATTGTTGACTTGTTGATATTTTGCCTGGACATTCACCTCTTGGGTTTTGAGTGGATGGACGGACTTCATTTCATAGTCTTTCAACTGTCATGGCACTCACATGATACAGTTTGGACATTTTTATGGCCAAGACACCACAATTTCTGAATTATGCGGTTTATCTTTTATAGGGAAATTTTCTTCATGACTGCTCCTCGATTAAAACCAGTGACCATTTGCTTGGGAATCAACCTAACAAAACACTGAGCTATTCAGAAATGTGAAAACAGGTTGTAATTTATAGTATGTGAAGGAAGCTGCCGGCCTTAGGATGCTCGAGTGCTGCACTCCCTCGCTAAGGAGCCAATGTGTGTGGATGTGACTTTGGGTGGGGTGCATGGGTGGGGTGGGGTGCTTACTGGTTTCTTCAGACCGTTGACCATCACCCCGCTGGTGGTCATCATTGTAGACACTTAGTAACACACGCGACACCAGTGCTCAATTAACCAACCAGAAGGTTCACTTTATTCTTCACATCTGTATGACAGACATGGCCTTCCTTAGCTTCCTTCCTCTAAGTGTGGGGTACTACTTCTTGACCTGTTTCCCTCCGCTATCTTGAATCTCATCCTCAAGCTCCGGGGTCTGTGTCTACTTTCCCCTGACACTGCACACCTTCATCTGATTCTGGGTCCTGGCGGCTCTCTAGCCGGACAACTCTCTAAGCCCGCTGTGGTGAGCCATAGGCTCCGGACGTCTCAAGGCTACTTCAGGGTTCCCTGACTGGCCTTAGCACTGAGGCCACGTCTTCTCAAACTTGAACCCTATTCTAGACTGACTCTTCTCGACTTCCAACCCATTCTCTTGCCCACATTTGTCACTTTCCCTTTACCCCTATCTCTTCCATTCTGCCACCATCACAGGGTGGACCACCAGCTCTGACTCCTGTCAACAGGGGAAAACCAAAGCACAAACTAACTGCAAGCCCACAGGGGGTAAAGGCAATATGTGCTCAGGGAGAAATAAAATACAGGGAGGAAATAAACAATGAAGATATTTCCATAGCACACCAAACAGCACTCCGTAGTTCACCACCAATAGCTGGATCACAACGGACAATGACCGGTATCTCTCAAAATGTAATCACCATCTTTTAAAGGGCAGAGGCATCTGTGATAGGTCTTCAGTAACCTGTGACCCTAGCAGCAAATAACAGCCCATCAGGAATTAACTCTTGCTAGACCTATCACCAGTGAGCACAAAACTGGTTGACGCCCGGTTCTGACTGAGCAACTTAAAGCACCAGGTGGCATATTATCAAATTCTGCAGTTTGAACAGGTTCAGAAGTCACCATGACACCTGGTGAGTACAGAGCAGAACACAGCATGGCAGTAACCCTCCCTCTACGAGGGGCCTCTAGACCCTCAGGATCCTCTGGACCTGTTTCTCAGGATGACGGTGATGAAAAGACCTTACCAATGCTCGTACCCAAGTCCTCTTCTCAGGACCATAAATCCGCCAGTGCACTAGATACTGCAGAGAACGACAAGCGACCTAGGAATTAATAATTGTAGACAAATCAAACTCCAAATAACTGTCCACCAAAACTGAGGGTAGAGGGGTGAAAAGGGGAATTTCCAAACCCACAAACCTCTTCAATAGAGACTTATGAAAAGCATTGTGGATTTTATATACAGAAGGTAAGGCCAGATAGAAGGCCAACGGGTTGATGATGGCAAAAATTCTGAATGGACCTATGTAACGAGGTCCTAACTTAAGTGAAGGTATCTTAAGTTTGATATTTTTGGTGCATAACCACACCAAATCATTCACGCACAGGTCCAGATCAGGCAGACATGCACAGTCAACCACAAGCATATACCTAGGACCCATGCTACGCAGGTGCTGCTGAATCTTTCTTCATGTAAAAGATAATGCTGACCCTAACTGGTCCTCTTCAGGTACCCTGGAAGAGTGACCGTTACGCAAAGTACAGAATTGAGGATGTTGACCATAGACAGAGAAGAAGGGAGACACACCAGAAGACTGATGACAGTGGCTATTAATAGCAAACTCAGTTAGAGGAAGAAATGAAAACCACTCCTCCTGGTTATCAAAGACAAAACAGTGCCTTGACTCATGATCAGCCCTGGTCTTATACCCCTAACCTCCACCATTGACAGGACTCTGCTATACCATGAGTGTTAGCATCATCTAAAGCGGCGCTGAAAAACTCTGCCCTGGGGTGGCACTGGACTAGTCTTTTCACTGGCTATGTACCAGATTTTTAAAGTTCCAGGGTTGAAGAGAAAAGTGTAGCTGGCTACTGTTTTAGGCCTCGGTTCCATTTGCGATTAACACGGACAAGTGCAATCTGATAAAATATCTGATTGCACTTGCACCAGTGTAAGACAATGAGCAGTGTCTATCTTCTATTTTTTTTTCATGCAGCATTGGCAAGAGAAAAGAATCACAGCATGCTGTGTTTGGCAGCAATTCTCACATCACACACACTCATACAGAGTTATAGGTGCGTGTGAAACATTGCACTGCACTCGGATGTCATCCGAGTGCAGTGCAATATACACACAGACAGGCAACAGAGAAGAGGGTGAAAATGCTGTCTTCCTCTATTCGTACCTGTGATTTATCACAAAATTTATGACATAAATGGAAGTTGATTCCAGGTTGTGGCAAACAAACAGCCCAAAAATGTGACAAATTTATTAAGAAGAGGGCACTTTTTCATAAATCTTGTGCACTTTTCTCCAGCTTGTTTCTGTTTAAGGCTGGCGTATAAAACTCTGGTCTTAATAAATTCCCTTCCTACATCAGCAATTTTCCTCCAGCAAAGCACATATGCAATGTCCACAAATGACAAAGTGCACTTAAAAGGAATGAAGAAGCACAACAAGTTTCTTCCAGAAATAATATGCTGAATCGTAACGGGCAGACATTGCCAATGTGAGCTAACCTTCTGGAGAGCGGCCGTAACTTCTGCATACACTAATAATATAATATGAAAACTGCACTAAGTCTCTTACCACATTATATTTGTATTCATAGGACATTGCAATATAAAGATGATTATTATTACACCTGCACCTGAATAGTCCCATATTGTACAGTACAGGGGACTGTATATATGTTTAGACTTTGTATGTTCATGGAAGCTTTAAATACCGTCAAATAGTAATTGGCACAATATGAATAAATTTGTTTTTCTTCTGATGTAATTTTTGGATTAACTATTTTTATATAGAGACAGCCAAGTGGTCACCACCATCTTATTTTAAGAAGTGAGAAACGTAAGTTGCCATGAATTTCAAAATATGGTTTATTCTTGAATATAATATATTTTGCAACCTGCAGCTCCAGGACCCCAGTGCAATATTCAGAAACTGAATGCCTATCATCATGAGGCCATGTGCACACGATGAGTATTTGGTGCGTTTTTACTTTAGAATTTGTTAGCCAAAAAATACTTGTGCTGTGAAATTGTTAAAAAAACACAATTCTGACATTTTTTGTGATTTTTTTTTGCTGCATACACTATTATCTAATAATTATCAGAAAATATGATTCTGTCCATCAGTAAGATTATGTTGATACCAAACTTTTTTTTTTATTATGTTAGTGGTAAAAAAAATAAATATAAAACAATTTTCAATTTTTATTGAGTTGCTATTTTCCAAGACCCCTTTTTTAATTATTGGTCGCCACAGCTATGTGAGGGCTTACATTTTGCGGGACAAGACATAGCTTTTGTTTATATCATTTTGGCATCGATATGACATTTTGCTAGCTTGTTATAGCATTTATTGTGGTATTGCAGTAACTAAAAAAAAAAAAAATTGGTGTTCTTGAATTCTCTCTATTTACAGTGTTTACCGATTAGGATAATTATTTTAATATTCAGATAGATCAGATGTTTCTTAACACGAAGATACCAAACATGCTTTTGTTTTTATTTTTTTCTTATCTTTTTTTGTAATGGGGGGAGGTGTGATTTGAACTATGATTTTTTTTTTTAAACTTTTTTTTATACTTTTAGGCTAGGGCCCCACTTTGCTTTTTACTTGCTTTTTACCTGCTTTTTCAACTGCAGCGTTTAATGACAAAATGGATGTGTTCTGCTTTTCAAGCATAGTCTGTGGGAATTTGGTTTTCTAAACCCCACTATGCAGTTCAAACTGCAGCCTTTTTGTTGCAGAACTTTGGTCAAAAACTCAGCTTTGCAGTGCAAAACCCAAATGGCAAAAACAATTGACAAAATCTCAAACCAGGTTCAATGTCTTCCTGCATTCCCAAACATCCCACATGCAAACCTGTCTCATTCAAATGCACGTCATCCCATTTCCAAAAACTCCTCCTGCCCAGATTCCAGGACAGAATTACAAACAACCACCTCATTCTGATGCATAAACTTAGTCACCACCCTATTGACCTTAGTCCTCGCCATGTTCACACTAACAACCAAACGAGCCTCATACCATATTTTCCTCAGAATAATATCAGACCATACTTTACGAAGTCTTAGAAACATAGCCCAGAACTTCAACAAATCAAAACATAGATCCCTGATCAGCTCTTGAAAAGGTCTATACCCCAAATTATTACCCCCTACATGAAGCACCATCACTAAGTCAAAGAACCCACCACGCCTTCAATTACCAATACCCAAATAATACAAGCGACCCCAATCTCACAACTAGGCTAGCAAGACATAAGAATGAAACTATGCCAATGCCCACCTCTCTATCCATTTCACAACTTCCCAAGTCACTCTGTGACGCCCTGGAGTCCCAGGTAGTCACACATAGAATAGGCCCCCACATAACACCATCCCTCACAGGGATATACCAGCCAACAAAACCCTAGTCACCCCCCCAGGGTAGGACAGGCACACCAGTGGGCAGGACCAGGCAGACGGAGAACGCCCACCTAGGGGTCTAGAGAGCCCGGGGGCGGGAAAAATGCAGATTGATTAGGTTTGGAGTTCAAGGTGGAGGTTCCAAGTTGGAGTAGAAAGTGTGAGAAAAGTCTGAGAGCAGAGGCGTCGGGGTTGGAGCCCCAGCATTCTGGCTAGGTGGCAGACGGTGGTCAGTGTCTGCTAACCAAAGAAAGTCCCAGTGGTCAAAAAACACCAGTAGATAGGATGGGAGGAAGACCACTGGTAAAAAAAGAGACCAAGAACAAGTACTTAGTGAAATACAAAATCCATTTTTAATTAAAGTGCATGTGACACAAGGACAGACAGTAATGACAAAAGGATCTAAAATTCGTCAGACACACAGAATTGCACAAACACCACCAGCAGATATAGTGAAGCTGCTAGAGCCAAAGGGTTAATATCAAAACCAGAGGCGAGGCAGATAGGGAAAGCATATAATTAAGAGTAGGCAGATAATAGTCCCCAATGTGTTTACTCTCCCTTTGCAAGCGCTAGGGTGACATGTCAACTAGATATACAATTTAAGGGAAATTACCTTGAGACATGATTGAAAATACTAGCAGGCAGGCAGGCTGGTGGCGGTGGGCGTGGCCTCGACGAGCGTTAGATGGAGAACGCCCACCTAGGGGTCTAGAGATCCCGGGGGCGGGAAAAATGCAGATTAATTAGGTTTGGAGTTCAAGGTGGAGGTTCCAAGTTGGAGTAGAAAGTGTGAGAAAAATCTGAGAGCAGAGGCGTCGGGGTTGGAGCCCCAGCATTCTGGCTAGGTGGCAGACGGTGGTCAGTGTCTGACAGGAGACGGGAAGACGGCTGCCGGAGATCCGAGGTGGACTGGGACAGGGTAGGAGCCCACCATTACCGACACCAGAGAACCGACCCAGAAACCATGCACAGAGGGGGTACTTGGACCCTGAAACCAGGACCGGAATCAGCTGCCTAGCTAATTAACCAATTGAGGGCAGGATTATAGGTCCTGTCCCAACCAAAGTCCCAAAAGCAGACAACAGCCCACCGCGAGGGATAGGGAATCCGCCAGGGCCCGGTAGATCCCAAGGGCCAGCGTCAGCGGGCAAGGCTCCCAGCAAAAGTACCGGGAGCAGACTCCCGTGTTCCACACCAGGAAGTTCACCACACCACAAACACAGTGCAGAGGAAAGTGACACAGACCATCACCCCAGGTGAGGGACCAGAATACACCCAGCCGCGGAACTCCAGCCACTGGCACCTTGGTTTACAACGCACTTGTGTGATTTCTTCAATAGTGAGTACACCAACATTCCCGATCCGTCCGGGCGCGCCGGCCCCTGCAATCACTATCCTTAGCACAGAGACACTGGGCCCTAGGGCATCCATCCCTACCCACGGAGGGTTAACAACAGCTAGCTGCCATCCCAACGCCCCGGGTGCTCCCTAATAGCAGCAGGGATACCCCATTTTACCATACACCATGGATGACATCAAGGACTGTATACAATATCCCCACATACCAACAAACCTCTTTTTATTTCGAAGTGTCCGCGAGACCCCCGGGTCCGGAGACCCCTCGAGCCACACCGCAGATCCAGATCTGAGCAGCCCGGCAGCTGACGTCGGGGCGGTACAACTCCTTTCAGGCCAGGGGTTCCCCGGACTGGGGACCCGTGGCAAGGACTGCCGGGTAAGGAACTTTTTACCCGGCCCATGTGGGCATCACCCGGAACCGTTCCTGGACTTGGGAGAGGGGTGTGCACCAGTTTTAGCGGTGGCACCAGGGGGCAGGTTTTATTGGGTGACGGGTGCCATGGGAAATTAATTTTGTTTGCAATGTTTAAGAATTGTGCCTCCCATGAGGGAAGAAATGTTTTGAAATGTTTAATGTTTTTATTCTTGTTATCCCTTTCTTTTTGCATTTCAGTTGCAGTTCAATAAATTTCAGTGGCCGGACAGCCCGCGGACAGTCTGTATTAAACCAAGGGGGAATGTGACGCCCTGGAGTCCCAGGTGTTCACACATAGTATAAGCGCCCACATAACACCATCCCTCACAGGGATACACCAGCCAACAAAACCCTAGTCACCCCCCCTCAGGGTAGGACAGGCACACCAGTAGGCGAGACCAGGTGGATGGAGAATGCCCACCTAGGCGTCTAGAGAACCCGGGGCCAGGGAAAGTGCAGATTGATTAAGTTTAGAGTTCAAGGTGAAGGTTCCAAGTTGGAGTAAAAAAGTGTGAGAAAAGTCTGAGAGCAAAGGCGTCGGGGTTTGAGCCCCGGCGTTCTGGCTATGTGGAAAATGGTGGTCAGTGTCTGACAGGAGACGGGAAGACGGCTGCCGGAAATCCGAGGTGGACCAGGACAAGGTAAGAGCCCGCCGGTACCGACACCGGAGAACCGACCTGGAAACCGTGCACAGAGGGGGTACTTGGACCCTGAAGCCAGGACCGGAACCAACGTCTTAGCTAATTAACCAATTGAGGGCAGGGTTATATGTCCTGTCCCAACCAAAGTCCCAAAAGCAGACAACAGCCCACCGCGAGGGATAGGGCATCCGCCAGGGCCCGGTAGATCCCAAGGACCAGCGTCAGCGGGCAAGGCTCCCAGCAAAAGTACTGGGAGTGGACTCCCGTGTTCCACACCGGGAAGTTCACCACACCACAAACACAGTGCAGAGGAAAGTGATACACACCATCACCCTGGGTGAGGGACCAGAATACACCTGTCCCGGAGCTTCGGCCACTAGCACCTTGGTTTACCACGGACTTCTTCAATAGTGAGTACACCAACATTCCCCGGTCTGTCTGGGTGCGCCGGCCCCTGCAATCACTATCCTCAGCACAGAGACACTGGGCCCCGAGGCATCCATCTCTACCCACGGAGGGTTAACAACAGCTAGCTGCTATCCCAACACCCTGGGTGCTCCCTAATAGCAGCGGTGGTGCCACACTTCACCACACACTGTGGGTGGTGTCATGGACTGTATAAAATATACCCACATACCAACAAACCCCTTTATATTTCGAAGTGTCCGTGAGACCCCAGGGTCTGGAGACCCCTCGAGCCACACCGCAGATCCGGATCCGAGCAGCCCGGCAGCTGACGTCGGGGCGGTACAACTCCTAGCAGCCTCTATTGCAGCCCCAATTCTATATGAATAACCCCTATAATGTGACTGAATTAACCCATCAAATTACAAACACCACTTAAAAATGTCTAGAAATTGATAAGACAAAAATAACCCATCACAATGAACCAAAAGAGGGGACATATACCCATCTTGCACCAAACTCCTGTAGACAGGGCACTGGACCAGTAAAGACCCGAACAAAGATTTAATACATTATCATTGTACAAATCTACACCCTACTTGAACAACCCATCCTCTTACCAATTTGGAAGGCTAACCAGCTTTTCTAGCCTGAAGGCCCAAAAAAGACAAAGATAAAAGCCAATTTATACAGTTTATTTTCCCAGTCTTTCTTGTACACCACTTCCACCTGTCTATCAAAGAGCTCTAGCAGTTCATGAAAAACCCAGGGACATTTGTCTGCCCCCATCCAACACCTGTCTTAAACCCTCAACACCAGGGCCACTTGAAACTATATAGTGATATCTTTGAATTTTTGTAGTTTTAGGCCCAAAAGGCAGCTCTGCCATATATCTCTTCCAACTTAGAAATTGACCAATCCTCCTCCTGATAATGCCCCCTATCAACAACTATAGCTCCTCTTCCCTAATCATATCTATGAAAGAAGTTTTCCAATTCTCCCAAAAATTTAATCTTTTTGCCAAAGATGTATATGTCAATCTCCTCATTGCTCAAATGGCAAATCTCAGAATTCAACCAGACATTTTAGACCTGATTCCGCCACCACTGACGTTAGTCCCCGAAGTGCTTCCATTGTGAATGAGAACAATGAAATTTTTGCACCAGCTATGTGCTCAGCCTTGTAAAACTAACTCATTATTCATAAACCATGAATAAGACTTTTAACCCCTTCAGCCCCCAGCCTGTTTTCACCTTAAAGACCCGGCCATTTTTTGCAATTTTGACCAGTGTCACTTTGACAGGTTATAACTCTGGAATGCTTCAACGGATCCTGGCGATTCTGACATTGTTTTTTTGTGAAATATTGTACTTCATGTCAGTGGTAAATTTAGGCCGATATGTTTTGTGTTTATTTGTTAAAATTTCAGAAATTTGGCGAAAATTTTGAAAATTTTGCAATTTTCAAAATTTGAAATTTTATGCCCACAAATCTGAGAGATATGTCACATAAAATAGTTACTAAATAACATTTCCCACATGTCTACTTTACACCAGTGCAATTTTTGAAAAAAAAAAATTCCGTTAGGAAGTTAGAAGGGTTCAAAGTTCATCAGCAATTTCTCATTTTTCCAACAAAATTTACAAAAAAATTTTTTTTAGGTACCACATCACATTTGGAGTGATTTGAGAAACCTAGGCGACAGAAAATACCCAAAACTGACCCCATTCTAAAATCTGCACCCCTCACTCTGCTCAAAACCACATCTAAGAAGTTTATTAACCCTTTAGGAGCTTCACAGCAACCAATGCAATGTAGAAGGAAAAATGAAAATTTTACTTTTTTTACACAAAAATGTTACTTTAGCCATAAAATTTAGCATTTTCAAAAGGGTATCAGGAAAAATGCATCATAAAATGTATCGTGCATTTTCTCCTGAGTACGCAGATACCTCATATGTGGTGTAAATCAAATGTTTGGGCACATGACAGGGCTCGGAAGGCAAGGAGCGACATTTGAATTTTTGAGTGCAAAATTAGCTGCACTCATTAGCGGACGCCATGTCAGGTTTGAAGACCCCCTGAGGTGCCTAAACAATGGAGCTCCCCCATAAGTGACCCCATTTTGAAAACTAGAGCCCTCAAATAATTTTTCTAGATGTTTGATGTGCACTTTGAACCCCTGGGGGCTTCACAGACGTTTATAACGTTGAGCAGTGAAAAGAAAAAAAAAAATTTTACCACAAAACTGTTGCTTCAACCAGGTAGCTTTTTTTATCACAAGGGTATCAGGAAAAAATGCACCATAAAATGTATTGTCCATTTTCTCCTGAGTACGCAGATACCTCATATGTGGTGGAAATCAAATGTTTGGGCACACGGCAGGACTTGGAAGGCAAGGAGCACCATTTGAATTTTTGAGCGCAAAATTAGCTGCTCTCATTAGCGGACACCATGTCGGGTTTGAAGACCCCCTGAGGTGCCTAAACAATGGAGCTCCCCCACAAGTGACCCCATTTTGGAAACTAGAGCCCTCATGGAATTTATCTAGCTGATTAATGAGCACTTTGAACCCCTGGAGGCTTTTTTTTTTTACCACAAAATTGTTTTTTCAAAAAGGTAACTTTTTTTCACAAGGGTATCAGAAAAAGTACGACGATACCTCATATGTGGTGGAAATCAATTTTTTGGGTGCACGGCGGGGCTCAGAAGAGAAGGGGCGCCATTTCACAGCAAAATTGGTTGGAATTATTAGCGGACGCCATGTTGCGTTTGGAGACCCTCCTGAGGTGCCTAAACAATGGAGCTCCCCCACAAGTGACCCCATTTTGGAAACTAGAGCCCTCATGGAATTTATCTAGCTGTTTAGTGAGCACTTTGAACCTCTGGAGGCTTCACAAATGTTTGTAATGTTCAGCCGTGAAAATATTTTTATTTTTTTTTACCACAAAATTGTTTTTTCAACCAGGTAGCTTTTTTTCCACAAGGGTATCAGGAAAAAATGCACCATAAAACGTATTGTGCAATTTCTCCTGAGTACACAGATACCTCACATGTGGTGGAAATCAATTGTTTGGGCGCACGGCAGGGCTCAGAAGAGAAGGAGCGCCATTTCACAGCAAAATTAGTTGGAATTATTAGCAGACGCCATGTTGCATTTGAAGACCCCCCTGAGTTGCCTAAACAATGGAGCTCCCCCACATGTGACCCCATTTTGAAAACTAGACCCCCCCATATCCAAAAAAAATAGTTTGGCGAAATAAAAAATACGGACGTCAGTAAAAAAAAAAAAAAAGAATAAAAAAAATATGAGCGCCTGCCACTAAGACCAGTGCCAAATGTGAGAGCAATGCACGAGTCTCGCATCGCATCATCCGCTCCAGTCTGGAAGCAAGCAACTGCGCTGGATAATGCAATGCGAGAGGGCGCGGCGGCAGATGGAGGGGCGGCAGATGAGAAAGGGAACAGCGGATGGAAGATGGGAAAGGGCGCAGCGGATGGAGGAGCAGCAGAAGATGGGAAAGGGCGCAGCGGATGGAGGAGCGGCAGAGGATGGGAAAGGGCGCAGTGAATGGAGGAGCGGCAGAGGATGGGAAATGGCGCAGCGGATAGAGGATGGGAAATGGCGCAGCGGATGGAGGAGCGGCGGAGGATGGGGGGGTGAGATTGGGGATAGCTACCTTACAGGATGGATCTAGGCAGCAGGATCACAGCAGACAGAAGAGGCAGCTGATGAAGGAGGCAACAGATTGAGGAGGGTGAGAGGGGGCAGTAGATGAAGAGGATGGGAGAGAGCAGGCAGAAGATCGGGGAGGGGGGCAGAGTCTGATGGGAAAGAGCGATGGCACATGAGGGGGGGAAGTAGCACATGGAGGGGGGAGGCAGCAGGGGAGGCAGCAGATGGAGGGGGGAAGGCAGCACATGGAGGGGGGGGAGGCAGCACATGGAGGGGGGGAGTCAGCATATGGAGGGGGGGCAGCACATGGGGGGGAGGCAGCACATGGAGGAGAGGGCAGCACATGGAGGGAGGGGAGGCAGAGGCAGCACATGGAGGGGGGGTAGGCAGCACATGGAGGGGGGAGGCAGCACATGGAGGGGGGGAGGCAGCACATGGAGGGAGGGGGGAGGCTGCACATGGAGGGGGGAGGCAGCGGATGGAGAAGGGGCAGCCGATGGAGGAGGCGGCGGCCGATCTGGAACAGTGGCGGCCGATTCGGGGGCAGCGGCGGCTGAAAAAGGTGGGTGTGACGGCGGCGGGGACAGTAGTGTGGCTAGTGGTGGCGGCGTGGACAGTGGCAAGCGTGGCGGGGACAGCGGCGTGCCTGGCGGTGGTGATCGGGGACAGCGGCGGGGTGATTGGGTACAGCGGCATGGCTGGTGGTGGCGGGGACAGCGGCGGTGACAGTAGCGGGGACAGCGGCGTGGCTGGCGGTGGCAGCGGGGACAGCGGTGTGGCTGGCGGTGGTGATCGGGGACAGCGGCGGGGTGAGCGGCATGGCTGGCGGTGGCGGGGACAGCGGCGTGGCTAGCGGGGACAGCGGCGTGGCTGGCGGTGGCGATTTGGGACAGCGGCGGGATGATCGGGTACAGCGGCGTGGCTGGCGGTGGTGGGGACAGCGGCGGGGACAGCGGCGTGGCGATTGGGGCAGCGGCGGATCGGGGGCAGCGGCGGGGCAATTGAGGACAGCGGCGGGGCGGGGACAGTGGTGGATCGGGGGGCTATAACTTACCGATGGGCGACCGCTCTCCTCAGCTTTCAGGGACGGACACAGGTCACCCGCACCAGATCCACGGTGATTGGACAGATCGGTCACAAGGCCGGTCTCTCCAATCAGAGCTGGGGGCGGGTGAAGCACTGATCACCCAGCTCCAGCCAATGATCAGAGCTACAGCTGCTCTGATGAGGGCTGGATTTCAATGTTCCAGCCATTTTCAATGGCTGGAACATTACAGTGACTGTAATTAGCTGAGCGGCATTAATCAGCCAATCACAGTCCCTGTAGGTTCGAGGAGTAGGCACCACCCCTCCTGAGGTCAGGCAGAGGTCCCCTCCTTCCCGAATCTACTACTTGATTACACCAATCGCACTCACGAGTACGTCAAGGGTCGTTAAGGGGTTAAAATCAAAATGCATCGGTCTTTGTGCCTAGCAGTAGTTTGTTTAGTGGCACATGTCTCACACTTTTTGAATAAATATGTTATCACTATGGATTTTCGATACAGGAGATTTGGATTTTTTCCTATGCTTTATTGAAGCCTGGAGATGGGTAGCTATGTGCAAACCATTTCCATTTGGAACACGTGAAATCAAGATTGGTGTCTACCCTGCATTCCCTGAACAATTTTCAGGTGCCTTTTCCCCAGTAACGCTAGCCAAAATAACATATGCTTAATAGCAAATTCAAAAAGAGATGAGGAAACTAATGGATCTCTTTTTCTCCTCATCTTCCTTGTTCATTGTGTTTTACTCTGTCCAGATTAAAGCATTCTAAATGCAGAAGTATATGTCAGAATATTCACCTTTCCAATTTCTTTCCCCTCACTTTCTGTTTTAAATGCGCAACCAAAGGCCCCTACAAGCATGCTGATACTGGAGAATAATATGACCTTGTGTCATGTGCCCCAGCTGCAGCCAATAAGTGGTTGCTGATTAGCTGCAGGCTACATGTGAGGGCTAAGCCACACGGCGAGAAAATCGGTGCGAGTGGAGTGCGATAAAACATCGCATTCCCCTCGGACCAATTCTAGCCTGTGTGACAGCACACATGAGCGATTATTTTCTCAGCCCTAATCGGACCGAGAAAACAATCGCAGCATCCTGCAATTGTAAGCTGAGACTCTTTCTCTCGCACCCATTCAAGTGAATGGGGCGAGAGAAAAATCGCACTGCACTCGCGGTACATCGGTGTACCGCTAGTGCAGTGCGAGAATGGCTATAGCCGGCTACGCAGGAGAGTGGGGGAGAAATCCCTCCCTCCCCTCCTGACTGCCGGCCCGCCCCCCGCAGCTGAGGTCTGCTCGCACGAACGGACCTCAGTTGCAAGGATACATGCATGACACTCGGCTCTGCTGTACTGCCAGCACGAGCCGAGTCTCATGCAAGGGGATCGCAGTAGTCCCCGTGTGGCCCCAGCCTGATACAGCAAGTTATAACACCACCAGGAACAGCAGCACTCACATCACTGAAAAGATGTCGCTGAAGGAGGAAGTGTGAACTGGTTTTGTTTTAATTGAGGTCCTGAAGTGATTAAACTGGTTTTCTGGTTTTGTCCAGTAATGGAACACATGTCTATATACTTCCAATAGGTGGCGCTGTGCTAGAGTTTGTCTCCTTTACTGGAGAGACAATTTGAATATTTCCCAGAGGGGCATTGCAGCTATAAGTCCCCTTACCTGGCAGCCAGACTGGCTTGCAAAGTCTCCTTAAGGAGAATAGTGTTCCCCCGTGGTCCCCACATAGCTTTCTCATGAGCCAGATCAGACACCCCCATACTTTGCACTGACGAGGGGCAAGCACCCCGAAACACTGTGTCTGCAAATTGGGATTCTGATCTGGCTTTTCTTTCATAGTCATATTGCAAAGGATTGTTGAAAATCCACTTGTGACTTTTAGGATCGCTACTTCCAATAGGTGGCGCTGTGCTAGAGTTTGTCTCGTTTACTGGAGAGACAATTTGTATATACATACATACATATATACATATATATACATATATATATATATATATATATATATACCGTGTATATATATATATATATATATACTGTGTATATATATATATATATATATATATATATATATATATATACACGAAGCCTGCTAAATCTGCAGGGGGTTGAATACTACTTGTAGGCGCTATATATATATATATATATATATATATATATATATACTGTATATATACAGTACCGACCAAAAGTTTGGACACACCTTCTCATTCAAAGAGTGTTCTTTATTTTCATGACTCTGGAAATTGTAGATTCCCATTGAAGGCATCAAAACTATGAATTAACACATGTGGAATGAAATTCTTAACAAAAAAAATGTGAAACAACTGATAGTGTGTCTTATATTCTAGGTTCTTCAACATAGCCACCTTTTGCTTTAATTACTGCTTTGCACACTCTTGGCATTCTCTTGATGAGCTTCAAGAGGTAGTCACCGGTAGTCTCTCACAGTCTTGAAAGAGTTCCCAGAGATGCTTAGCACTTGTTGGCCCTTTTGTCTTCACTCTGCGGTCCAGCTCACCCCAACCCATCTCGATTGGGTTCAGGTCTGGTGACTGTGGAGGCCAGGTCATCTGGCATAGCACCCCATCACTCTCCTTCTTAATCAAATAGCCCTTACACAGCCTAGAGGTGTGTTTGGGGTCATTGTCCTGTGGAAAAATGAATGATGGTCCAACTAAACGCAAATTGGATGGAATAGAATGCCGCTGCAAGATGCTGTGCTAGCCATGCTGGTTCAGTATGCCTTCAATTTTGAAAAAATCCCCAACAGTGTCACCAGCAAAGCACCCTCACACCATAACACCTCCTCCTCCATGCTTCATGGTCGGGAACCAGGCATATAGAGTCCATTCGTTCACCTTTTCTGCGTCGCACAAAGACACGGTGGTTGGATCCAAAGGTCTTAAATTTGGACTCATCAGACCAAAGCACAGATTTCCACTGGTCTAATGTCCATTCCTTGTGTTCATTCAGCCAAACAAGTCTCTTCTGCTTGTTGCCTGTCCTTAGCAGTGGTTTCCTAGCAGCTATTTTACCATAAAGGCCTGCTGCACAAAGTCTCCTCTTAACAGTTGTTCTAGAGATGTGTCTGCTGCTTGAACTCTGTGTGGCATTGACCTGGTCTGTAAACTGAGCTGCTATTAACCTGCGATTTCTGAGGCTGGTGACTTGGATAAACTTATCCTCCACAACAGAGGTGACTCTTGGTCTTTCTTTCCTGGGGCTGCCTATATGTGAGCCAGTTTCTTTGTAGCATTTCATGGTTTTTTCCTCTGCACTTGGGGACACTTTCAAAGTTTTCTCAATTTTTCGGACTGACTGACCTTCATTTCTTAAAGTAATGCTGGCCACTCATTTTTCTTTACTTAGCTACTTTTTTCTTACCATAATACAAATTTTAACAGTCAATTCAGTAGGACTATCAGCTGTGTATCCACCAGACTTCTGCACAACACAACTGATGGTCCCAACCCCATTTATAAGGCAAGAAATCCCACTTATTAAACCTGACAGGGAACACATGTGAAGTGAAAACCATTTCCAGTGACTCATCAAGAGAATGCCAAGAGTGTGGAAAGCAGTAATCAAAGCATAAGGTGGCTACTTTGAAGAACCTAGAATATAAGACATATTTTCAGTTGGTTCACACTTTTTTGTTAAGTATTACATTCCACATGTGTTAATTCATAGTTTTGATGCCTTCAATGTGAATCTACAATTTTCAGAGTCATGAAAATAAAGAAAACTCTTTGAATGAGAAGGTGTGTCCAATTTCTTGGTCTGTACTATATATATATATATTGACAAGCAAAAGGGTAACAATGGTTTGAAGTTTTGACTGTCAGGCTCTATATCTCAACAACTAGTACATCTTTGAGCATGACACTGCCTTCATTTTATAGACAATCATTTTGGCTATGTAATACATACATTTGACTAGCAAATATTTAGCATTTGATTAGTTATGCAGATTCTTGTCATGTCACTGCATTGTTACCATTTTGCTCCTGGTGTTTGACAAAAATGTTCTTCCTGTATACTAAAGATTCTACAAATTGCAACCGGTTCTCACATTCCCTTATAGCTCAGTGTTTTATTAGGTTGATTCCTGAGTGGAAGTTCACTGGTTCGAATCGAGGCACAGCCATGAAGAATGATTCCCAAAAAAAGAGAAACAGCATCATCCAGCTCATCGATAGCGGTCTCTGGGCCAAGACAATTGCAAAGTGCATCATGTGAGTGCCATCAGAGTTAGAAGAGTACAAAATGAAGGCCATCCATCCATTTAAGAGCCAAGAGGTGCATGTCCAGGCAAAATATCGGAGTCAACAAGTCGGCTCATCACAAGGTCTATCAGTTCTAGAGTGACAAATGGTGGATAGTATGCTTTATAATTGGGAGACCACACATGTCCATGCAAGCACCGTGCTACCCCCCTTGAAGAAGGAAGCACCGAAACGCCAGCATCGGAGAGCGTCACGATCCTATATCAGCGTCTGTTTGCCATTTGCAGCTATCAGGTAATGTGCCTGTTTGTACTTCCTTGTTCCCAACAGTGCTCCTAATACGGCGTCAGTGTACAGATCACAGGCTTTGTTTTGCCTGTGTCTCTGATTAGGGCATTCTGCCTATCCAGCAGTAATTATCATACTGGCACCTGACAAGGCTGCAGTGTTTAATTACCTCTAATCTTATTACATGACTAAGGTGGCTTTACACACTGCAACATCGCAAACGACATCGCTGTAACGTCACCGGTTTTGTGACGTTACAGCGACCTCCCCAGCGACATTGCAGTGCGTGAAACACATCAGCGACCTGGCCCCTGCTGTGAAGTTGTGATCGCTACAAATCGTTCAGGACCATTCTTAGGTCCTTTGTTTCCCGCTGTGCAGCATGATCGCTAGAAAGTCTCAGTGTGTAAAGGGGACTTTACAGCAACTTCCCTTTCAAAAAGCTGCTTTACAACGTCCCCAACAACCAGCTAGGTCGCTCTGCAGGTCCGGATCGCTGTTGCGTCGTTGGCCAGGTTTGCCTGTTTGACAGCTCACCAGAGACTTTGTAGCGATCCCGGCCAGGTTGGGATCGCTGGTGGGATTGCTAGAAAGTTTCAGTGTGTAAACCCAGCTTAAAGGCCCCTTTACACACTGAGACTTTCTAGCGATCCCACCAGCGATCCCAACCTGGCCGGGATCGCTACAAAGTCTCTTTTGAGTCACTGGTGAGCTGTAAACAGGCAGACCTGGCTAACGATGCAACAGCGATCCGGACCTGCAGAACGACCTAGCTAGTCATTGGGGACGTGTTAAAGCAGCTATTTGAAAGGGAAGTCGCTAACAAAGTCGTTGTAACGGTGTCAAACACACCAATGCATGCTGCTTAGAGGGAAACAAAGTACCAAAAAATGGTCCTGAAAGATTTGTAGCGATCAGCAACCTCACAGTGGGGGACAGGTCGCTGATGCGTGGCACACACTGCAATGTTGCTGGGGAGGTCGCTATTACGTCACAAAACCGGTGACGTTACAGCAATGTCGTTAGCGATGTTGCAGTGTGTGAAGGGGCCTTAATAGACTTGCATATCATTATCCTTGTCACAGCCACTGTCCCTGGTATCACTCAATAAGGGCTCTTTTTGCTCTCTGATTTACCCCTTGTCCTGGAGTGCTAATACATTTCTGCATATATATATATATACTTACCAGCTGTAGTACCCGGGCATTGCCTGGGATAGTAACTGTCTCTCTGTCTCTCTCCCAGTCTCTGTCTGTGTGTCGCTGTCTGTCTGTCTCTTTCCTTGTCTGTCTGTTTCTATCTCTCTGTATTTGCATCAGTCTATCTGTCTCAATCTCTGTATCTGTCTGTCTCTCTCTCTGTCTCTTTGCCCGGCTGTCTCTTTGCCTGGCTGTCTCTTTCCCAGGCAGTCTCTTTCCCGGGCTGTCTCTTTCCAGATTTGTCTCTTTCCAGGTTTGTCTCTTTCCCGGGCTGTCTCTTTCCCGGGCTGTCTCTTTCCTGGGCTGTCTCTTTCCGAGGCTGTCTCTTTGTCCATCTGTCTCTTTGCCAACTGTCTCTTTGTCAATCTGTCTCTTTGCCCATCTGTCTCTTTGCCCTTCTGCCTCTTTCCAGGGCTGTCTCTTTCCAGGGCTGTCTCTTTCCAGAGCTGTCTCTTTCCAGAGCTGTCTCTTTCCAGGTCTATCTCTTTGCCCGTCTGTCTCTTTGCCCGTCTATCTTTTTCCAGGGCTGTCTCTTTCCAGGTCTATCTCTTTGCCCGTCTGTCTCTTTCCAGGGCTGTCTCTTTCCCAGTCTGTCATTTTCTGTCTCTCTCTATCGTCTATCTTATCTTATACTAACAGTTTATTTTGTTCCTATAGCAACCACTGACAGTTGCTATTTATAGCCTATAGCTCCCAGCTCCATTCAGTTTAATGGCTGCAGGATTTTTGTAGAGTAACTGGAAAGCATGGGCTACATTTTCCCGCCCAAACATAGTCTATGACATTCCCTGAGTCACATGAGGCATCTGTGCAAAATTTTGTGATTATACATGCGATGGTGCGTATTCTTTTAGCAGACATACATACATACATACACACACACGTACACTGAGCTTTATATATTAGATATCCTCCATCTTGTGAGTTCATCATCTGGGGAACTTATCATCTACCCACCCCTCCCCCCCTCTCTTTCTAAGTACTGGTAATACCATTAACTCCCTCCAGCCTTCTATGGAGTTTTGGCTGCCTTTTTAACCATTCAAATACCAATATATATATACGTATACAGACATTTTTATACTGACTTCTTATCTTCTTTTATCTACTTATTTTGCACCTTGCACTTTATGATTTTTCAGTAACCATAATCCCTGGACACATTCACGTATTAGTCCAGGATTTGTTTATCTATACACTAGTCACTTTATGATTAACTGAAAAGGTACTTTACAGTATCTATACATTTATTGGTTTGAGTTATAACTTGATGAACTTCTATATGGTTGTATTTAGTATCCTTAATCCTATATAATATTGTGATATATTCTTCAGTCTTATTTATATATATATATATATATATATATATATATATATATATATATATATATATATACTCCATATTTATATTGCACTTTGAGACAGGGATGATATGATTGTATGGATTGTGACGCCTATTGTCCAGCTCCGGCTGTGTCTTTTCTTTTGAGATTAAATGGTTTTCAATGAATTAATAAAATATTTTGTATGCATTATAGACCTTTGTATTAGTTTTTTTCTTTTTTGGTTTTATTAGTAATCCCTGAAGTGGTCTCATGGTCCTATGTACCCTTGAACCCCTAAAAGCAAAAAATATATAAAAAATACACATAGATGAATATATAAGATACATATATATATATATATGTATATATATATATATATATATATATATATATATATATATATAGTCATATGAAAACGTATGGGCACCCCTATTAATGTTAACCTTTTTTCTTCATAACAATTTGGGTTTTTGCAACAGCTATTTCAGTTTCATATATTTAATAACTGATGGACTCAGTAATATTTCTGGATTGAAATGAGGTATATTGTACTAACAGAAAATGTGCAATCCGCATTTAAACAAAATTTGACCGGTGCAAAAGTATGGGCACCTCAACATAAAAGTGACATTAATATTTTGTAGATCCTCCTTTTGCAAAAATAACAGCCTCTAGTCGCTTCCTGTAGCTTTTAATAAGTTCTTGGATCCTGGATGAAGGTATATTTGACCATTCCTGTTTACAAAACAATTCCAGTTCAGTTAAGTTTGATAGTCGCCGAGCATGGACAGCCCGCTTCAAATCATCCCACAGATTTTCAATGATATTCAGGTCTGGGGACTGGGATTGCCATTCCAGAACATTATAATTGTTCCTCTGCATGAATGCCTGAGTAGATTTGGAGCAGTGTTTTAGATCATTGTCTGGCTGAAATATCCATCCCCTGCGTAACTTCAACTTCGTCACTGATTCTTGCACATTATTGTCAAGAATCTGCTGATACTGAGTTGAATCCATGCGACCCTCAACTTTAACAAGATTCCAGGTGCCAGCATTGGCCACACAGCTCCAAAGCATGATGAAACGTCCACCAAATTTTACTGTGGGTAGCAAGTGCTTTTCTTGGAATGCCGTGTTTTTTTGCCTCCATGCATAACGCCTTTATGTATGACCAAACAACTCAATCTTTGTTTCATCAGTCCACATGACCTTCTTCCAAAATGTAACTGGCTTGTCCAAATGTGCTTTTGCATACCTCAGGCAACTCTGTTTGTGGCGTGCATGCAGAAACGTCTTCTTTTGCATCACTCTCCCATACAGCTTCTCCTTGTGCAAAATGCGCTGTATTGTTGACCGATGCACATTGACACCATCTGCAGCAAGATGAAGCTGCAGGTCTTTGGAGGTGGTCTGTGAATTGTCCTTGACTGTTCTCACCATTCTCCTTCTCTGCCTTTCTGATATTTTTCTTGGCCTGCCACTTCTGGGCGTAACAAGAACTGTACCTGTGCTCTTCCTTTTCCTTACTATGTTCCTCAAAGTGGAAACTGACAGTTTAAATTTCTGAGACAACTTTTTGTATCCTTCCCCTGAACAATTATGTTGAATAATCTTTGTTTTCAGATTATTTGAGAGTTGTTTTGAGGAGCCCATGATGCCACACTTCATAGGAGATTCAAATAGAACTTGCAAGTGGCCACCTTAAATACCTTTTCTCATGATTGGATACACCTGCCTATGAAGTTCAAAGCTCAATGAGGTTACAAAACCAATTTACTGCTTTAGTAAGTCAGTAAAAAGTAGTTAGGAGTGTTCAAATCAAGAAATTCAGAAGGGTGCCCATACTTTTTCACCGGTCAAATTTTGTTTAAATGCGGATTGCACATTTCCTGTTAGTACAATAAACCTCATTTTAATCCAGAAATATTACTGAGTCCATCAGTTATTAGATACTAGAAGGTGGCCCGATTCTACGCATCGGGTATTCTAGAATTTACGTATTGTGTAGTTCATGTATGATTTTTGTTATATATATAGATGTTGTTGTGTGTAGTTACTAAGTGTTTGTGTAGGGGCTGTACATGTTCTGTGTGTTGTCTGGGTGTGACGGGGGGTGAGAGCGGTGTTTTATGTGTGTTGCGTGTGTTGCGTTGTTTGTGGAGTGCTGTGTGTCTGTAGCGTTGTGTGTGTGTTGCGCGGTTTGTGTGTGTGTGGTGTGTTTTGGGGGGAGGTATGTTTTGTGCAATGTGTGTGTTGTGCGGTATGTGCGTATATTTGTGTGTGCCGCGGTGTTTGTGTGTTGGGTGTTGTGTGTGTGCAGCGTTGTCTGTGTGTGTGGGTGTCTGTGTAGGGCAGTTGTTTGTGGTTCCCAGTGTGTGTGTGTGGTGTGTTGTGCAGTGCGCGTGTGTGTGTGTGTTGGGGGGAGGTGTGCACTTCCCATCGTGCTCCATCCCCCATGCAGCGCACTCCCCATCGTGCTCCATCCCCCATGCAGCGCACTCCCCATCGTGCTCCATCCCTATGCTGCGCACCCCCCATCGTGCTCCATCTCCCATGCTGCGCACTCCCAAATGTGCTCCATCCGCCATGCTGCGCACTCCCAAATGTGCTCCATCCGCCATGCTGCGCACTCCCAAACGTGCTCCATCCGCCATACTCCGCACTCCCCATCGTGCTCCATCCCCCATGCAGCGCACTCCCCATCGTGCTCCATCCGCTATGCTGCGCATCCCCCATCGTGCTCCATCTCCCATGCTGCGCACTCCCAAACGTGCTCCATCCGCCATGCTGCGCACTCCCAAACGTGCTCCATCCGCCATGCTGCGCACTCCCAAACGTGGTCCATCCGCCATACTGCGCACCCCCAAACGTGGTCCATCCGCCATGCTGCGCACTCCCAAACGTGCTCCATCCGCCATACTCCGCACTCCCCATCGTGCTGCATCCCCCATGCTGCGCACTCCCAAACGTGCTCCATCCGCCATGCTGCGCACTCCCAAATGTGCTCCATCCGCCATGCTGCACACTCCCAAACGTGCTCCATCTGCCATGCTGCGCACTCCCAAACGTGGTCCATCCGCCATGCTGCGCACTCCCAAACGTGCTCCATCCACTATGCTGCGCACTCCCAAACGTGCTCCATCCGCCATGCTGCGCACTCCCAAACGTGGTCCATCCGCCATGCTGCGCACTCCCAAACGTGGTCCATCCGCCATGCTGCGCACTCCCAAACGTGCTCCATCCGCCATGCTGCACACTCCCAAACGTGCTCCATCCGCCATGCTGCGCACTCCCAAACGTGGTCCATCCGCCATGCTGCGCACTCCCAAACGTGGTCCATCCGCCATGCTGCGCACTCCCAAACGTGCTCCATCCGCCATGCTGCACACTGCCAAACGTGCTCCATCCACCATGCTGCGCACTCCCAAACGTGCTCCATCCGCCATGCTGCGCACTCCCAAACGTGCTCCATCCGCCATGCTGCGCACTCCCAAACGTGCTCCATCCCCCATGCTGCGCACCCCCCCATCGTGCTCCATCCCCCATGCTGCACCAGCATCAGCCTCTATACCCGCAGCATCAGCCTCTCTGCCCGCAGCATCAGCCTCTCTCCTCCCAGCATCAGCCTCTCTACCCTCAGCATCAGCCTCTCTCATCCCAGCATCAACCTCTCTGTCCCCAGCATCAGCCTCTCTTTCCCCAGCATCAGCCTCTCTCTTCCCAGCATCAGCCTCTCTCCTCCCAGCATCAGCCTTTTCTGTCCCCAGCATCAGCCTCTCTCCTCCCAGCATCAGCCTTTTCTGTCCCTAGCATCAGCCTCTCTCTTCCCAGCATCAGCCTCTCTCATCCCAGCATCAGCCTCTCTCCTCCCAGCATCAGCCTTTTCTGTCCCCAGCATCAGCCTCTCTCCTCCCAGTCTACCCCAGCCTCAGCCTCCCCCAGCCTCAGCCTCTCTCCTCCCAGCATCAGCCTCTCTCCTCCCAGCATCAGCCTTTTCTGTCCCCAGCATCAGCCTCTCTCCTCCCAGCCTACCCCAGCCTCCCCCAGCCTCAGCCTCTCTCCTCCCAGCATCAGCCTCTCTCCTCCCAGCATCAGCCTTTTCTGTCCCCAGCATCAGCCTCTCTCCTCCCAGCCTACCCCAGCCTCAGCCTCCCCCAGCCTCAGCCTCCCCCAGCCTCAGCCTCCCCCAGCATCAGCCTCTCTCCTCCCAGCATCAGCCTCTCTCTTCCCAGCATCAGCCTCTCTCCTCCCAGCCTACCCCAGCCTCAGCCTCCCCCAGCATCAGCCTCTCTCCTCCCAGCATCAGCCTCTCTCCTCCCAGCCTACCCCAGCCTCAGCCTCCCCCAGCATCAGCCTCTCTCCTCCCAGCATCAGCCTTTTCGGTCCCCAGCATCAGCCTCTCTCCTCCCAGCTTACCCCAGCCTCAGCCTCCCCCAGCATCAGCCTCTCTTCTCTCAGCCTCCCCATCCCAGCCTTCCCCAGGATCAGCCTCTCTCCTCCCAGCCTCCTCCAGCACGCCGTGCTCCTCTGCCGACACTCACAGATCCGATCGCATACACTCACACACACACACACACACACACCCCCGATCGCATACACTCACACACACCCGATCGCATACACTCACACACACCCGATCGCATACACTCACACACCCCCGATCGCATACACTCACACACACCCGATCGCATACACTCACACACACCCAATCGCATACACTCACACACACCCAATCGCATACACTCACACACACCCGATCGCATACACTCACACATACCCGATCGCATACACTCACGCACACACACATTGACGATATTACACATATGCGCTCATACTCACAAAATCCGGAGATACCACATGCTTCTGGCCATGTGATCCTCCGGCAGATCCTGGAAGCTCACAGCACAGTATCGCCGCCGAGAAGCAAGCGATATCCCAGGATGTTGTGAGTATGTGGATGCGATGTGATGTGTGTGTGAGGTGTGTGTGAGAGTGAGTGTGATCTGATGTGTGTGTGTGTGTGTATGTTCCGCCGCTGCAGGACCTTGATGTGTGGATGCGATGTGATGTGTGTGTGAGAGTGAGTGTGATCTGATGTGTGTGTGTGTGTGTGTGTGTGTGTGCTGTTATGTGTGTGCGTGTGTGTATGTTCCGCCGCTGCAGGACCTTGATGCGCTGGTAACTATGCTACCATGGTTACCAGCGTATCTCGTACCCCGCTCGCACGGGAGCCCACACCAGCATACTCCGGCCAGCCCCAGCAATGCGAGGTTATGTGTCGGCTGGTTTGGCGGCGTACGCTGATGTGGGCTACCAGGGGGACAGTACTCACCTGGTAGTCGTGGCTCCGTGACCGTGTCGGTTCGGAGAATGCATGGGGGGGCGGGGCCAGAGCTAGCGTGCATTGCGTGAGGGGGGCAGGGCGTGGCCGAGTTGCCAATGCCTGCAGGGTGCCGGGGCGAGAGGCCAATCTGTGGGGGGGCGGAGCCTGGGCGAGCGGTCGGCCAATCCGTGTGGGGGCGCAGCCTGGGCGAGCGGCCAATCCGTGCGGGGGGGCGGGGCCATGGTGAGCCCAGCGGCCAATCAGCTTTGTGTCACCGTAAGGACACAATTTTGGAGCAAGACAGACAGACAGACAGACAGACAGAATAAGGCAATTATATATATAGATATGAAACTGAAATAGCTGTTGCAAAAACCCAAATTGTTATAAAGAAAAAAGGTTAACATTAATAGGGGTGCCCAAACTTTTTCATATGACTATATATACAGTTAGGTTCAGAAATATTTGGACAGTGACACAAGTTTTGTTATTTTAGCTGTTTACAAAAACATGTTCAGAAATACAATTATATATATAATATGGGCTGAAAGTGCACACTCCCAGCTGCAATATGAGAGTTTTCACATCCAAATCGGAGAAAGGGTTTAGGAATCATAGCTCTGTAATACATAGCCTCCTCTTTTTCAAGGGACCAAAAGTAATTGGACAAGGGACTCTAAGGGCTGCAATTAACTCTGAAGGCGTCTCCCTCGTTAACCTGTAATCAATGAAGTAGTTAAAAGGTCTGGGGTTGATTACAGGTGTGTGGTTTTGCATTTGGAAGCTGTTGCTGTGACCAGACAACATGTGGTCTAAGGAACTCTCAATTGAGGTGAAGAAGAACATCCTGAGGCTGAAAAAAAAGAAAAAATCCATCAGAGAGATAGCAGACATGCTTGGAGTAGCAAAATCAACAGTCGGGTACATTCTGAGAAAAAAGGAATTGACTGGTGAGCTTGGGAACTCAATAAGGCCTGGGCGTCCACAGATGACAACAGTGGTGGATGATCGCCGCATACTTTCTTTGGTGAAGAAGAACCCGTTCACAACATCAACTGAAGTCCAGAACACTCTCAGTGAAGTAGGTATATCTGTCTCTAAGTCAACAGTAAAGAGAAGACTCCATGAAAGTAAATACAAAGGGTTCACATCTAGATGCAAACCATTCATCAATTCCAAAAATAGACAGGCCAGAGTTAAATTTGCTGAAAAACACCTCATGAAGCCAGCTCAGTTCTGGAAAAGTATTCTATGGACAGATGAGACAAAGATCAACGTGTACCAGAATGATGGGAAGAAAAAAGTTTGGAGAAGAAAGGGAACGGCACATGATCCAAGGCACACCACATCCTCTGTTAAACATGGTGGAGGCAACGTGATGGCATGGGCATGCATGGCTTTCAATGGCACTGGGTCACTTGTGTTTATTGATGACATAACAGCAGATAAGAGTAGCCGGATGAATTCTGAAGTGTACCGGGATATACTTTCAGCCCAGATTCAGCCAAATGCCGCAAAGTTGATCGGACGGCGCTTCATAGTACAGATGGACAATGACCCCAAGCATACAGCCAAAGCTACCCAGGAGTTCATGAGTGCAAAAAAGTGGAACATTCTGCAATGGCCAAGTCAATCACCAGATCTTAACCCAATTGAGCTTGCATTTCACTTGCTCAAATCCAGACTTAAGACGAAAAGACCCACAAACAAGCAAGACCTGAAGGCTGCGGCTGTAAAGGCCTGGCAAAGCATTAAGAAGGAGGAAACCCAGCGTTTGGTGATATCCATGGGTTCCAGACTTAAGGCAGTGATTGCCTCCAAAGGATTCGCAACAAAATATTGAAAATAAAAATATTTTGTTTGGGTTTGGTTTATTTGTCCAATTACTTTTGACCTCCTAAAATGTGGAGTGTTTGTAAAGAAATGTGTACAATTCCTACAATTTCTATCAGATATTTTTGTTCAAACCTTCAAATTAAACGTTACAATCTGCACTTGAATTCTGTTGTAGAGATTTCATTTCAAATCCAATGTGGTGGCATGCAGAGCCCAACTCGCGAAAATTGTGTCACTGTCCAAATATTTCTGGACCTAACTGTATATATATATTCTATATAGAGTGTATTCTGGGGTGTGATACGGGCGTCATCACTGAGGGTAAGAACGCACTTTACATTTCCACCTGCGTTTCAGCTGCTTTTTAGGTGCGTTTTGAGAAGCACCTTTTTCATGCCAAAAGGCATGTGTTTTGATTTTATAGCAAAGTCAATGGAAAGTGGTGATTTTCAGACCGCACTTTGCGTTTCTAAACGCTGCGTTTAATTTGCATATTTTGTGGCAAAAACCGTGCGTTCAAAGAAGCAGCATGTCAGTTGTTTTTGCCATTTTGGCTGCGTTTTGCTAACATTGAAGTCAATGAGAAATGGCAAAAAACAAGATTCCTTCAAATTCCTGCGTTTTACCTGCTTTTTATGTGCAGAAAATATGCTTTTTGGACATTAAAATAATGATTTCATATGTCCCTTAACACACACATAGTCCGACAATTAAATTAATAAAAAATTATAATTTCTTGCTATTTTTGCAATAAATAGTATATTACCGCTATAATTTTAATCTATATTTCTATTTTCTTTATTATTTCTTAAAACCTATTTGTTTTCTTTTTTTTCTCTTTTTTCATTGTGTTTGACATATTAAACTTTATTTAGCAGTGTCTTGATGTTCAAAACGCATCTGTCAAAACGCAGGTGAAAAAGCATCCAAAAAGCGCTGAAAACGCATCTAAAACGTGGTAAATACGCATGCGTTTTCAGCGCTAAATTTCTGAAAAAGGCAACTTTGGTCAAATCAATTAAGCCCAAAACGTGCGTTTAGAACTGCAAGTAGGTGAACGCAAAGTGCGGTCTTAGCCTTAAACTGTCTTTTGTGATGTTAAGCACCGTGCTGTGCAGGTTACACAAGTCTGGAATAGTGGCCTGAAAAAGGTGAAGAAGCCCTGACTACAAAATAATCATGAAAAGCATTGACCTAAGTTTGCAAATAATTACTAAAAGTGGACAACAGAAGATTGTAAACGGGTGATTTGGAGCGATGAGACGAAGGTCAATAGACTAGGCTCAGATGGGTGCAAATGGGTCTGGAAGAAATAAAGGAAAAAGGGGCTAACTGATCGAGAAATTGAAGGAACTGTCAAGTTCAGTAGATGAAGCCTGATGATATGGGGTTGTTTCACAGCCAAAGGCATAGGATACTTGCCCAGGATCAATGGTTGTCTCAATGCTGAGCTATATGTGAGTATCCTAAAAGATGAGTTACTTCGTACACTCGAGTACTAAGGGTATGAAAAGGTTCACATAGTGTTCCAGCAGTAAAATGACCAGAAGCATACTTTGATATATTAAAAAAAAATGTACAATGACAATTAATTAGAGATGCTGGATTGACCCCCACAGCCCACAGACCTCAACCTAATTGAACACATACCATTGGGAATGTGTAGACTAGACCCAGGATCAGAGTTCGCCCTAGACACACTTGAATCTGATCAAGAGCCCAGAAGGATTCAGGCAATGTTAAAAGCCAAAGAACATTTACAAAATACTAACAAAATGCTAAAATTTTAAATGCCAATCCCGGACATACACACACACACACACACATACATACACACACACATACATACACACATTCAGCTTTATATATTAGATTATATCTAATATATAAAGCTGAATGTGTGTATGTATTTGTGTGTGTATGTATGTGTGTGTGTGTGTATGTCCGGGATTGGCATCTGCACCGTCACAGCTACAGCCACAAAATTTTGCACACTCACACTTCTGGACCCCGAGAGCGTCATAGGCTATGTTTTGAGGGGAATTTTTAACCCCGCGCTTTACAGTTATTCACCAAAAAACCTGCCTGCCATTAAAGCGAATGGAGCTGGGAGCCACAGTGCAGCCAGAACTTCAGAAGAATGCGCAGCCACGCCCTTAAATGGAATGTTTGCGTGTCACAATGCAGCCAGGGAAAGAGACAGACACAAACAGGGAAAGAGGCAGACACAGACAGGGTAAGAAACAGACATAGACAGGGTAAGAGACAGACACAAAGAGACAGACACAGACAAAGAGACAGACTGACAGGGAAAAGAGAGGGAAAGAGAGACAGGTTAAGATACCGACACAGGTAAAGAGACAGACACAGGGAAACAGACAGACAGGGAAAGAGAGGAAAAGAGACAGACAGGGTAAGAGACAGACAAATACAGGTAAAGAGACAGACAAAGACAGACACAGGGAAAGAGACAGACAGGGAAAGAGAGGGAAAGAGACAGACAGGGAAAGAGAGGGAAAGAAACAGACAGGGAAAGAGACAACGATAAATAGACAGACAGGGAAAGAGATTGAGACAGACGGAGAAAGAGACAGAGACAGTCAGAGACAGACAGGGAAAGAGACAGACAGACAAAGAGAGAGAGAGAGAGAGACAGAGAGATATACAGTTAGGTCCAGAAATATTTGGACAGTGACACAATTTTCACGAGTTGGACTCTGCATGCCACCACATTGGATTTGAAATGAAACCTCTGCAACAGAATTCAAGTGCAGATTGTAACGTTTAATTTGAAGGTTTGAACAAAAAAATCTGGAACCCATGGATATCACCAAACGCTGGGTTTCCTCCTTCTTAATGCTTTGCCAGGCCTTTACAGCCGCAGCTTTCAGGTCTTGCTTGTTTGTGGGTCTTTCCGTCTTAAGTCTGGATTTGAGCAAGTGAAATGCATGCTCAATTGGGTTAAGATCTGGTGATTGACTTGGCCATTGCAGAATGTTCCACTTTTTTGCACTCATGAACTCCTGGGTAGCTTTGGCTGTATGCTTGGAGTCATTGTCCATCTGTACTATGAAGCGCCGTCCGATCAACTTTGCGGCATTTGGCTGAATCTGGGCTGAAAGTATATCCCGGTACACTTCAGAATTCATCCGGCTACTCTTGTCTGCTGTTATGTCATCAATAAACACAAGTGACCCAGTGCCATTGAAAGCCATGCATGCCCATGCCATCACGTTGCCTCCACCATGTTTTACAGAGGATGTGGTGTGCCTTGGATCATGTGCCGTTCTCTTTCTTCTCCAAACTTTTTTCTTCCCATCATTCTGGTACAGGTTGATCTTTGTCTCATCTGTCCATAGAATACTTTTCCAGAACTGAGCTGACTTCATGAGGTGTTTTTCAGCAAATTTAACTCTGGCCTGTCTATTTTTGGAATTGATGAATGGTTTGCATCTAGATGTGAACCCTTTGTATTTACTTTCATGGAGTCTTCTCTTTACTGTTGACTTAGAGACAGATACACCTACTTCACTGAGAGTGTTCTGGACTTCAGTTGATGTTGTGAACGGGTTCTTCTTCACCAAAGAAAGTATGTGGCGATCATCCACCACTGTTGTCATCCATGGACGCCCAGGCCTTTTTGAGTTCCCAAGCTCACCAGTCAATTCCTTTTTTCTCAGAATGTACCCGACTGTTGATTTTGCTACTCCAAGCATGTCTGCTATCTCTCTGATGGATTTTTTCTTTTTTTTCAGCCTCAGGATGTTCTGCTTCACCTCAATTGAGAGTTCCTTAGACCGCATGTTGTCTGGTCACAGCAACAGCTTCCAAATGCAAAACCACACACCTGTAATCAACCACAGACCTTTTAACTACTTCATTGATTACAGGTTAACGAGGGAGATGCCTTCAGAGTTAATTGTAGCCCTTAGAGTCCCTTGTCCAATTACTTTTGGTCCCTTGAAAAAGAGGAGGCTATGCATTACAGAGCTATGATTCCTAAACCCTTTCTCCGATTTGGATGTGAAAACTCTCATATTGCAGCTGGGAGTGTGAACTTTCAGCCCATATTATATATATAATTGTATTTCTGAACATGTTTTTGTAAACAGCTAAAATAACAAAACTTGTGTCACTGTCCAAATATTTCTGGCCCTGACTGTATATATACAGAGGGGGAGACAGACAGAGAATGGGAGAGAAACAGAGAGACAGTTACTATCCCGGGCGTTAATACATTCTATTTATACATTCTATCCCGGGAATGTTAATACATTCTATTTTGTTAACAACAGTTATTAAACCCGGCGAAGCTGGGTAGTACAGCTAGTATAATATATAATGCAGGTTTAAGTTGTGAATCTACCTATTAAATTAATAAGCGGAGGCTCACATGCCTGATCAGATCCAGATGTCATGTCTTTATATATGGCTTGCATCATTTAACAGACAATATACTATGCGGTTGAAAGTTGGAAGCTCCAGAGACTGAAGGCTTCTAAAGAACTAGATCACTATCAGCTTTTAAAAGACATGGTGACTGAGATTAGCCCGAGATGTAAAAATAACCCTGACACCATAGTATAGTAGTGTATCATGCAGTGTCTGTGTGTGCAATATCAGGTAGTAATTAGTGTATTGGTCATTGTGATGCACAAACCTTAAAAGGGTTGTTTCATCTTATTCATATTTTTTTGCTGTTTAAACAGCAACTACACATGCTGCAATTCTGTACAGATGTGACGCCCTGTACTAGCCAGGTAGTCACAGATAGACCCCCGCACTACACCTGTCACCCAAAAAGGTGTCATCAGCCAACCATTAAAACCTAGTCACCTCCCTCAGTACTTGATGAAGACACCAGGGGGCAGAGCCAGGTGGTTGGCCGCGCCCACCGAGGAGTTCAGAGGGCCTGAGGCAGGAAACAGTTAGTTGAGTTGAGTAGTCAGTGTGGAAGCAGGCCTGTGCCCAGGTCTGCAGCAGTCTAACAGGTGCCGGGGTTGGAGCCCGGGCACCTATGGCTAGGAGGCAAATGGTGGCCTTAGCCTGCAGGAGCCGGGAAGATGGCTCGGTGGAACCGTGGTGGACCAGGACAGGGTAGTGGCCCGCCGGTACCGACCCGGGGAACCGACTCGGAAACCGGAGCACACAGGGGGGTACTCAGACCCTGAACCGAGGTCCGGAATCCACTGGACTGAGTTAATTAACTGATTGCGGTCTGGACTATAGGTCCTCCCCCCCCCCCCCAAGTCCCGACTGAAGACAACAGCCGAACGAGGGGGATAGAAAGCCACCGCAAAGGCAGAAAGATCCCACGGGCCAGCGTCTGCGGGCAAATAGGCTCTCCCGACATTCACAAAGCCGGGGAGCAGACCCCATCGCTGAAGCGCAGGCAGCCCAAATACACAACATGGTGCAGGAGAAAGGCCAAGACCACCGAACCTGGTGGGGGACCAGACGCAGCCGACTGCGGGCACCGACCACCATCAACTTTGTTTACCAGAGACTTGTATGTGTCAATAACAGTGAGTACAACAGTGTCATCCGGCCGCGCACCGCCCTGCACCGCCCAGCTACCCCCAACAGGTCCCGAGGCCACCATCCCTGCCCACGGAGGGGTTAACAACTTGCTGCATAAACATCTCCCCCGGGTGCCCCGTAACTGCAGCGGTGGTGTCTACCTTCACCACATCCCATGGGTGGCGTCACAAACTCAAGCACGGCTCCGGCTGTGCACCTACCTAACCCCCACCAAAAAAGCATCCCCTTTCAGAGCGAAGTGACCCCAGGTCCAGAGGTGCTTGAGCCACCCACCAACGAGCCTGGATCCGAGCGGCTCGGCTGCAGCCGAGAGCGGGGCAGTACACAGATATGTTGTCATTACTCAAAACCACAAAAACACAAGACATAAGAAAAGTGACTTAAATAAATCACAAATGAGGAATCGTGCCCTTCCGGTTACATGTACATTAACCACCATGAGCAGGCTGACCCTATCGTTTGTATTGAAACATCTAATGAGTGAATGCAAAGGTTATTATGATGGGAGGAGGAGCAGGGTCAGATGTATTGTAAATGGTGGATCCTGTGTTTTGATCTGTGTATAGAGGTTTCAGCTGTCCTTTTAATCCTCTATGTGCTGATAATTAGCCTTGCTGAAAACTCTTCATGAAGGGAGAGGAAGTAGAAGTCTAAAAAAGCCCCAGTGGCCAATGTTAAAATTACACGTTTAGTCAATTGATCTTGGAAGAAAAACAAGTTCCACAATTGGATGTGATTACATTTTTGTTTCCTGTGCTGAAATAATCTTAATGTTTCCATTCTATTCACTGTGTAATAGCCGTGTCTGACCATATAGGTTTGATCATACTACATCTGACCCTTTCCTGTCATGGAATCCTATTGGCCACATGATCACATCACGGGGCCGCTGATGGCAGCGGGGAACACCGTAATCCCCTTCTGCACATTAGATCACGCTCTCAGAGTTTCATAGTGCAATCTAAGGAGTTAAATCCTATCATAAATCCACCTGCGCCTGTTAGTTGCACATGTTTGCTGATCAGATCCGCAGACATGTTAGGCGAATAATACGGGTTGGCCACGCGAGCCCGCATTAAAGGAACAAACACAGCCAAACTCGTACAGGTACATCCTTGGTCGAGGTGTACCGCCCGGCTCGCAGCAGCCGAGCTGCTCGGATCCAGACCTTCTGTGGGTGGCTCGAGGGTCTCCGGACCCGATGGTCTCGCGGTCACTCCGATCAAAAAGGGGGGTTATAGTGGTGGATGTAGGACATATATGTACGGTCTGAGCCGTATTAAGTTCATGACACCACCCACGGTATGTGGTGAGGTTGGACACCACCGCTGCAGTTATGGGGCACCCAGGGGAGATGTTATGCAGCAAGTTATTAACCCCTCCGTGGGCAGGAATGGTGGCCCTGGGACCCATTGGGGTTTTGGTGCAAGGAGATGGGCGACCGCAGGGTGCTGGTGTACTCACTATTGAAGGAAACACACGAGTCTCTGGTAAACCAAGGTGATGGTGGTCGGTGCCCGCAGCCGGCTGCGTTCTGGTCCCCTACCCGGCTGGTGGTCTCTGTCTTTCTCCTGCACCTTTGTAAGATGGTGGACTGCCTGTGCTTGCAACTTTAGGAGTCTGCTCCCGGCTGGATGTAGCCTAAGGAGTCCTTGCCCGCAGACGCTGGCCCGTGGGATCTCTGAGCCCTGGCGGTGGCCTTCTATCCCCCTCGGTAGGCTGTTGTCTTCTAATAGGGACTTTGGGTGTGATATAGAAGGGTTAATAGTTTCTATATTTCTTCATTAAAGATATTTTATTGTTATTAGTAAGTATATCTGGTGGTAGTTCATAGTCATTATGGAGCCTTCGGAATAAGAGACATGCTCAAGGATTATTTTGTCTCTAAATGTTCTTCTTATCTTCTTCTTATCTCATATGCATGACTCTACATTTTTGCTTTGCTAAAACTTAAAGGTCATATGAGCAACTTGTAAAGTCCAGCTTAGAAGCCTTATTTGCAATATCACATTGATCTGTAAATGGTATAAATAAAGTGTACTTTGGTTAAATAAACAGAAAATTGATCATGCCCACATGGATGCTGGTCTTTTTCTCCGAGCGCTCGATCTTGATTAGGTCTGAAGAGGCCTAATTGAGAAGACCTCACTGGTGATCCCATAAGCTGACTTGTGACAAAACAGAACAGCTACAACAGTTTTTGGTGACCAACGTGGAGCCGTGGCCAACCAGCCTATTCGGAAGAAGTTTTGGGGACTCTTGAGACAGTGAAATTTCAGCTGCAGCAAGGTGAGAAGCTTTATTCTTACACTTCATTTCACTCTCTCTGATTTCCCGAATATTCTGGGTAAGGCTGTACACACGGTTCAAGAACTCTGGCATCACCAGTGAGTATTGTTTTTTTTCATGCATGTCTGAATGAGAGTTGAAATATAGAGTAATAAGATAATCTGTTGTCCGTCCATTAACTGATTGCATAGATTGCATAGCACGGAATTTGGGACAGTCTCTGTATAATTACATTTGCTGTGTTGCTGTGTTTTGTGTTTTGCTTTGGTCATCTTTGCATCTTTGATGGGCAATACACTGGTCTAGGGATATGTGTTCATAAGTGGTTTCATATTAATGCCTAGATAAAGTAGGCAGGCAATAGGTTGTTGTATATTGATGAGAAGCCTCTGAATAACAAAGTGACAAGTAATTGAGATAAGAGACTTGGTGAAATAATATGTATGTATAAGTCTAATGGTTATAGGTCATACTGTGGACTGTGAAAAGATGTTCCGGTTGTGAAATGTCACAGGGCATAGCCATATAGAGTATTTGAGTGGATACCTGACATATGTATGTTTTCCCATCAGTGTCAAGAGCGGTTTAGATAATTTTATTTGCATGTGAGGTTAACTGATCCTTGGAAGGTGTATTGTTACATATGCTTCTGGAATCAATGAATGAGTAGGACAAGTTGTCCTGGGATCTGTCCTTATAGTGAGATATTGTGTGTTTCTTCCCCTCAAAATGGGGATGAAGGTTTTATAGTAAAATAGAATATTAGTGCTGTGAAGGTATATAAGTAGTCTCAATTTTCTGCAGGGATTGTGTATTATACCAGTGGGTATTAGGATTGTGTTTTGGGAAGCTGAATCCGGACGAGATAACACTCTTGCTAAACAAACTGTGCGCTGGCTGACATTCTTTTGGGAGGGGTCAAGTGAACAGCTGCGCGATTTTCTGCCCTCTGTGAGAAGTCAGCTGTGTTAATTGTTTTGGTTTAACTCTTACGTTCGTTGCTGGAATACTCTGTAAAGGACCAGCATGAAGTACCCAACTGCACATCAGGTTTGAAGAAGTGGGTTAGAGAGCCGTGTGGCCTTCCCACTTACATGGAGGTGGTCTGGCAGGTGAGAGGACTATCACACCTGGTCCTTCCTGCTTTAGTCATCTGGTCTATTGGGTGAGAGAGGTTTTTAACCCTTCCCAATACGCCCTACAAGTGTAGCAGGTGAGAGTGAATGCTGATTGAGCCTTCTTGCTACCACTTGAGAGCCCATTCTGACTTGCCAGGAGACGTGTGGCCTGTTAACAAGGTTCAGGGACACTGAGAGGGCATTTGCAGAAAGGTGGGCTGTGTGGGAATAAGTTGAAGCCATGGGCAACTTGTTCAGTGTGCAGTGTGGGGCTCCAGCAGGATCCAAAACAGCCAAACAGATAGTGCAAGAAAGAGAAGGCAAAGAAGCAGTGAAAAATGTCAGACTAATACTCAGAAAGGCAGACATACCAGAGTGTGGGTATTTGTATGTTGAGAAATGGCACAGATTCAGGGAAGAGGTGCAGCATTGTGGATGTAAAGAAATAACAGTGGGATGTATTATTATATTATTGTTATGTAAAGTGTATTATAAATGTTTTAATGCACCAAGAGCAAAAACTGTGACTGCTACCGCCCCACCTTCACATGATCAGAAACCCAGACCAGATGAATGGACTTGTAAACATTGTAGTCAGAAAAACCCAGACTGGAGAGGTACTTGTGCTACGTGTAGTGTTACTCGCCCTAAGCAGATTGCACTAACTCCTGTTCGAACCAGATCACATTTAATGACAGAGGACGCTGACACTGAGACAGAGGTAGTGAAGGAATTGAGTTTTGGGGAGGAAGCTGGACATTACTCTGACGGTGAGGAAAGAAAACAGTTATCTGACCCTGAAGACCAACCTTTCCCTCTTTCCCTGACTGACGTAATACAGCAGGAAGGGGAGAGTATAGAGACGTACTTTTGGAGGTTACAGCTGAAGTGGGCAGACGTGGGGTACAAAGTCAGAACCTCCCTTAATGACAAAATACTGATGAGTATATTCGTTAACGGTATGAATAAGGTTTTACGAGAAGCAGTACAGACAGCCAGACCTGAGTGGAGAAACATGGACCCAACAGACCTTCTGCAAGTAGCTAAGGGGGTTGAACTGACAAAATGCAAGCGACCAGTTATGTATGCTAGAGCACAAGGAAGACAGTGGAAGCAGAGAGGGAGGGCACCAGGTGACCTAGCGACCGTACAGTGCTGGAATTGTGGACAGAATGGACATTACGCCAGACAGTGCAAAAACCCCAAATAGGAGAGGGAGCAGACTGACTCTCCCCCTTCCTTCCCTCCTCCTTTGCCTCTGGCCTAGGAAACTGGTGACCACGAAGGGACTGGAGGGATTGGTGTTTGAAATTCCCTTGATAAAACAGTATCCCTTAAGCCCAGCCAAATCAATGGCCCTGACCAGAGAATACGTGCAAGCAGGGGCTCTAGTACAAAGGTCCCCCCCTGTAACACTCCCTTGTATCCAATCAAGAAAAAAAAGGGCCCAAAGGTTCCCCTGACACGTACAGAATGGTGCATGATTTGAGAGCTGTCAATGCTGTCACAGAGTGTAACACCAATTGTTCCAAACCCACATACCTTACTGTCACAAATCCCAGGGACCTCCAAATGTTTTACAGTAATTGATTTGGCAAATGCCTTTTTCTCTGTGCCTCTACCCCCTGACTGTCAGTATCTTTTTGCCTTCACACATGAGGGGAAACAGTACATGTGGACAGTCCTCCCGCAAGGAGGAATGAATTCACCTACCATTTATTCTACAGCTATGGCAGGAATTCTGGAGCGGTGGCAACCGCCTCATCCACAGGTTACGCTATTGCAGTACGTGGATGACCTTTTGCTCTGCTGTCCAGACCAGACGTCCTGCAGAGAAGCCACAATTTCTTTGCTGTGTTTTCTGGCAGAGAATGGTTGCAAAGTTTCACGTGAAAAATTACAGTACTGTAAGCAAAAGGTAACATTTTTGGGTCACTGTATCTCTGAAGGTACGAGACACCTGACTGAGGAGAGAAAACAAGCAGTCCAAAATCTCTCCTTACCCAGGTCCCACCGGCAACTGCGCACCTTTTTGGGCTTAGTGTCATACTGCAGGCCTTGGATAAGGTCTGCCTCGCAACCCCTCTATGATTGTCTGTCATCTGACCCCTTTGACCTCACTCAGGAAGCTATTGATTCCTTTCATTCCCTTAAACTACTCATTGTATCTGCCCCGGCCCTGGGTATTCCAAATTACGATCAACCATTTTTCTTGTTTTGCACAGAACAGGGAGGGCATGCGACAGCCGTCCTCACACAGCAACATGGTGACAAACAAAGACCAATAGCTTACTACTCAGCGCGATTGGACCCAGTTGTCAGAGGGTCTCCCACGTGTGTCCATGCTGTAGCGGCTGCTGCAGTACTGCTAGGAAAGGCTTGCGAGATCACATTGACATTTCCCTTAGCAATTTACTCCCCGCATGACATTCATGCTATACTTGTGCAAGTCCAACCGAAACACCTGTCTATAGCCAGACAGCTCAGACTTGAATGTGCCCTTCTGATTCCTGAGTATGTCACCCTCAAGAGGTGTAATGTTCTGAATCCAGCCACCCTTTTGCCAGTAGATTCAGAAAAGGGGGAATTGGTGACAATGGTAGCAAGTGAGGATGAATACTTTGACATGACGCACGAGCATGGCTGCATAGAGCTGATGAGTCAGGAGACAGCAGGTTTTCCACATGTCTATGATACACCTATTACTAATGCAGATTTTGAGTTTTTTTTTGTAGATGGCTCCAGATACCACCTGGATGGGAGATTCTACACTGGATATGCTGTAGTATCCTCACATGAGGTAATCCGAGCTGAACCACTCCCGCCGCACATGTCCGCGCAGGAGGCGGAGCTTACAGCGCTCATTGAGGCGTGTAGAGCGGGATCAGGTAGGAAAATTAATGTTTATTCAGACTCAAATTATGGATTTGGGATCTGTCATGATTTTGGCCCTATCTGGAGAAGTAGAGCTTTTCTTACGTCAGCTGGTAAGCCTATTAAAAAAAAAAAAAATGCAGAATTGGTAAACCGGTTAATGGAGGCACTAATGTTACCAGTCCAGGTTGGCATCATTAAGGTGAAAGCACACACAAAAGGTGACTCACTGGAGGTAGCGGGCAATAGAAGGGCGGATGCAGCTGCGAAAGCAGCGGCAAAGAGGCCTAGGGATCAGAGGATAGTGGCAGGGAGCCAGCAAGTCCCAGCCACAGTGAGTCTGGATGTCCTGAAATCCCTCCAGCATCAGGCTGCCCAAACAGAGAAGGAACACTGGGGAAAATGGGAGCTGGGCTGAACTCGAATGGAGTATGGGAAAGTAAGGATAGGTTGTGTTTACCAAGGTCCCTGTTCCCTATGATGGCACAAGCAACACATGGCCCCACTCACGCCTCAAAAAGTCACATGTGTAACCAGGTGAATGCCTTCTGGATCGCTCCTGGCTTCAGTTACGTAGCCTCCAAACACGTACAATCCTGCATTATCTGCGCACAACACAACCCAGGTAAAACAGTAAAAGTCCCTAAGAAAGCAACACCCAGACCGCTCTACCGTGTCAACGACTGCAAATAGACTACATACAACTACCCAAGGTAGGAGTGTATGAATACGTCCTGGTATGTGTAGATCTCTTCTCAGGATGGGTTGAGGCCTATCCAGTAAAATGTGCAAATGATAAAACAACTGCAGAAAAACTGATGGAGGAACTAGTCTGTCGGTATGGCATCCCAGAAGCCATAGAAAGTGACAGGGGTACACACTTCACTGGAGAAATAATGAGGGACATTATGCAGGCCCTGGGAATAGAGCAGGCGTCCATACCCCTTATCATCCACAGAGCAGTGGAAAAGTAGAGAGATTAAACGGGACACTTAAACTAAAAATTCAAAAGGCCATGGCAGAGACAGGAAAGAATTGGGTAGAGTGCTTATCCCTGGCACTCTTTTCAGTCAGACACACTCCATATAGAAAGACAGGCTTGTCTCCTTTTGAAGTCCTGTTTGGTAGTGCCCCAAAAACAGGTCTCTACTTTCCACAAGTGTTACAGATGCAACACGGCACTATGACAGCCTACGTCCAGGCCTTACAGGAAAGACTTAATGTGGTGCATAAACATGTCTTTTCATCCATTCCAGATCCCAATGCAAGTGCAGATGTGCATCAGCTGAATCCAGGTGATTGGGTGGTCGTGCGCAGACACGTGAGAAAGAGCCTAGATCCACGCTTTGATGGCCCATTCCAAGTCCAGCTGACCACATCCACCTCAGTGAAACTTGAGGGAAAGCCCACCTGGATCCACGCCAGTCACTGTAAAGAGGTCACTCCACCGGCAGAATGACAGTCTTGCTAATTATCCTGCTAGGTGTAGCAGGGTTGCTGCGCCAAACAAAGACACTGAGCGAACTTTTAAATACGGACTGGGATAATAAACTCATTCGCCACCATATTTCTCTTACTGAGGACATGGAAGGAGAAAAGCCAAAAGACTGTTGGATCTGCACACACAGTCCTATTTCTTCAAAGACTATGCCATATTTAGCCTTACCTCTGGAACCACAGGAGGTGTTGATATCAGACTGTATACACAATGAAACCTGGACTCTATCGATATTCTGGTGAAAAGATGTATTTGCCACCTTGACTATAGCTGGAAAGGTCACTAATCCCTGGTTCCAGCTAAATATCACACAGCCTAGGCGACAGTCGTGGTGGATGGAATACAATCCGGACATTGAGGGTGCAGTTACCAAAGTAAAGACTAAGATCCCTCATTCAGGCCCCATTACCTACGATGGATTATGGTTCAGTATTCAATATAATGATGTTGCTATCTGTGGAAAGGACAATGATTGTTTCCGTGTGTTTGTGTCTATGTGTGTATCTACATACATGGTCACCAGTTTTTGTCTGTTCTCCTATTATATGTATATATGTATATATATGGATGACTCCAGCGAAGACTCCTGGTGAGGAAATACGTTTTCTTTTATGAATCCAGCTAATTGGTTTAAGGGCCTAGCAGGTTGGGTTTCTGGCATTATACAGTCCTGTATGCAAATATTGTTATTCTGTCTATTGCTTTATATAGCTGTAAAAGCATTGATATATGCGTTAGCTAAACTACTGAATAATGTATGTTCTACGAGTTTCTAAGAGTTTCAGTATTGAACCCTCTGTAGTTTACTACGGACCCCAAATGGCCTCTACTGACGGGGAGTAGGTGTCCACACTGAGGGTGGATGGGTGAAGTGGTAGGAAGACCCCTCATGGGTACTAGGCCCATGAGCCAGCAGCTCCTGTTTGGACGCCTACTGACCCTGTAGTGAAGGTTATACCATTTACAAAAGGGGGAAATTGATATAGAAGGGTTAATAGTTTCTATATTTCTTCATTAAAGATATTTTATTGTTATTAGTAAGTATATCTGGTGGTAGTTCATAGTCATTATGGAGCCTTCGGAATAAGAGACATGCTCAAGGATTATTTTGTCTCTAAATGTTCTTCTTATCTTCTTCTTATCTCATATGCATGACTCTACATTTTTGCTTTGCTAAAACTTAAAGGTCATATGAGCAACTTGTAAAGTCCAGCTTAGAAGCCTTATTTGCAATATCACATTGATCTGTAAATGGTATAAATAAAGTGTACTTTGGTTAAATAAACAGAAAATTGATCATGCCCACATGGATGCTGGTCTTTTTCTCCGAGCGCTCGATCTTGATTAGGTCTGAAGAGGCCTAATTGAGAAGACCTCACTGGTGATCCCATAAGCTAACTTGTGACAAAACAGAACAGCTACAACAGGTGGGACAGGACCTCTAGTCCTGGCCTCAATCAGTAAATTAACCGGTTCCAGTCGCTTCTGGTCTCGACTTCAGGGTCCGAGTACCCCCCTGTGTGCTCCGGTTTCCGAGTCGGTTCCCCGGGTCGGTACCGGCGGGCCACTACCCTGTCTCAGTCCACCTCGGTTCCACCGAGCCGTCTTCCCGGCTCCTGCAGATGGAGACCGCCATCTGCCTCCTAGCCACTGGCACCAGGGCTCCTACCCTGGCACCGTTCAATTTGGGGTATTCGCCTCTGCTGGAGCTGCACCCAGCTCCAGCCCACACTCCTCTCCAACTTGAACTCTAACACTGAACTGACTACTTTCCTGCCCCGGGCTATCTAGATTCCTTGGTGGGCGTCTTCCAACCGCCTGGTTCCGCCCCCTGGTGTGTCCATCTAGCCCTGAGGGGGGTGATTAGGGTTTTAGAGGTTGGCTGATGTTACTTGTGAGGGAAGGTGTAGTGCAGGGGTCTATCTGTGACTACCTGGCCCGGCCAGGGCGTCACAATGAAGGGGTTGAAATCCCTCACTACGAGATGAAGCATACCTTTTTGCTAAATAGAGATATTTAAAATACTATATATTTTTCTAAAGGATTATTTATTTTATGTAGAGTCATGGCTAAATGTGCTAACAGACTTGAAATTGTTCCAGAAAATGAATTATTTCTACCAGAAATACTGTATATTGCAATTACATGTTTTGTCTTACTCATGTGCATTTTCTTTGTGTGTATTGGAACAATACAAAAAAAACAGAGAAAAAAAGGAAAATGGACATAATTTCACACAAAACACCAAAAATGGGCAGAACGAATCTGTTGGCACTTTTCCAAAATTGTGGGTAAACAACTTTGTTTCAAGAATCTGATGCTCGTTCAAATTCATCTGTGGCAATAAAAAGGAGAGAAGTTGAATCAATCTTTGCATTGTTTGGCTGTGTGCATGGGTGTACCCAGCGAGGGGCAGGGGGGGGCAGCTGCCACCCCCTAGAAGCAGGGGCATGGTGTAGTGGGCCGGTGCCTGTAGTGGGCTGCTGTATCTGCAGCCACCACCGGCGCGCTGCTCAGCACTGTGTGCATGCCGGACACACTAGCTGCAGCAGGTGGCAGCGCGCTGTGCTTTGCCGACCCTGCTGTGTGCTGTGTGCCCGGCATGCACACAGTGCAGAGGAGCGCGCCGGTGATTGCAGCTTCCTCTTTCTTCTTATTCAAATGTATTTGCATCTTTCAGACGTAAATACATTTGAACAGCGCGCCAGGACTGGGCCCCGCCCCCCGACGTGCAGCAACGTGATGCGATCAGCACATTGCTGACGTCATCACAGTTCTGTGGGCGCCGGGACACAGGAGACATCAGGATCAGGAAGCTCCTTGGAGGAGCCGAATAGACAGGTGTAATTGATGGAGATGTGTGGGGAGGGGCTGAGGACACATAACGGGGAACATTTATGAAGGAGACACAGCTTTGTGACAGGCAGAGGAGGAGCACTGTATTCCGAGGGAGCAGGGGAGGCAGGAGTGTGTAGTGATGGGATAGTGTAATTTGTGTCTGAATGGGGTGATGGGGGGTGCAATGTATTATGTCTGGGGAGAGGGTAATGGAGGGTGCATTGTATTGTGTGTGGGGGGAGGGGAAATGGACGGTGCACTGTATTGTGTGTGTGTGTGTGTGTGTGTGTGGGGAGGGGTAATGGGGGGTACATTGTAGTGTGTGTGTGTGTGTGTGTGTGTAGAGGGTGATGGGGGTGCATTGTGTGTGTGTGTGTGTGTAGGGGGTGATGGGAGGGTGCATTGTGTGTGTGTGTAGGGGGTGATGGGGGGTGCATTGTTTTTTTGGTGTGTGTGTGTGTAGGGGGTGATAGGGGAGTGCATTGTATTGTGTGTGTGCGTGTTTGGGGGGGTGGTAATGGCATGGTAATTGTGTGCGTGTGTGTGTGTGTATGTATGTAGTGGGTGATGGGGGGATGTATTGTATTGTGTGTGTGGGGGAGAGAGGGCTAATGGAGCGTACATTGTATTGTGTGTGTGTGTTTGTGTATGGGTAATGGGTGTGTGTGTGTGTGTGTGTGTGTGTGTGTGTGTGTGTGGACAGGGGTGCGGAGTCATTAATCGAGCTATAATTACATTTAATTCTCTTAAAATTTTTGTTTCATTCACCTTTTCCGTTCTAATATTTTACAACCTGAACGACCATGGCTTGCCCCCCCCTAGTTTTGATCCTGGGTATGCCCATGGCTGTGTGTGCCACACTAAGTATATAGTATATCATATTCCTACCCCTGTCTGCCTATCTGGTATTTCTAGATGTTAGAGTATATGGGCTCCTTCCAGGTATTAATCATTTATGTCATGTGATAGGGGCATGTTTGAAATGCAGCCCAAACATTCTAGCATCTACCAGGGTCAGGAAGGCAGACAAGTGCAGATAGCAAAACCCGACCCACATATTCCCTTCCTGTTGCACCTGTCAATCAAATAGCAGTGCATTGCTGGAACTTTACTTGCACATATTTCTGAAATAAAACCTCCAATCTCAGAAGAAAAGGTATGGTTACTTTCAGCATCCTAGTGCCAGTATAGCACTGGCTTTACTTTATATATGAAAATCATGATGGTTGGTTCTCTTTAAGGTTAGTGTGGATTTTTTTGTTAGATTTTAATGGCTTTGGAATGCATGCGGTCAAATCTACTCCAAATCTGCTGCAAATTTGACATCTAATACATGCACATTTTGCCACAGATTTCACCCAGTTTTTAAGACCTCATTTCCAGATATCTTCTGAAGTCAAGGTATTAAAATCAACTCTGGCTACACTACTTATTGTGGCTTTCAAATATTTCTGTACAATTTATTACATGAAGCAACACACCTCTGTAATGTTTCACCAGCTCAATAAGACCGGCCATAGATCACGAATAGAAGTTACATCTGAAGAGCATGACACACAAAAGAGCACATTCAAAGTGAAAAAACACTAAGCAATATGTCAAATCCAGAACAGAATAATAGTTTATTATTTAGTGGAAAGATGCTTCAATGTTACACTCATCATGTGCTACACAGGGGCCTAAACACAGCATTAGATTTCTCCAGTTCTTGGCATCCCTCACCATGTTCCTACAATCTTCAGCTCTTCAAATGGAAAACTCTGTTTCTTGCCCATGGAAAACTATTCCTTAATAAAATAAGAAATTATAGACAATTTCACAAAATAACAAATAGAATGTGTTGTAAAATCCTCTGATGAATTCTCTCAATAGGGCAAGAATTTCCAGTATTGTAAATTTAGAGATGTAACAGAGCTAAACTTGTCATTTATATACAGTTGGGGGTTTCCCATGGTCTACTATCTTCACTCAATATGTTACAATGGACAACAATTTTTTTTTAAGTTTTGCTTCCTTGAATATGAGACACCATTATGATATACCCATTCGAGCAGAGATATAACTTCTGATAGTCTGTATCACCTAGAACTGTTGAGAAACATGAGATAAAGGTTGTACTGATTAGTAGAGATGAGCCACCCCCCTGGTGTTCGAGTTCGGTTCGGTTCGTCGAACGGAGGCCCCGTTCGACGAACGTTCGACAAACCGTTTGATGAACCACTCGAACCCCATTGAAAACAATGGGAGGCAAACACAAACACATAAAAACACATAGAAAACACCTTCAAAGGTGTCCAAAAGGTGACAAACAACTCCCAAGACACCACAAACACATTGGAAAGTGACAAGGACATATACTCATGCAAAAACAAAAGAGCTGGACAAGTAAAAAGAAGAGGAGACACAGATATAGGCATGTCATGCCCTTCTAAAATCATGTAAAACACAGCAAGGGGACTCCAAGCAGAGTCTCCCTTTTTTCCAAAAAGTGAGCCACACACACCACTTCAGTGGCAGCAGTTGTGCCCCAGTTGCAAACTTGACATGTTGATTTGCATCAAGCACATTCAAAAATACGTCAGCCTTTACTCTCCCTAGGATGACACAGGGATAGCAAAGTCCATGCTGAACCATGACTTGTTTATCTTGGAACATTTTTAAAAACACAGCAAGGGGACTCCAAGCAGTGTCTCCCTTTTTTCCAAAATTGGGCCACACACACCACTTCAGTGGCATCACTTGTCCCTGAGTTGCAACCTTGACAGGTTGATTTGTATGAAGCACATTCCAAAATATGCCAGCCTTTACTCTCCCCAGGATGACACAGGGGTAGTAAAGTCCTTGCTGATCCATGACTTGTTCATCTTGATCAGGGGTGGGGAACGTTTTTTCAGCCGGGGGCCATTTGGAAATTTCTGCCAACCTTCGGGGGCCGCACAAAATTATCAATGTGAAAATGACCCTGCTATATTTGGTCAAACAATTAATTAACTTACCCCTACTGTGGCGACCGGAGCGGCTTCTCTTTGGTGCAGCTGTGATGTTTGGTGATACTAATCATGTTGCTTCTCACAGCTGCTTTTTCATTTTTGTCTGGGTCTGGAGCGCAGTCAACTATTTGTGATAAGATTGGTAAATCATATACATCACATAACAGATGCTGTATATACATCACAGGAGACACTGGGGGCACATACATCACACAAGGGGCTGGGGACATGTATATGCCCCCAGCCACTCCTGTGATGTAAATGGCCCCAGTCCCTCCTGTGATGTATATGCCTCAGCCTTCCTGTGATGTATGTGCCCCCAGCTCCTCTTGTGATGTATATGCCCCCAGCTCTCTTGTGATGTATGTGCCCCCAGCCCCTCTTGTGATGTATGTGCCACCAGCTCCTCTTGTGATGTATATGGCCCCAGCCCCTCTTGTGATGTATGTGCCCCCAGCCCCTCTTGTGATGTATGTGCCCCCAGCCCCTCTTGTGATGTATGTGCCCCCAGCCCCTCTTGTGATGTATGTGCCCCCAGCCCCTCTTGTGATGTATGTGCCCCCAGCCCTTCCTGTGATGTATGTGCCCCCAGCCCCTCCTGTGATGTATGTGCCCCTAGCCCCTCCTGTGATGTATGTGCCCCCAGCCCCTCCTGGGATGTATATGCCCCCAGCCCCTCCTGGGATGTATATGCCCCCACCCCTCCTGGGATGTATAAGTCACAGGAGACGGTGAGGACATGCACATCACAAGAGGGGCTGGGGCGCAGACGCCACACAAGAGGGGCTGGGGCGCAGATGCCACACGAGGGGCTGGGGCGCAGACGCCACACAAAAGGGGCTGGGGCGCAGACGCCACACAAGAGGGGCTGGGGCGCAGGCGCCACACAAGAGGGGCTGGGGCGCAGGCGCCACACAAGAGGGGCTGGGGTGCAGGCACCACCCAAGAGGGGCTGGGGCGCAGGCACCACCCAAGAGGGGCTGGGGCGCAGGCACCACACATCAGGGGCTGGGGCGCAGGCACCATACATGAGGGGCTGGGGCGCAGGCACCACACAAAAGGGGCTAGGGCGCAGGCACCACACAAGAGGGGCTGGGGCGCAGGCACCACATGAGGGGCTGGGGCGCAGGCACCACTGGGGGGGCACAGATATCACTTGCGGAGCCCTGACACTAGTGGGGGGGAGGGACACACAAACTTGGGGTGATACACAGCGTTAGGGCGCACACAGCACTTATGGGAGGGGGGCCACAAAGCACTGGACATGGCACACAGCAGCAGAGGGCTGGCGCTGGACACACAGCAGCGCCGTACTCACAGCACCGGAGAGCAGGCACCGGAGAGCAGGCACCAGACAAGCAGCTTCGATGGCCGGGGGCGGGCACGCAGCTCCGAAGGCCGGGGGGCGGAAACGCAGCTCAGAGGGCCGGGGGGTGGCACGCAGCTCCAAGAGCCAGGGGCGGGAATGCAGCTCAGAGGGCCGGGGGATGGCACGCAGCTCAGAGGGCCGGGGGCGGGAACGCAGCTCAGAGGGCCGGGGGGCTGCACGCAGCTCCGAGAGCTGGGGACGGGAACGCAGCTCAGAGGGCCGGGGGCGGGAACGCAGCTCAGAGGGACGGGAACGCAGCTCAGAGGGCTGGGGGCGGGAACGCAGCTCAGAGGGCAGGGGGGCGGCACGCAGCTCCGAGAGCCGGGGCGCAGGAACGCAGCTCCGAGAGCTGGGGACGGGAACGCAACTCAGAGGGCCGGGGGGCGGGCACGCAGCTCAGAGGGCGGGCAACGCAGAGCACTAAACCCGCCCACAAAGTAAGTTCTCCCTTGCTGGCACTGGCCAGTGGGAGAACGCATTGGTAAGCACAGCAGCACGTGTGCGGATTTAAAGGGCCGGCGGCGCACAAGATGGTGGTAACGGCTCCGGCACTGCCGCCCCCGGGAATCTACCTGGGGGCCGCATGAAAGGGCATGGCGGGCCGTATACGGCCCGCGGGCCGGAGGTTACCCACCCCTGATCTTGATGAACGTTAGTCTGTCCACATTGTCACTGGAGAGATGCGTGCGCTTATCTGTCAGCACACCACCAGCAACACTAAAGACACGTTCAGAGACAACGCTGGCTGTGGGATACGACAAAATCTCCAAGGCGAAGGTGACGAGCTCAGGCCATTTTTCAAGATTTGAAGCCCAAAATGAGCAAGGCTCCAGTTGTAAAGTCATGGCATCGATGTTCATTTGGAGATACTCCTGTATCATCCTCTCCAGCCATTGACTAGGTGTCAGACTTCTTGTCTCTTGTGGCTTTGCATTGGATGGTCTAAAAAACTTATGAAACGATTTCATAAAATTGCTGTTACCAGCACCAGATACGGTGTTGCTGGTACGGTTTGACTGATAACTTCACTGGTGTTTGGTAGAAAAGCCGAGCTAAGATTGAAAAACAGCTTCTGCTGATACTCCTGCGTCCTTTTCTATGGCAGGAATTATTTCGCCAAATTTGGACTTGTACCGGGGATCTAATAGTATGGCAACCAAGTAGTCATTACTTCTAATTCGGACAATCCGAGGGTCATATTGTAGGTAGTGCAGCAAGAAGGCACTCATGTGTCTTGCGCATCCATGCGGACCAAGTCCTTGCTGTGTTTGTGGCGGTAAGGTGATAACCGTGCTTCCTTCCTGTGACATCTCCCCCCAACCTCGTTCAATCAAAATTTGACCAAGGTCTCCCTCATGTGCTGAGTCTTCCATGCCGATTGACAGTTAATCCTCCATTTCTTCCTGGTCTCCTGCACCTTCCTCAACATTTTGCCTGTTACCATGCTCTTTTGTTAATCCCTCTCCCCCACCGTCCCATGCCTGCTGCCTTGGTGATGCTGAACGTCTGGACCTTGTAGATGTTGGTATCCCTTGCGCATATGAATCCTCCTGTACTTCCTCTCCTTACTCTTGTCCCACCCCCTGACTCCGAATAGGGTTTAGTGTGTGCTCCAGTATGTAAATGACTGGAATTGTCATGCTGATAATGGCATTGTCAGCACTAAACATATTCGTCGCCATGTCGAAACTGTGCAGAAGGGTGCATAGGTCCTTGATCTAAAACCACTCCATCAGGGTGATCTGCCCCACCTCTGCATCTCGTTGGCCCAGGCTATACGTCATAACATATTGCACCAGGGCTCGGCGGTGCTGCCACAGTCGCTGCAACATGTGGAGAGTCGAATTCCAGCGTGTCGGCACATTGCATTTCAGACGATGAACCGGCAGGCCAAAAGACTTCTGGAGCGATGCAAGTCGGTCAGCTCCGCCTGTTGAACGGCGGAAGTGAGCAGAGAGTGACCGTGCCCTGTGCAGAAGCCCATCTAGGCCAGGATAGTGGGTTAAAAATTGCTGGACAACAAGGTTCAACACGTGAGTTATACAAGGCACATGTGTCACCTTGCCCCGGTGTAGGGCCACACCCAGGTTTGCAGCATTGTCGCACACGGCCTTCCCTGGCTGCAGGTTGAGTGGAGACATCATTTACTAAACTCGCTTGCAAGAGCTGACCACAACTCCAAAGCTGTGTGACTCTTATTTCCCAGACATTTCAAGGTAAAGACCGCCTGATGCCGTTGAGCTTTGCTGCCAGCATATTAAGGAGGTGTGCGGGATTCTTTGTGCGCAGTTAAAACGTGGGTGGCCTGACCAGGCAGGCTTGGGGCGGAGGTGGAGGACCCAGATGAGGTTGAGGAGGCAGAAGCAGTGGCAGAACTTCCACATTGACGCACAAGTCGTGGGGACGGCAAGACTTGTACAGTAGACCTTTCTCCATCTCGCACCATAGTTACCCAGTGCCCAGTCAGCAACATGTAACGCCCCTGTCCATGCTTACTGGTCCAAGTATCGGTGGTGAATTGCACCCTGTCACACACAGAGTTTCTCAAGGAAGTGGTGATGTTGTGTGCGACATGCTGGTGTAGCGCATGCACACCTTTCTTGGAGAAGTAGTGGCGACTGGGCATCTGGTACTGGGGCACTGCGACGAACATAAGGTCTCAAAAATCCTCTGTGTCCACCAGGCGGAAAGGCAGCATTTCTGTAGCTAACAGCTTGCAGAGGGTGAAAGTCAACCTCTTAGCTTTGTCATGGGTTGGAGGAAATGGCCTTATAATTGTCCACATCTATGGGACCGAGATCTGGCTGCTGTGTGGAGACGATGTGGAGTAGGGTGTCCCTGGAAAACTGATGGTCTGAGAGGAAAGTGCAGGCTGAGACATGATATTGCCTTCATCCAAAGTTGGTGCTCTTGATGTCTTGAGAGAGCTCTACAACAGCACCTGTTTCCCCAACCCAAAACAACTGTTGATTACCTGCCAAGCAAACTGCCTGTTGCGGTTAAAGAGGTGGAAGGTCTGCGTAGAAAAACATGTGTGACAGCTGTCCCCACAGTCATAGAGGATGAAGAGCGCGCAGATGCAGTTGAAGGGGCAGGCAGTGGCTAGGCCGCATTATAGCACAGTGAGCTTCCCACTGGGACTTATGCTTGTTATTCATGTGACGGTTTATGGACGAAGTGGTCAAACTAGTGAGTTTTTGGCCTCTACTTACAGATTGCCGACAAAGCCTACAGATCACATGAGTTGGGTGATCCCTTGCCATGTCAAAAAAGGACCAGGCAATGCAACTATTAGAGCCCATGCGACCTGCAGAGCCACCCCGACTTGTGCTCAGAGACAGAGTTGTGGCTGAAGATGCAGTTGTTGACGTGCTGTCTTTGTCCAGGAAGGCGCAAGCTAACCTCATTGTCAGTCTCATTCTCCACCACCTCAGCTGGCCTCCTCGAGTGCCTGACTGTGGGTTGACAGTAAGTGGGATTTAGAACTTCATCATCAAGCGTTGTGTTTGTACTCCCCTCGCCCTCAGACCTAACCTCTTCCTGCTCTGACTGAATAGTTAAGTTGTCATTCCAATCTGGTATCTGAGTCTCATCGTCTTCAGTATGTTCCTCACATTATCTCCACCAAGAGGTGTTACAGTTTGTGAATATGGGTGTACATTATGCTCAGAAACTTGGTCATCAAGGGCCTGAATCAGACTCACAAAGCTTCTGGGCATCACTGCAGACCATTTACTGGTCTGTACTCACTGTAACTTGAGAGCAGACCTCTGATTCCCAGCCTATAGTGTGACTGAACAGCTCTGCAGACTCACCCATCTCTGTTACACCATACTCTGTAGGGCGGGTGGAGACTTGAGAGCTGGGAGAAAGCAAGTGCGATTGGGGTGACAACTCAGACGACTGTTGTTTTTTGGATGTTGAAGTTGAGGTGGAGGAGAGGACACTTGTTGGAGCACTTGCGATCCATTCAAGCATGTTCTTTTTTTTGTGCATCCTCTACCTTTGTTACAGTTGTTCTGTTCCGTAGAAAAGGGAGCACATCAGATTGTCCACGGCAAGTAGTAGACATCTTACTTTTGCTTGAAGATGGCCTTTCTTCAGCAGATGTTACTGTAGCTTTACCACCTCCCCCACGGACACAAACTTTTTTTCCCTTTCCAACACGCCTGTTCCCCTTTCCACCAGCATCTATCCTTTTGCCACTCATTTTGTTTGTGACCAGATTGGACACTTAAAATGTCGTACCAAAAATGGAGAGGTGGTGTACAATGCAGAGGTGGTCTAGTTTTATTGACAGCTGAAGAACCAACCCTGACTGTCCCTGACAATGCAACTATGGCCCTAAAACTGGCATCACTGTTTGCTCTAAAAATAGCGTAGCAAAAATGGCCAGGAGGGTAGAATGCAGAGCTGGTGTACCTTGCTTGGCACCAGTGGGACACTAAGTTAGTATAGCACACACTTTTTGGATGCCACTAAGTGTCAGCACTGTTTGCTATAAAAATAGCGTAGCAAAAATGGGCAAAAGGGTAGAATGCAGAGGTGGTGTACCTTGCTTGGCACCAGTGGGACACTAAGTTAGTATAGCACACACTTTTTGGATGCCACTAAGTGTCAGCAATGTTTGCTATAAAATAGCGTAGCAAAAATGGACAGGAGGGTAGAATGCAGAGGTGGTGTACCTTGCTTGGCACCAGTGGAACACTAAGTTAGTATAGCACACACTTTTTGGATGCCACTAAGTGACAGCACTGTTTGCTATAAAAATAGCGTAGCAAAAATGGGCAGGAGGGTAGAATGCACAGGTGCTGTAGGTAGCAGGACAGCAAAGGAAGCCTCAGTTTCTATCCCTGCCAATGAAAAAATGCAGCAAGGACTTGCCAGAGCTGATGTAGCCAGACGCTGTTATCTAAAGCCCTGCACAGCGTTTGCACGGACCTGCCTAGCAACAATGCCTATGAACGGTTGTAATGCAGCTCTGAAAAGGGCTGAAATTACAAGGAGTCCCTAATCCCTAAAGCGCTGTGTAGATTGCACTGTATGGCTATAGCGCACACAGCAGCAGCAGTGGGAGCGGGAGCGGTGACTGTCACCCACCCACAGCAGAGAGATAATTGCGGCGACGGGGAAAATGGCCGGATCTTATAGAGCAAAGACATGTGACATGCACAGCCTATGACCCATGCCCTTACTTGTCTGGCAAAAATCCACTTTGCAGTGTGTGTCTCTGTGATTTGGTGACAGCCTGGCCCGCCCCACTGTACGCGCGGTTAGGGGAAAAAAAAATGGCGATCAGCATTCTTTCAGCACTCAGCAGCAGCACTGATCTAAACCCCGCCCCCCCCCCCCGCACACTATACGCTGAATTTTGATAATAGCGTGATTCACAGTGACTCTCACTATTACAGTGAAAAGCCAGCTAGTAACTAGCTAGGCTTTTTGTTGATCAAACCGTTCTCGAACGTAACTTGAACTACCAAACTTTTACCAAATCGTTTGAGCTCGTCAAATGACTGGAACACCCCCGAAATTACTTGAACATGAAATTGGCGAACCTCGAACATCGCTCATCTCTACTGATTAGCATACCTGTAGCATTAGTTCTTCTGAAGCAAAAGTGTTTTGCTGCTGATTTTTGTTTGTGCTCAACATCCAGTGCATCACATATTAGTGTCCAATAATTGTAAGTCAACATTGATGGATTCCAGTAGCTGTGATTCTACTATTATTATTATTTATTATTATAGCACCATCTATTCCATGGCACTTTACATGTGAAAGGGGTATACATAATAGGGACAAGTACAATAATCATAAACAATACAAGGTACAGGCGGGCACAAGAGGATAGAGGTCCCTGCCTGCGAGGGATCACAGTCTACAATGGATAGGTGAGGATACAGTAGGTTAGGGTAGAGCTGGTTGTGCAGCGCTATATCAGACTGAGGTTTACGGCAGGTTGTAGGCTTGTCGAAAGAGGTGGGTCTTCAGGTTCCTCCACTAAGATTTTCAGGGGCGAATTCAAAATGTGAAGGCAGAAACTTAATTTTCAAGGACATGTTGCACTCCATCGCTGTGTAAGCTTCAAAATGTTTGTAAACCAATTCAATGTAGTTTGGTGCTCGATAGTTGCCAAGGACATTCTCGGAAAACATCCTTGAATGATTTCCAAGCAATTTTCTGAGGCTTCACCAGCAGCTCTTCCAAGTGCTTGTCATTCATGATGTGTTGGATTTTGTGAACCAACATAATGCCTTCCTTAGTCTTGGCATCGGTTATTCTTGGGAACATTTGTCTCAAATAACGAAATCCTTCTGCTTAGGCTGCTTTCACACTACGTCTTTTTAACATGCGTCCTGAACGTTTTTTTAACGCAGAAACGGATCCAGTGCAAATGCGTTTTCATTTCAATGCATTTGCAATGGACTCGCGTTAACATGCGTTCACCTGCGTTTGCGTGCGTTATAGTGAGGATCCAGCGACTTGCAGTTTTTTAACATCTTTCAAAAACGCTACTATGTTTTTGAGCTGCGTCCAACTTCTGCAAATTGCTGGATCCTGACTAAACAGCACGCAAACGCATGTGAACGCTGGCATGCTGATAGGCAGGATCCTGCTTGCTCTACTCAGCATGCCCAGAAGCCAGCCTCCGTGATCAGTCTATCTCTCTCCTCCCTCTGTCTCTCTCCCCCTCTCTCTCCTCCCTCTCTCTCTGTCTCTCCCCCTCCCTCTCCCCCACTTGAGAGCTGCGGACACTCGTAACCAAGGTAAATATCGGGTAACCACTTATCTTAGTTACCCGATGTTTACGTTGGTAACGTGTGTAGGGAGCCCGGCTCCTAGCAGCTGCAGACGCTTGTAACCAAAGTAAATATCGGGCATCCAAGCAAGTATACCCGATGTTTACCTTGGTTACGAGCCTCGCAGCTGTCTGATGCCGGCTCCAAGTCTGGCACGTTTAGTTCCCCTCACACCCGATCACATGACTCCAATGCCCGCCCCTAAACATCCAGTGACAGGATCCTGCAAAATAAGACATGCGTTTGCATGCATTTTTTGCTGTAAAAGCAGGATCCGCTTTTGCAGCAAAAAACCGTTCAGGACGCATGTTAAAAAGACGTAGTGTGAAAGCAGCCTTACTTGTTCATTGCTTTCACAACATTTTTCTGCCCATTAGTCAACTGGTTATGGATTGGCCATTTCCTTCTGCTGTAATGTGACTGCTTTCACGGCTTTCCCATTTGCAAATGAAACAGCAGTACTTGGTATATCCGAGCTGCAATTCAAGAAGCAGTGGCACAACTTTTAAATCTCCACAGAACTTTCAGTTGTAGTTGCTGTTCTTGATGTGTTTTAACAACAGTTCCACATTCTCGTATGTTTCTTTTACATGTGCTGCATAGCCATCAGGTATTGAAGGATGAATATTACCATTGTGCAACAAGACAGCCTTGCGGCTTAAGGCTATGTGCGCACGTTGCGTTTTTTCCCGCGGAAACGCTGCGTTTAGAACTGCAGCATTTCAGTGCCAAATTGCATGCATTCAGCTTCCCCAGCAAAGTCTATGAGAAAGCCGAAAAATCAATGCACACGCTATGTTTCTAAACGCAGCGTTTTGGATGCCCAAAATCGGTGCAGAAAAAAAAGCAGCATGTCACTTCTTTTGTGCGTTGTAGCTGCATTCTCCACCCATTGAAATTAATGATGTGGGTCAGAATGCAGCTACACCGCAGTTCGCTGCATTTTTGTTGCAGTCCGCATGCTTTTTGGGCATACAGAACGCAGGCATTTACCTGGAAGTGAGGTCAAGAGGTTTCCTGTTGACCTCACTTCCTGGCAAAGTTCAGGAAAGCCGGTGTCGCCAAAGTGCCCACCCCGACCCCCAACCCCCTCCCAAAAATCCAAGACGGCCGCATGCACAGCAGCGCACCGGCCGCCCTACTCCTCTGTTTCTGTCACATGTGCCATAACACATGCGACAGAAAACTGCTCCCCAGGCTCTGCCAGGTCACCCCCTATTTTCCCCCGGTGTCTCTCGTACCTGTCTCAGCGCTGATCCCCCACGGCCCCCTCCTCCTTCACAGTGCACGCCGGTCACATGTGCAGAGCAGCTGACAGCTCAGCTTCCTGCCTTCAGAGACGCTGGCTGCTGCTCGCACTCTGCAGCTGTGACTCGGGGAGAGTGGGTGCAGATTCTTTGCACCCACTCTCCTCAAATGGAGGGTCTGCACTTCTAGAAAATGGGGGATACGTTCCCTGAGCGTGTCCCCCCATATTCTAGAAGGTCCAGAGTCGACGTGGGACGTCCAAAATGGATTACAGCAGACCCGATTTTTTTTTTCTTTTCAATAAATTGGTAGAAGAGGAAATGTTTTGGGAGTGTTTTTTCAAATAATTGTTTTTTTTTGTTGTCAATTTTTTTTGATATTACTGTCAATTAGTTATGTCTGGTATCAAATAGACGCCGTGACATCACTAATTGCTGGGCTTGATGCCAGGTGACATTACACATCTGGTATCAACCCCATTTATTACCCCGTTTGCCACCGCACCAGGGCAACGGGATGAGTTGGGGCGAAGCGCCAGGATTGGCGCATCTAATTGATGCGCCACTTCTGGGGCGGCTGCGGCCTGCTATTTTTAGGCTGGGAAGAGTCCAATAACCATGGCTCTTCCCATCCTGAGAATACCAGACCCCAGCTGTCAGCTTCACCTTGACTGGTGATCTAATTTGGGGGGATCCCACATTTTTTTTTTAATTATTTTTTTTATAAATTAAAAAAAACAGCTTGGGGAGCCCTCCAATTTGATCACCAGACAAGATGAAGCTGTCAGCTGTGGTTTGCAGGCTACAGCTGTCTGCTTTACCCTAACTAGCTATCAAAAATAGGAGGGACCCCACCTCACCTCATTGATTTTAATTTTTTATTTTTTTTTGGGCTAAATACAAGGCTAGGCATCCTTTAGTGCCACATGAAAGGCACTAAAGGGCGCCAGCTTAGAATATGCAGGGGGGTGGAACGTTATATATACGTTTGACATCCATTGACGCATTTTTGGTTGTGTGCCCACAATCAGAGTTTGCAGCGTTTTGGGCGCAGAGTGTTTTCCCTGTGTCCATAATGCTGCGTTGTGAAGTAGAAGCACAGTGGAAGGATTTTTAGAAATCCCGTGCCCACTGTGTTTCTTTTCTCCGCAGCATACACTGACCTGTGGCGCAGCTTCCCGAGCCTCAGCATGTCAATTTATGCTGCGGAGACAAGAGTGTTCTCTGCAGGTAGAATAGAGCTAAAGTCCACAGCAGCCTGAACCCAAATTGTGGGCATGGGCAGCTGCGTTCTCCCGTGGACAACACTGACATCTCTGCATGAAGGCTGGCACTGTGTACTAGACGCCGTGTCACTGGATCATGTGGTCAAAAATGCACTTGAAGAGAACGCATGGAAAACGCATAACAAACGCATGAATAACGCATGCGTTTTCGATGCGTTTTTTTCCAAAACGCATTGTTTACAATTGTCCCCTCTGCCAGAGGGTGCGTTTTTTTTCTACACTGAAAAAAAAGCAACGTGCACACATAGTCTAACACTTGTGAGCAAAATAAGAGACGCCACTGTTTCAGCTCATGCTCAAAACTCAGAGCTGCAAACAACCTATCAATGCCGGTACAAAAGTACAGGTCATAAAACTTGTTCATAAAACTGTGTTAAGTCAAAAGACAGAAATATTTGTACCAGGTGACAGCAAATGCCATCATTGAAGTCTTGAAGTCAGTAACAGTGCATTTACTTTTGACAAATGTAAGTCCTGGAACAAGACATTCAGTTCTGGCTGTGTTATAAGATGAGGCTCAACAGACATATATGTTTTAAAATCTGAATAAGCATTGTTCCCCATTTTTGACCCATGGACTGCAACATCTTCATCGGCTGCCTCCTCTAGGCTCCATGTTTCTGATGGCTTTAGTACTGGAAGAGTGTCATCGTGGGACTTGCAGGAGAATAACAATCGTGATTGTAGGGTCGCAACTGAGTCCGACGATGGGGGGTCCTCCAACCCCAGCACCTGCTTCAACTGGATGTACGTTCAAGGGCGCACATGCGGCTGAAATGCATTGCAGTGCAGAGACCTGTCAGACCCGTGCTGCAATACAAGTTACAGACCAAACGGTGCCCGGCAACTAACGTTGGTGGTACCTAGACTGGGGGCCATGACAATGACGTTATGCATTGCTATAGCATGAATACTAATGTCAGCTGCCGGCCACTCCACACTGGCTACAGAGGAGGACACCGCGTGACTTGGGAGCCGAGGAAGGTGAGTAGAATGGGTTTTCTGTCTTGCATTATATACCTTTTAGGTAACAGGATGTCACTTCCAGGCAATGGGACGCTATCACTTTAAGAAAGGGGGTGTGGCCTCGCGCACAGCCTAAGATCACTTACTGCAGACTTACGTGTGGCCTGCAAGCAGGAAGAAGCTGCAGCACAGCGCATGACCCGGCACTGAGAGCAGACCCCAGCAGAACCCAAATCAGGAGCAGAGCCTGTAGAGCCGAGAGACAGGTAAGAGGAAGGACACCGCTGCCGGAAGCTGGGAGAGGGAGTGCGCATGGGGACCTCGCTGGGGCTGGGCAGGTGAGAGGAAGAGCGCCCCCCTCGGGACCTGACAGGAACGGGCGTTACACCAGGAAGGGGACATATTTACCAGGATGGCGACATATATACCAGAAAGAGCCCATTAAGGGGACATATATACCAGGAAGGAGACATATTTACATGGATTGGGACATATATTTTCCAGGATGGGCCCAGGAAAAGGGCATATATAGCAGGAAGGGGACATATATAACAAGGAGGGTTACATATTTACCAGGATGGGGACATAAATACTAGGGGGGACTCAGAATAGGGACATATAGCAGGATGGGGACATTTATAACAGGAATGGGACATATTTAATGGAAGGGGATAGGGACATTTTTACCAGGATGGGCCGAAGATGGGGAACATATATACCAGGATGGGAAACATATATACAAAGATGGGACCCAGTATAGGGACATACTGTATATACCAGGTAGTGGATATATTTACCAGGATGGGGACATATATACCAGATTGAAGCATATGATGGGGCCATATATACTGTACCAGTATGAGGCCCTTAATAAGGACATGTATATCAGGATGGGGACATATATAACAGAAAGTTGCCTAGGATAAGGACATATATACCAAAATAGGGGCATATATATCAGTAAGAGGCCTAGGATAAGGACATATATATCAGGATAGGGACATATATACCAGGAAGTGGCTTAGGATGGAGGCATATATATCAGAAAGGGGCACAGGATAAGGACATGTTTACCAGGATAGGGACATATATACCAGGATAGGGGCATTTATACCAGGATGGGGCCTAGGTTGGGGACATATACAGTATACCAGCATGAGGACTAGGATTGGGGACATACTTACCAGGATGGGTCCAAGAGGGGGCCATTCACCCTAATGGGAAACATATTTACCAGTTAGTAGCCCAGGATGGGGGACATATTTGCCAGGAAGGCGCCCAGGATGGGAAACATTAGAAAAGGATATGGGACATTACTACATAATGGGGAAGGGCAACTCGTATGTCATTATGGGATTTAGAATTCTAAAAGGGTCCAAACATCTGCACAGTCCCTAACGTTTATAGCTGCTTTAATGTGAAATAACTTGTAGAATGATAGCAAGCAGATTTTAGAGCTTCTGCAGGCAGCGTCCTAGGTATGTCTAGTCTGTAACAATTCCTCTAAAGTTTTGCAACTTCAATAAAATGCAATGAATTCATACATTTGCTTGCCTATAAATTACAAAACAACCCTTATATTGTGGATAATACATGAACAGCCTGAAAATATGTTAAAAAAATAGCTCAGACTGAAAATTTCAGAAAAATCGTACGTGACAAGAAAATTTCAAGCTGATTTTCATGATCAGCGGCTCAAATTACATAATATATACTCAAAATTGTTCAAGAAGCAAAATCTTCGTTGTCCAGTGTTATCATAGATAAAGTGACTATCACATTTAATCAGTCTTCTCTAGATTATATATGACTCTCTAAGGCATCATTGGGCAAGATGAGGAGGGGTCTCACTGTAGTTGAAAATTATGAGGTTCATACCCTATGAACTTTTCTGCATTTTTTTCACATTACACCCACAAAATAAAACGTATTTTATTGGGATATTTTGTGATATACCAGCACAAAGTAGCAACTATTTGTGAAGTTTAAAGTAAATGGTACATGGTTTTCTAAATATCTTTATAAAATAAATCTGAAAATTGTGACTTTCATTTGTATTCAGTCCCCTGTAATCTAATACCTCTAAATAAAATCTTTAGTGGCCAAGTGCCTCCAGAAGTTACCTAATTAGTAAATTGAGTCCACATGTGTGTCATTTATTCTCAATATCGCTGTTCATTGGAGGACTCAAAGGTTTGCTTGATAATAGTAGGAATCAAACACCATCATGAAAGCCAAGGAAGACACCAGACAGCTCAGCGATAAAGTTATGCAGGAGAGTAAAGTGGGTTAAGATATTAAAAACAAAATTGCCCAGTTCTGAACATTTCATGGACCACTGTTCAAACCATCATCTAAAAATGAAAAAGAGTATTAAACAACTGTAAACCCACCAAGACATGGCCATCCACCTAAACCAACATTCCGAGCAAGGAAGAACTAATTAGAGAAGCAGCCAAGATGCTCATGGTCACTCTGGAGTAGCTGCAGAGATCCACAGCTCAGGTGGAAGAATCTGTCCACAGAACAACTATTAGCTGTATTCGCCACAAATCTGACCTTTATGGAAGGGTGACAAAAGAAAGCAATTTTTGAAAGCAAGACATAAGAAGTCCCATTTATAGTTTGCAAAATGCCATGTATGGAACATAGCTAGCATGAAGACATGAAGAAGAAGGTGCTCTAATTAGATGAGATGAAAGTTGAACATTTTGTGCTAAATATACAATGTTATGTGTGGCGGAAAACTATAACTGCATATCACCCTGAAAACACTATCCCCACCGCCAAACATGGTGGAGGCAGCATCATGCTGTTGGGATGTTTTACTTGAGCAGGGACAGGGAAGCTGGTCAAAGTTAATGGGAAGTTGAATGGAGCTAAATACAGGGCAATCCTGGAGGAAAAGCTGTTAGATTGTTTTGTTTACCTTCCAGCAGGACAGCAATCCTTAACATACTGCAAGAGCTGCAATGGATGGTTTAGATCAAAGCATATTAATTTGTGAATGGTCACAGTCCAGACCTAAACCCCATTGAGAATCTGTGTCAAGACTTGAGAATTGCTGGTCACAGACGCCTCCATCCGATCTCACTCTCTCTCTCAAAGGAGAATGAGCAAAATTTTCACATCTACATGTGGAGAAGTGGTATAGACATAACATAAAAGACTTGCAGCACCCATTGCAGTGAGAGTTGGTGCTACAAAGTTACACTCAGAGGGGCTGATTACATATGCATAACACAAATTTGAGATATATTTATCTAAAATATGTAAAATACCATGTATCATTTATTTTACTCTTCACAAATACTTGCTACTTAGTGATCGTATAGCCCATAAAATCCTAATAAAATACATCTAATTTGTGGGTTTAACATGAAGAAATGTGCAAAAAAGTTCACAGGGTATGAATACTTCTTCAAGCACTAAGAATATAATATTATACACATATTTCCCGATCAAGTAAAAGCATTTTTAGTATTGCGATTCGCTATATTTATTTGCTCCAAATCAAATTTTGTGGGAACAGTCAGCTAAGCTGGTAAAATTGAATTTCAATGATCCTCTTAACTCTATTTGAGTCCCCAAAGAAGCTCTAATAGACTATACAACAATTTTCTGCTATCTAATTCCATATGAAATCAGAGGCATATAAAGGCTGAAGTATGGCTCCATTGTCTTCTATCTGTACAATAGTATGGCTCCATTGTCTTCTATCTGTACAATAGTATGGCTCCATTGTCTTCTATCTGTACAATAGTATGGCTCCATTGTCTTCTATCTGTACAATAGTATGGCTCCATTGTCTTCTATCTGTACAATAGTATGGCTCCATTGTCTTCTATCTGTACAATAGTATGGCTCCATTGTCTTCTATCTTGTAATCTGTTTCAATATGGCTGTGTGCCTGGAAGCTTATAAGGAATATATATATTCGCCTTCCTACCTGCTCGGTACAGACAACTTTCATGACATATTCTGAAAGTAGAAAAAGTACCCATAGTCTATGTATATACATTTAATCCTCCTCTTCTCTGGTATTGAGAAGGGTCTGCTCCTTCCATTAGTGTTTTGGTGACTATTTTCTGCATACCTTTCTTTGAGGCACAGACGGGATGACATCATTCTTCCAAACACGTTCATCTTCCAGTTTGTTCTTCCTGGAGCTGGGCTGTGGGTGTCCTGCTGCTGGCGAGACATCTGGACGGATTTTATTAGTGGAAGAAAGGAAGGAGAGAAGACTGGGAATCACTATTCATATATTGCTTTTCTTAACAGTTGCACAGTGGGTTTCTTACAAGTGGATCTACATTCTTCTCCAAGAAATACCTTCAAGCCAGTTAATAAAGTAAGAGTGTGACCATACCCTTACACAAATCACTTCATTAAACCCAGCACCTTAATAATATTCTTGCATTCTGTCATAAGAAATGTTTCTTCCATATTAAGACCAGGGCAGAGTAATACCATCAAATCTTTATGTCAACAGACCAGGTGCAGCTGTCCAGGGAGCAAGACGTCCAACGAGACTCAACTCAGACCTCAGTATTCAAATAACAGTCTTCATCCTAAAAGCCTTCAGTCAACATTTCATCTCAGATCTACCTTGAGAGCCTTGATCTGCATGGTGGTAAAGTCATTAGGATTGTCTCCTTGTAGCACGGGGGCTGAGGGTTTGATTCTGAACAAGACATCGTCTGGGTCAAGACTGTAAAGTCTCTCCAACAGGACGTCAGTTGTTTTCTTAGAAAAATGTCTCCAGTGTGTTTACACAAATATAACGTTAATAGAGTAATGCAAATTGATTTAAGAGCAACCTGTTTTGTACTAGGAAGTAAAAAGTTGCTGGCAAATTGCAATGATGACAAGAATTTTGACCATGTCAGAAACTGTTGCATTAATCAAGACACCAGTTTGACGTCTTAATGGGTGCACAATTCGACCTCAGTCCCATATATGGTCTCTAATGCCATTTTCAGTGGCTCTAAAGCGGGGTTTACACGCTGCGACATGGCTAGCATTGGCTAGCGATGTCGAGCGTGATAGCACCCGCCCCCGTCGTATGGCCGGTATTGTGTGATCGCTGCCGTAGCGAACGTTATCGCTTCGGCAGCGTCACACGCACATACCTGCTCTGCGACGTCGCTCTGGCCGGCAAACCGCATCCTTTCTAAGGGGTTGGTTCGTGCTGCGTCACAGCGACGTCACACGGCAGGCGTCCAATAGAAGCGGAGGGGTGGAGATGAGTGGGACGTAACAACCCGCCCACCTCCTTCCTTCCATATTGCCAGTGGACGCAGGTAAGGAGATTTTCGGCGCTCCTGCGGTGTCACACATAGCGATGTGTGCTGCCGCAGGAACGACAAACAACAACGCTAATAAAAAGAAAACGATTTTTTTTGTTTCAGGATGACCTCTCCGTGGCAAACGATTTTGACCGCTTTTGCGATCAGTTACGATCGCTCATAAGTGTCACACACTGCGATATCGTTAATGATGCCAGATGTGTGTCACAAACACCGTGACCCCGACGATAATTCATTAATGATATCGTAGCATGTAAACCCCGCTTCAGTCTTTTCTGAGTCCCTACTATTTTTTATTATTATTATTATTGTCACTAGAGATGTACTGTCAGGGCCAGGTGGACGGGCAGACCCAGGAGGTGGATCCACTGGGCCAAACTCCTAGATGGTGGTAAGGGGTCCGGCAGCTGGAGCACTATAGGCAGCAGAACAGTCCGTGCACACGAGTATAACGGAGAAGTCCCTGGGACCACGGAGTCACTGATGGTAGTCCGGGTGACGCAGCTCAGGTTCGGAAGCCGAGAAGATGTCAGGCGGGGTCCGGAACCTTTGGAGCGAGATGACGGGTCACCGCAGGGATCCGAGATGGTACGGACTGTCAGGATGGCAGATGGACAGCGTTCGGGGTTCGGGATTCGGCAGGACTGGATGGCGAGGCAGGCACGGCTCTACAAGAGAGATAGGTGAGTATATCACAGAGACACCAGGAGACCTGACTCCTAGCTTAAGAAACACGAAGATCAGGCCCCGCCCCCTTGGACATTAAACCCCTTTATACCCTGTACCTGTTTGCATCATTTCCTGTAAATGGACGCTGGCCCTTTAAGAAAGGGTCAATGACCGCGTGCGCGCCCTAATGCGCATGCACGCGGCCCGAGTGCCAGAAGCCAGAGCAGGAAGCTGCGAGGAGGAAGCAGCAGGGCCGGGCTGGGGCTGAGAAGCCGACGGGCGCCGGGAGCGGGGACCAGGACGCCGGGGACGCGCCGGCAATGGCTGCTGGAGAGCGGGGAGCGGCGGTGACCGGACCGAGGAACCGGGAAGCGAGGCAGGGGAGCCGGGGAGCGTGACAGGTGAGCCGGAGGACAGCGCAGGGGACCCGGGGAGCGTGACATGTACAAATCTTCTGAAATTTGAATTTGCAAGTTTTCCCAAAAGATGGATTTATGGCAAATTAAATCGCAAGTGGTCCAATCACCCTGAAAGATTTTTTTTACTTTATCCAAAACTTTTCAAGTTCTTTAAAGCACCACTCCAACTGGTGCTATCAAAGTCCCCAGCTCCCTATCTTATACTTTCCTTTCTGCTGCTTCATCTTCTATTGCTGCCACTTGGGTTGGTCTCAACGATATCCGATCTGCCAACTGCTCCAGTATTTAATGGATCATACTGGAGGTCACAAATGAATGCATCTTTATGGGAGCCTCGTTCTGGCTCTTATAGAGATGCATTGGGAGCTTCTGATGTGACTTTTGACTTCCATTCCAAAGTTACTGTCACAAGATGGCATCGCAAGATGGTAAAAGTTGAAGCCGCCGGAATTACAAGCGGCCAGGGACTTAGATTTAAAGCGCCACTCCAGCACAGAAAAAAATGCTGCAGTGAGGCTTAGTAACGTCATATCAATAGTTGAAGAAAGAACTATTAGTGGCACTCACCCAATAAAATTTTCTTCTTTATTGTTTAAAACAATCAATGCTCAGGATGGGATGCAGGGAATGTTTTGATCACTGCATGCCCTCCTGAGCATTGAATGTTTTAAACAATAAAGAAGAAAATTTTATTGGGTGAGTGCCACTGGTATTTCTTTCTTCAACTATCGAAAGTACAGCCTCTCTCTATTATTACGGTTGAGCACCACTCATATGTAATCTAGCAGTTTGACCTTTTTTTGGTCGGGTTTCTCTTTCTTTAAGTCGAGCTCTCTACGTGACCTGGTGGTGCCGGACATTCCTTTCAATATATTGACTTAGTAATGTCACAGTGACCTCAAAATACATGGCTTTGGGTAAATGGATTTAAATTGTTCTTAATAGCTGCCCTGTCATACACACTATCTGCAATATTTGTGCACTGTTTTATTGCTTTGTTTCCACATCTTTAATACTGAGCATTTTTTCACTATCCAGGTTTACAACAAAATGGATTCTGCATTCCCTACCTCTGTTTTTATACAGACTATGAAAGTCCCTCTTAACTGTCTGTGCTATACCATATGATGTAATAGCTGCAAGGTATTTTGGAGGTACCCCACCCAGTCACGCCCGAGGATATGGGAGGCTTTTCTACTTGACACAATGTTCTGTAATGTTGCAGCAGTTAGTGGTTTTTAATTGTTCGAATTCAAAAAGCTCACATGCAACAACTGATATAGCCGTGCATATGTATGGCCATCTTGACTCCCTTGTCCTTAGGGTGCTAAATGAGTAAGAGACTACCAATCTTCAGGTAAGTGAAAGTGCCACGATTGCACTCCCCATTTATCAGATATTTATGACAAATTCTGTCAAGATGGTAATAATATCCATTTAGGTTTTATTGGAACCACTAAGTACAATCTAACTATGTGGCCCTCAGACCATAATGGGTTGTTCACTCTTGAGCAAAAGAAAGTGCTCTAAAGTCAATTTAATTTATATATACGACTTAATATTCTATGTAGTACAGCATGCATCAATCAAGATTGGGATGGAAGTGTGAACCCAACACTTTTTAATATTATGTCAATTTCAGTTTCAATATTTAGTTTGTTAATATCAAAATATATCTTTATATTGATCTTGTGTTTGAGACTGAGCTACAAAAAAAGCAATGAAATGTTAAATAAATGTCTGCCTTCAGCCACCACTAGGAGGAGCTTTCTCTATACTGAGTCATCATTGCATTCAATGTAAAATGGCATATAGAAAGTCCTCTCTAGGGGCCACTGTTGGTAACCAGCATGTTATCAATTACGTTTATGCCTATGTGGGGAATATAGTGCTTGAAACACAGACCTATAATGGTATATGATGATATTTTAACAAATTAATCAATACAAAAGAACTATGGTAATGTAGTGCATAATATGTACTGTTGGAATGCAGCACCCCACAGCCATTATACCTGAATATTCATGTTGGAGAAAAAACACAGTTTGCTGCTACATTACAAAAACTTTCATAGAGTTGTCGTTATAGGGGTTATTCACAAACAAAGTACATTTTTGTCAATAGATGTTAGAATAAAAATAAGTTCCATAATTGGATGTGCTTAAAAAATTGTTCCTGTGCTGAAATAATCTTATATATGTGTCCCTGCTATGTACTGTGTAATGGCTGTGTCTGACCGTACATAGACGTGGTCTGATCATACCACATCTCCTGGGCTGAGATAATCTTATATACAGTGCCTACAAGTAGTATTCAACCCCCTGCAGATTTAGCAGGTTTGATAAGATGCTAATCAGTTAGAGCCTGCAAACTTCAAACAAGAGCAGGATTTATTAACAGATGCATAAATCTTACAAACCAACAAGTTATGTTGCTCAGTTAAATTTTAATAAATTTTCAACATAAAAGTGCGGGTCAATTATTATTCAACCCCTAGGTTTAATATTTTGTGGAATAATCCTTGTTTGCAATTACAGCTAATAATCGTCTTTTATAAGACCTGATCAGGCCAGCACAGGTCTCTGGAGTTATCTTGGCCCACTCCTCCATGCAGATCTTCTCCAAGTTATCTAGGTTCTTTGGGTGTCTCATGTGGACTTTAATCTTGAGCTCCTTCCACAAGTTTTCAATTGGGTTAAGGTCAGGAGACTGACTAGGCCACTGCAACACCTTGATTTTTTCCATCTTGAACCAGGCCTTGGTTTTCTTGGCTGTGTGCTTTGGGTCGTTGTGTTGTTGGAAGATGAAATGACGACCCATCTTAAGATCCTTGATGGAGGAGCGGAGGTTCTTGGCCAAAATCTCCAGGTAGGCCGTGCTATCCATCTTCCCATGGATGCGGACCAGATGACCAGGCCCCTTGGCTGAGAAACATCCCCACAGCATGATGCTGCCACCACCATGCTTGACTGTAGGGATAGTATTCTTGGGGTCGTATGCAGTGCCATCCAGTCTCCAAACGTCACGTGTGTGGTTGGCACCAGTCTCATGTGGACTTTAATCTTGAGCTCCTTCCACAAGTTTTCAATTGGGTTAAGGTCAGGAGACTGACTAGGCCACTGCAACACCTTGATTTTTTCCATCTTGAACCAGGCCTTGGTTTTCTTGGCTGTGTGCTTTGGGTCGTTGTGTTGTTGGAAGATGAAATGACGACCCATCTTAAGATCCTTGATGGAGGAGCGGAGGTTCTTGGCCAAAATCTCCAGGTAGGCCGTGCTATCCATCTTCCCATGGATGCGGACCAGATGACCAGGCCCCTTGGCTGAGAAACATCCCCACAGCATGATGCTGCCACCACCATGCTTGACTGTAGGGATGGTATTCTTGGGGTCGTATGCAGTGCCATCCAGTCTCCAAACGTCACGTGTGTGGTTGGCACCAAAGATCTCGATCTTGGTCTCATCAGACCAGAGAACCTTGAACCAGTCTGTCTCAGAGTCCTCCAAGTGATCATGAGCAAACTGTAGACGAGCCTTGACATGACACTTTGAAAGTAATGGTACCTTACGGGCTCGTCTGGAACGGAGACCATTGCGGTGGAGTACGTTACTTATGGTATTGACTGAAACCAATGTCCCCACTGCCATGAGATCTTCCCGGAGCTCCTTCCTTGTTGTCCTTGGGTTAGCCTTGACTCTTCAGACAAGCCTGGCCTCGGCACGGGTGGAAACTTTCAAAGGCTGTCCAGGCCGTGAAAGGCTAACAGTAGTTCCATAAGCCTTCCACTTCCGGATGATGCTCCCAACAGTAGAGATAGGTAGGCCCAACTCCTTGGAAAGGGTTTTGTACCCCTTGCCAGCCTTGTGACCCTCCACGATCTTGTCTCTGATGGCCTTGGAATGCTCCTTTGTCTTTCCCATGTTGACCAAGTATGAGTGCTGTTCACAAGTTTGGGGAGGGTCTTAATTAGTCAGAAAAGGCTGGAAAAAGAGATAATTAATCCAAACATGTGAAGCTCATTGTTCTTTGTGCCTGAAATACTTCTTAATACTTTAGGGGAACCAAACAGAATTCTGGTGGTTTGAGGGGTTGAATAATAAATGACCCTCTGAATAAACTTTTCTCAATTTAAAAAAAAAAAAAATAAATAAATAACATTCTTTTTTGCTGCAGTGCATTTCACACTTCCAGGCTGATCTACAGTCCAAATGTCACGATGCCAAGTTAATTCCGAATGTGTAAACCTGCTAAATCTGCAGGGGGTTGAATACTACTTGTAGGCACTGTATGTGCCTATGCTATGTGCTGGTTAATGGCCGTGTCTGACGGTACAGGAACATAGTCTGATCATACTACATCTCCTGGACAGGGTAGGAAGTAATAAATTATACAGACATTACAGCATGGGAGCGGAAATAATTCTTTCTTTGAGGTAAGACATTTTTTTTAGAAACAGTCTAATGTTTTATCACACAAAAAGATTCAGCTGTGATCCCATGCTGTATTATCTGTATTCTCTCTTTTGCTTCCTTTCCTGTCCAGGAGATGTGGTATGATCAGACCATGTACCTGTACGGTCAGACACGGCCATTACACAGTACTTAACAGGAGCACATATATAATGTTATCTCAGCCCAGGAACATTTTTTTTAAACACATCCAATTGTACAAGTTATTATTATTATAGATCTATTGATTAAAATTAAATTTAAAATTAGCATTGCTCTTGAGAAAATCCCCTTTAATTGTGTGACATATGAAAATTAATTTCGAACCCAAATCAGGAACGGGTCATATTTAAATGGTAATACTCTTTCTATAGCATTGTGCAATTTGTGAGAAATAAACATGAAATATAGTAGCATGTCAGTGGATATAAGTATTTTTTTTGCTATGTGTATAACTTGCTCATTAGGAAAAAGGAAAAAATAAGTTGAGTTTTGTAGTTTTCTTCTTTGTTCATTTGATTGATGTCATAAATGTTACATAATATCAAATGTAAAACATAATCTGCAATTTGATTGGCTGCTATCGACAACTTGACCACGTTTCATTTTTATAAAGATACTTATAATTACATATATGTGAGCAAGGATGGTTGACCTTAGCGAGATCAACATCCACCACTGCGGAGACACCATCACGTGTTTCTCAACGCAGTGATTCTAGAGCAATGCCCCCTGGGAAATATTCAAAGCAAGAAGGCCTGCAGAGACACCATTACATGTTTCTCAACGCTGGCAGGAAACTAGCCAGGTCTTTCACCGGGAAGGAACAACCACGGGAAGGGCAGTCTCCAGTCAAGGAGACCACCTATGCCAAACATGGTATCCATCCACAGACAGCCGTTTCGGGGTATTTGCCCCTCATCAGTGTGGAATAGGAATCTGGCTAGTGGGACATTGCCTAGTAAAAGACTATGTGAGCAACCATCCTTCCTTCCCGGTGAAAGACCTGGCTAGTTTCCTGCCAGCGTTGAGAAACATGTGATGGTGTCTCCGCAGGCCTTCTTGCTTTGTATAATTACATATAAATTCACTTATAAGTTCTACATTTTTATTCACAATTCCGGTAAGGAGTCACACAATTCTACAGCTACACTATGTGACAGTGTTTTCACACCTAGCAACATAGTTGCTGCTACAAATTTCTGTACGTGAATTACATAGGACAAAGAAATGGGTAAATAAATGGACCATTTATAATGAAATTGCTTCCTCCAATATTGTTCATGAAGTCATTTGCCGGCTCAGTGTAGTCACAACTCATTTTGAACAGACGGCAGCAGATTTCCGTTCTTTTCACTTGACAAAACAATTCATCAGAAGACACTTTCCTGTGTAATGACAGTTTCAGTAGGATTGTGCTCTTGTGAAAAGTGTGTGTGATTGTAACATATTCATCTTAATGGTTTGCAGAGACATTAAATTGATGCATGTAAGAAAGATGACCGTAAAAGATGCTACAATGCTTGCTTTATGTGTCTGCTGATTGTAGCAATGAACTATAGTCTTTATTCAACGGGAGGCAAATGCTTGATGGTTGTAAACACACAACGGCACAGTAAGCTTGATAGTTACAGAATACTCTAAAAAATACAATACTTGAGAAATTACTAAACTTAATTCTGCAATTTTCCTCTTCAGCAGTTCTTCATTTGGTGTAACTCAGTGACTACTGAGGTCCTGACTAGTTTTGAGCGGATCCGAACTGTAAAAATCCGGATCCGCACGGTTTCAGCATCCGATCCGGGTCCCACCTGGATCCGGGAATCCGGCTGCACGATCCGGGTTCGTTTTTTTTTTTTTTTTCTCTCTCTTTCTCTCTTTCTCTCTCTCTCCCTCTATCTCTCTCTTTCTCTCTCTCTCTCTCGTCCTGGATCTGCTCCCCCATTGACTTACATTGGGCCGGATTCTGTATCGGATCCGGACTTCTGGGGCAACCCGCGATGGATCCGCCGGACCCGGATTATTAGCAATCCGCTCAACTCTAGTCCTGACAGGTGTAAAAGGACTACCAGCAAGTGCAGCAACACACAAGGCACACCTGGGAAATGATACAGTGGTGGCCCTGGTACTAGGGAAAAGGGAGCGGGGACACCTCTTAACACTCGCCTGAGGCTAATCCCTGCACTCCCTAATGTCCCTAGACGAGTCCTTTTCCCCATGCACTGATCACATGCTTAGGCCATCACTGGCCTTGAACTCACCCTGACTAGTGAATGCCACCAAAAATAAAACAACACCAGGTAGGTAAGACAAGCATCTGGAGAAAGACACAACAAGCAACATGTTGCTTACGAATAAGAAGTCTACTTTCTCTGAAATGCGTCAAGCGTAAATATATTCTGCACTTGGTTGGAATTACCTTTTTTATGAATTTTGAATAAAGAATTTTTTTATTACGTCTGTGCTGGATCTTCTCTCCTCCTCTTGATGTGACCTCTTCAGCATTGACAGCATAGGTCTGAGCTATAGCCAGCATAGGATGGAGTGAGGAGCAGATATTTATAGCAAAAAGGAGAGGCTGCAGCTGAGGTTACAACTATCTGTTAAATCACTGCAGGATAGAAATGAACCTTAACCCCTTCAGTACAGAATGGAATTAAATATGCTCCAACTCAAGGTAAATGGTGATTGGACACTAAAGTGGATCTGCGATCCACAATACACTGGGACCTTTTGATCAGAGATCCCCCTGAGATCACTTCAGACCATGACACACTCGTGACATTTGGTCAAAGACTGTGTTATCCACTGTGTTATCCTCCACTGATGAATGGAGACATGGGTTGTGTCTAGTGACTGTAAGCTTTGGTTCGTCCTTTTTTGATTCTGCAAGTCCTTAGAAAACTAACCCCTTTTCTAGGTTTGTCGTGCACCAGTCACTCCATTTTGTTTGGCCCTTGCCTACTGTATTTTTAGCAAACAGCTAAATTTACTTTGTTACAAGTTGAGTTTGTGACAGAAAACACAGGTCATGTCAGAGATTTAAAACCAAAGACTACCATGTTTAGCAAGTCACCAAGAGTTCTGGAGCCACTATCCAAATTTGTTCTTATATAATCTCTAAGAAGTCCTTTTAGATGTTGGGAGAGACTATCCAGCAAAGACAGTAGAAAAAAGTACTACTTTTAAGTTCACTGGCCCTTGAAAAACCACATGGAACTTTTTTTCTGCTCAGCCACATTGCTAATAAAATGCATTGCATAGCTCTGGCATTTATAATACGCAACTTAAAGAGGACTTGTTACTTGCCATATACATTGCTGTGCAACATTATTATTCAGGTGTGGAAAAAATACTGTAAAGTAAGAAAGCTTTCCAAAATAGAAGTATTAATAGTTCATTTTTATCAATGAACAGAATTCAAATTAAGTAAACAAAAAAGAAATGTAAATTATAAATATACGCCGTGAGCACTCTGCTTTCAAAGAAGCATTAAGTCATCTATTCTTCTAGGAACACTTGAGAAAAAAACAAAAGAAGAGCATATACCCTAAAGTAAGTAAATAGTATATAGTAGTGGTACATGTAAATAACAAAGGACACTTGGTTAACACTGATTGAAAAGCGTAAAAGCCATCCCACCGCGACAAGGTGTACCTAGTTGGGACAATCCTATCCTACTCTGATATTAAAACTTTACCTTATATCAGTGACATAAAAGAGAATAAGGACAGAGAAGGACAGGGCAGAACTGCAGCCATCTGTCCATGGGAAGCTATATAGATGATTAGCTCAGAGAGAGAAACCATGCAACTATTATTACAATGTATAAAGACACAGAAAAAATGAAGTTGCTCTCACTATTGCACATACTGTATACTAACATGCTCTGGCTTATTTTTGGCTTTTCTAGGAATACTTGTACACAGATTTTGAAGGAACTGAGCAGGCTGGTTGTTCCAAACATCTTAGAGACTAACTACAGATCTCCTGTGGATGTAGGCTTGTGCAATTTGTTCTGTCTTTTATGTAATCTCAGACAGTCTTGATGAGGTCAGGGCACAATAGGGACCATATCATTACTTCCAGGACTTCTAGGTCTTCATTATGTTGAAGATTGCTCTGAAAGGAAATCTGTCACCATCTGACAGCAGCATGATAACGGGACAGAGACCCTGATTCCAGAAATATATCACTTACTTCATGGTTTGCTGTAGTTTTCATGAATCATTGTTTTCTCTGATACAGATCTGCTCCAGAGCTACCAGTTCACTGAATGCCTCTGTATAACCCTGTCCCCACCACTGATTGGCAGTTCACATAAAGCGTTCAATCAGTGGTGGAAGTGGGGTTATACAGAGCTCATGAATATGGAGGACTAACTGGGAACAGATTTTCTACTCCTCTTATAATAAAGTCCTGCTAATAAGTGTTGTTATCCAAAATACACCACACAGGTCAGTAAGTGATACATCATTGAATCAGGGTCTCTACCTCTACATTACTCTAGTCTCTGTTTTAGGTACCAAAAACCTAGTGACAGATTCTCTTTAATGACATTAGATGTATGTTTAGGGTTGTTGTTCTGCAGCACAACATATTTGAAGCCAGATGTCTGCTTCATGTTATTGCATGATCGATAAACATCTGTATTTCTCTAAATATCTCTATTTCTTTCTGTTTTTCTGACCATAACCTAAAGGTCCTAAAACACAATCTACACACATGAACTCTCGGCTCAGCCAACTGTCCCTGTACTGTATGAGAGAGACAATGACAAAGAAGAACACAAGGATCGGCTTCTGATGTTGAGCAACTGGAAGACCCCTATACACATTAGACTGTTGGCCAGTCCAAACAACATCAGTGGGTTTGGCTGACTTTAGTCTAATGCGTATGGGGGCTAGGGCTGTGATGGGTCTAGTAGGACTCAGCAGTCTCTTTTTCTCAGATTTCCAGTGACCAGGTGCCACTGCTTCCATTGGTCATTTAAGTACTGGTTCCAATGGAGGCAAAAGCACTGTCACTGCATCTATAATTGGAAAGGTACATTGTATAGTAATTTTGAAAAGACAAAAATAGTTAAAAAATGTGTAATCAGAAAATAACCTATTGTTTAAATCACATTTTTGTATGATTTTTTTTTGGCAATATTTTTTCCTTGTATCACATTCTGCATTATATAAAAATTAGATTCTTACAATTTTAATATTGACAATTGTGGCTTTTTTAGATTCATACTTCCTGCTTCAGGAAATTAGTATGTAGCTTAACAGCAATAACCAGACTAAAGCCCGCTTTACACGCTGCAATGTATCTTACAATGTGTCGGCGGGGTCACGTCGTAAGTGACGCACATCAGGCATCGTAAGGTACATTGCAGTGTGTGACAGGTACGTACGATTGCGATTGAACGTTAAAACGTTCATCGCATACAAGTCGTTGAATCCTGACGAATTGCACGTTGGGTTGTTCAATGTTCCCGAGGTAGCACACATCGCAGTGTGTGACACCCCGGGAACATTGAACAGATCTTACCTGCCTCCCGCGGCACCAGCCGGCAATGCGGAAGGAAAGAGGTGGGCGGGATGTTTACGTCCCGCTCATCTCCGCCCCTCCGCTTCTATTGGCCGGCTGCCGCGTGACGTCGATGTGACGCCGAACGTCCCTCCCACTCCAGGAAGTGAACGTTCGCCGCCCACATCGAGGTCGTATGGACGGGTAAGTACGTGTGACGGGGTTAATTGTTTGTGTGGCACGTTCAACAAATTGAACGTGACAAACATACAATGTGGGCGTTGCAAATCGCATATGATATCGTATGCAAAATTGCAACGTGTAAAGCAGGCTTTAGCCTTTTTTGTGCTTTGAAGTTTCAAATGAGCATGTGCAAAAGTCATTGTGGAGGGAGGAGGAGCAGGGTCGGCTGTGATATTATTTATTGTGACTGGTGGATCCTGTGTTATCAGCTATGTACAGAGGTTTTACCTGTCATTGAAATCCTGCCTCTGATGATAAGGAGCCTGCAGAAAACTTTTCCTGGAAGGACAGGAAGTATGTGTCTCAAAAAGACCCAGTGGCCAGTATGAAAAATCACTAATTTTTCATATAGAAGGTGATATGAAAAAAACATGTAAAACAACAACTGAAATACTGTACTTTTCGGATTATAAGACGCACTTTTCCCCCAAAACAATTCTGAAGAAAATGAGGGGTGCGTGTTATAATCTGAATGTAGCTTAACGGGGGTGGTGCTGGAGAGAGTCAAAGGAGGCAGGGGTGATGCTGCGGGTTGTGCTGTGTGCTGGGTTGTGCTGCGGGCAATGCTCTGTGGCTCTGTGGTGCTGTAGATGCAGTGGGTGGTGAGGCAGACATCCTAAATGTCGGTGCTGCGGCTTCAAATAATGGCGCCCAGAGTCAGCGCGTATGCAGATGGAGCTTTTGTCTCAAGATCTCATCTGCACACATGCCGCCTCTGGCCCATTGATCTTCCAGCAGTGGACTTAAGAAAAATGGTGCCCGGAAGTGGCATGTACGCAGATGAGATCTTGAGCTGATAGACGCACTGACTCCAGGCGCCATTTCTTTGAAGCCTGCACTGCCGACAGTTCCTGGATGTTCTTCCTGCCTCACATTTCCACGTCTGCAGCGAGCATCTGGGACACCCACTACACTGACGGCAGCATCGCCTTACCCCAGCACCACCCCTGCGGCCTCCGACCACACTCCACCACCACTGCTGCTGTGCCGCCCCCGTACCAGCAGCCAGTGCTGCTCGGATCCGGATCTACGGTACGGCTCGAGGGGAACGTATTTATACGGGATTGGTTGTAAAATTTCTGTGAGGCCACCCATGGTGTGTGGTGAGATGTGGCAACACCGCTGCCATTGCGGGGCTCCCGGGGACGTTGGGCTGGCAGCTGGATGTTAACCCCTCCATGGGTAGAGATAGATGTCCCGGGACCCAGTGTCTCTATGCTGAGGATGGTAATTGCAGGGGCCAGCGCACCCGGCCAGGCCGGGGATATTACTCACGGTCGAATAAAGCACACAAGTCCTGTGGTAAACCAAGGGGATGATGGCCGGCTGCCGCAGATGGGTGTATCTGGTCCCACACCCGGGTTGGTAGTCAAAGTCTCTCTTACTCAGTGTGTTGTAGGTAGGACTTCCCAGTTTGAAACACGGGAGTCCGCTTCCGGGCCTTTGGTTGGGAGCCGTGCCCGTCTGACGCTGACCCTTGGGATCTACGGGCCCTGGCAGTTGCCCTATCCCTCTCAGTGGGTGGTTGTCTACTTTTTGGGACTTAGGTTGGGACAAGACCTAAAATCCTGCCCTCAATTGGTTAATTAGCTAGGCCGTCGGTGCCGGTCCTGGCTTCAGGGTTCAAGTACCCCCTCTGTGCACACGGTTTCTGGGTCGGTTCTCCGGTGTCAGTACCAGCGGGCTCCAAACCTGCGTCGGTCCACCTCGGATCTCCGGAAGCCGTCTTCCATTCTCCTGCAGACTCTGGCTACCATTTGCCACCTAACCACTGCACCAAGGCTCCAACCCCAGCGCAGCTATCAGCTTGAACTACAGGCCTTGACTGCCTGAGCTCCACTTCTCAACTCTTAACTCCACTCAACTTAACTGACTGTTTTCCCACCCTGGGCTCTCTAGACCCCTAGGTGGGCGTTTCCCAACCGCCTGGTCCCGCCCACTGGTGTGTCTGTCCTTTCCTGAGGGGGGTGACTAGGGTTTCAGGTTGGTTGATTTAACTCGTGTCGGATAGGTGTTATGTGGGGGCCTATGTGTACATCTACCTGGTTTTCCAGGGCGTTACACTGCCCCCCTCCAATAAGACACCACTGGATCATAAGACGGACCCCATTTTTTTCTTTTCTTTTTTTTCTCTAAATTTGAGGTTCATCTTATAATCTGGTGCGTCTTATAAAACGAAAAATACGGTAGGTCATTTTTTGATAACATATTACCTTTAAGATGCAGGTATAATATATCTTTGTACCGTGTTAGCCAGTAGAGATAAAAAAAAGTTTGTTTAAAAGAACTTTAAAGATGGACATAGACATTTAAGATAGACATAGACATTTAGGAACAATATAAAGATATTTGTTATGAAGGAAAAAGTAAAAAAATATATAAAAAATAAAGAGGTAGAAAACTTTATGTAATGACAATATTAGATATTTGAAGAGCTGGCATAATCGAATGCCCCCCAATCACTCCCACTACATAAAAGGAGCGCACAATAACTAAGCATGTTTATTTCATGATTTTTTTTGGTATGTGTGCTATATGTTATTTTTGTGGATAGATCATGCATCCTTTATAATTAGATGGCCTTTTCACATATCCAATTATTTTGCGGACTGATTATCCACCTCCCAAAAAAAAAATTGAGAGTCGAGATATCTTAATTTCTTCAGTTTGTTGATGAAACTCACCATTACAAGCCTATGGCCTTGAGAAAGAAAAGGGCGGCTAGCACTTGGATGTCATCCATCTGCTTTCTCTATTATACTGTTTATGAGTAGACGTTAAGACTTTTTTTTTTTTGACGAGAAAAACAGATGCAACAATTATTATAAAACCTGAAACACGAACAACAAATATACCCCGCGAACCGAAAAAAAAACACGGGTTGTTTTTTACGTATGAGAAAAAAACTGATGCTTGAAACTTGCCTTAGGCTATGTTCACACGTAGCATTTGTCCCTGCAGTAATTTCTGCAGCGATTTGAACAGCACACGTGTGCTTCAAATCGCTGCAGAAAGAGTCCGTAATGAAAAAAAAAAAAAGCAGATTCCATGCGCTCTGAGTGCAGCCCTTCCCATAGACAGAGCGAGGACTGCATGCAGAGCGCAGGAAAGAAGTGACATGTCACTTCTTAGAACGCGCGCTTCGGGCAGCAGTCAAGCGCTGCACTCTAATACGCCACGTGCGCACGTCCCCTGCACAATCTCCATAGATTATGCAGGGGACGCAGGACGCATGCAGTTACGCTGCGGAGCAGATTGCAGCGTAACTGCATGCAAATACGCAACGTGCGCACATAGCCTTACACCAAGAAATTTTTAGCAATGATGGTATACAATAGTGGAGAAATATATATATGAGGATATATACAGTGAAGCACACAAAGGACTAACAGCTGAGAGACAGTAGTAACAGTAGTAGCTGTAAGGTTACTCAATCATAACCCATGATATTTTCCCCTGTGGAGAGCTTCCTCCCCGCGCACCTGCGGTCAGCTCTTTGCGGCCGGTGGAGATCCTCCTTTGAACACCATTACAAGTAATTAAAGTTGAGCGGCACAAAAAGAATCTACTCGTATTAGATCATTTCGACCTGTCAGTCAGATAGAAATCCTTCAATTTTCCCTGATTTACGGCCATGTAGATGAAAGATATTGCCAACAATAGGAGGGAGCCAGGAAAATTTCATCTGTCTGGAATTCGGCAGGAAAAAAGTGAGCTGGAAATTTCAGAGGAAGCGAGGATTTGTGCCTGCTCCAGCACCTCTGTTTGTGTTCACTCAGCTGGCTCGTGTTAGCAGGAGTCATTGAGGAAAAGCGTCAAACGTTTTTTCCATCACTACAGAAACTTGACTTTAATCCCAAATCAGTAGGCCTCGTGTTGTGAACTTTAACCCTGGCCTCCTGCAAGTCACTCCAATCCTTTGTGCTAACTATCTTAAATCAACAGCTTTGTTTTCTCTGCAGGTTTAAAAAAGAAAGATTACACAGGAGCAGCTCTATATAGAAATCCTCTCAAGCCCCCAACACACCAGAGAATGGAAGTCAAACACATCTACATTAATTCAATTTACTTTTAATTTCCTTATTCAATATTTGGTCTCAGGTTTGTTTCTAATCCAGATCTTTATGGACGTAGATGAAGCCAGAGAAAACTTATTAATCACCTGCGAGTTAAAATGCAAAGCTTTGAGCTGTTTATTACCAATATTCTCATATCTTATCTTGCTATGATTAGTGTTGGGTGAACCCAAATTGTAAAGTTCGGGGTCAGTACCGGACACCTAAAGTCCATGCATGGATCCCCAAACACGAACTTCTCAAGAGAGTCCATCTGATTGTTCGGGTTCAGCTGCCGAGATTACAAAAAAAAAGTCACACTGCTTCCGGGTCCAATCATTAACTCTCATGCATATTCACTGTTCCCCCGCCCACCCTCTGTGACAGCATCTGTGATTGGTTGCAGTCAAACTGTCGTCATGTATCTGCATCTGTGATTGATTGTGCAGTGAAAAATAAATAAATAATTAGAAAAATATGACGTAGGGTCGTCCATATATTGATACCCAGTACAGATAAAGCATATTGCTATAAGCTGCAGCCCCCAGCTGTGCGCATAACTTATGACCCATAACCTATGTATAGTATATAGTTGGGTGCCAAAAGTATGGCACAATGCTGCAACCAGAAGGAGAAGAGCATTGTTTCAAATTTACACCCTTTCTACAGGTTTTGAATAACAGTAAGCCCATTCTTTACAGGGCAATTTTTCACATCTGTTCTTTTGTTTTTTCCTACCCTTCCAAGAGCTATAACTTTTTTATTTTAGCTGACTTTTTTTTTACAGGACAAGGTTTTGTATTCCATCATTCATTTAACCATAAAATGTACAGAAAAATGGAGAAAAATTCCAAGTGGGGTGAAATGATGAAAAAATCCTCAAATTCTGCCATTATTTTGGGGGTTTATTCAATGTGCGGCAAATATGAGCTGGCAACATGATTTTCCAGGTCAGTATGATTATGGCAACACTACTCTATTATAGTTTTTTATTTTTAGTGCTTAAACTAAATTCATAATGTTGTAAAAAAAAATGTAGGGCCTCTTCCCCCATTTTCTGAAATTTGTAAATCTTTTTATCTTTCAGTAAAAAAAAAAACAGTATCGAGACTTGTCTGTTGACTGTTTTATTTGTGGTGAGCTGTAGTTTTATTGATGCCATTTTTGGAGATATATGATGTTTTCATTGCTTTTTATTGAATTTATTGGGCAGGTATGTTTTCATTTTTTTAGATTTGTGCCACTTACTATATGGGTTATTTAATTTTATATTTTAATAGATATGACTTTTATGGACGCAGTAATAAAATATATATAGGTGGGAATACTAGTTAACAATGCTGTGTGTGCTGAGGACGTGCACCTTCCTCTTGGCGCATCTAGCGCTGTTCACAAGGATTTCTGCACCTACCTCAGGATGCAGCCAGAATGGGTTGAAACATCCTCAATACTATTTGTGCATGTCACCATATCAAACACCATGTTATTTTAATACATGCATAAATAAAATTTCAACATTATAAAGTCTTCAAGCGAGTGTGGTTGATTTTCTGACTTGTTAAGAGTAATAACCCTTGGACTTATGGCTAATTCCCATAGGTAAGTGTTTCCACCCCAGAGGAATGTAGGGAAGCAGCAACACAATGTATGGAAGGAGCAACACAGTATCGAGAATGTACATATAATGTATATGCTCAGAAAAGTACTATAATGGCTCTATAATGGTGCCCAGGGCAGTGCTCATGGGTGAGGGTTTCACTGCTTCACTCACACGAGCATACTACAAACAAGGGGATTTGAGTGTGTGTGGGAGTTTTACCTTGCCACAGTGGTACTTCTTGGCCACAGACTAACTTCTCATCATTTCGATTACACTTTGCGGTTCCGCGTTCAGGGTTATTAAAGACAAGACCACAATGGTTAAAAACAAAACTGCACATAATTTATTGGTAACAAGTTTGCAACACCGTTTCACTTCTCTTGCGATAGCTTTCGCACTTGGTTTCTCACAAGGCATTAACATTTTATGTACAGACCGGCTCTTCCATTACGGTTGTACACAAGTTCACATACAGGTCCATACAGTTAGGTCCAGAAATATTTGGACAGTGACACAATTTTCGCGAGTTGGGCTCTGCATGCCACCACATTGGATTTGAAATGAAACCTCTACAACAGAATTCAAGTGCAGATTGTAACGTTTAATTTGAAGGTTTGATCAAAAATATCTGATAGAAATTGTAGGAATTGTACACATTTCTTTACAAACACTCCACATTTTAGGAGGTCAAAAGTAATTGGACAAATAAACCAAACCCAAACAAAATATTTTTATTTTCAATATTTTGTTGCGAATCCTTTGGAGGCAATCACTGCCTTAAGTCTGGAACCCATGGACATCACCAAACGCTGGGTTTCCTCCTTCTTAATGCTTTGCCAGGCCTTTACAGCCGCAGCCTTCAGGTCTTGCTTGTTTGTGGGTCTTTCCGTCTTAAGTCTGGATTTGAGCAAGTGAAATGCATGCTCAATTGGGTTAAGATCTGGTGATTGACTTGGCCATTGCAGAATGTTCCACTTTTTTGCACTCATGAACTCCTTGGTAGCTTTGGCTGTAGGCTTGGGGTCATTGTCCATCTGTACTATGAAGCGCCGTCCGATCAACTTTGCGGCATTTGGCTGAATCTGGGCTGAAAGTATATCCCGGTACACTTCAGAATTCATCCGGCTACTCTTGTCTGCTGTTATGTCATCAATAAACACAAGTGACCCAGTGCCATTGAAAGCCATGCATGCCCATGCCATCACGTTGCCTCCACCATGTTTTACAGAGGATGTGGTGTGCCTTGGATCATGTGCCATTCCCTTTCTTCTCCAAACTTTTTTCTTCCCATCATTCTGGTACAGGTTGATCTTTGTCTCATCTGTCCATAGAATACTTTTCCAGAACTGAGCTGGCTTCATGAGGTGTTTTTCAGCAAATGTAACTCTGGCCTGTCTATTTTTGGAATTGATGAATGGTTTGCATCTAGATGCAAACCCTTTGTATTTACTTTCATGGAGTCTTCTCTTTACTGTTGACTTAGAGACAGATACACCTACTTCAGAGTGTTCTGGACTTCAGTTGATGTTGTGAACGGGTTCTTCTTCACCAAACAAAGTATGCGGCGATCATCCACCACTGTTGTCATCCGTGGACGCCCAGGCCTTTTTGAGTTCCCAAGCTCACCAGTCAATTCCTTTTTTCTCAGAATGTACCCGACTGTTGATTTTGCTACTCCAAGCATGTCTGCTATCTCTCTGATGGATTTTTTCTTTTTTTTCAGCCTCAGGATGTTCTGCTTCACCTCAATTGAGAGTTCCTTAGACCGCATGTTGTCTGGTCACAGCAACAGCTTCCAAATGCAAAACCACACACCTGTAATCAACCCCAGACCTTTTAACTACTTCATTGATTACAGGTTAACGAGGGAGACACCTTCAGAGTTAATTGCAGCCCTTAGAGTCCCTTGTCCAATTACTTTTGGTCCCTTTAAAAAGAGGAGGCTATGCATTACATGCATATGATTCCTAAACCCTTTCTCCGATTTGGATGTGAAAACTCTCATATTGCAGCTGGGAGTGTGCACTTTCAGCCCATATTATATATATAATTGTATTTCTGAACATGTTTTTGTAAACAGCTAAAATAACAAAACTTGTGTCACTGTCCAAATATTTCTGGACCTAACTGTATGTGGCTAGACTACCCTACAAGGCTATGCTACTACTTCAGGATCATCCCTAGAGTCAATTCCACTAGTGTCAGTCATCATCAGTTATCACTGACCCTTCACTGTCCGCACTGTTCACATTAGCTTTTTTATGGGGGGGCGCTCTCTGGTCCCTCAATTGCCCTCTAAGGAGCTTAAGCCACAATCTGGTCATGTTCACCTTCACTTCCTCCTGTCTGTTACTTCTGCCTTGGTTCGTTCTCTACACACCACACTACTAACTGGACTCTAACTCTTAACTCCCTGAAATTTGGAAATACCCAACATTATATCCCCTTCACCATGGGCCAGCTTCTCTACTTAAACCCTTTCAGCACTGTCTCAAAACCTGAGACCTAAGTTTTCACTTCCAACTAGGGAACCCAGGACTGGTGACATTTAATGGTGGCTGATAGCACTGCACCCATAGACACACACAGAGGGAACTTAAACATCTTACTTCCACTACACACAATATACATTCTGCTAAAAGCAATGATGTCTTCACAGGGTTGCAGGTTACAGGTCACTCTCCTACAGCTCATGCAGTCATCCACGCAAATCGGTGATCTCAAAAATGCAATCCACGGACTGGCTGCAGCTCTGCTGACCCAAGCTTGACAGCCTCAAAGAATTATATGAAATGGTCATGCTCCAGTCTGGAGTCCAATGGCCTGTCTGTGTATTCTAGTCAGTCAGCAGACCAATTTATGAGAAGTATCCATTTTAGTGAATGTAGCATTTTGTAGTCAATAAATGAACATGTTCTTCATCAGCTTCCATAAAGTCATCATAAACGATGACAGCAGTTTCCAGTCCATAGCAGGTTGCATGTCGCCTGTAGTACGTTGGCGTGATTAGGTGAGATGTGTTCAACTGTCAAACATGTTCGTGAACGTCCCTATGAACCTATTACACACATCACATCAATGCTGCTCTGAACAATATGGCTTTAATCATCCCTGTAATGTATTGGTGAACTTCTTGGAAAGGAAGCAAAGTCCGGACAAAACTGTATTTGACAAATGACAAAAAGCCACAAAACAAGTTCCTTCAGGCAGAAAATGGAAGCTTTCAATAATTGTAATAAATGAATTTAGCTTTATTTCAAGAATCATCACAGACATCTAATATGTATTCATAATATGCAACATTAACAACTGATATAAACAGCAGAGCATTTCTAGGCCTTGGCGTTGGCAGTAAGTGACTCGGAAAATACATAACAATATAGTAACAGTTTGCAAAGCGGAAAAAGATATAAGTCCTTCCAGTTCAGCATATTCCCCAGTAATTTTGATCCAAAGGAAAGCAGAAACGCCCATGTGGCAAAAGCCAGTTTTCCTCTTCTTAGGAAAAAAAATCCTTTCAGACTCCAAAATGGCAATTATAATAAATCTCTGGATCAACAACCCATGTTCAGTAAACTAGTAATCATAATTTGTAATATTATTGCACTCAAGAAAAACGTTCATAATCCCTTTTTGAACATCTCTACGTGAATTCACCATGAGAACTTCCTCATGCAGAGCGCTCCATTGTGTCATTGCTTTTACAGTAAAGAATCTCCTACGCTGATGTGGAATTTTCTTTCCTCTAGATGTAATAGATCTCTTGTCATACTCACAGTCTAGAGATTCTATTTGGGGAAGATTCGGCCAAATCTGCGTGAAACTAATTTCGGGAGATTTGATCATTTGGTCTCTAATACAGTCCTAAGCAAAAAAAGTTAATGGGAGAACCCTCTTTATTCCACTATGATATACAGTATTTATACAGTACATAGTTATTAGTTAAAATCGCTGTTGTCTTGATATGTAGAGTGGTATAGGGCAGGAGTCATGGTTGATGGATTGACTCCAGATGCCCTGATACCGTACAAGAAAGTCACAGTCCTGGCTGATTGTGTAAACTTGTGAGGTATGAGGGCCATGCCCGTGTAGGCCATATGTTGCCATTGAAGTCAGTTGGCCACGGCCATATGATGACTCATTTCAACAAGGAGACCAGCAGTTCATTTTTAGCAACAACTCTTTTCTTAATGGTTCCTCCATAAAAACTTTATACACCAGATAGTGGGCATACAGTGCCTACAAGTAGTATTCAACCCCCTGCAGATTTAGCAGGTTTACACATTCGGAATTAACTTGGCATTGTGACATTTGGACTGTAGATCAGCCTGGAAGTGTGAAATGCACTGCAGCAAAAAAGAATGTTATTTCTTTTTTAATTTTTTTTTTAAATTGAGAAAAGTTTATTCAGAGGGTCATTTATTATTCAACCCCTCAAACCACAAGAATTCTGTTTGGTTCCCCTAAAGTATTAAGAAGTATTTCAGGCACAAAGAACAATGATCTTCACATGTTTGGATTAATTATCTCTTTTTCCAGCCTTTTCTGACTAATTAAGACCCTCCCCAAACTTGTGAACAGCACTCATACTTGGTCAACATGGGAAAGACAAAGGAGCATTCCAAGGCCATCAGAGACAAGATCGTGGAGGGTCACAAGGTTGGCAAGAGTACAAAACCCTTTCCAAGGAGTTGGGCATACCTGTCTCCACTGTTGGGAGCATCATCCGGAAGTGGAAAACTTATGGAACTACTGTTAGCCTTCCACGGCCTGGACAGCCTTTGAAAGTTTCCACCCGTGCCGAGGCCAGGCTTGTCCGAAGAGTCAAGGCTAACCCAAGGACAACAAGGAAGGAGCTCCGGGAAGCTCTCATGGCAGTGGGGACATTGGTTTCAGTCAATATCATAAGTAACGTACTCCACCGCAATGGTCTCCATTCCAGACGAGCCCGTAAGGTACCTTTACTTTCAAAGCGTCATGTCAAGGCTCAACTACAGTTTGCTCATGATCACTTGGAGGACTCTGTGACAGACTGGTTCAAGGTTCTCTGGTCTGATGAGACCAAGATCGAGATCTTTGGTGCCAACCACACACGTGACGTTTGGAGACTGGATGGCACTGCATACAACCCCAAGAATACCATCCCTACAGTCAAGCATGGTGGTGGCAGCATCATGCTGTGGGGCTGTTTCTCAGCCAAGGGGCCTGGCCATCTGGTCTGCATCCATGGGAAGATGGATAGCACGGCCTACCTGGAGATTTTGGCCAAGAACCTCCGCTCCTCCATCAAGGATCTTAAGATGGGTCGTCATTTCATCTTCCAACAAGACAACGACCCAAAGCACACAGCCATGAAAACCAAGGCCTGGTTCAAGAGGGAAAAAAATCAAGGTGTTGCAGTGGCCTAGTCAGTCTCCTGACCTTAACCCAATTGAAAACTTGTGGAAGGAGCTCAAGATTAAAGTCCACATGAGACACCCAAAGAACCTAGATAACTTGGAGAAGATATGCATGGAGGAGTGGGCCAAGATAACTCCAGAGACCTGTGCCGGCCTGATCAGGTCTTATAAAAGACGATTATTAGCTGTAATTGCAAACAAGGGTTATTCCACAAAATATTAAACCTAGTGGTTGAATAATAATTGACCCATGGGGAGATAAGGTATGCACACCAGTGACTATGGAAGGGGAATACATGGAATAGCAGAAACTGCTGTGTGAATACTGACATGAAAAATTCAATAGCTATTTGTAAGAATGAAATGTGAAAAATGGAACCTGCATTACTGCCATGAATATATGAATAAAGAGAAATTTAGCTACTGAATTGATCAATGCAGAAGAGCCCCAACACTACGCCAAAGTATTTCTCTACGTTGGGGTCCCTAGCTTGTGTGTCCTCTCATGCAGTTAAAAAACTTACCGTGTATGGGACGCTGAGACCCAGGCTATATATGCGTATAATGTGGATTGGCAATAGGTGTGTATGGGGAGGATTCACAAACGAAAAAACTACTAACATTAAGGAATAACGTTTGGAACTCCATTCTATGTCTGAACTGAGTGCAAAAAACCTAAAAAACATCACTATGGGGAGATAAGGTATGCACACCAGTGACTATGGAAGGGGAATACATGGAATAGCAGAAACTGCTGCGTGAATACTGACATGAAAAATTCAATAGCTATTTGTAAGAATGAAATGTGAAAAATGGAACCTGCATTACTGCCATGAATATATGAATAAAGAGAAATTTAGCTACTGAATTGATCAATGCAGAAGAGCCCCAACACTACGCCAAAGTATTTCTCTACGTTGGGGTCCCTAGCTTGTGTGTCCTCTCATGCAGTTAAAAAACTTACCGTGTATGGGACGCTGAGACCCAGGCTATATATGCGTATAATGTGGATTGGCAATAGGTGTGTATGGGGAGGGTTCACAAACGAAAAAACTACTAACATTAAGGAATAACGTTTGGAACTCCATTCTATGTCTGAACTTGGTGCAAAAAACCTAAAAAACATCACTATGGGGAGATAAGGTATGCACACCAGTGACTATGGAAGGGGAATACATGGAATAGCAGAAACTGCTGTGTGAATACTGACATGAAAAATTCAATAGCTATTTGTAAGAATGAAATGTGAAAAATGGAACCTGCATTACTGCCATGAATATATGAATAAAGAGAAATTTAGCTACTGAATTGATCAATGCAGAAGAGCCCCAACACTACGCCAAAGTATTTCTCTACGTTGGGGTCCCTAGCTTGTGTGTCCTCTCATGCAGTTAAAAAACTTACCGTGTATGGGACGCTGAGACCCAGGCTATATATGCGTATAATGTGGATTGGCAATAGGTGTGTATGGGGAGGGTTCACAAACGAAAAAACTACTAACATTAAGGAATAACGTTTGGAACTCCATTCTATGTCTGAACTGGGTGCAAAAAACCTAAAAAACATCACTATGGGGAGATAAGGTATGCACACCAGTGACTATGGAAGGGGAATACATGGAATAGCAGAAACTGCTGTGTGAATACTGACATGAAAAATTCAATAGCTATTTGTAAGAATGAAATGTGAAAAATGGAACCTGCATTACTGCCATGAATATATGAATAAAGAGAAATTTAGCTACTGAATTGATCAATGCAGAAGAGCCCCAACACTACGCCAAAGTATTTCTCTACGTTGGGGTCCCTAGCTTGTGTGTCCTCTCATGCAGTTAAAAAACTTACCGTGTATGGGACGCTGAGACCCAGGCTATATATGCGTATAATGTGGATTGGCAATAGGTGTGTATGGGGAGGGTTCACAAACGAAAAAACTACTAACATTAAGGAATAACGTTTGGAACTCCATTCTATGTCTGAACTGGGTGCAAAAAACCTAAAAAACATCACTATGGGGAGATAAGGTATGCACACCAGTGACTATGGAAGGGGAATACATGGAATAGCAGAAACTGCTGTGTGAATACTGACATGAAAAATTCAATAGCTATTTGTAAGAATGAAATGTGAAAAATGGAACCTGCATTACTGCCATGAATATATGAATAAAGAGAAATTTAGCTACTGAATTGATCAATGCAGAAGAGCCCCAACACTACGCCAAAGTATTTCTCTACGTTGGGGTCCCTAGCTTGTGTGTCCTCTCATGCAGTTAAAAAACTTACCGTGTATGGGACGCTGAGACCCAGGCTATATATGCGTATAATGTGGATTGGCAATAGGTGTGTATGGGGAGGGTTCACAAACGAAAAAACTACTAACATTAAGGAATAACGTTTGGAACTCCATTCTATGTCTGAACTGGGTGCAAAAAACCTAAAAAACATCACTATGGGGAGATAAGGTATGCACACCAGTGACTATGGAAGGGGAATACATGGAATAGCAGAAACTGCTGTGTGAATACTGACATGAAAAATTCAATAGCTATTTGTAAGAATGAAATGTGAAAAATGGAACCTGCATTACTGCCATGAATATATGAATAAAGAGAAATTTAGCTACTGAATTGATCAATGCAGAAGAGCCCCAACACTACGCCAAAGTATTTCTCTACGTTGGGGTCCCTAGCTTGTGTGTCCTCTCATGCAGTTAAAAAACTTACCGTGTATGGGACGCTGAGACCCAGGCTATATATGCGTATAATGTGGATTGGCAATAGGTGTGTATGGGGAGGGTTCACAAACGAAAAAACTACTAACATTAAGGAATAACGTTTGGAACTCCATTCTATGTCTGAACTGGGTGCAAAAAACCTAAAAAACATCACTATGGGGAGATAAGGTATGCACACCAGTGACTATGGAAGGGGAATACATGGAATAGCAGAAACTGCTGTGTGAATACTGACATGAAAAATTCAATAGCTATTTGTAAGAATGAAATGTGAAAAATGGAACCTGCATTACTGCCATGAATATATGAATAAAGAGAAATTTAGCTACTGAATTGATCAATGCAGAAGAGCCCCAACACTACGCCAAAGTATTTCTCTACGTTGGGGTCCCTAGCTTGTGTGTCCTCTCATGCAGTTAAAAAACTTACCGTGTATGGGACGCTGAGACCCAGGCTATATATGCGTATAATGTGGATTGGCAATAGGTGTGTATGGGGAGGGTTCACAAACGAAAAAACTACTAACATTAAGGAATAACGTTTGGAACTCCATTCTATGTCTGAACTGGGTGCAAAAAACCTAAAAAACATCACTATGGGGAGATAAGGTATGCACACCAGTGACTATGGAAGGGGAATACATGGAATAGCAGAAACTGCTGTGTGAATACTGACATGAAAAATTCAATAGCTATTTGTAAGAATGAAATGTGAAAAATGGAACCTGCATTACTGCCATGAATATATGAATAAAGAGAAATTTAGCTACTGAATTGATAAATGCAGAAGAGCCCCAACACTACGCCAAAGTATTTCTCTATGTTGGGGTCCCTAGCTTGTGTGTCCTCTCATGCAGTTAAAAAACTTACCGTGTATGGGACGCTGAGACCCAGGCTATATATGCGTATAATGTGGATTGGCAATAGGTGTGTATGGGGAGGGTTCACAAACGAAAAAACTACTAACATTAAGGAATAACGTTTGGAACTCCATTCTATGTCTGAACTGGGTGCAAAAAACCTAAAAAACATCACTATGGGGAGATAAGGTATGCACACCAGTGACTATGGAAGGGGAATACATGGAATAGCAGAAACTGCTGTGTGAATACTGACATGAAAAATTCAATAGCTATTTGTAAGAATGAAATGTGAAAAATGGAACCTGCATTACTGCCATGAATATATGAATAAAGAGAAATTTAGCTACTGAATTGATCAATGCAGAAGAGCCCCAACACTACGCCAAAGTATTTCTCTACGTTGGGGTCCCTAGCTTGTGTGTCCTCTCATGCAGTTAAAAAACTTACCGTGTATGGGACGCTGAGACCCAGGCTATATATGCGTATAATGTGGATTGGCAATAGGTGTGTATGGGGAGGGTTCACAAACGAAAAAACTACTAACATTAAGGAATAACGTTTGGAACTCCATTCTATGTCTGAACTGGGTGCAAAAAACCTAAAAAACATCACTATGGGGAGATAAGGTATGCACACCAGTGACTATGGAAGGGGAATACATGGAATAGCAGAAACTGCTGTGTGAATACTGACATGTCAGTATTCACACAGCAGTTTCTGCTATTCCATGTATTCCCCTTCCATAGTCACTGGTGTGCATACCTTATCTCCCCATAGTGATGTTTTTTAGGTTTTTTGCACCCAGTTCAGACATAGAATGGAGTTCCAAACGTTATTCCTTAATGTTAGTAGTTTTTTCGTTTGTGAACCCTCCCCATACACACCTATTGCCAATCCACATTATACGCATATATAGCCTGGGTCTCAGCGTCCCATACACGGTACGTTTTTTAACTGCATGAGAGGACACACAAGCTAGGGACCCCAACGTAGAGAAATACTTTGGCGTAGTGTTGGGGCTCTTCTGCATTGATCAATTCAGTAGCTAAATTTCTCTTTATTCATATATTCATGGCAGTAATGCAGGTTCCATTTTTCACATTTCATTCTTACAAATAGCTATTGAATTTTTCATGTCAGTATTCACACAGCAGTTTCTGCTATTCCATGTATTCCCCTTCCATAGTCACTGGTGTGCATACCTTATCTCCCCATAGTGATGTTTTTTAGGTTTTTTGCACCCAGTTCAGACATAGAATGGAGTTCCAAACGTTATTCCTTAATGTTAGTAGTTTTTTCGTTTGTGAACCCTCCCCATACACACCTATTGCCAATCCACATTATACGCATATATAGCCTGGGTCTCAGCGTCCCATACACGGTAAATTTTTTAACTGCATGAGAGGACACACAAGCTAGGACCCCAACGTAGAGAAATACTTTGGCGTAGTGTTGGGGCTCTTCTGCATTGATCAATTCAGTAGCTAAATTTCTCTTTATTCATATATTCATAGCAGTAATGCAGGTTCCATTTTTCACATTTCATTCTTACAAATAGCTATTGAATTTTGCATGTCAGTATTCACACAGCAGTTTCTGCTATTCCATGTATTCCCCTTCCATAGTCACTGGTGTGCATACCTTATCTCCCCATAGTGATGTTTTTTAGGTTTTTTGCACCCAGTTCAGACATAGAATGGAGTTCCAAACGTTATTCCTTAATGTTAGTAGTTTTTTCGTTTGTGAACCCTCCCCATACACACCTATTGCCAATCCACATTATACGCATATATAGCCTGGGTCTCAGCGTCCCATACACGGTAAGTTTTTTAACTGCATGAGAGGACACACAAGCTAGGGACCCCAACGTAGAGAAATACTTTGGCGTAGTGTTGGGGCTCTTCTGCATTGATCAATTCAGTAGCTAAATTTCTCTTTATTCATATATTCATGGCAGTAATGCAGGTTCCATTTTTCACATTTCATTCTTACAAATAGCTATTGAATTTTTCATGTCAGTATTCACACAGCAGTTTCTGCTATTCCATGTATTCCCCTTCCATAGTCACTGGTGTGCATACCTTATCTCCCCATAGTGATGTTTTTTAGGTTTTTTGCACCCAGTTCAGACATAGAATGGAGTTCCAAACGTTATTCCTTAATGTTAGTAGTTTTTTCGTTTGTGAACCCTCCCCATACACACCTATTGCCAATCCACATTATACGCATATATAGCCTGGGTCTCAGCGTCCCATACACGGTAAGTTTTTTAACTGCATGAGAGGACACACAAGCTAGGGACCCCAACGTAGAGAAATACTTTGGCGTAGTGTTGGGGCTCTTCTGCATTGATCAATTCAGTAGCTAAATTTCTCTTTATTCATATATTCATGGCAGTAATGCAGGTTCCATTTTTCACATTTCATTCTTACAAATAGCTATTGAATTTTTCATGTCAGTATTCACACAGCAGTTTCTGCTATTCCATGTATTCCCCTTCCATAGTCACTGGTGTGCATACCTTATCTCCCCATAGTGATGTTTTTTAGGTTTTTTGCACCCAGTTCAGACATAGAATGGAGTTCCAAACGTTATTCCTTAATGTTAGTAGTTTTTTCGTTTGTGAACCCTCCCCATACACACCTATTGCCAATCCACATTATACGCATATATAGCCTGGGTCTCAGCGTCCCATACACGGTAAGTTTTTTAACTGCATGAGAGGACACACAAGCTAGGGACCCCAACGTAGAGAAATACTTTGGCGTAGTGTTGGGGCTCTTCTGCATTGATCAATTCAGTAGCTAAATTTCTCTTTATTCATATATTCATGGCAGTAATGCAGGTTCCATTTTTCACATTTCATTCTTACAAATAGCTATTGAATTTTTCATGTCAGTATTCACACAGCAGTTTCTGCTATTCCATGTATTCCCCTTCCATAGTCACTGGTGTGCATACCTTATCTCCCCATAGTGATGTTTTTTAGGTTTTTTGCACCCAGTTCAGACATAGAATGGAGTTCCAAACGTTATTCCTTAATGTTAATAATTGACCCACACTTTTATGTTGAAAATTTATTAAAATTTAACTGAGCAACATAACTTGTTGGTTTGTAAGATTTATGCATCTGTTAATAAATCCTGCTCTTGTTTGAAGTTTGCAGGCTCTAACTTATTTGCATCTTATCAAACCTGCTAAATCTGAAGGGGGTTGAATACTACTTGTAGGCACTGTATATCTTCCAGCAAGTTTCAATTGTACAGATCATATTCAGACACACTTTCCATTCCTTCTGGATTGTTTCCATTCTTACGGATCTTGTGAGTCCCAGCACAACCCAGTCTAACACCACAGTCCAATCCGTAACAGTCTCTCTCCCTTTCTGAGGTTCCGCGTTCAATCTCCTCGTAGATGAGGGTGTAAGGGATTTGGCCACTATTTCCAAAGTAGAGCCTTATGCTCCCAGACATTCAGAATCCCCACCTCTTCTCCTTATAGAGGAGGGGGTAAGGGGATAGCCAATAGTGCCAGGATGCAACCTTGTGCTTTTCACTCTTTGGGAGACTCCGCACGGGAAATTCAACTCGCTTCATGTACCAATCAGTCTCATGTTCTGCGTCTTATTCAGAAGTTCAGGATCACGCTATCTCACCTTCAGTCTCTTTTTTCTTGCCATGCCACAGGTCACCTACTACATGTGGCCTTGACGACCTTCAGACTATACATTAATTTCTATCACATACTGAGTCTTTGCTAACCTTTTAGAAGAAACCGTCTCTTTCCATAAGAGCTATCCCCTCCCATTGTGGGCTAGTCCCTACACATAACTATCTCTGAGCCTACTCACTGTCTCTTGCTGAGCAGAACTCGACTCCCTTACAGAACAGTGCACAACATTGTACAGGAAAACATTACAACACATCACATTTCCTTCAGAATAAAGCAAGAAATATTACACTTTCCATTACATTACAAATTTCATACCACATTATTTATAAAGACACAGAATACAATTCACATGACATTACATTATCACGATTGGCGTCTTCAGGGAAAGGAACGCAACAACAACCAGTCCAGTTCCTTACAGATAATACCTCATTTTGATATTCTTTTTGGGTACTACAATTCACTAATTCCGTTTATTTCTCTGTCTCCTTTGAACTTGCTTACATTCTGTTGTCTTATTTTTACACTGGAACCCAAAATTATATAATACTGTACATAATGTATGAGCTGGTCAGTGCTTTGTAAAAGCGGTAAAACTATGTTTTTGTGGTTTCATCTGCATCTATCCGCTTTGATGCACCTCATGGTGTTTTTCGACAGCATTTGCTGGACACTGGCTGCTGAGACACAGAAGGGACTGGCATAGATATTGAAATAAACCACTGATCCAGCCACCTTCCCACATATCACTGGTTATATACTTACTAGAGCTGGGCAGACTCGCAAAAAACTGGGACCTGCTCTCTTTTAAAAAAAAAATCTAGATCCAATCCAGAATCCGCTCCCATATAAGTGTATGGGGGTCAGAATCCAGAGATTAAAAATGGGATAGAAGGAATAGAGGAATGGGAGCGCACGCATTGAACTTACCAAGGCTCTGGCATAGCTGTACCCTACTCCCAGGCCTTGTATTCACTTCCTGGGCCACTGATTACAGTCAGACGTGCCCCCACCCCGAGTGTCAGCATGTTAGCTGACTGCATCCAATCACAGACACCAGGACAGCCGGTGGGTGGGGAAAGCAAAAGGAGTCCATACACTCTAGCATCTACTGTGAGCCTAGAATGTATGGGCTCATTCCAGGTGAGTGGGCGTGACTAGCTTGGTCAGTGGGCGTGGTGATGTTTCTTTTCGTCCACCATAATCATAAAAGGGAGGCTTGGCCCCCTCCCACACTTCCCCTATCTGGGGGTCTCACCCTCAGACTCCTGCTTCTATGCTTCTATTATAAAGAGCTCCATGCCCACGTGGAGTTAGAAAAATAATGTTTATTCTGGCTGGAAACATCGTATGGTATTTTAAACATGCCCCATTCATGTGATTGGGGAGTGTTGAAATGACGTCTTCCTGGAAGGAGCCCATACACTCTAGCATTTACGGTCAGTATCGTGGTATCAAAATAAATAAATAAAACAATTGGTGCATCATCTGCACCAGATTTCAGCACCAAATTTGCACCTCCTGCCACCAAAAAAACAGGGGTTTTTTTTGCATTTTAAGGCTATGTGCGCACAGTGCGTCTTTCGCGGCGTTTGTGCGCGTTTTTTGGGTGCGTTTTTGGCCTCAAAACTGCAGGACTTTGCTTCCCCAGCAAAGTCTATGAGTTTTCATTTTTGCTGTCCGCACACATCTGTTTTTTTTACCTGCGTTTTTGAGCTAAAAAAAAAAATGGACATGTCAGTTCTTTCCTGCGTTTTTCTGCGTTTTCCCCCCATGCAATGCATTGGAAAAACGCAGCAAAACGCAGAGATCAAAAACGCAGCAAAACGCAGCCAAAAACTCACCAAATCGCGGCAAAAACGCATGCGTTTTTTTATGCGTTTTTTCGACGCAGGTGCGTTTTTGGCGGCCAAAAACGCACAAAAACGCAGCGTCAAAAAGACGCAGTGTGCGAACCTAGCCTTAGGGCCAAGGACTGCAAATTTGGTGATGAAATTTTTACACCATATTCCTGCACACAACCTACACCTCCTAGAATAAAACGCAGTTTTTGAACACATTTTTTTTTTTGCCGCAATTTTTGCCGTGGTTGTTTACGGTGACTTTTTGCGAAACTTTTTTGCCAGAAGGTGCACATTTGGTGCTGAAATCATCTGCACCAAATTTCAGCATCAAATTTGCACCTCCAGGCAGGAAAAAAAGTTGTGGATTTTTTTGCATTTTTGGTCCAATGGATGCAAATTTGGTCATTAAATTGTTACACCATACTCCTGCACCCAATCTACAGTACACCTCCTGACAACAAATGCGTTTTTTTTTTAATGCACTTTTTGCTGTGGTTTTTGCCATGATTGTCTGTCAAGAGTTGCATATTTGGTGCAGAAATCATCTGCACCAGATTTCAGCACTAAATTTGCACCTCCTGGCAGAAAAAAACAACTTTTTTTGCATTTTTGGGCCAAGGGTTGCAAATTTGGTGATGAAATTTTTACACCATTTTTTTACGCATTTTTTTGATGCGGCTTTTTGGCACGATTTTTGCCGTGCTTTCCTGATAGGAGGTGTAGATTGGGTGCAGGAATGTGGTGTAAAAATGTCAGCACCAAATTTTCATCCCTTGGCCAAAAATTCAAAATAGTTTTTTTTCTCCAGGATGTGCAAATTTGGTGCTGAAATCTGGTGCAGATGACTTCAGCACCAAATGTGCACTTCCTGGTAGAATACTGCGGCAAAATCCAAGGGGAAAAAAATGTATAAAAAAATGCAGGGTTTTGCCAGAAAGTGTAGATTGGATGTAGGAATATGGTGTACAATTTTCAGCATAAAAATTTGGTGGTCCAGCTCTCCCCAAAGTATGGCCGTCTTTGTCTCCGTCGTCCAGGTGTAAAATTTTCAGCACCAAATCTACATCTCTTGGCAAAAAAGCCCCAGCAGTTTTCTTCTAGGAGACGCAGGTGAGATGAGGTCACTTACTTCACCTGAGGTCAGGTTACCTGCTGATACAGGTGAAGGATCATGGGAATCTCCATCTGTGATCACAAATAACCTTAAGGACAACATCGCTCATCACGGCTCAGTCATTGCTCTCACAGTGGGCAGTCACGTTCTATGGCGCTCGCTGTGAGATTCGGATGTAGCAGAGCTGAATCGCTGTGGGATTTTGTGTGGATTACTTCGGACCTGCAGGTGTGTTTGGAGGTTAATAAAGGGGTGAAAGGGGTTTTTTTTTGTCTTTTATTCCAAATAAAGGATTTTTTCAGTGTCTGTATTTATTTACTTTCACTTACAGATTAGTGATGCGGGTGTCATAAATGCTGCCATCACTAATCTGGGGTTTAGTAGCAGCTGTGCGATGTTATTAACACCTTATTACCCCGATTGCCACCGCATCAGGGCAGTTGAGAAGAGACGGTAAAGCGCCGGGTTTGTCGCATCTAATGGATGTGACAATTCCAGGTGGCTGGAAGCTGATATTTTTAGGCTGGGCCTCCACAGCCTGAGATTACCAGCTGTTTTTTTTCATGGCTGGGGCATGAAAAGTGGGAAGGACCGCAAGTCGTTTTTTTAAATTATATATTTATTTATTTAAATAATAATAATTAAAAAAAAAAGCCGCATGTGGTTCCTCTTTTGATACACAGCCAAGATAAGTGTAGGGCTGGGGCTGTAGCCTTGGATTTTATCTTTGCTGGGTGTCAGAATGCCCTGCTCCAATTGTCTTATTTACTTATTTTTTTACCTGGGTACTGACCTGCAGACAGCATCTGCCAGTGATTGCAGGCAGACTCGGTTACACAGGCTTTTACACAGGCTGGGGGCGCCTCTGACTGCAACCAATCACAGATGACAGGACGGCTGGTGGGCGGGGAATGCAGGGAGATTGGATTTGGAGGACTATCGCTGGATAGTTTGCTTTCTCTCATTGTACTGTGGTGAGCTTCCACTTTGTCTCAGTACGTGGTCCTCCAGGAGAAGTGAAAGACATGATCCTACAAATGGAACAAGTCTGAAGTAAGCTGGCAGACATTTTGTTTTTTTTCCAGTTCTAATGAATGACTCATTGGAGTATTTTGCACTGAATTAATTGAGAAGTGCATACCACTTAATGAATTTGATGCAACCTCTCAGCGGCATGTGTCTCCATGTATATGGCCAGAAATTTTTCTGATGCACAAAACACCAGCACTTTTTAATTTGATGGGTGGGTGTAAACACTCCACCCTGGTTCCTCTCCAGCACCGCCCATTTCAGTGGTACTGATTTAAAATGCCTGAAAACACCAAAAGCTAAAAACTTTTTGGGTTTTACATCAGTTATCTGGTGATAGCACTTCGATGAATTATCCCGCATGACTTTTAAAATTGTACCATGCCTTGGCCTTAAGGGTGCTTTACACACTGTGACATCGCTAACGATATATCGTCGGGGTCATGTCGTTAGTGATGCACATCTGGCGCCGTTAGCGACATCACAGCGTGTGACACCAAGGGGCGACGATCAAGGATCGCAAAAACGTCAAAAATTGTTGATTGTCGCGGGCGGGGAGGACGCCGCCACTGCTGCGCGCTCGCTAACGCTCGGGTCCGGCGCTGCTGCGGCTGCTGCTGCTCGGTGGCTCAAGTGGTGGGCCGGATCCGGGGACTCGAGCGGCGCTCTTCGCCCGTGAGTGAATAGGGTGGTTGGTTTGGGGGATTTAGTCCGTGACGCCACCCACGGGTTGTGGTGAAGATGGGCACCACCGCTGCTGGTGACGGGGATCCCGGGAGCGATAGCAGGGAGCAGCTGGGATGTTGTTTTCCCCCTCCGTGGGTAGGGGTCGGTGGTCCCGGGGCCCGGTGGTGTGACGGGGAGGCAGGATTGGTGAGGTGCAGGGTTGCAGGGACAGAGCGGCGCGGTGCCGGATGGCACGGGTGTACTCACTCAGTAAGAGATGCACAAAGTCCTCAGTAAACCAAACGGCTGGATGGACGGGTCCCACAGCCGGCTGCAGTGTCTCTCCCCGGACAGGTGATGGCGGCTGTCTTTCCCTGCACCTTGATGTACTTGTTTGACTATGACGGATCCCCAATGGTAGTCCACTCCCCGGTGTATGGTTGCCGGAGGAGCCCGTTTGCCCGCAGGCGCTGGCCCTTGGGTCTCTAGCCTTAGGCGGTAGCTGTATACCCTCACGGTGTGGGCGGTTGCCTTCTATCAGGTCTTTGGCTGTTAGGAAACTCCTGGGGTTCCGGTCACACTCGGATTTGACTATTGTTGGTTGTTTGTCGTTCCTGCGGCGTCACACATCGCTATGTGTGATGCCGCAGGAATGACGAACATCTCCTTACCTGCGTCCACCGGCCATGAGGAAGGAAGGAGGTGGGCGGCATGTTCCGGCTGCTCATCTTTGCCCCTACTCTGCTATTGGGTGGCCGCTTAGTGACGCCGCAGTGACGTCGCTGTGACGCCGAACGCACCTCTCCCTTGAAGGAGGGATTGTTCGGCGGTCACAGCGACGTCGCTGAAAAGGTATGTCCGTGTGACGCTGCCGTAGCGATAATGTTTGCTACGGCAGCGATCTCCAAATGTCGCACGAACGACGGAGCCGGGTGCTATAGCGCACGACATCGCTAGCTATCGCTAGCAATGTCGCAGCGTGTAAAGCACCCTTTAGGCTCAAGAGGAAGGCTGAGGAGATGGCCTTAGCGTGGACTTAAAAGTAGAAGAGCTTAGTTTTGAAATATAATAGAAATCTTGACAGAAGGGCAACAGAGCTTATAGTCGGTGAGATTGATTTCCATTGCTCTGTATAATAGAACTGGTAATGGAATGGTTTCGGAGTGCTTCAGAGTGAACTCAGTTTACAAAGGACTGTCCATCACTTTCTAACATTTCTTTTATGTTGCCAGGGTATAATTAAACAGTTAAATGAGTTTTTGCCAGAGATGTGGCTAAGGGCATGGCCCAGAATTTAGCTGTGTCGTGCTACACACTCTGCATAGTCCATCCCTCTTCATCGTCTTTGAAAGTTGTCAGGTATGTCTATAACTGTGTTCCTGGACACTGGAATAGCCATAAGTGACACATCAAAATATGGATGCACTAGTCAACAAAGAGTTGTAGCTGTACAACAGCTGGAATGCCACAGAATAAAGAACTGTTATCTCTAGTATCATTGTCAATTCACACAGAACAATGGCATCATGAAGCAGCTGCTTCTCTAAGGTGGATTTCAGGAGTTATGGATAGCTGAAAAGTAAACGTTTAGCTCCATGAATGTTAAAGGGGGACTTCAAATATAATGTCAGCTTTGACTAATTATTAATATTCAATTAACCCCTTCATGACCCATGACGGATATATCCGTCATGGATCGTGTGAGGTTAATCCCCGCCCCCTGCAATGGCTGTTTTCAACAGCTGACATATGTGCCTGCATGTTACGAGTGGAATCGCTTCCACTCGCAGTATTTAACCCCTTACATATTGCTGCCAAATTCTGGTAGCGAGATGTATATGCGCGCGGCCATTATTTTCACTTATCGCCACCCCCACCGGAAGTCACGTGCGTGATCACGTTACTTTCGGTGGTTGCCATGGTAGCACAGGGTTATGTGATGACACCTGTAGCTATCATGAGTCATTTTCAGTTTCACTCGGCCCGGAGCTGAGTGAATCAGAAAGTGATCATATCTGCTGTTTACAGCTGTGTAGCTGTGATCAGCAGATAGGGCAGAGCGATCACATTGCTGATCCATATAGCCCCCTAGGGTGACTAGTAAAATAAAAAAAAAAAAAGTAAAAAAAAGTTTAAAAAAATAAAAATAAAACATAAAAGTTCAAATCACCACCCTTTCACCCCATTGAAAATTAAAGGGTTAAAAAAAGCCAAATATACACATATTTGGTATCGCCACGTTCAGAAATGCCCGATCTATCAAAATATAAAATCAATTAATCTGATCGGTAAATGGCGTAGCGGCAAAAAAAATCCAAACGCCAAAATTAAATTTTTTGGTCGCCGCAAGTTTTACGCAAAATCGAATAACAGACGATCAAAATGTAGCATCTGTGCAATTACTATTAAAAATGTCAGCTCGAGATGCAAAAAATAAGCCATCACTGAGCCATAGATCCCAAAAAATTAGAACGCTACGGGTTTCGGAAAATGGCGCAAAACGTACGCCTCTTTTATTGGACAAGCTTTTACATTTTTTGTAACCCCTTAGATACAAGTAAACCTATACATGTTTGTTGTCTGCAAACGCGCTCCGACCTCAGGCATCGCAACAACACATCAGTTTTACCATATAGTGAACATGGTGAATAAAATATCCCAAAAACTATTGTGCGATCACACTTTTTTGCAGTTTTTCCACACTTGGAATTTTTTTGCTGTTTTCCAGTACACGATATGGTACAACTTATAGTTTCATTTAAAAGTACAACTCGTCCCGCAAAAAACAAGCCCTAATATGTAAAGATTGACGGAAAAATAAAAACATTACGGCTCTCGGAAGAAGGGGAGCAAAAAAAAAAAACAGGAAAAATGGGAAGCGACCAGGGGCTGAAGGGGTGAATAAATGACACTAAAGGCCACTTTACATGCAAAGACATCGCTAATGAGATGTCGTTGGGGTCACGGAATTCGTGACGAACATCCGGCCTCGTTAGCGACGTTATTGCGTGTGATGCGCACAAACGACCATTAACGATCAAAAATACTCACCATATCATTGATCGTTGACACGTCGTTCTAATCACAAAAATCATTGCTGCTGCAGGTATGATGTTGTTCGTCGTTCCTGCGGCAGCACACATCGCTATGTGTGACACCACAGGAATGAGGAACAACATTGTACCTGCGGCCGCCGCCAATGAGGAAGGAAGGAGGTGGGCGGGATGTTACGTCCCGCTCATCTCCGCCCCTCTGCTTCTAATGTGCGGCCGCTTAGTGATGCCACTGTGACGCCGCACGAACCGACTCCTTAGAAAGGAGGCGGTTTGCCGGCCCCAGCGACGTTGCTAGGCAGGTAAGTATGTGTGACGGGTGTTAGTGATGTTGTGCCCCACGGGCAGCGATTTGCCCGTGATGCACAACTGACGGGGGCGGGTGTTTTCACCAGCGACATCGCTAGCGATGTCGCTGTGTGCAACGTGCCCTTAACACTTTCTGTTCCTTATGGTATATGTATATGAATAGCGACTAACTGAGACAAAACCATGTACTGGTAATAAATATTTATTGCACACTGTAAGTCTGCAGTTATTACCGCTCCCACATCCCCGCTCCCAAAACAGGACTGCCGCGGAAACACCATCACATGTCTCTACGCCGGCAGGAAACTAGCCAGGTCTTTCACCGGGAAGGAACAACCACGGGAAGGGCAGTCTCCAGTCAAGGAAACCACCTATGCCAAAACATGGTATCCATCCACAGACAGCTGTTTCGGGGTATTTGGCCCTCATCAGTGTGGAGTAGGAAACTGGCTAGTGGGAGACCTGGCTAGTTTCCTGCCAGCGTTGAGACATGTGATGGTGTTTCCGCGGCAGTCCTGTTTTGCATATTTTCCCAGGGGGCCGTGTTCTAGAATCACTGCGTTGAGAAACACGTGATGGTGTCTCCGTGGTGCTGGATGTTGATATCCCTAAGGTCAATCATCCTTGCTTATGTAGTCTTTTACTAGGCATTGCTCCCACTAGCCAGTTTCCTACTCCACACTGATGAGGGGCAAATACCCTGAAACAGCTGTCTGTGGATGGATACCACGTTTTGGCATAGGCGGTTTCCTTGACTGGAGACTGCCCTTCCCGTGGTTGTTCCTTCCCGGTGAAACACCTGGCTAGTTTCCTGCCAGCGTTGAGACATGTGATGGTGTTTCCACGGCAGTCTTGTTTTGCATATTTTCCCAGGGGGCCTTGTTCTAGAATCACTGCGTTGAGAAACATGTGATGGTGTCTCCGTGGTGCTGGATGTTGATATCCCTAAGGTCAATCATCCTTGCTTATGTAGTCTTTTATTAGGCATTGCTCCCACTAGCCAGTTTCCTACTCCACACTGATGAGGGGCAAATACCCCGAAACAGCTGTCTGTGGATGGATACCATGTTTTGGCATAGGCGGTTTCCTTGACTGGAGACTGCCCTTCCCGTGGTTGTTCCTTCCCGGTGAAATACCTGGCTAGTTTCCTGCCAGCGTTGAGACATGTGATGGTGTTTCCGCGGCAGTCCTGTTTTGCATATTTTCCCAGGGGGCCTTGTTCTAGAATCACTGCGTTGAGAAACACGTGATGGTGTCTCCGTGGTGCTGGATGTTGATATCCCTAAGGTCAATCATCCTTGCTTATGTAGATAAGGAAAGGCTGTGAGAGAGTGCAGATCAAGAGAGAAGTCCAGGAGTGACAGAAGAGCAGAGTGGAGTGCAGAATGGTGGAGGGACAGGATTTAAGGAGTGAAGGAAACCCAAACCTTCGCCATCCCCTGGTCCCTGTTACACGAACAGCAAGAGAAAGACAGAAAGAGAAGCAAAGTTGTCAGAAGGGGCTCTATTGCAGCAGGACATAAGTCCAGAGTGTCATGGAGTCAAAAGGAGAAATTGGGGTGCTCCTACCTGAGGCGTTATCTGCCGGTAACTGTAGAAAAGCAGTTGTGGCGGTATGGCAAGTGGGTCCTTCTGTCCATTAGCCGAGCTGAACATCCCACCACCATGCTGGGTGAGTGAGTCCGAAGAAGCAGGAGGTTACGTTGCCCCATTACGGTCATCCCTGCAAAGCCGAGTTGGATGCTGGAGTTAATGTACCTGAAATATAATGATGATGACAAGACTGCTGTAAACCGTTTGAAACTGTCTGCCAGCAAGTTGCTTAGTAAAGTGAAGCAAATATTACCGGGTGTCTGTCTCCTTCCTGACTGAGTGCGGCACAAGGCCCATAGAAGTGAACAGGACCCAGAAGAACGGCAGCTAAAAGTCATCACCTCCATGCAACATAACACCCACTCCACTCTGCCCCCCGTCTCTGTACTGTGCCGGGGTGGGTTGAGGTCCACCACTACCCTCACCCACGACTGCCCCTCTCTGGCACTTTACATTTGGCGCAGTTGGCAGGATGTGTCCACATTGCATCCAGACGGGGAGAAGGCTCTGTCCCTGGGCGCAGAGAAGAGGGCGCCTGAAGCTGAGTGGACTGAAGCGCCGCTGCAACAGGAAGCTGTGTCTGCAGCAAAAGCTGAGATGAAGACAGCAACAGAGACCGAAACTGCGCTGCACCAGAGCATTTTCCCTGAAAGTGAAAAAGAAGAAAAGACGGCAGCCAAGTTGGCGGACGACAGCATGACTCCCAAGATGGCGGTGACATGCGGCCTGAAAGGTGACCCAGCCCATCAAGGGAGGAAACGACGCCTAAGAGCTCAAAAATGCACCTGGCCTGGAGGTGTGCTGTCCATGGAGGAGGCAGGCGGTGCAGCGAAGGTCCGGTCTTATGTGGAAGGCGTCCACCGAAGAGGAGTCCGGTGGAAAATGAAGGTCCTGCCCAGCAGAGATGACGTCCGCAGGAGGCGGGCACTGCAGATGAAGAGATGCAGGCTGGTGAGTACAACCCATTGTGTAAGAGAGGTGAGACGCCCTGGCCTATCAGGTCGTCACAGGGTATTGTGCAATCTGCCCTTCTGCACAGTATCCACTCTTCCTTTTTACGAATCCTGGTCCATTGGTGTTGCTAACAGCTTAGCCAGTCAAAATCCTAGGAACACTTTACACCGATCCCACCAGACACACCATTGGGGGGCCTGAAGGGAATAGGGCCGCCCACATTAGGGGTTGGTATGGGAAAGTGAGAAGGTGACAGAGAAGTGAAACAAGAGTGAAAGGAGTAGGAGGTGGAAGGTGACTCTCCGAGAGGGAGAGGTCACTGGTACGAAGCAGGGCTCCTGAAATTTACTAGGTGGCAGACATTGGTCTGGGCGTGGTAGGAGCTGGAACCCCAGTCGCAGGGGATTGCGTCAAGGGGCACGGACTGCCGAGGAGGGCAGCTGGCGGCCTTGAGCCATCACCGGGCAGGGGCCAGGGCAGGACGGGGTACGTGGACCCTAGGCCAGGAAGTAGCTTCACGTGTCCCGGTAATTTACCCGTCGGGGGTGAAGACTTCAAGATTCATCCCCAACCAGCTCCAAAATCGGGGTACTAGCACACCGATGGGATAGGACTTTCCCAAATACAGTGCAAAGAAATCCTACGTGTGAACCCTGAGAGCAAGCTCGCTCCGCTCCGAAAAGTTTCAAGCTTGAGGGTCCAACTCGTGAGAAGGTGCCACGGAAAAGGCCACAGGCTAACAGCAACACCAAGGGCACGGATCCACATGTGCTCTCTCCATGCTGCAGCGGTGCTCAGAATTCTGGTTTACAAGCTGTCGGAGTTGTTATTCTTGGACTGAGTGAGTAATCTGAAAAGCCCCTTTTCCTCCACCCAACTTCACCCCAGTCACCAACACCCAACGGGCCCTGGGGCACAAACCACCTACCCACGGTGGGGTTAAACATCCTGCTTCTACACCAAAGCCACCGGGCTCCCCAACAGCAGCGGTGGTCTTCTACATTACCACGCACCGTGGGTGGCATCACAAACTTACACATCCCCCTGTACATATCTATCCCCTCTCCTTTGAATTTGAGTGTCCGCACTAACCCCCGGGTCTGGAGACCCCTCGAGCCACGGCAGCTCCGGATCCGAGCTGCTCGGCCACTGGCACGGGGGCGGTACACCTCAAAAAACCTGATATAACGAACAGGATACGAGCAGGACCCACTTACCTGGGTGTCGTGCGCCTTGAAAGTCAAAGACTGTAGGTCCAGAGTCCTTTTCCCGCCAATTCCGCCATTGTCTGCCATCTTTTCATGCCAAAACGCTGTCTTCATCGGGAAAGCGCATGAAGCCTAAACCCCACCCTTCGTCTTCCTTGTGAGGCCAGAATCGGAAGTTCCCAGAGGGCCACGGTCAGCGAGAGAGTGCTGCGAAAAGACTGAGGGGGCAGGCCAGAATGTGTTACTAGCGGAAGTGGAGCAGGGACACCAGGACTCTGCGACAACGTTCCTGGAAGACGCAGTGGCAAGATGGCAGAGCGAGACTGGTCCCCAGAACATGCTGTCCCTGGGACCGCGACATGGATAGAGAAGGAAACAGAGAAGCTGTGCAGGAGAATACGGACGCAGTTCCTGTTCATTCTGAATCACTGGAGGGAAGAGATGAGGAGCCTTGTGGTGGTGGTGCGAGCCCGTGAGATTGAAATCCCACGTGAAGAGAGGGTAAGCGGTTACCCAGTCCCTATTGATTGCCCAAATCCAGCGTCAGCAGCTGAGGGATCCGGACCGTCTCCACTCATGGTGAGCGCTCCACCATCAACTACCCCGTCCTCGGTGGACGCCGAGCTGCCCACACTAACTCCGGCAGCGGAACCTTCAATGCATCTACAAGAAGCTCCAGCTGCAGAGATCCAGACCACAACCCTGCAGTCACGGCAGCGGTCACCCAGACATCGGCCAGACCAGACCCGGCCGCATCTCCGGGCCCGTCCTCAGAGGCGGAGCACCCAGACCCTTCAACCCCGGCTGCGGAGCAGTCGGTTCATCAGCTTGCACCTGCGGGAGCGGAACCAAGATGTCTACCCGTTCCGCTACCGCGCGGCATCCCGACGGCTGTTGGAGCCGCCAGAGTCCAAGTAAAGCCAGAGCCAGATAGTGAGCTGAGGCCGGACGCTGATGCCCCCTACTGGGAAAGACAACAGTACCAACTCAGACGGAGATTGCAACCCGAGGCCGGCGACGATGGGAGCTTGCCGCCAGTGATCGGGCGGAGAAAGAGCAGATAAGGAGTGCTGCTTCTCAAGTTAAAGGGCCACGGTGCCGTGGCCTTGTGGAGCTGTTTGACTCCGAGCAAAGATGGGGGTTTATCCGCGAAGCGGGCCCCATGACAGGGATGTTTGTGTCCCGACATGATGTGGTGCAGCACCTTCCTTGGGGCCACCCGGAGCGCAATCTTTAGCTGGAGGAGATGGTTACCTATGTGACGACATGGTCTCCGAGTGCCTCGCATGAGTTAACTCTCTTAACATTCAGCCAGACATGAAGACAGTTTGTTTATAGATGGGGGATAATCCCTCATTGCTTCTACAAGACTCTTGTTAACTCATGTAATTGTTTTGGCCACTGAAGGCCAGACACCCAGATAACTCAATTATGCGAACATCCCATTGTATTAGTAAGTGAATTGCTAGATGTGATGTAATTTACCTGTCTCACCCTTGTCTCCGGATATTTGAATACGGCTTGAAATCTAGCCAATAAGAGCCCAGTCTTTTCCACCAATTGTGAAGACCCCAATGGTCTGAATGGAGAGCTCAGGGGTATAAGAAGAAGGACTGTCCATTGCCCAGGGAGACTCTTGCTACATGCTATCAATCTAGGACCTGCGGATCCAATTGGCAAGCCATAACCAAACCTGGATTATAATACTATATGGACTTCAGCATCGAATGCAAGGATTCGACTTTGATATCAAGGACTACATAAGGAAGGAATCCAGCTTGAGACAACCCAGTCATCTATCTACAGACTCTGCAGACCTCAGCCAGCTTCCTAAATCTGGCGTTATTCCATTCGCGGTGGGTGCCCCCCGAAAGCGGGGTGTTGCTGGATTGGAGTAAGTAGCCCTGGAAGCTCTAAGGCATGGACATTCTAGTCCCTGGTGTGCTGTTAATTGTTTGGGGATCCAATAAAGTCTTAATATTGTGATTCCCTCACCCTGTGATGTCTGAGTAGTGTTCCGCCCACGGTTAAGGAGGTCGGCGTTCAGTTGGGATGAGCCCTGGGCCACGCTGTCTTTCTAAAGGCTGCCGGGCCAGTGCACAAAAGCACCCACTGACCCCGTGTCTCCACAACCTATACCCGACATTGCGGGAAGCGGGGCTGGTATGTCCTGGAGGTAACTAAACATGTGATGTTTGAGGAAGGCTATGTGTCGGCGTCTGTAGCACGCAGTCGCAAGGAAGCGTGGCTGCAGGACCCAACAGTCTATTACTAAAAAAAATGTTACAGTACTAGTAGTTGCGATGCCATAGAATCGTTAGGTATCAGTGCTTTTGTTTGTTGTTTTTCATAGTTTGTTATTTTCCATATAGAAAATGTTAGTAGATAAGTGCCTAATCAACCAGTTTTAATGAAAAGAGTGAAAGTTACCAGATTTGCAAGCAAATTATTGAAAAGTGTACAACCGGTACATGGACTTCGTTCAGGTTTTTATATATAAGTAAATATGGACCATGGTCACAGGACTGGCGTGACTACCAAGAACTTGTGTTTTGTACAATAGTTGCACCTCCTGTGCCAGCCAGTGTCATCTAAAAGACAACACCCGGGACCTTAACCTGGTCACAGACCCATCTTAGGTTTCCAGGGGGAACAGGTTGTTTGGGTGGCGGGTTATTGGGATCCGGGACGTTGGGACTGGACTGTCGCAAAAAAGGGCTGCAACGAAGTAGGTTGAGGCTCCGTTACCATAGAAACCAGTAGCGTCCCACGGTTGGGCAACAAACTCTTAATAACTTTAGTTACGTTTAAGTAAAGTGCCTCCCCTGTGAGGGATGGAACCCATTAATAAAGAATGCATAATGTTAAAATGTTATTTTTATCTTCCACAGTTCAAAAACAAAAATAAACCTCTGGTGTCTTGTAGCTCGGGGACAAGCTACATTTAACCAAGGGGGAATGTGACGCCCTGGCATATCAGGTCGTCACAGGGTATTGTACAACCTGCCCTTCTGCAGAGTATACACTCCTCCTTGGTTACGGATCCTGGTCCTTTGGTGTTGCTAACAGCTTAGCCAATCAAAATCCTAGAAACACTTAACACTGAAACCACCAGACACACCATTGGAGGGCCTGAAGGGAATAGGGCCGCCCACATGGGGGGTTGGTATGGGAAAGTGAGAAAGTGACAGAGAAGTGAAACAGGAGTGAAAGGAGTAGGAGGTGGAAGGTGACTCTCTGAGATGGAGAGGTCACTGGTACGAAGCAGGGCTCCTGAAGTTTACTTGGTGGCAGACGTTGGTCTGGGCCTGGTAGGAGCTGGAACCCCGGTCGCAAGGGATCGCGTCAAGGGGCATGGACTGCCGAGGAGGGCAGCTGATGGCCTTGAGCCATCACCGGGCATGGGCCAGGACATGACAGGATACGTGGACCCTAGGCCGGGAAGTAGCTTCACGCATCCCGGTAGTTTACCAGAGGGGGGTGAAGATTTCAAGATTCATCCCCAACAGGCTCCAAAATGGGGGTGCTAGCCGATGGGATAGGCCTTTCCCAAATACAGTCCAAAGAAATCCTACACGTGAACCCTGAGAGCAAGCTCACTCCGTTAGTCTTACGGGTGAGGGGGACCCAAAGTTTCAAGCTTGAGGGTCCAACTAGTGAGAAGGTGCCATGGAAAAGGCCACAGGCTAACAGCAACACCAAGGGCACGGACCCACACGTGCTCTCACCATGCTGCAGCGGTGCTCAGAATTCTGGTTTACAAGCTGTCGGAGTTGATATTCTTGGACTCAGTGAGTGCGCTGAAAAGCCCCTTTTCCTCTACCCAATGGCACCCCAGTCATCAACACCCAATGGGCCCCGGGGCACAAACCCCCTACCCACGGAGGGGTTAAACATCCTGCTGCTACACCAATGCCCCCAGGCTCCCCAACAGCAGCGGTGGTCTCCTACATTACCACGCACCGTGGGTGGCGTCACGAACGTACACATCCCCCTGTACATAGCTATCCCCTTTCTTTTGAATCCGAGTGTCCGCGCGAACCCCCGGGTCCGAAGACCCCTCGAGCCACCGTGGCTCCGGATCCGAGCGGCTCGGCCGCTGGCACAGGGATGGTACAGAGGCATGGCTGGGGGCGCGGTCGAAGAGCCTGACGTGTGAAGTTACTGGGCTCTGACACCGGAAGAGGCAGGCCCTGGAATACAGGAAGCGCGCGTCATCGGCCCGACCAGCGCCATTCTGGAGAGAGCGTGATGCTGTGAAGGATTTGTACAGCAGAGGCAGAGACACCGCAGTGATGGTGATCGGAGGAAGCGTCTCTGAGCTGGCAGAAATTCTTCGCCTGCTAAAGCTGGGCGAGCGCCGAGTGACGGAGGAGAACAAAGACACGTCCATCTATGTGACCTGGGAAACCATGCCAGACCCTGGACTCGGCCTTGTCTGCCACGAGCTGTGCATCCAGCAGTGGGACAAGAAGAAAGAATCCTGAAAGCCCTGAGGTAATCCCTGTGTTCCTGAGTTGGCCGCAAGGCCCTGTTGAAAGAGGGAGGCTAGTTTAAGAGCCCTCCACATTAAAAAGGGAAGCCTCAGGCTACAGAAGCTATTAAAAAGTTGGGCCAGTGAATGTTGCCCCAAAGTGGCCAGAAGAGGCCAAAGTTTTATTTGAAGGTTGTTTATGTGATTAAGGGATGGGACATGCCCCTCGTGGCAAGAGGAGGCCAGTACTTTGTTGTGGCTTTTTGTTTTTCCCCTGTTGGATTTGGGGAATCTGCGAGCCTTCGGGGCTGGAAGAGGACTGTACCCTCAGCTCAGAGCTTACCCTGCAGCTCTCAGGAACCCTGACCTGTTGTCCTCTTGCCCTGCCATGTACTTTTCCCATTTTGGTCCACGCCACATACTTCCCCCCACCTTGCCCCAACCTTGAGAAACTGCGTCCAGTGGAGAACGGAAACAGGACATTATTGCTAACAAGTATGGAGCCTCCAGAACTTTTGGAAGATGTTTTCCCCCTTGCTTAAGGACAGCACCCCCATTGTTCGGGTTCGGTGGGCGAAATAGACAATTCCACTGTGTCATCCTCCCCATAACCGGCGGATGAGAGGAACTATGCAGTTTATTTTTAGGACTCATTTTAGGCTGTTACGGATTTTTTTTTCTAGTGGGCCGGATGGGTCTACAGCTGCTGGAAGGAACACGCAACCATGTTATTAATATTGAATGCAGTGTTGTAGGTGTTTATATTGTAACGTAAGGGATGTGTTATAATGTTTTTTTTTCATAGGTGGATTATGTCACAGTACTGCCAGCTACCAGTAGTTGACAATGAGCTCCCTAGCAGGGAAGGGAGGTCCATATGCAAGGTGCAGTACTGAAAGGGTCTTGAATATACCTGGTCCACAGTGAACGTATTGAACTGAGGTGTGTTTTTATATTTTCTGTTTCTTGCATGTCTCATCACCAGGGGCCTGGCAAATTTAAGTGGGGGGGAATGTAATAGGGTTACCAGTGTCTACCGCCCCCACGTCCCCGCTGGTGACTATTGGATCTACAGAGTATTTGTATAGAATACATTGTAGTAATGTGTTGTATTTTTGTAAACTGTCTTGCATTAATGTATATTTCACCCCCTGTGTAATACGGCCAGCTTCCACCAGAGGTCATGGCTTTGGGGGCCTCTCAGAGAGAAGGGATGGACTGGGAGATGACAGGGCAGCAGGGGGTTAAATGCCCAGTCACACACAACGACTTACCAGCGATCCCGAAAACGATGCGACCTGATAGGGATCGCTGGTAAGTCGCTGGGAGGTCGCTGGTGAGATGTCACACAGTCAGACAATACCAATGATGCAGGAACGATACAGGTCGCAGTAGCGACCTGTATAACGATCTCAGCAGTCACTGTGACCCTGTCACACAGTGTCAAACACAGCGATGTGTCCTGCCCAGCAGGATATCGCCTTTGAAGAAAATAGCCTGGACCATTCTGCAACGACTAGCGATCTCACAGCAGGGACCTGATCGCTGGTAGATGTCACACATAATGAGATCGCTAACAGGATGGCTACTGCGTCACAAAAACCGTGACTTAGCAGAGATCTCGCTATGTGTGACGGTACCTTAAGGGTACCGTCACACTTTAGCGACGATCCAGCGATCCCACCAGCGAGCTGACCTGGTCAGGATTGTTGGTGCGTCGCTACATGGTCGCTGGTGAGCTGTCAATCAGGCAGATCTCACCAGCGACCAGTGACCAGCCCCCAGCCCCCAGCGACGCATGGAAGCGATGCTGCACTTGGTAAGGCTACTTTCACACATCAGTTTTTTGCCATCAGGTACAATCCGGAAAAAAAAGGATAAAACGGATCCGGTATCGCATCCGGTTTATCCCCATAGACTTGCATTGTAACCGGATTGTACCTGATGGCTTTGCGGTGCATCCGTTTTTTTCCGGATGCGGCAAAATAATTAAATGCGGCAGCCGGATAGAACGTATCATGTAACCTTTTTTTGCCCCTTAAAAAAACCGCATTCTGCCGGATCCGGTACAATGCGGCATTGTATAGAATGGTTGTCTATGCATGCCGGATCCGGCGCAATGCGGTTTAAACCGGATGCGGTGACCGCATCCGGTTTGGTAAACAGAGCATGCGCAAATTTTTTTTTTTCATCATCACAAAACTTATAAAAGGATCCAGCACATTCTACACACCTCCTGCCGTTGGTTCCTGACTTCAACTTCTGCTGTCCTCCAGTCCAGTGCTCCAGGGAAGAGGTAATGTCCACAGTACTGTCCACAGATCACTGCTGTGAGCTGCGTACATGTACTTAGACATTTTTTTTTCTTTTTTTACAGGTGCAGTGTTGCGGTCACATTTTGGGCCTGCCAGTTGCTGGGTATGGTTCGCTTCAGTGCCAGTGCGAATTTCTTTGGAGGAGAGTGTTCCTGAGGTAATGTCCACAGTACTGTCCACAGATCACTGCTGTGAGCTGCGTACATGTACTTAGACATTTTTTTTTCTTTTTTTACAGGTGCAGTGTTGCGGTTATAGTTTGGGCCAGCCAGTTGCTGGGTACGGTTCGCTTCAGTGCCAGTGCGAATTTATTTGGAGGAGAGTGTTCCTGAGGTAATGTCCACAGTACTGTCCACAGATCACTGCTGTGAGCTGCGTACATGTACTTAGACATTTTTTTTTCTTTTTTTACAGGTGCAGTGTTGCGGTCACATTTTGGGCCTGCCAGTTGCTGGGTACGGTTCGCTTCAGTGCCAGTGCGAATTTATTTGGAGGAGAGTGTTCCTGAGGTAATGTCCACAGTACTGTCCACAGATCACTGCTGTGAGCTGCGTACATGTACTTAGACATTTTTTTTTCTTTTTTTACAGGTGCAGTGTTGCGGTCACATTTTGGGCCTGCCAGTTGCTGGGTACGGTTCGCTTCAGTGCCAGTGCGAATTTATTTGGAGGAGAGTGTTCCTGAGGTAATGTCCACAGTACTGTCCACAGATCACTGCTGTGAGCTGCGTACATGTACTTAGACATTTTTTTTCTTTTTTTACAGGTGCAGTGTTGCGGTTATAGTTTGGGCCAGCCAGTTGCTGGGTACGGTTCGCTTCAGTGCCAGTGCGAATTTATTTGGAGGAGAGTGTTCCTGAGGTAATGTCCACAGTACTGTCCACAGATCACTGCTGTGAGCTGCGTACATGTACTTAGACATTTTTTTTTCTTTTTTTACAGGTGCAGTGTTGCGGTCACATTTTGGGCCTGCCAGTTGCTGGGTACGGTTCGCTTCAGTGCCAGTGCGAATTTATTTGGAGGAGAGTGTTCCTGAGGTAATGTCCACAGTACTGTCCACAGATCACTGCTGTGAGCTGCGTACATGTACTTAGACATTTTTTTTCTTTTTTTACAGGTGCAGTGTTGCGGTTATAGTTTGGGCCAGCCAGTTGCTGGGTACGGTTCGCTTCAGTGCCAGTGCGAATTTATTTGGAGGAGAGTGTTCCTGAGGTAATGTCCACAGTACTGTCCACAGATCACTGCTGTGAGCTGCGTACATGTACTTAGACATTTTTTTTTCTTTTTTTACAGGTGCAGTGTTGCGGTCACATTTTGGGCCTGCCAGTTGGTGTGCGAGGCCTGTAATAAAAAAAATATGTCGTCTTCTGGTAGCCCGCCCTCCGGTTCACAAACTGAGGTATATTTTTTTTTTTTGGGTGTTTTTTTAAAAAAAAAAAAAAAAATTTTTAAATAAACGACATTTACACAGGTGGCCGAAACATCACAGGAGATGCTGCCAGAAGAGGACGGAAGGGGTGGAGAAATACACGGAGCGGGCGGTCATAGTGTAAGTTTCATACAGGAATTGTTTACCACAGCACACCAAACACATAAGTAAATAATGTTTTTTTTTTTTTTCTTCACTAAAGGCTTCAACTTCTAGGGCTCACGATAGAGCTCCCCCAAGACCGTCCCAGGGTCGTCGTCGAGGTGGCGGTGGTCATAGTGTAAGATTTTTTTTTTTTTTTTTTTTTTTTTTTCATGTCAGTGTGAATTTATGTCTATTTTTTTTTTTTAATTTCTTTTTTCTTTCTTTGAACAGGCATCACAGCGTGCTCCCGATTCTGACGGTGAGGAGGCCGGATTTATCAACATCGACCTCCTCATCGATGAAGTTAGAGAGAGGGAGCCGCTGTGGAACATGGCTGACCGCCGCCACGCTGATTCGATCGTAACCCGTCGACTCTGGGACGAGGTATGCCACGCAGCGATAGAAGGTTGGGGGGAGCTCAATTCTCGTGGCCAGAAGAAAGCGCGTAAGTATTCACAGTTCAGTAGGTTATGCTGCAGGATGTAATGTGTTGTATACTAACCACTTTGTGCTTTCCACTTTCAGGTGACAAACTTCAGAAGCGGTGGCGGTCTATCAGGGATCGCTTCAAAAAGGAGTTGAATCAAGAGATGCAGGCCCCGAGTGGATCCGGAGGACGCAGATCGAAGTACCGTTACTTTAGAGCGTTGTCGTTCCTCCGGACAACTATGGTGTGCAGAAGGTAAATATTCCCCACAATATGTACAAAGTATAATATTTTATGTCTGATTTTTTTTGCCTTTTTTTTTTATTCAGTGGCACTGTATAGCAATTAAATTAATTATTATTTTGTTTTTCCTCTTTTTACCAGCACCGTCTGCAGCACTCAGGAGCCTGCATCGAACCCGACAGGAGCGATCCCTGAACAGTCCGCCACTGGGGAACACAGGCACAGACCCCACCCATCTGAACCTTCCCTTCCATCGACATCTGTCCCATCCACCTGCGCTGGAGCTTCCCGTGAGACTTCATTACCTGAAGCTGCTGGTGATGAGATAGCTTTTCCCCTACCCCACCCCTCTGACACTGCTGCCCTCAGTAGAACACCTTTGGGTTCTGGGCGTCAGCGTCATAGGGGTCAGGAAAAGAGCTATGCGCCCGAGTTCTTGCATCTAAATGCAGCCTTCCAGAACGCCATTCAATTATTAGCCGAACAAAATCGTTCATCTTTTAGCTTCATAAATGCCAATATGGAAAAAAATACACACGAATTGTGCACGCGTCTGGACAGGCTGCATTTAGATGCAAGTAAATCACCCAATCATTGTTTTTTTCAAGCCGTACTAGAGCGCATGGAAAAGCTATCTCCTGACCAGCAGATGCATGTAATGCAAGCCACACGGCAGGCTCTGGCGCAGGTTTCCTCCCAACCACCTCCACCCACCCCTCCTCCAGCACCTGCCCCCCCTCCAGCCATTGTCCCTACTCCCCCTGCTGCCCAGTACCAGCCTGCTGCCCAGTACCAGCCTGCTGACCAGTACCAGCCTGCAGCCCAGTACCAGCCTGCGGCCCAGTACCAGCTCCCAACCACATCTGCCCCTACACTTCCTACCCACTACCACATCTCGCCTTCCACACCCATCATGACCCCAACTCAAGCCACTAATTCACCCGCCACCTCTTCTGTCTCACAATCCCTCCACTCCACCCCTCAATCCTTACCAAATCCCATCCCATCTCCTGGTTTCCCTCTTGGTTTCTCAACCACACCTTCACCTTCTGTTACTTCCCCACCACCACCACCAACACCACTTTCCACCCTCAATACTCCAACTGTGCGTGTGTTCCCATCTGTCAGCCCCTCCAGTACTATCTCCACCCCAAGCCCAAGATATACAAATTTATAATTTATGTATGTAATAAAAATAAAAGTTTTTTGTTGAAAAGTATTTATTTGTTCTTGTTTTTTTTGGGGGGGAATATTATTTTGCAAGTTAAGTTAATAATAAGGTAATACAAAAACATAACATGTTGTAATTTGACGGTGTAAAAATTACAAATTTTTTAAAGCGAGTGAAAGATTAAAATTAACAAGGTTAACAAGATATTTTTTAATTTATTTTTAACTATGTTTATTTGTTATAAAACTAAACAAAAATCTTATACCATTTGATCTTGCCAATCTACTCTACCTTCTGGGGACACAAAATAGTCAGCATATTTGTCACGTATTGTTGAACAGGCAACACTACTCCTAAATCCAGGACTGGTGTAGTCAGTCAAAGAGGTGGATTCCAAACTCTGGTCATCCAAGGACAAAGGTTCCTTTGTTAAAACAAAATTGTGCAGTACCACACATGCTTTCACTATTTCATCAACAGTTTCAATGTTTAAATTAATGGCTGTTAACAACACTCGCCATTTGCTGGTTAGTATCCCAAAGGAGCATTCCACCATTCTTCTGGCTCTGGATAATCTGTAATTATATATTTTTTGTGTTTGCGTCAATCCACGGCTTGCATATGGCTTCAATAGATGTTGGGAGAGTTGAAAGGCTTCGTCGGCCACAAAAACAAAGGGCATTGGGGGCTCACATGTGCCAGGAAGAGGTCTTGCAGGAGGGAAATCAAAAGTATTCCCATAGATTCGCCGCCCCATTGGGGACATTTTAAAGACCTGCGAGTCATTGGATCTCCCATATGCGCCAATGTCCACTGAGATAAATTTGTAGTCCGCATCCGTTATTGCCATTAGGACAATTGAGAAATACTTTTTATAATTGTAGTATTCTGACCCCGAAGCAGCAGGTTTCACAATTCTTATATGTTTGCCGTCCACTGAGCCAAGGCAATTTGGAAACTGACAAATGTTATAGTGTTGTTCAGCAATTGCAAGCCATCTGTCCCTGGTGGGCTGGGGGATGAAATCCTCATGGAGGCAATCCCACAAGGCTTGGCAAGTGTCTCTAATGATTCCCGAGATGGTGGAAATTCCTAGTCGAAACTGGTAGTGGAGGGACGAAAGCGACTCTCCAGTTGCAAGGAATCTGTAAAGGAAAGACAATAATTATAAAAAAATAATAGCAAACACATTACAGTTAAAAGTCAATTTACAGGAGGATACAATTAAAAAAAAAAAAACTTACCTAAGCGTAACCAGTAAACGCTCCTCGGGTGTTATAGAGTAACGGCAGAAGGTGTCCGTTTTACGTATGTTGTCCGCAACAAGGCCAAGGAGGACGTCAAAATTATTCACTGCCATCCGGACATAGCTTGTGAATTTTTCATGGTTTCCACGGAGCTCCAGGTATAGGGTTGAAAACACCCCACGTGTCAGTCTCTGGGCAGTCAGGGGATGGATCCAAAAGCGTCGATGTCGCTGACGCCTCAGTCGCTGTCGCTCCTTTTCTCTGACGATGATAGCCAAGCGATTTGCCTCAAAAATAAAATCTGCAGTGATCTTTGTGTAATTTGCAAGAATAGCATCCATGGTTTCTGATTGTCTCTGTCTTCATTCTGTAATATATGCTTCAAAATACTGTATATATACTATATTTTCCCAATAGCCAATCAGAATACGGAACTCGTTAATTGTTTGTTTAGTGTTAAAAAAACGGATCCGTAAAAAAAACGGACATAACGGATGCAAAACGGATGCAAACCGGACCCACCGGATCCGTTTTATTCCGGATCCGTCCACAACGGATCCGCTTAAAACCGGATCCGGTGGGTCCGGTTTGCTCCGGTTTGCACAACAAAACCGGAAACGATGGATACGGCAAAAAAAAGGACTGTACCTGAATACAGAAAACTGATGTGTGAAAGTAGCCTAACTAAGGTAAATATCGGGTAACCAAGTGCTTGGTTACCCAATATTTACCTTGGTTGCCAGCGCACACTGCTTAGCGCTGGCTCCCCGCACTCCTAGCCAGAGTACACATCGGGTTAATAAGCAAACCGCTTTGCTTATTTACCCGATGTGTGCTCTGGCTACGTGTGCAGGGAGCAGGGAGCCGACACTGGCAGCCTGAGAGCGGTGGACGCTAGAAACCAAGGTAAATATCGGTTAACCAAGCAAAGCACGTCGATTGGTTACCCAATATTTACCTTGGTTACAGCTTATCGCAGGCTGCCATACGCCGGGTCCCTGCTCCCTGCACATTCAGATCGTTGCTCTCTCGCTGTCAAACACAGCGAAGTGTGTTTCACAGCGGGAGAACAACGTCCAAAAAATGAACCAGCACTGTGTGCAACGAGCAACGATTTCACAGCAGGGGCCAGATCGCTGCTCAGTGTCACACACAGCGAGATCGCTAATGAGGTCACTGCTGTGTCACAAAAAACGTGACTCAGCAGCGATCTCGCTAGCGATCTTGCTATGTGAGAAGTACCCCTTAGGCTATGTGCGCACGTGTGCGTATTACATGCAGTTACGCTGCGATTTGCAGCGCAGCGTAACTGCATGCGTCCTGCGTCCCCTGCACAGTCTATGGAGATTGTGCAGAAGCCGTGCGCACGTGGCATATTAGAACGCAGCGCTTCGGCTGCTGCCCGAATCGCTGCGTTCTAAGAAGTGACATGTCACTTCTTCCGTGCGGTTTGCATGCTGTCTATAGGGAGAGGCAGCATGCAGAGAGCACGTTCTCTGCCGGCACCATGCGCTTCAGAACGGAGCTTTTCAGCTGCGCTCTGAAGCGCACCTTTTAGGTGCGGTGCAGAGCACACATGTGCGCACATAGCCTTAGTGAGAGAGAGAGAACTCATCAGCACAGGAAGATATAGGAGAAGGAACTTCCTGTTACAGTCAGATAAGGATTGGAAAGGCTGTGAAAGAGTGCAGATCAAGAGACAAGTCCAGCAGAGACAGAAGAGCAGAGTGGAGTGCAGAATGGTGGAGATGACAGGGACAGGATTTAAGGAGTGTAGGAAGCCCAAATCTTCACCATCCCCTTGTCCCTGCTACAGGAACAGCAAGAGAAAGACAGAAAGAGATGCAAAGTTGTCATAAGGGGCTCTATTGCAGCAGGACATAAGTCCAGAGTGTCATGGACATGTAAAGAGAAATTGGGGTGCTCCTACCTGAGGTGTTATCTGCCGGTAACTGTGGGAATGCAGTTGCGGCGGGAGGGTGTTTGAAACTGTCTGCCAGCAAGTTACTTAGTAAAGTGAAGCAAATGTTACCGGGTGTCTGTCTCCTTCCTGACCGAGCGGGGCACAAGGCTCATAGAAGTGAACAGGACTCAGACGAACGGCAGCTTAAAAGTATCTCCTCCATGCCACAAAACACCCACTCCACTCTGTCCCCCCGTGTCTCTACTGTGCCGGGGTGGGTTGAAGTCCGCCACGACCCTCGCCCACGACTGCCCCTTTCCGGCACTTTGCAATACTATTAACTGCCACACTATTACAAAAATACCATAATAGCACACAACAATAATACACAGTTAAACCCACAATTACTTAATTATATACCAACCACATTAGATAAAACACACACATAACTAGTAGTCCACCCACCTACTAACTATCCCTAGATAGAAATCAAGGGGTTAATAGTAGTGTAGCCAAATTGCCAACAAGGGGTTAATAACAGTTATAAGCAGTTACAGTATGCAGGGGGTAGCAGATTAGTATGCAAGCGGTTAATGTTAGTAATGCTGGTGTGCAAGAGGTTAATGCAGGAGTCCTGAAATATAGGGGGTAATAAAGGGGTAATGCAGAGGGTTTGAAAGGGGGTTAATGCAGAGGGTTTCCAGGGAGTTTATGCAAGGGCTTAATAGTTAACGCTGTATCCTCATAGTCAGGCGATGATGCTCGCTTTGTGGTGCGACTGAGGGACGATCTTGATTATCCTAGGCTGCTCGCTGCCATGCGGTGAAAGGGGATAGAGGCCACATATTGGCTGCTTGAGGACAGTGAAATCAAAAAGAGGCTGAGCACTGCCACTAAAAAACATACTACATACTACATACCCGTTTGCACCAGCGCCTGGTGGCATGGCGCTTTAAAGTGGTGCACATCTGCAGAGATGTGATTACATCGATGGGAACATCTAGACCCCCACAGGCTTTGGCTGCTGTCAGAATAAAGGATCCATTTGATCCTTTGATTTAGCAGCCTGTGGTCATCTCCTGTCATGGTAATTAACCATATCAGCAGATGGACTGTTATCACCAGATGGATAATTGTCCATCTGCTTTGATATGCCCTGGACAAGAATGTCCAGTCTGGGTATATCTCATCAGTGAAGGAACATTAGCGGGGGCCTATATGGGGATATATTTATTACATATATTGCAGAACATAATTAGTGTGGGAGAATACCAGTGGGGGCATATAGATTTAGATAGATAATGGATAGATAGCTAGATAGATAGATAATGGATAGATAATGGAATAATGGATAGATAGATAGATAGATAGATAGATAGATAGATAGATAATGGATAGATAGATAGATAGATAGATATCTGCATGAACTGGCACACATGCAAATATATATCTATATACATGGACATTTTTGGGGCATTTCCATCTACATGAAGCATCGTTGACTGGAGATAACATTTTATATGGGGATCACCTTGTAGAAGAGGACACATTTTTCACCTAGTCACCTTTCATTATGTTTCACTGCATAGCATATGCTTCATCTGCTGCCAATAAGTTGTGCATTCACAATGTCGTTTGTAACATTACATTATTTTTTCCCTTTCTTTTTTTATTATAACATGGATACAAAAGACCTGTTTTACAGTAAAATCTCTTGTCCAAAATCAAAGACATGTGGGATGGATTGCACAATGCTTTGAATCACATTACAGGAAACCGCATTCTGACATTACTTTCATTGGGAAGAAACATATTTTGAAGCTGAAGATATAGCCCATAGGGGAATAATGGTAAGGTAAAAACAGAGAAAAATAAATACTAGCAGTGAAGACAGCGAGAAATGCCAAGTTTTTCAAGAATTTACTTAGAAATATACTTTAAATTGGTTTGCCTTGCAATTTCATATTATGAAAATGTTGCCTTCTACAGACGCAGTAGATCCCCGTTGGCTTTTTATATATTACTTAGTGCACTGGAAAATTCACTAGTAATATCAGCTATGTTACAGAGTTAAATTAACTTGTGATCCAAGAGCTAACACAGGATGCACAGCACTTTACAATGGTTTCACCGTAAAATTGACTTTTATATATAAAGCAGTCTCTTATGGCTGGTGTTCAGAGGGGGAGCTGGGAAAGGTTTATAAAGTAAACTTAACTCACAGAGACCTTGTATATATGTGTGCATGAGTTCAAAAGCATATAGCCATTGACATGACTGTACAGGGTGCAAGGTAACAGCTATACCCTGGTCCTGGTGCTTGGAAGGGTCCATGGTCCCCTTCTGAAAAGTCATAAGGAGTAATTTGTCTTCTAAATAGCATGTAGTATGTAGTGGATGTGCATACTGCATATATTAATACACAGTACAGACCAAACGTTTGGACACACCTTCTCATTCAAAGAGTTTTCTTTATTTTCATGACTCTGAAAATTGTAGATTAACATTGAAGGCATCGAAACTATGAATTAACACATGTGGAATGAAATACTTAACAAAAAAGTGTGAACCAACTGAAAATTTGTCTTATATTCTAGGTTATTCAAAGTAGCCACCTTTTGCATTGATTACTACTTTGCACACTCTTGGCATTCTCTTGATGAGCTTCAAGAGGTAGTCACCGGAAATGGACTTCACTTCACAGGTGTGCCCTAAATGGGGTTGGGACTATCAGTTGTGTTGTGCAGAAGTCTGGTGGATACACAGCTGATAGTCCTAATGAATAGACTGTTAGAATTTGTATTATGGCAATAAAAAAGCAGCTAAGTAAAGAAAAATAAGTGACCATCATTACTTTAAGAAATGAAGGTCAGTAAGTCCGAAAAATTGGGAAAACTTTGAAAGTGTCCCCAAGTGCATTGGCAAAAGCCATCAAACGGTACAAAGAAACTGGCTCACATGAGGACCGCCCCAGGAAAGAAAGACCAAGAGTCACCTTTGCTGCAAAGGATAAGTTTATCCAAGTCACCAGCCTCAGAAATTGCAGGTTAACAGAAGCTCAGATTAGAGACCAGGTCAATGCCACACAGAGTTCTAGCAGCAGACACATCTCTAGAACAGAAAAAAAACAAGGAGAAAAATTGTATGGACTGACTATAAATAAATAAATTGCAAGTGCTTAATAACAGGGTACTTAGTATATACATTTTTGCAAAAAAGTAAAAAGCTGTCTCACCTCGTCACGATGTACCCATCTGAGACAGTCCCTAACCAACTAAAGTTAAACCCATTATACATACCTGACTTGTGTCTATCAAAAATTCCAATGTGAATGGTAACAAGTGGTCAGCTGTGTCCCAGATTAAATACACAGCAAAGTGAGATGCAGTTTGCTTTTCAGCCTCAGTGAAAGGAGGGCTGCACCCCCAACTTGCAATAAAGCAAGATGACAGACAAAAAACACTAAAAAAACTGAGCTGTGACAAATATTCAATAAACATGCAACATTACAAGCATTTGAATTGCAGCCTTAAGACATCTCTAGAACAACTGTTAAGAGGAGACTTTGTGCAGCAGGCCTTCATGGTAAAATAGCTGCTAGGAAACCACTGCTAAGGACAGGCAACAAGAAGAAGAGACTTGTTTGGGCTAAAGAACACAAGGAATGGACATTAGACCAGTGGAAATCTGTGCTTTGGTCTGATGAGTCCAAATTTGAGATCTTTTGATCCAACCTAATTGTCTTTTTGCGACGCAGAAAAGGTGAACTGATGTACAGTCATGGCCAAAAGTTTTGAGAATGCTACAAATATTAATTTTTACAAAGTCTACTGCTTAAGTTTTTCTAATGGCAATTTGCATATACTCCAGAATGTCATAAAGAGTGATCAGCTTAACAGCAATTACTTGCAAAGTCAATATTGGCTAAGAAAATGAACTTTAATCCCCAAAACACATTTCAACATCATTGCATTTCTGCCTTAAAAGGAGCAGCTAACATTGTTTTAGTGATTGTTCCATTAACACAGGTGTGGGTGTTGATGAGGACAGGGCTGGTGATCAATCAGTCATGATTAAGTAAGAATGACACCACTGGACACTTTAAAAGGAGGCTGGTGCTTGGTATCATTGTTTCTCTTCAGTTAACCATGGTTATCTCTAAAACACGTGCAGCCATCATTGCTCTGCACAAAAATGGCCTAACAGGGAAGAGTATCGCAGCTACAAAGATTGCACCTCAGTCAACAATCTATCGCATAATCAAGAACTTCAAGGAGAGAGCTTTCATTGTTGCCAAAATGGCTCCTGGGCGCCCAAGAAGGACCAGCAAACGCCAGGACCATATCTTAAAACTATTTCAGCTGCAGGATCGGGCTACCAGCAGTGCCGAGCTATAGCAGCAATGGCAGCAGGCTGGTGTGAGTGCTTCTGCACGCACTGTGAGGCAGAGACTGCTTGAGCAAGGCCTGGTTTCAAGGAGGGCAGCAAAGAAGCCACTTCTCTCCAGAAAAAACATCAGGGACCGACTGATATTCTGCAAAAGGTACAGGGAGTGGACTGCTGAGGACTGGGGTAAAGTTATTTTCTCAGATGAATCCCCTTTTCGATTGTTTGGGACATCTGGAAAACAGCTTATTAGGAGAAGAAGAGGTGAGCGCTACCACCAGTCTTGTCTCATGCCAACTGTTAAGCATCCTGAAACGATTCATGTGTGGGGTTGCTTCTCAGCTAAGGGAATCGGCTCACTCACAGTCTTGCCTAAAAACACAGCCATGAATAAAGAATGGTACCAGAATGTCCTCCAAGAGCAACTTCTCCCAACTGTCCAAGAGCAGTTTGGTGCCCAACAATGCCTTTTCCAGCATGATGGAGAACCTTGCCATAAAGCAAAGGTGATCACTAAATGGCTCATGGAACAAAACATAGAGATTTTGGGTCCATGGCCTGGAAACTCCCCAGATCTTAATCCCATTGAGAACTTGTGGGCAATCATCAAGAGACGGATGGACAAACAAAAAACAACGAATTCTGGCAAAATGCAAGCATTGCTTATGCAAGAATGGACAGCTATCAGTCAGGATTTGATCCAGACGTTGATTGAGAGCATGCCAGGGAGAATTGCAGAGGTCCTGAAGAAGAAGGGTCAACACTGCAAATATTGACTTGCTGCATTAAATCATTCTAACTGTCAATATAACCGTTTGGTACTCATAATATGATTGAAATTATATTTCTGTATGTGATGTAAACATCAAACAAACAATTAAAAACCAGAGGGCAACAGATCATGTGAAAATATAATTTTGGTATCATTCTCAAAACTTTTGGCCATGACTGTACTTTACATGCCTGGTTCCCAGCGTGGAGCAGGAGGAGGTGTGATCGTGTGGGGGTGCTTCACTGGTGACACTGTTGGGGATTTATTCAAAATTGAAGGCATACAGAACCAGCATGGCTACCACAGCATCTTGCAGCGGCATACTATTCCATCCGGTTTGCCTTTAGTTGGACCATCATTTTTTTCAACAGGACAATGACCCCAAACACACCTCCAGGCTGTGTAAGGGCTAAGAAGGAGAGTGATGGGGTGCTACGCCAGATGACTTGGCCTCCACAGTCACCAGACCTGAACCCAATCGAGATGGTGTGGGCTGAGCTGGACCGCAGAGTGAAGGCAAAAGGGCCAACAAGTGCTAAGCATCTCTGGGAACTTCTTCAAGACTGTTGGCAGACCATTTCCGGTGACTACCTCTTGAAGCCCATCAAGAGAATGCCAAGAGTGTGCAAAGCAGCAATCAAAGCAAAAGGTGGCTACTTTGAAGAACCTAGAATATAAGACATATTTTAGTTGTTTCACACTTTTTGTGAAGTATTTCATTCCACATGTGTTAATTCATAGATTTGATGCCTTCAATGTGAATCTGCAATTTTCAGAGTCATGAAAATAAAGAAAACTTTTGAATGAGAAGGTGTATCCAAACTTTTGATCTGTACTATATATATAATATATTGTGAGGCTCATGTGGGATTAGTGAATGAGGGCAGGTACATCTTGTCCCAATATCTGTCTTATGTGATCTAGCCTGGTCAGGATCTAATGGACTAATGGATTGAAAAGGAGGCTGGGAGGTGGGGTGAGCGTCTCCGCCTGGGAACACGGAAAGCCTGTCTGTGTAGAAGACACCTGTGAGTGGTAGCAGTGCTCAATGTCTGTATGGTTTAGCTGGAAGGGAGAAGCCCTCCAGTCTGTAGTTAGGGTATCATCATGTATAGTTAGTGCCGGACAGGCAGGGATTTAGTTTGTTGCTGTTTTTTTTTTCCTGTTTGTGTTTCCCCAAAATAAATCGGACCCAGCATCAGTTGCACCTGGATCTCGGCTGTACGCCTGCGGTGAATACAAACCCTACGTGCCCTTTAAACCTAGAAAAGGCGATCCCCGAGCGTCTTAATCCAATATATAGATATAGATAGAGAGAGAGAGTTATGGGCAGGGGTTTAACAATCGCGGTCGCAGAGCGCATGACCAGGCCCCTGGGTGGGGACCTGCTGATCAGTGGCTGCTTCAGCTGATTATTAATCCTCGAATGCACATCCAGCTAAAATGTATTGTGGGGCAGAGACCGGTCGGGTTCCTGCACCGCAAAACATGCCGCCAGCCAATCAAAGGCTGGATGCTGACTTTTGCATGTCAGTCATTGGTGTCACATGGCAGTAATGTAATGCTTCATGATAGCATTCACGCTGTCAGCTGCCAGCCACAGCACTGGCTAAGGAGGCTGACACCACAGGACGTGAGAAGTAGGGAAGGTGAGTATAATTTTTTTATGCGTTAGAGGCAGAACAGGGAATATATATACCAGGAAGGGGCCCAGGATGTGGGCATATATAGCATATTATAGCAGCATGGGGCACATATTTATCAGGAAGGGGCCAAAGATGGGGATATATATGCCAGCATGGGGATCATATATACCTGGAAGGGGCCCAGGGTGGGAGCCATATAGCAGGTGAAATATTGAATACGTCACCAATTTTCAAAGTAAATAAATTTCTAAAAGTGCTATTGACATGGATTTCTCACCAGATGTTGGTGAAGACCAATTCAATCAACACAGGCAAAAAAGTCAACCATAGATCTCGATACATTTAGTGATGTGTAATAATGAGAAATGACAGGGAAAAAGTATTAAACATGCTTACTGAAATATATTTAATATTTTGTATAAAAGCCTTTGTTGGTGATGACAACTTCATGACATCTCCTGGAGAAACTAGTAGCATTCATTGCTCAAGTGTGATTGTAGCCCATTTTTTCACACAAACATTCTTTAAATCCTGAAGGTTCCCTGGGCTCATTCTACAAACACTGAGCTTTAGTTACTTCCATAATTTTCTAATGGATTCAGGCAGGTGCTTGGCTGGGCCATTCTAGCAGCTTTATTTTCTTTCTTTGAAACCATTTGAGAGTTTCCTTGCCTATGTATTTGGGATGATTGTCTTACCGATATGTCCAACCTCATTTCATCTTCATCATCCTGGTAGATGGCAGCAGATTTTTATCAAAGATCTCTCAGTACATTTACCCATTCATCCATCCTTCAATTACATGAAGTTTGCCAGGGTCATATGCTGAAAAGCAACCACACACCATGGTGTCCCCAGTTTCAAACTTCACAGTTGGAATGGTGTTTTGTGCTGATATGCAGTGCCTTTTGGCCTCCAAACATGGTATGTATTATGGTATCCAAAGAGTTCAGTTTTAGTCTTATTTGACCGGGCTATATTCTCCCTGTATTTCACAGGCTTGTCTAAATGTTGTTGAGCAAACTTTAAATGTGCATGAACAGGGTTTTGTTCAGCAATGGAGTCATGCTTGGGGAGCGTGCATACAGGCGATGGAGGTTGAATACACTACTTATTGTTTTCTTGAAACAATTGTATCTGCTGATTCCTTTGTGTAGTTCTCTATAAGTGGTGTTTGGCTCTTAAACAACTCTTCTGAATATTCTTTTCACTCCTTTGAAATCTTGCAGTTTGCACCTTGTCATTGCTGGTTTATGATGTAATGATGTTCTTTCCACTTCTAGATTAAGGCCCCAATAGTACTCACTAGTAGCTTCCGTAGTTTAGAAATTCTTATGTAACCAATGCCATCTTTGTTATTAGACACCTTTTAATAGGGCATTATTTAAACCAAATGATATTTTTTTCACTAAGTGTCAGGATTGCTTTCTAATTACTGATAGATTTCAGCTAGCGCCATGACTTTCCATGGCTTATTGCACCTCTCTTTCTTCATGTGTTCAATATATTTTCTCTGTATCATTTCTCATTCTTACGCATCAATAAATTTATGGACATCTATGGTTTAATTCCTTTGCCTGTGTCGATTGGATGGGTTGTTACTGACATCTGGTGAGAAAATTATGTCAACAATATCTAGTTAGAAAATGTGTGACATGTTCAATACTTATTTTACCCACTGTTTATATCAGAATAGAGGACATATTTACCAGGATGACGGACATATTTACCAGGATCGGGGACATAGATACTGTACCTCGAAGGGGTCAAGTTGGTTGACATTATTACATAATGAAGGGTGAGAGGAGGGAAACACGTCCTTTATAGGATTTAAAATACTACAAGGACCCATACCTCTGACCAAAATGTGTGTGGGGGGTACAGGTCCAAATTTTGCACTGCGTCCGCTTTGGACTTTAGATGCAACACTGGATATAGGAAATACATAGGCCTGTAAAATGCATCTGTAGGAGCTCTGCATGAGCTGTACAGGGTCTGTGCACACAGCTTTCAACATCATGGACAATTTGGGATAAAAAAAAACGACAAAATACAGTTAGAATTTTGGGGATTTTTTTTAACTAAGTACAGCAGCCAGAAGTTTGATGAATCAGCCAAAAAAGTATTGTATTGTCTAGAAATGTTAAATTTATAGGAACGCACCATTAGGATGAAAAAGGAATAGGTAAAGTGAGAGATGTAACTAGGAAATGCAAAGGTCCAAATTAACAATATTATCAATGACATATGGAAGTAGGGGAACTTGTTACAAATTTAGTATTATGGCCCTTGAGCTTCAAATGACGTTTTTGAAAAAACTTTGTTGTCAAAATCTGAAAATTAAATACTCAAAACTGCTCTCATAATCAGGGCTGTCGAGTCAGTAAACCTTCAACTTTTATATTCTCCCACTTCGACTCCCACAATACTTAGTTAAAAATTTGTGTAATTACTTGATCATTAAATTAATCATTACATTTATTTGTTATTATAATTTCTAAACATTTCTAAATTCTTATATATAATATATATATATATATATATATATATATATATATATATATATATATATATATATATATATATATTAATAATAAGTTATATTTTTATATTGAACCTGGAGTCGGAGTTGGTTTGTTTCCACCAGCTCCACCTGAGACAGTCTCTGACTCTATGAGTCCAATTCTCCAATATCTTAGGGATCTATTACTTATCCAGTTTTCATTGTACTAATTACAATTTAGTGGATCAAAGACATTACTGGATGACGAGATCTGCCTATTATAGGGAGTAGCTGTTGTCTGTTTCCACTTTTAGTTATACAATGCTTGGCAGTGCTGAGGGACGTTTTCCATTTATTCCGCTTCACTTTGGGATACAGCTACCAGTGATATAAGTTCAGCTGATTTCACGCAGAGAACAGGGAGTCCACCTCCTACTGCTCCCACTGTTTACCTCTATGGGATTATGTGATTAATGAAGCCTTTAGACATCCTTTTTCCACTGGAAACAGGGAGAGCCGCAGCTGTAAAAACAGCTCCCCCTTGATTCCATGCTTAAATGGAAATAAGACTGCAGGTAGCAGATAGGAGGACTAGATTTATTGGGAAGGGGAGACCACATACTGACCCTTTACATGTGACCATGTGTTTATAAACACTGACAAGCAGTAATAGTATGATATATGGCTATATGTGACATACCTCACTGGGACACCAAGGCAAAGCTTACATAGGCACAAAATATAGCAAACTGGAATCTAGGAATATATATTGTGATGTGTGTAAGTGCTTAAAGGGGTTTTCCAGGAATATATATATCATATATAAATAGATATATAATTTATAATATACCGTATTTTCCGGATTGTAAGATGCACTTTTTTCCCCCCAAAACTGGGCATAAAATGGGGGTGCGTCTTACAATGTGGATATGGTTTACCGGGGCAGCTGTGGTGGAGCGAGATCATAGGAGGCAAGGTCGGCAATACTGAGGGTGTCATTGCAGTGTCGCAGCGGTGTCCGGCGCTTGATGATTGCGGACACTATTGAATCGCCCGTGGTTGATGCAATGAACTTCAAGAAAATGGCTGCGGAGGCCTCTCTGCGCACACGCCGCCTCTGCGGACGTTTTCTTGAAGTCCATTGCGTCAACCACAGGCGATTCAATGGCGCCTGCAGTCATATCAGGCTCCCGCCGCCGCATCACCCCCACTCCCCATCCTGTGACCCTCCTAAGTCACTCTACTGCTGGGATACCCCCGCAGCATGAGGGCAGATCAATGGCGCCCGCTGCCGCGACAACCCTGAGGCCGCAGTATCGCCGACCTTCCGTCCGCTAACCCTTCTGAGATGCAACACCCCCTCTTCTGAGCCTGCAGCATTGCTCACATGGCTCCTGTCAAATTCCTGAGCCGCTCCACCTCATTGCTTCCCCTGGTATTATTATTATTATTTATTATTATAGCGTCATCAATTCCATGGCGCTTTACATGTGAAAGGGGTGTACATAATAGGGACAAGTACAATAATTATAAACAATACAAGACACAGACAGGTACAGGAGGATAGAGGTCCCTGCCCGTGAGGGCTCACAGTCTACAAGGGATAGGTGAGGATACAGTAGGTTAGGGTAGAAGCATTGGGATAGTGGTAAGTTAGTGGTAAGTTAGTGGTAAGTTAGTGGTAAGCATTGGGATAAAGACACACTAGGATTATAAGATGGACCCTCATTTTAAAATTAAAAATTATTTTTCCTATTTTCCTCCTCTAAATTTGGGATGTGTTTTATAATCCGGGGCATCTTATAAACCAAAAAATACGGTACTCTCTTCCTGTAAAAGCTGGGCCTCAGGTAGGGCGTTGTTTCGATAGGCATTCTCCATATTCATTTTATATATACATAGATCCCTAAGATATAGAAATCCTCATCCTTTTATACCTTACCAAAAATATGCTCAAAATGGGAGGGAGCGAATCAATATATAAATGATGGTATGTGGTTTTAAAGTCTTGAACTTTTTCTGAACTTTGAAAACTGCCCTTACATTACGCTCACAATAAGTAATACTTATGCTTAATAACCCCTCAATAAGAATGTTATAGGAAACAAGAAAGCCAAATAACTTCATTTTGAACCTTTCTTTTCTAAGCAGAAGTTGGATATATACCCAAGACCTGGCAACAAATGCAATCATTTTAGCTCTGCATTCCCTTATTATGCCTGTAGAGGAAACATATTCACGTGAAACAAATAGTTCTACTCAGTCACAAGCGCCTTTGTTGCTAAATGTGACCCAGCTATGTAACTATTTTGGTTTCCTCACTGATATAAATATGAGATTTCACATGTCAGATCTCCAGCGATAGACAAAGTAGAAGTAACGCAATAAGAATGTCTTGTTATTGAAAATATTCTTATCGGTTCTCTCCTTACTGTGAAAATCACTACGTTCCAATAAGTATGCTTCCTCTAAAGGAAACCTGCCCCTTACTTCACAACAGCTATACATAAGACTGGAGAAAGAAGTATACATTGTACATATGAACGATTTTCCTATGGAGCCGTTATAAGGTGCTACTGGATATAATACTATTTTACTACTGTAAAAATGTTGATTGTTCGGCTTTCAGCCAAATCAGATAGCAAAAGTCCCGAATGTATCCTTCAGCCATGTTCACACGTCCAGTAACCATCCATTAGGGCTCGTTCACACTGGTGTATAAAACGGACGAATGCAATGTGAGAAAATATCGCATCGCACTATGATCAATATTAGTGAATGATGAAGATAAGATCTGCCATTTTTCCCTCAGCTCTGATTGGACTGTGCAAAAAAAATCACTTAATGATGCGATTTTTTGCGAGTCTTGGATCAAGTGCACCCATACAAGTCTATAGGTGATTGTGAAACATTAGACTGCACTGGTGTCATCCAAAATATGCAGAGACAGGCAATGGAGAAGATGGAGACATTAATCTCTCCTTCTTCTCCTCACCTGTGATCTGACACTCGCATTCGAGAGAATCAGAGCACAGTAAAAAAGCCTCTCAGCTCTCGCTCACAGCAGAGCCTAAGCTGAGTGTTATTAGCATATTGTATTTGATGCTATACCCTAGTGCGACCCAGGCCTTAGGACAGATCCAGCAGCAATCCATTGACAAAAAAGTTGTGAAAACACAACATGTAAGATGGCCTATGTCCTCCTCCAAAGCAGAAAGCAAGTTTTGTCACAGACTCATAAATGGGTGCATTAGAATGGGCTACTGGACTGAAAAGGGCCCACATACTGTTCTTGCACAAGGACCCTCATCTGTATGTGTACACCTTTGTCTGTACACTCAAGTCAACTTGAGTCTTTAGTAAAGTTTCTTTACGCAATGAATAGTACAAATTGAACACCTATCTTACTAGAGACCACAATGTTTGAAGCCAGTTTAGCTATTATTCATGTCAATATGTTTTGTTATAGAGGTGATCCTCCCAATACAAAGAAGAAGCAATAAAGAAGCTTTAAAAATACTGGAAGGTGGCTGGATCCAAATGTGCCTTCAGCATTTAAAGGGAAACTGTCACCAGATTTGGTCCCTATAAGCTTCGGCCACCACCACTGAGCTCTTATATACAGCATTCCAGATTGCTGTATATAAGAGACCAGGCCGCTCTGTAGAACATAAAAAATACCTTTATAATACTCACCTAAGGGGCAGTCAAGTCTGATGGTGTCACTGCTCTCCAGTCTGGCGCCTCCTCTCTGCTTCAATTGCCGTCCTCCTCCTACCCAGCTCAGTATGGATGACGTGTCCTATGTCATCCACACAAGACGGCATTGCGGTCCTGCGTAGGTGAACTTTGATCTACCCCAATGAGGGCAGATCAAAGTACTGTAATGCACAGTCACGAGGAAAGGTTAAAGACCACCTGCGCATGCGTACTACAATACTTTGATCTGCCATAAGCGTGGCATATCAAAGTGTGCCTGCGCAGGAGCACAATATCTGCTATACTACAAAGCGGATTGTGAAGTGTGCTCATGATGGAATATGGCCCTTAATGATCAATGGAAGATGTTTGTTCGTCTTCATTCGTTTCAAGCACTACATCTTAAGTATATTACATTGTCTGCCAGAGGGTTTTCTTTAAGTAAAAACTGAAAAATAAGGTAAAACTTCATAGATTTCTTGAAAAACATAACTGTATTATCAAGCTAAGTAAATCTTGGAAAACAGCCACCCTTGGACGGAAAGCAGGGATTAGGTGCAATTTAGTATTAATTTCACCTCCATTGTTGAGGTATTCCTTTGTGCTTGAAGAACTACATCTTCATGGTTTCAGGATATTTGCAAAGCCTTTGTTGGCTTTTCTTGCCTGAGCATCTTTAATTACCTCAAGTGGATCTATTGCCAGTGAGCTGTGTAGGTGTTCTATTAAGTTCTGCTATGGAGCAGGAGGTTCCCCTGGGGTGCTGTGTGTCCTGTTCACCTAGGATTGATCTGAGGGGGTGTGGAATGAAATCTGGCTCTTGCTTCCGAATGAAGAACTGCTCTGTGGCTTTAATATCAGTTTGCACCAGAGCGATGACTTCCATCCCCGGAGCACAGCTTACTTCTCTTAGGTTTGGGTTACATCCCAATCAAGCCAAAATGCTAAAGTTTCACATTTGCTTGCTGTCACAAAATCAACAAAAAAGTTAATTACAATGTATTATATTGCTTTAATAATCTTCAGGGAAGGAACCCAAAGTGACATCTTGGATTATTTCATAATATTGAAAATCACTATGCACTTATTTCCTGAGGTATAAAAACATGAGTGGTTATAATTTTCATACAGGTCAAGTACTACTCATAAAATTTGCTGGCCCTTTTAAAATGTTTGTTTTAATAAAGTAAGTAGCTCTTTTATACTATAAATTCTTCGGTTGTAAGAGCTGGAGAGAAGCTAACACGTAGACTTTTGATTTGCCTTACATATTTTTCCTACAGTTAGGTCCAGAAATATTTGGACAGTGACACAAGTTTTGTTATTTTAGCTGTTTACAAAAACATGTTCAGAAATACAATTATATATATAATATGGGCTGAAAGTTCACACTCCCAGCTGCAATATGAGAGTTTTCACATCCAAATCGGAGAAAGGGTTTAGGAATCATAGCTCTGTAATGCATAGCCTCCTCTTTTTCAAGGGACCAAAAGTAATTGGACAAGGGACTCTAAGGGCTGCAATTAACTCTGAAGGCGTCTCCCTCGTTAACCTGTAATCAATGAAGTAGTTAAAAGGTCTGGGATTGATTACAGGTGTGTGGTTTTGCATTTGGAAGCTGTTGCTGTGACCAGACAACATGCGGTCTAAGGAACTCTCAATTGAGGTGAAGCAGAACATCCTGAGGCTGAAAAAATCCATCAAAGAGAGATAGCAGACATGCTTGGAGTAGCAAAATCAACAGTCGGGTACATTCTGAGAAAAAAGGAATTGACTGGTGAGCTTGGGAACTCAAAAAGGCCTGGGCGTCCATGGATGACAACAGTGGTGGATGATCGCCGCATACTTTCTTTGGTGAAGAAGAACCCGTGCACAACATCAACTGAAGTCCAGTACACTCTCAGTGAAGTAGGTGTATCTGTCTCTAAGTCAACAGTAAACAGAAGACTCCATGAAAGTAAATACAAAGGGTTCACATCTAGATGCAAACCATTCATCAATTCCAAAAATAGACAGGCCAGAGTTAAATTTGCTGAAAAACACCTCATGAAGCCAGCTCAGTTCTGGAAAAGTATTCTATGGACAGATGAGACCAAGATCAACCTGTACCAGAATGATGGGAAGAAAAAAGTTTGGAGAAGAAAGGGAACGGAACATAATCTAAGGCACACCACATCCTCTGTAAAACATGGTGGAGGCAACGTGATGGCATAGGCATGCATGGCTTTCAATGGCACTGGGTCACTTGTGTTTATTGATGACATAACAGCAGACAAGAATAGCTGGATGAATTTTGAAGTGTACCGGGATATACTTTCAGCCCAGATTCAGCCAAATGCCGCAAAGTTGATCGGACGGTGCTTCATAGTACAGATGGACAATGACCCCAAGCATACAGCCAAAGCTACCCAGGAGTTCATGAGTGCAAAAAAGTGGAACATTCTGCAATGGCCAAGTCAATCACCAGATCTTAACCCAATTGAGCATGCATTTCACTTGCTCAAATCCAGACTTAAGACGGAAAGACCCACAAACAAGCAAGACCTGAAGGCTGCGGCTGTAAAGGCCTGGCAAAGCATTAAGAAGGAGGAAACCCAGCGTTTGGTGATGTCCATGGGTTCCAGACTTAAGGCAGTGATTGCCTCCAAAGGATTCACAACAAAATATTGAAAATAAAAATATTTTGTTTGGGTTTGGTTTATTTGTCCAATTACTTTTGACCTCCTAAAATGTGGAGTGTTTGTAAAGAAATGTGTACAATTCCTACAATTTCTATCAGATATTTTTGTTCAAACCTTCAAATTAAACGTTACAATCTGCACTTGAACTCTGTTGTAGAGGTTTCATTTCAAATCCAATGTGGTGGCATGCAGAGCCCAACTCGCGAAAATTGTGTCACTGTCCAAATATTTCTGGACCTAACTGTATGTAAAATATAATATATACCTGGAAGAGAGGATCAATTTTTTTCAAATTCAAATTTGCTAATTCATCAAAATTTTACAAAGAAATTGAATTTGCAGCTAATCGATTCACCGCGAATTGCAGGTACCGCAAAGCCTTTAATTGCCCAAAAACAGATGTGTAGTCGTCTGAGGACTCCTAGGACTGTATTGAATCATTTTTTGAGCTTTTTAACAAAAACAAAAGCCTTAAAAATTTTCAAGTGATTTCAATATACAGTATTTTTTGATTTATAAGACGCACCGGATTATAAGACGCACCCTAAATTTAGAGAAAAAAAAAGATAAAAGAAAAAATGGAGTCCGTCTTACAATCTGGTGGTCTCTTATCGGAAGGATGGCAGCGGTGGTGGAGCGGGGTCAAAGGAGGCAGGGACGGTGGTGGAGTGGGGTCACAGGAGGCAGGGACGGTGGTGGAGTGGGGTCACAGGAGGCAGGGACGGTGGTGGAGCAGGTCGATGATGCGGGCGGCGGGGTCACAGATACTGCGAGGTAGGCAACTTCCAGAAACTGTCGGCGGTGCGGGCTTCAAAAAATAGCGCCTGGAGTCGGCATGTGCGCAGATTGAGCTGACAAGCCAAGATCTCATCTGCGTATACGCCACCTTTGGGTGCCATTTTCCTTAGGTCCACTGCTGGAAGATCAATGGGCCAAAGGTGGCGCGTGCGCAGATGTGCGCACATGCTGCCTCCGGGCGCCATTATTTGAACCTCGAACTGCCAATATTTTCAGGATGCCCCTGCCTCACTGCCTGCCGCACAAGTCCCAGCACAGCACACAGCACAGGCCCCAGTACAGCACGTCGCAAAGGCCCCAGCACAGCACTCCTCAGACCCCAGCACAGCAGCTGCCTCCTGCAACCCCTCTCCTCCACCCTTCCGGTAAGGTGCATTCGGATTATAAGATGCACCCCTCATCTTCCTCCCAATTTTTGGGGAGTAAAAGTGCATCTTATAATCGGAAAAATACGGTATATGGCTGAGGGTAAACAGATGGTAACAAACATCCTGTTTAACAACGCACTGCACTATCACAACTTTTTTTTTTAAATTGCAAACATTCTAAAAATGATCCCTTTTTGTGGGACAAATACTTGCATTGCTGTTATTTTTACACAAAAGGTGAACATGGAAGATGCCATATCCGAGAGTATTCATTTGCATTTTCTTTAAGTGACTTTCCAGTTCTGTCTTGTGCTATTAGTTGCTGTTTTTAGCACTATATTCTTCAAAATGGCAGTTGTTAGTTATGAATTTTGTGCAAAGTCAAAAGAGTTATTTTTTTATCTTGAATTGTTGTTCTGAGTTTTTGGAGCCAAAAGTTGCATGTTTCATAAAATGGCGCACTCATAAACACTCCGGGGGACTGAAGTTTTAAAAAAGTTGCAATTGATGAATCAGGTGAAAAAATCTGGAATCACTTTAACCAGAAAGTGGAAAGCAGAAAACAGCACAATTAATATAGACTTAGAAAAAGTGCAAACATAGGAGCAAACAAAATAAAGGCGTAAAACTAAACAAAAACCAATGTAAAGGAAATGATTAATCAGGGCCCATAGGTTTTTAACAATTAGTTGTCCAAAAATGATCCCAGTTTGTTTTTGGTGGGGTAGCAAAATCTTTGATGTTTGTTAAATGAAGACGCTACATATAAAGCCTTCTAAAAATGATGCCTATTATTTTGGGATCGGCAACAGGTTTGATATTTAGGAAGAATGAAACAACAGCAAGGAGATGTTTGGCACTGTCAGCCAATATATTGCTCAGCTAAAAACCACAGTGGAGAGGCAAGAGATGTTTGGCTGGTGTGGCTTTTTATCTATTGGCACTAGCTGTGGCAGGAGACACACAGTAAAGGAAATTATATGTTGGGCAAGTAGATTTATGGCTCTGTGTGCCCAGCAATAGTAGCCCTGGCAGCAGCATTCCCTGTCTCAGCTTTTATCTTGTCTCTATTAGCTCCACCTGAATAGCTGCAATGTACCAAGTGATGTGATAGCTCCAAGGTTTTATGTGGAAACCTGTGCAGCCACACCTGAGCTTGTGTGAGCCCTCTCTAGCAGATGCTATTAAACATATTACAAAAAATTGCATTATACATTTTTTGTGATTTGCACCAATGAAATCACAAATTGTTCTAATTCAAAGCACTTATGAATTTCAGGAAATTCGACACAAAGTCAATTAGCATTGAATGGTTCATTCATATCTAAGGGGTACTTTGCACACTACGACATCGCAGCTGCGATGTCGGTGGGGTCAAATCGAAAGTGATGCACATCGGCGTTGCTGTCGATATCGGAGTGTGTAAATCATTTTTGATACAATTAACAAGCGCAGAAGTGTCGAAATCGTATCGTTGGTGTAGTGTCGGTCATTTCCATCATTTCGGAAGGACCGATGTTACGATGTTGTCCCTCGTTCCTGCGGCAGCACACATCGCTGTGTGTGAAGCCGCAGAAGCGAGGAACATCTCCTACCTGCATCCTGCGGCTCACGCCGGCTATACGGAAGGAAGGAGGTGGGCGGGATGTTTACGTCCCACTCATCCCCGCCCCTCCACTTCTATTGGCCGCCTGCTGTGTGACGTCGCTGTGATGCCGCATGACCCGCCCCCTTAGGAAGGAGGCGGGTCGCCGGCCAGAGCGACGTTGCAGGGCAGATAAGTCCGTGTGAAGCTGCCGTAGCGATAATGTTCGCTACAGCAGCTATAACACAATATCGCATGTGTGACGGGGGCGGGGACTATCGTGCTCAGGATCTCAAGCATCGGCTTGCGATGTCGTAGTGTGCAAAGTACCCCTAATACCTGGTCTAAAATATTAGATAACTTCTATATAAGTATTTCCTTATCCTTCCTTTACCAGCTTTCCCATGTACAGGACTTCTCTTGTGCTGCACGAATTTAAGTCACTACCTTTGACCCTTCTATTAGTTCCTAACATTTTCAGCTTAAAAAAAAACTTGAAAATGAAGTCATTCACTGATTTCTGAAGCTTCATTTTATTCCCTTTGCCAAAATAAGTGGCTGGCCTGATGGACAAAATTAGTAGTAATGTGTCACTCCATCCATTCTATTTAGACCTTACGTTCTTACAGGAAAAAAACCTCTCTCTTCCTTTCATCTCATTATTTGTTAATTTCCTTCTCATTTGTCATATATTTGTTTGTTGCTTGTTAATTGTCACGGCGCAGACTAGGGATGGCCCGGCGTGAGCCAAAACACACAACAATAGGGGTTACACCACGACAAACAATGGGTACACCAGGGATACTTTAATAATGGAGGGCCCTAGGACTAGTGAGAGGGAGATGGACACCTCCTTCACTTACCTGCTGCTGTACCCTGCATTTTCAGCCAGTCCCCATACAGGTTACTGAAGCCTTGAGAGACCCTATAATAGTCCCTGGCTAGGGAGTGGGCAGGTAAAGGACACTAGCCCATTCGCTGCTCTATAACAACACACCAGGGAAGGACACATATGGGGGAAAACAACAGACAGCTGCAGTCAGCACCAAGACTGCAGCCCCCACAGCAACTTCAACAGAGGGTTTCAGCAGCTCCTTCCACCTCCTAGCCCAGCATCCAAATGGAAAAGAGAATAACTGGTACCCTCTGCTGGTAGCAAAGGGTATATAAAGGGACTGGGAGTAGTCCAAAACCGAAAACACCCAAGATGATAATGAAACTGCTTGCTGGCAAAGAACACTACCATTAACCCTACAACTGCCAAAGGAAAGAAAATACATTTAATATTGAGAGTCAAGAATGGCAATGACTCTCAAGTCCTGAATCTATCACTACGCTCATATTGCAGAGAGACAGCCATGACACTAATAGTGCCGTAGATTTCAGTTAGTACAATCAATGTTGCTTGTACACGTCAGATAGCCATTTGTCAAATTACTTTGTTTTTGGTTCCCCATACATAGCCCCCATGCTGAAAGTGCAGTAGGCATAAGGAAAAAGGTCAGAAAAGATTAGGACACACACATAAGATTGACTTTTGGTCCTGCCAAAATCATTGGATATGTATATTAGCACCTTTTGGTCAATACATTTTTAATTTTATGTTTTATAATAGATAAAAATGAGTGAGTTGAGTCAATGTGATTCGAGCTAATGTAAAATTTAAGGAAATTTGCTGGATCTGGGGAAATTTAAAAAATTGTGATTTGATTTACACTATTTTACACAATGCAGAAAATTACATAGGCCAAAGAAGGCTCAAATGAACTTCGTCACCACTTGGTTGAGCTTTCTAATAATGCTTGGTAGCTATTACATCACTTAGGCTAGTTTCACACTTGCGTTGGACGGGATCCGTAGCATTGCGTTGTGTGACGCATGCAACGGATGCGTTGCATATAGTGGCACAACGGATGCTACGGATCGTACAAAATAACGCAATCCGTTTTAGGGTTTTTTCCTTGACTTTACACATCTGAGCATGCGCAGATGTGTAAAGACGGATGCGTTAACGGAATCCGTCAAATGACGCATTCTAACGGAATCCGCCACCATAGGCGTCCATTATAAAAACAACTGACGCCAAACGGATTCCTGCAGGTTGCGTTTTTTTGACACTCCGCCAAGCGCAGAAAAACGTTACATGTTGCGTTCCATCCGCCCAACGCAGCGTCAAAATAACGACGCTGCGTCATCCAGCGGATGCAACGCAGACACTTGCGTTACAGTGCGTCATCCATACAAGTCTATGGAGAATTGCGCAGTGCGTTAACGGACTGCGCTATTCTCCATAGTGATGGAATGCACTGAACGCAAGTGTGAAACTAGCCTAAGTATAGTATAGTGCCGTTGTAAAATAGTGAGTTTATGGAGATTGATTCATAGACTGGATTACATATATTCATAAATATATGTATATTATCGCCCATCCCTTTAAGGAAAGTCTGTGTGTTGGAAAATGCTAAACCAAGAGTTTGAGATGGTAAGAACCAAACTCATCTGTTAGTCGTCCATCAAAGCCATCTGACATTGTTTGTCAAAGTTGTCAAAGTAGTGCTATATATTGTTTAGAATGTTGGGCTATGAGCTGAACTAGCTATGAGAAACGTTTTACTGTAAGTTACTGTTACACTGAGGTCAAAGCTCAGCGAGCTTCAAAGGAATTATAAATAAGACTGAAGTAGGTTTTGTTACAGGTCTCTAGTGCGCAAGTACACTTATTTCGCGGGTAAAATGTACCACGTGACATGATGTAATGCTTAACCTAAATTAAGGATAGTTAGTTTTTGTGTTACCATGTAAAGAGATAAGGACAATCCAGAGGAGGGGTTTTGGGTTATAAAAGAAGCCCACACTTCAAAGGTTTAGGAGAAGGAGGGAGAGGCAGAAGGTGACAGGAGAAAGACGGACCCATCCGACCAGACCATCTACAGACCATCCCGAGACGACTTACACAATACAGCGATGCGAACGACGATACACTGTGTCCACATCAGAACCTAAGAGAGGGTTAACGTGACAAGCTGCTCGGAGGTCGTATGTGTCAAAGCCATTCCAGGACCATCCATCCATAAGTCGGTTGAAGCCATCCGAGGACCATCCATCCATAAGACGGTTGAAGCCATTCAAGGACAAGCATCACATACTGGTGAGAAATGGAGTTTATTCATGATTATTTTAGTAACTGTCACGTAGAGTATTCTTTTGATCATACACATAGTGACGCACAGTTATGGTCAAATCTGTACCGGCAATGTGAACTTGAGAATTCTAAGCTAGATAAAAAGTTTTTTACTGTAAATCGGTTACAGAAAAAGATACAGAATGTATTGGGTATGGTATACACTTACAACTCCATGGTGGGTGGGGCACAGCCATATGCACGCACTATCTGTATGGTGACTGACACACCCATAACAACAGGCACGCCCAATACAACAGACACACACGTCACAGATTCAGAAACAACAGATTGTCCAAATTGTTCGATATTAGCAGAACATATCGAACATCTGGAGGATCAGTTGGAAACAAGAGCAGATTTAATATCAAAACTACGGAAAGATATTAAATATGTATCTGTTAATACGAGACAGAACAAGACAGAAGCTTTAGGTTCAGACGTACCGGACGGGCTGAATACGGCCGAGGACGAGACTCTGAATGAGGAGGAACTTCAAAAAAAGAAGTTACATGATAAGGCCGCCCGTCTTAACATTAAAATCCATGACCAATTGATGAAAATCATTAAGGACATACCGAAATATGATGATAAAATGGACGCCTTCCATAATGCGGACATTTTTGAGTCACATTCCGATAAATATAATCTGACAAATGAACAGAGAAACAAGATTTATAGGGTATGGCTTCCCTCCCACATGGCAAAAAGGTTACAAGCAACACCTAGGACTGACGAACACAATGACCTGATCCATGACACAAAGGAAGATAGGTTGAGACAGTTGATTCTCTTTACCACAGGAGAGTCTATCCCAACAGTCGAATTGTTAGAAAACCTTAAGACACACATACAGGAGGATCCATTTGTCTTTGTCGTTAAATTTGAACAGGCCTACAAAATGATAATGGAAATCGGATCTGATCAAGAACCGCCTTCCATGATCAAGGCCTTTGTTAAAAAGTTTAAATATTTGGACCCTGCTTCATTCGAAATAGCTTCTAGGATGGAAAGTCTACAAGAGGTCACGTCATTTATTGATAGAATACGTAGACGAATGAAGCAAAATCAGGTAAAATCAAAAATAGCCATGATAGAAGGGAACACTGACACATTAGTATCCCAGGAAAAACAGATCAAAAACAACAAAAGACCGGTGTTGAATTCTAAAAACAAGAATTCAGGGGGGGGTAACAGGAAAAGCACAATTCATTGCTTTTTTTGCGGCCTACCCGGACACCTGAAGTGGGAATGCAAGAAATTCCTGAGGGCGGGAGTTGAGGAAAGGCTGGGTAAGGAAAATGGACTGATGCCAAACACATCCAGTGCACCTCCCCCATCTTCAGCACCTCCACCTTCATACACGCCCACTCGTACTGACAACAGAAATAACCAATCACCATACACGCCCACTCATACTGACAACAGAAATAACCAATCACCATATGCACCTCTGACCAGACAGATAAGGGAAATGTCCATACAGGGATTGGATGGAAGGGGCAAGACACCTGTTGCTCTTCTCCCTTCTCCATCATCCTGACTGGCAAAGCCGGTCCCCAGGCTGCATCCACTGGAATTTGTCACTCGAGTTTCAATGGATAGCTGTGGTCGACCATTTTTAAAGGTAAATCTTGAAGGTCAGGAAGTAACATTTCTCCTTGATACAGGTGCGCAATTGAGTGTCACAAATGTTGATTTACATTTAAAGCCAGATTCCCCTGTATGCACAATTGTTGGTTTCAGTGGTAAAAATGGAACAAAGGTGACTTTAGCGCAGGATGTTTCTTTGGAAATACCTGGTTTTTTGAAAACGAAAATGGATATTTGGTGTTGTCAGGATACTGAGAATATAATTGGCACTGATTTTATGGAAAAGCATGGCTGGATTATTGATTTGGGTAACAAAACAGTTTGGAAAGATTCTAACGGTTGTAAGGCGGTAGTTATTGATCCAGATGAATATAGTCATGTCGGGACCATTTGTTTGACCGATGTAGTGTCAGCAGATCATTTGTGGCCTGAAACTGGTGGTGATGAAGTATTGACTGAGTTAGTACAGCGGTTTCCTTCTTTATGGGCTCAGTACAGGAATGAGGTTGGAACAATGAAGGATGTAATTGTCAAAATTGAAGGCCGAGACCCACCTCCTCAGCGTCAGTATAAGTTGCCTCCAGAGTCAGTTGCTCCGATGTCAAAGATTATACAGGAATTGTTGGCTCAAGGTGTCATACGTAAGGCAAATTCGGTCTGTAACAATCCATTGTGGTGTGTTCTGAAAAGCGATGGTAGCTATAGGATGTTGTTGGACTTGAGGATGTTCAATAAGTGTACTCCCAATGTAGCACCGATTGTAGCTGATACACATGACATGATGTCGAGATTAGATGCTAAGGCAAGGTATTTCTCAGTGTTGGATATCAGTAATGGTTTTTTCAGTATACCGATTGAGCAAAGTTGCCAATATCGATTTGCATTCAACCACCTCGATCAGCAATATGTATGCTGTAGGCTTCCTCAGGGGGCAAGTATGTCGCCAAGCATTTTTCATCAGGCGCTAGCGAACGTTTTGTCGAAATTTTCTCGTCCGGAATGTTTATTGCAATATGTGGACGATATCTTGTTGAGTACGGAGGACAAGGAGATGCACGTGATCTTGCTTGCAGAATTGTTTGAGCTGCTGCATGATGCAGGTTTAAAACTGAATACCAAAAAGGTCAAGCTGATGCAGACTGAGGTCAGGTTTTTAGGAGTTCTGCTAAGTCCAGGTACACGGCGACCCCTACAGGACAGAATAGAGGCAATTGCATCTCTTCCAATTCCAACATCACACAAGGCACTAAGACATTTTTTAGGACTTGTAAATTACTCAAGGGATTTCATTGAAAATTTTGCTGACAAAGCCAGACCTTTGTATGATCTTTTAAAAGGTGACAATGATGATTATTTTGGTCCCTGGAGTGTTGAACAGGAAAAAGCCTTCACACAATTGAAACATGATCTACAACACGCACCTGCGTTAAGTATGGTGGAAAAGAACGCACCTTTTGCGCTTCAAGCACACACTTCAGAGACAAGTATCTCTGTGGTTTTGCTGCAGCTGCAAGGGGGGAATGGAGAATCTTGGGGTACTTCTCTAAGCTTCTCTCACCTGTTGAGAGGGGGTTTGAGGTGTGCGCAAGACACCTGGTGGGAGTGTATTTTGCAATAAAAATCACTCAACACATCATCGGGTTCCAAAAGGTTATTCTCCAAACGCCACATTCCACACTGAAACTTCTCTTTGAGAAAAACATCCCAGGTGTGTCAAATCAGAGATTTGCCCATTGGTTGCTCTCATTGTCTCCAAATCAAATTGAGGTAGATTATAAGGCCAAGTATGTTCTTCCTCAATTGATGCAGTATGAAGGACAAACCCATGATTGCATAGAAACGTTCCATGAACCAAGTCCATCTCTCTTCAGACGACAGTCGGAAGACGCAGATGAACCTGTGTTTGTAGACGGTTCTAGATTTTTTCTGGAAGGACACTATCACACAGGATATGGAATTTTCTATTCCAAGCGAGGACAAGTGGTAAAACACAAGTTACCGAGTCATTTCTCAGCTCAAAGGGCAGAGATAGAAGCGGTAAGAATGGTCCTACAGCTGAATGAAGCTGATGATCAAACTCCAATGGTAATCTACAGTGATAGCTCCTATGTTGTCAGATCCCTAACCGATTACCTGCCTGTTTGGGAAAGGAGAGGCTACGTGGACTCGTCCAACAAAGCCTTGTTGCACCGCGAAACTCTAGAATCAATTTTTGAGATGGCATCTAGGGCCCCAAATAGATTTGCTATAGTGAAAGTCGCTGCACATCAAAGATCTGATGATGAGTTATCTGTAGGAAATGCAACCGCAGATGCTCTAGCCAAAGAAGCTGCCCTGACAGGAGAGGAAGTGTTTGACTCTGAACCTTCTGAGATTTCAGCGGTTCAAAGAACAGACACGTACATACCTTCATTTGCAGAAGAACAGAGAAAAGATCCTTCTCTTGTTATTTTTCTGGATGATCCAAAACCTCCTTTCATCTGTGAAAATGGGGTTTTGTGTCACAATTCAAATGAAGAATTGCGTCCAGTTGTACCAAAACATCTACAGGTAGAATTCACTCGATACAACCATGAGAGTTTAGGTCACTTGGGACAACAGAAATTGTTAGTCATTCTCAAGGAGAAATTTTATTGGGAAAAAATGGACGAAACAGTTCAAAGTGTTGTACTATCATGTCTCATTTGTGCCCAAATAAATCCAAGACCTAAAGGACAGAAGCCACCACTTCTACGGATCGCACCTGCAGATGGTCCATGGTCTACACTGCAGATAGACTATATTGGTCCTTTACCCTCAGGTAAACATGGTCTCAGGTATGCATTGATTGTGGTAGATGTGTTCTCAAAATGGGTAGAAATATTACCTGTTAGGAAAGATGATGCTTTGTCCACAGCAAGGGAATTGGTACAACATGTCTTTTGTACTTGGGGGATCCCAAGGATGATTACCTCCGATCGAGGTAGCCACTTCACAGGTAAAATCATGCAAACTGCTTGTGCTATTCTAGGGGCGCGACAGCAATTTCATGTCCCCTATCATCCACAATCTGCGGGAATTGTGGAAAGAATGAATAGGACAATCAAGTCCAGAATTGCAAAGATGCTTTTGGACAAAGGTAACACTTGGGTTGACAAGGTTCCTTTCATACTGATGAGTATAAGAGGTTCAATCTCTTCTACAACTCAATTCACTCCGTTTGAGTTGATGACAGGAAGAAAAATGCCATTGTGGTTTCCACATGAGCCATTTTTATCCACTCCACAAAAAGATGCTATCTCAAGGTCCCAATGGTTGAGATCGCTGCAGGAGAACCTGAAAGCGATTCTGCCATATGCGGCATCAAGAATGCAGAAAATGGAGCCACCCTATGAGTCCAAATTCAAGAAAGGTGCTCTAGTGATGATCAAAACCTTTCGCAAGAGTGGTCCATGGGAGTGTAATTGGGAAGGTCCTTTTGAAGTCCTTGAGACTATGGGACAAGTCATGATTCTTGTGCACCGAGTGTCAAATGTGGTAAAAAAGACCCGGAAAACACAAAAAGTGTGGGTTCACGTTGACCAGTGCAAAATATTTGTGACAAAATAATGATACTGCATTTCTTTCCAGGAAGAAATGGATTCCTATACGAACTGGAATAAAGAACCTAAAGACTGTGAAGGAAAGATGACATCAAGCCTTCTGGAGAAAGAACATCTTCCCAAGCTCAAGACAAGCTTCTACGTGATGGGATCTACGTTCCTGCTGCTTTGCTTTATTTTCATCATTGTTTACATGTTACATCAAGGAACAATCGCCAATGATGTGAATGAACAGACTAGAGAGATTCAACATTCACGAAGACCAAGAGGATCAGATACACGGAACTTACTGACAGAGGACATCACGGACGATTCTGTGGAGATAACAGGAAATATCTGCATGGGATATGGAACAAAATGTTGCATTGAATTACATTTCATACACGACACAGACATAATATTACATGCGATTGCAGGACCTAAAACTAGATTCACACAATTACAAGGAGAATATGTACACAATAATAAAACTGGTACATGGGAATGTTCTCCTACAGATGTACTATACTGGAACATAGAGATCAGAGGTGATGAACCTGCTGTATGGTCCGGTGATATTACAAATGACATGATTGCAAAGGGAAAGTTTGGAAGATCCAAAACAGAAATTTTGTTAAAAACTCAGGTTTTTGGGAAAATTCTGGATCCTTCTTTACTCTCCATCACAGAAGGAGATAAAGATTGGGTCAAAACATGGAATTTCTAGATAACACGGGAACCTGTGCAAGTTCAGGTATCTGTAGTGTTTACCGCTACTAACACTATAGTTCCGGAAATAAGGGTTTCACCACAGACAGTACATAATAAAGTAAATACATTACCCATAATGTTAAAATGTAACACAAGGTTGAAATTGCCTTCTGAGTCTTTGTTGACATGGACCAAAAATTCATCATTTTTGGGAAGTTTTTTAAACAGTCCAACTAATGTCATTCACAGAGGTCAGATTGGTAATATCAGGTGGATGGATGATACGTTCATTTTTTCCATAGAGAATCCATCTTCTAGGGACTCTGGAATTTACCAGTGTTGCGTTGAAACAAAGACACATTACAGACATTGTAAAGATGTTAGTGTGAATATTTGGTCAGCAGCAGATAGTGCATGCACAGACACGAGGTTCATGCCGTCTTCTCCTTTCCAAATTAATCAATTTCAGTCCAAGTCCTTATTAAGGGATGGAGAATTTATGACAATGGTGTGGATTTTCAATATGTCTCATTGGAAGATCTCTACCAGGTTTCCTCAGTGTCAATCACATCTCATAAACATGGAGATGGGGATAGAACAGTGGTTTGGGAAAAGAACAGCTCAGACTAGGAGTAAGAGAGGAGTGTTAGAAGGAATTCTGGGAGGAATTGGGACAGTGGGAAGTCTGACTAATGCCATGAATATACAGACACTTAAGTCAGATTTGGATAATATTGGTTTTATTGGAGGAAAAGGTGTAAAGGTTCAGAAGAGTCTGAATCAACTTCTTGAAAAGATGGTAATGAATACAGCTGCTGTACTAGGCTCTTCCGTGTCACATCTACAGGATGCTACATTAGCTCTCGTGGAAAGCACACACGAAACACAAGTAGCTAAAGCGTGCCTGGAGATACAGGTAGAGTACTCTTCTAATTTAAAGTTGATTGCACAAGCTTTACAGAGTGGAATTACTCCACTGGGAATACTGCGAAATTTACCTGTAGAGTATGATTTTGCATTGAATCATACGGATTTGTGGGTAAATAAGTGGTTAGGATGTGAACGAAACATTTGTGTTGGCACATCGCTAATCCCGGTGATTGGAAGAGAGGGGACTATTGTTCCTGTTACAGTTTTGGGTATACCTGTGAGCAACACACAACAAGTGTTCTATCAACTGCAGTACACAGATTTTGCATTTGATGGAGTGAACACTGAACAAGTAGACATTTCTTCATGTTTGCATTTTGTTTCTAAGGTGATGTGTTTACCTGGACAGGATAAGGTGATTTATCATTCATGTTTTCATAATCATTCTTCTTGTCATGCGAGAATAGAGACTGTACAGACATTACATGATCTGGTGACTCCAGTAAGTCCAACTAAGATATGTTTTCAGGTCATGTCTGAGACAGAGAAGGTTTCTGTTTACTATTCTACTTGTGTACATAAGGAAAACCTACCTATGGGTTTGTATTGTATAGAAGGAAATGTGAGATCTCTTTCAAAGAAGGAAGGAAGTTTTAATATCACTTCTATAGGAAAGAGAAACTTAACGGCATTTCCGATACAATTCAATTTATCACAGATAAATGATTTTCCTTGGGATATGTGGACAAGTGAAATAAAGAAAGACAAGGGTTTGTTAGATTTATTAACGAAACAGTTAAAGGAAGCAGAAATTATATTCAGGCATGAACAAGGTGAATTAAGTGATATTGAACACGAATGGAATGGAATGTCAGGTAGAACTTGGTGGAAGAGTTTTAGTAAATCTGTACATTCCTGGTCTCAGTCATCTTTTCAGTCAGCGGTTGGTAATGTTTTATTTAATCCCATCATAATCATATTTTTATTAGTTTTGATGTGTATTATATATCAAGTTTTTGTGATGTGTAGAATTCAGAAGATATATAGGAACATAAAAATAGAAATGAAAAAGGAAGATAACATTCTTAGAGGAATGTTAAATCGCAAGATGACTTTTTGACAGAAAGTTGCAGATTGGTTTATCAAGTCAAATATTGGTCTAGAATTTCCAACAAGAATGTATGTGATACGAATGATGACACGATTGAGTTAGGGTTTCCCGGGGTTCATCAAACTTCCATATAAGGGGGGACTGTAAAATAGTGAGTTTATGGAGATTGATTCATAGACTGGATTACATATATTCATAAATATATGTATATTATCGCCCATCCCTTTAAGGAAAGTCTGTGTGTTGGAAAATGCTAAACCAAGAGTTTGAGATGGTAAGAACCAAACTCATCTGTTAGTCGTCCATCAAAGCCATCTGACATTGTTTGTCAAAGTTGTCAAAGTAGTGCTATATATTGTTTAGAATGTTGGGCTATGAGCTGAACTAGCTATGAGAAACGTTTTACTGTAAGTTACTGTTACACTGAGGTCAAAGCTCAGCGAGCTTCAAAGGAATTATAAATAAGACTGAAGTAGGTTTTGTTACAGGTCTCTAGTGCGCAAGTACACTTATTTCGCGGGTAAAATGTACCACGTGACATGATGTAATGCTTAACCTAAATTAAGGATAGTTAGTTTTTGTGTTACCATGTAAAGAGATAAGGACAATCCAGAGGAGGGGTTTTGGGTTATAAAAGAAGCCCACACTTCAAAGGTTTAGGAGAAGGAGGGAGAGGCAGAAGATGACAGGAGAAAGACGGACCATCTACAGACCATCCCGAGACGACTTACACAATACAGCTATGTAAGAGATATGAACTGTTATTTTTTACTATCTGTCTCCATCTATTAACTCAAGCCAAGACAGTTATTTTTCTCTAATGACTGTAACCCTCCAACTCTTATCTGAATAAATTCATAACATGTTTTTGACCTATCTTCGCTCCAATCATTATATACTGGCTATGTAGTTGTCGCCGCAAACCCATTATTTAACAGCCGTCTATCAAATCTATATATATAATTGCCTTATTCTGTCTGTCTGTCTTGCTCCAAAATGATGTCATTACAGTGACAACCGTCCCCACAGCGCGTGTGCTAAAGAGCCTGCGACCAACGTCTCAGCTAAGTGAACAGCACGAACTACGACGTGACAGGACGATGCCCGACACCTTTCCCCGCACCCACACAGAGCCCCGACTCCCAGGTGACTGCTGCACCCCCGGGAGCCCACACCAGGAACCCAGCCGAGACATACCCTTGCGTTACTGGGATCGTGCCAGGAGCCAGCGCACGCTGGTAACCATGGTACACATCGGGTAACTAAGCAAAGCGCTTTGCATAGTTACCCAATTGTGTACCATGGTTACCAGCATAACTCTGCTTCACCCCCCCCGCACTCCGCCCTCCGCTTCTATACACTGAACACACGTACACACACACGCACGAATAGTCACCTGTCCCCAACCATGCAGTCCCCAGCACTGACGTCCTCAGCGCCATGGCCCCGCTCGGCTCCACCCCCCTGCGCTCCGCCCTCCGCATGTATACACTGAACACACACCCGGCACTACTGCACCCATCATCCCCGCACACACCCCGGCACTACCGCTCCCATTATTCCCGCAGGCACTACCGCTCCCATCATCATCACTGCACACACCCCGGCACTACTGCTCCTATCATCCCCGCACACACGCAGGCAATACCGCTCCCATCATCCCCGCACACACGCAGGCACTACCACTCCCATCATTATCACTGCACACACCCCGGCACTACTGCACTCATCATCCCCGCACACAGGCAGCCACTACCGCTCCCATCATCATCCCCTCACACACACAGGTACTACCGCTCCTATCATCATCCCAGCACACACCCCGGCACTACCGCTCTCATTATTCCCGCACACACGCAGGCACTACCGCTCCCATCATCATCACTGCACACACCTCATCACTATCGCTCCTATTATCCCCGCACACACGCAGGCACTACCGCTCCCATCATCCTTGCACAGACGCAGGCACTACCGCTTCCATCATTATCACTGCACACACCCCGACACTACCGCACTCATCATCATCACCGCACACAAGCACTACCGCACTCATCATCATCCCCCCACACACACAAGCACTACCTGAGTGAAGTCTCCGGTGACAGCGTGGCTCACTTCAGTTGCTACATGGAGCTGACACAGAGCGGTCGTGTTCTACGGCGCTCCCTGTCAGCTTCATGTAGCAGAGCTGAAAGCGTCGTGTGGATTACGTCGGACCTGGATGGGTGTTTGGGGATTAATAAAGTGGTAAATGAGGGGTTTTTTTGTCTTTTATTCCAAATAAAGGATTTTTCGTTGTGTGTGTTTATTTACTTTCACTTACAGATTAATCATGGAAGGTATCTCGGTGAGACACCTGCCATGATTAACCTAGGACTTAGTGGCAGCTATAAGCTGCCATTTAACTCCTTATTACCCTGATTGCCACCGCACCAGGGCAATTTGAGATGAGGCAGGTAGAGTCCCGGAACTGTCGCATCTAATTGATGCGGCAATTCCCAGCAGCTGCTGGCTGATATTGTTAGAGTGGTGGGCTCCCCATAACGTGGCGCTCCCCATCCTGACAATACCAGCCTTCAGCCTTGTGGCTTTATCTTGGCTGGTATCAAAATTGATGGGGACTGCAGTTTTTTTTTAATTATTTATGTTTTTATTGTACCGCACGATATAGACCTGCCCACCGGCGGCTGTGATTGGTTGCAGTGAGACAGCAGTGACTCAGCGTGGGGGCGTGTCTGACTTCAACCAATCATAGGCGCCGGTGGGTGGGGGAAGCAGGGAATACGAGATTGAATAATGAGCAGCCGGCATTTTCAAAAGCAGGAGAAGCCGCCAGAGCAGTTTGACAGCTGTGCAGCGGCACGCCGGTGATCGGTGAGTATGAGAGAGGGTGAAGAGAGAGGGGGGGAGAGAGACCATGAGTGATTTTAAATGATTTAGATCGTTCTGCTGGACATGCTGAGCATGCGCAGTAGAACGTGACGGGATCCGTCAGCGGATTCCGCCACTTAGTGCATTGCGGCGGAATCCGCCCCCATAGACAATTATTAGACACCTTGGCGGATTCTAACGACCCAAAAATACGCTACATGCAGCGTTCCCTCCACCCGACTCTGCCTCAAATTAACGACGCAGCGTCGTTCAGCGGATGCAATGTAGACACTTGCGTTACAGTGCGTTGTCAATACAAGTCTATGGAGAATAGCGCAGTGCATTAACGGACTGCACTATTCTTCACAGCAGCGGATTGTGCTGAACGCAAGTGTGAAAGCGACTGAACACACACACACACACACCTGGATAGTCACCTGTCCCCAGCCATGCAGTCCCCGGCACTGATGTCCTCAGCGCCATGGCCCCGCTCGGCTCCACCCACCCTGCACTCCACCCCCCACACACATTACTCCACAGGATGGGGGCACATGTCAGGATGGTGGCTGCATCACAGCATCAGCATATTTTTACTTAACTTTACACTGTTCATGGCCTTCTTTCATTACAAGACATGGACATCATTAAACATTAGAGTCATCTATTAAAACTGTTTCTTCTGTTGTTTGTCATTTTAAAACCAATAAACAATTATAAGAATACTAAATTAAACCTAACCCATCCAGTCCATTCATTACCTTATTATTCAATCTGCTAACCTACATACACATTCTAGACTACCGATACGTTAGAATCGGGCCACCTTCTAGTACTATATAAAAGCCGAGGCAGGGAATGCAGCGTAGCAACTATTTTAGTGTTCTCTTTAGTGAGATGATGCCAAATTTGTAATGTAATAGAAATAGGGAGAATACAAAATGTAGTAGAACTAGGGAAAACAACTAGGAAATGCTTTATAAACTGTACAAACAGTGTGTGACAACACAGCAGTGAAAATGGCTCACACATTTGTTGCTAGATGCATAGTCACTTTACATGACATGTGAACGGCAGCGTAGCCCGTTTGTGGTCTTTGGATAAATATATGGAAACACAATAAATACAGAATTTCGTAATGTACAAACTATTTTTTCTTCAATCCCCAGTGCAAGATGCGTTATATAGTTTATACAAAGGTTTTATATACAGTTTACATACAAATTTACTTTGAGTTGGCAAAACTATCAAACCAGTTACAATCAGCAATTCTCCATCCAGAAGCGAGCATTGAACATTCCCTGTAGTGGGACCTGGTCTATATTCTTTTTTATTTGTAGGGAATGCAATATTCACCGCATCAATCTGGTGTCTACATTACCGCTTCCCCGGGGACTCAGGCCATATACCAGTTGCTGGTCCAGTCAGCGCTGTACTGTGTCAGGAGAAGCTACCTGTCAGCAAGTTCTACTAACAGACCTCACACCCTATTGTATCCTAATCTTCCCTTTCACACTGCACCCTCACACAAGACACGTGAATAAAGATAAAGCTCTGGCATTTCACCAGATCTTCACTTATAATCCCACATTACAAAGACATGTTATGAGATGGGATCAAGACTTTAACTGTTGTGCTGGGTAATGAGACATATGGCTGAGCTATAGTACGGAGCAGAAATAGAACAATAAACAATAGTCACACAGTTTATGATAGAAGGAGCATGCATTTCTTTCTAACCAGAGCTGCACATTCTCATATCTTAGGAAATTGAAGTAACCAGGTACCCTCCTAAGTTCTACAAATAACATTCTCACTTACTGTATCTGGTCCAGGACTAGGAAATCTAACCACGAGGATTTGTGCTGGACCCTCCCTTCGTTTCATTTTCCCATTACTAGGAAATCTAACTCTGTGCTCCCACATAGCATTGTCATCAGAGTTTAGTCCAATCTTTATCGACACTATACACTTCAATATTTGTTGATAGCACTGGTGGACACAGACAGATAAGGACCCCTGTGCAAGAACAGTATATGGTCCCTTTCCAGTCCAATATCTCATCATAATGCACAATTCCACCTGTTTCAGAGGTAGAAATGGGCCCCCAAACTCTTGGGCCCTGAGCGGCTGCACAGGTTGCACCAATGATATGAAAAAAAGGAAATCCAGTTCCAATGCGGTAAAAAATTAGGCTTTATTACAGGTTATATGGCTAAATTCCAAATAGAAAAATATGAAACAATTAAAAAGAATCCCAGGGGAAACATAGTGGATCAGCAAACCAAAGGTACCCGTTTCAGACTTGGTGTCCTTTGCTCTGACAATTGGATGGATTGTTACTGACATCTGGAGAGAAATTCATGTCAATAACGCCTTTAGAAATGTATTTTCTTAGGAAATTGGTGATGTGTTTATTAGAGATGAGCGAACCGGTCCCGGTTCGGCTCGAGGTCGGTTCGCCGAACCGAACTCGAACCGCATAGGAAACAATGGCAGGCATTCTCAAACATATAAAAACACCTAGAAAACACCCTCAAAGGTGTCCAAAAGGTGACAAACAACTCACAACACAACACAAACACATGGGAAAGTGACAAGGACATATACTCATGCGAAAACAAAAGAGCTGGACAAGGAAAAAGAGGAGGACACACAGATATATGAGTATATGCAAGGAAACATCGATGCCATTATTGTGCAACTTGAGCCCTGCTCATTTTAGGCTTCCAATCTGGATAAATTGCCTGAGCTCGCCACCTACGCCTTGGGGATCTTGTCGTGTCCTGCAGCCAGCGTTCTCTCGGAACCTGTCTTCAGTGCTGCATGGGGTCTGCTGGCAGATAAGCACATGTGTCTGTCCACTGACAATGTGGACATGGCTCTCAGAGGACTTTTCTTCCCCTGGGTCAGCCAGGGGACGGGAAAGGCACGCGTATTTTTGAGAGTGCTTCATGCAAAGCATCTTTTTCTTTTTCAAAAGGGGGGTCAACTGATGCCAGTCAAGTGGGGTGTGTGTGGCCCAATTAGTGGCAATGAGGGAGACTGTGGTTGGAGTCCCCTCGCTGTGTTTCCGAAAAGAACCAAGATGAACAAGTCATGGCTCTCAGAGGACTTTTCTTCCCCTGGGTCAGCCAGGGGACGGGAAAGGCACGCGTATTTTTGAGAGTGCTTCATGCAAAGCATCTTTTTCTTTTTCAAAAGGGGGGTCAACTGATGCCAGTCAAGTGGGGTGTGTGTGGCCCAATTAGTGGCAACGAGAGAGACTGTGGTTGGAGTCCCCTCGCTGTGTTTCTAAAAGAACCAAGATGAACAAGTCATGGCTCTCAGAGGACTTTTCTTCCCCTGGGTCAGCCAGGGGACGGGAAAGGCACGCGTATTTTTGAGAGTGCTTCATGCCAAGCATCTTTTTCTTTTTCAAAAGGGGGGGTCAACTGATGCCAGTCAAGTGGGGTGTGTGTGGCCCAATTAGTGGCAACGAGGGAGACTGTGGTTGGAGTCCCCTCGCTGTGTTTCTAAAAGAACCAAGATGAAGAAGTCATGGCTCTCAGAGGACTTTTCTTCCCCTGGGTCAGCCAGAGGACGGGAAAGGCATGCGTATTTTTGAGAGTGCTTCATGCAAAGCATCTTTTTCTTTTTCAAAAGGGGGGGTCAACTGATGCCAGTCAAGTGGGGTGTGTGTGGCCCAATTAGTGGCAACGAGGGAGACTGTGGTTGGAGTCCCCTTGCTGTGTTTTACATGATTTTCGAAGGGCATGACATGCCTAAGAGGTTGAGTTTCATCATCTGCAACTTGTTGGCAACAGAAAGGCTGCCTTTACACCCTTTTGAGACCGAGGATTTTCGAGACCTTATGCCCATTGCAGTGCTCCAAAAGCCAATGGCCAGTCGTCACTCCTTCTCCAAGAAAGGCGTGCCCGCGCTACCACAGTAGGTTCCACACCACCTCACCAATTCCTTGAGAAACTCTGTGTGTGACAGGGTGCATTTCAACACAGATACTTGGACTAGTAAGCATGGACAGGGGAGTTACATGTTGCTGACTGGGCACTGGGTAACTATGGTGAGAGATGGAGAAGGGTTTGCTGTACAAGTCTTGCCGTCCCCACGACTTGTGTGTCAATCCTTCCTCTGTATGTACAAGTTCCTCTACTGCTTCTGCCTCCTCAACCTCGTGTGAGTCCTCCACCTCGGCCCAAACCCTGTGTGGTCAGGCCACCCTTCCTTGTAACTGCGCCCAAGGAATCCCACACACCTCCTTACTATGCTGGCAGCAGAGCTCAAGGCCATCAGGCGGTCAAATGTTTACTTTGAAATGTAGGGGAAATGTGAGACACCGCTGAGGAATTGTGGACGGTTAGCTCTGGAGAGTGAGACCGAGTTTCATCAATGGTTGTCTACAGTCAACCAGCAGTCAGGGAAGGTCGGGTGCGACAATGATGCAAACCAGTCTGCGACCCTTCTTCAGGGCAATGTGACACACGTGCCTTGTATGGCTCACGTGTTGAACCTGGTTGTCCAGCAATTTTTAAAATACCATCCCGGCCTACATGGCCTTGTGCAGCAGGCACGCTGCTGTGTGCTCACTTTCATCCTTCGCACCCAGCAGCTCAACAACTGTCATCGCTCCGGAAGTCTTAGGGTCTGGCTGAAATGCAATGTTCCGACACGCAGGAATTGGAATCTGCACATGTTGCAGCGTGTGTGGCAGCACCGTAGAGCCCTGCTGAAATACGGTATGACGTATACCCTGGGCTAACTTGATCCAGAGGTGATGAAGATCACGCTGCTGGAGTGGTGTCAGATCAAGGACCTATGCACCCTTCTACACAGTTTCCAAATGTCCACGAAGATGTTTAGCACTGGCAATGCCATTCTCAGCGTGACAATTCTGGTCATCTACATGATGGAGCACACTGTAAGCATTATTCGGAGTCAGGTATTGGTCCAAGAGGAAGGTGAGGAAGTACAGGAGGAGTCATATGCAGAAGGGATAATAAGATCTACAAGGTCCATACGGTAAGCGGCACCTAGGCAGCAGTTATGGTGGGGGATAGGGATTAACAAGGGCGCATAGTATCAGCAAAAATTGTTGAGGAAGGTGCAGGAGCCATGAAGAAATGGAGGACGAACTTGCGATGGGCATGGAAGACTCAGCAGATGAGTGAGAGCTTGCTCACATTTCGGTTGTGCGAGGTTGGGGGGAGAGGGCAGAGGAAGGAGGCACGATTCTCACCTCTCTGCCACCAACACACCAAGGACTTGGTCCTCCTGGATGCACAAGACACATGAGTGCCTTCTTGCTGCACTACCTACAACATGACCCTCGGATTGTACGAATTCGAAGTAATGCTAACTACTGGGTTGCCACACTGTTAGATCCGCGGTACAAGACAAAATTTGGCGAAATAATTCCTGCCATATAAAGGGACGCACGTGTACAGGAGTATCTTCAGAAGGTGTTACGCAATCTTCGATTTGCTTTTCCACTAAACACCAGTGCTGCACAGAGTGAATCTCAACGGTTTGTCATGGATAGGAGGAAATGGTCTTTTACTTGTCCACATCTGAGGCACCGAGGGCTGGCTGTTGTGTTGAGATGCCATTGAGTACGGTGTCCCTGCAGAGTTGCACTTTTGGTCATATACAAAATGAGTTGAAAAAGGACAGATGCGGGTGAAAAGGGGAACAGGTGTGTTGAAAAGGGGAAAAAAGTTTTGGTCCGTGGGTTTGGTGGTTAAGCAAAAGTAACATTTGATGAAGAAACACCATCTGTTACGGTGGGACTGGCAGATTTGGATAAGGTGGTATATACTATGTTACCGCTATATAACGAAAATTAATAAGAAAAGAAAGAGAAAGGTATATATCCCCATCAGCAGTCAGTGTCCACCGTGCTCCCAGATGGAAAAGGAGAGGTTGGCAACTGGAAGGTTCGGTGGAGGATACAGAGCTGTGTGGCTATGAAACTAATAGTAGCCTGAACCAAGTTAGACGCCACTCGGATCTTGAGACTGGGAGCCCTGTTAGCGTAACAGGGTCCACACGCCCACCCAGCCCAGGAACTCCCTGTTAACATCACAGGGGCCATTCAGGACGCTGACCGTGTGCATTGGGGCCACACCTGTGAACAGCAGGCGCATCAGCAGCAGCAGGCCTGTTAATGCCACTGGGCTGCACAAGCAGGACTTGTAGGATAGGAGCTGGTCTTAACCGTTCTGAGTTACCAACTGTGGTGGCGGCCTGCATCGACGCCCTATCCCTGCCTACCTCTGGCCTAAAGCCGCAATGGGTTCAACACATGGAGGTGTGCTCTTTCGGAGCATAATAGAAGACTGCGCACCTCCTTGTTGTCTCCAGCCCCTTTTATAACCTGGGTCCGCCACAAACCAGGGTGGACCACAATGCACCTCCTGGAGACAAAAGCAGAGTGATACGTCATGAGTGGCATAACTAGCGTCCTATTTGGAACCGCAACTTCAATGATGACCTCATGGCTGTCATGACCCAAACACCTCACCAGTCATCGTCTGACCATCAATAATGAGGTGACAAGTCATAGGGGCGGGCCTCTGCAAGCCATTTGGGAGTGGCCTGGCCACATCGTCAGGACACCTGATGCCCTGTGGTCTAAATGGGCCCCCCACATCAGGGGCAGGGCCAAAGAGTTCATTACCGGACCTAGTTTCTGATGCAGTAAGTGCCTGACCATGGTCAGTTGCATGAAATACAGTCTCTGAAAAAAGACTATCAGCTTTAGCATGGTGTCTATGCACAACACAGGACTTAGACCCGGCACGGAGTGCAAGTACCTGTGCAAAGAGGCTTTTCGCACTAAGTGTGGGAGCATGCGCTGTAGCCCGAAATGAAGACTTAGCCTCAGGAATGGCACAGTCAGGCTGAGCATACTCACTAGGCGAAACACTGGAGTTAGGCTGCGGCTGGGGTAAATCTGCACACGCATGCGCACTAGCTGCCTCTCCACACTTAGACGTGGAGGAGAAAGCAGCCAGCTGGACAACCCGAGGCACAGGCCTAAATGGCAGCTGATGCCTGGGCGCAACTGAAACCGCAGCAGGCTGCTTGCGTTTAAGGCGTCACCGTTTTGTAACAACAAATAACATCAAAAAGAACAGGTGTACTTCTTCCCATGGATAATCTGATATGATCCCTTTTTTCATGGACACGACCATCGCTAACAAATGTAGATGAGGCCAAATCAGCAGCTGCTTCAATGGATCTGAATTGCTCCATAAAGTGGCCTCTCCTCCACCCCAATTTCAAGATCCCAAATACTCCATTCCTCTGTGGTGCCAATCCAATCGCACTTGCTTCCTAACAGCTCTCAAGTTTCCACCAGCCCTGCTGAGTATGGGGTGACAGAGATGGTTGAGTTTGCATAGCTGTTCAGTCGCACTATAGCCTGGGAATCAGAGGTCTGCTCCAAAGCTGCAATGAGTACAGACAAGGAAGTTATTATTATTTTTATTATTATTGATTTATAGAGCACCATTGATTCCATGGTGCTGTACATGAGAAGGGGGTTACACAGGGCCGTATTTGCCACTAGGCACCTGTGGTCCCGTGCCTAGGGCGGCACGTTGCGGGGGGCGGCACTTTCTGGCAGCAAAAAAAAAAAAAAAAAAAATTTATATAAATTTTTTTTTTTTTTTTTTTTTTTTCCATCCCCGCCCCCCGTCCCTCCCTCCGTTACACTCGGCTGTGTTCGGGGGGGGGTTTGAGAGGGAGGGGAGGCGCACTTCTGTCTATTTAAATACATGGGCGCCAGGCATGGTGAGCTGATTAACCCCGGAAGTTCCATCGCCTTCACTTCCGGGGTCAGAGGCGCGCGGGGCGCGACAATCAGCTGACTGCCCCGTGCTGCAGCGTCCAATGCTGCAGCTGACACACGCCGCGGAGGAGGACGCGTCTGCAGCTGGAGCAAGCCAGAAGAGGAGCCAGCCAGAGCAGGGCGGCGGGCACCGGAGAAGATAAGGCAGAGGCAGAGCCTAGAATGTATGGGCTCCTTACAGGTTAGTTGATGATCGTTGCGATGCCTTTTTCCACTATAATCATGCAAGGGGAGGCTGGGGGGAAAGAGGCTGAGGCTGGGGGAGGCTGGGAAGAGAGAGAGGCTGGGCAGAGAAAGAGGCTGAGGCTGGGGGAGGCTGGGAAGAGAGAGAGGCTGGGCAGAGAAAGAGGCTGACGCTGAGGGGAGGCTGGGAAGAGAGAGAGAGGCTGAGGCTGGGAAGAGAGAGAGGCTTAGGCTGGGGGGAGGCTGGGAAGAGAGAGAGGCTGAGGCTGGGGGGAGGCTGGGAAGAGAGGCTGAGTCTGGGGGGAGAGAGGCTGAGGCTGGGGGAGAGGGAGGCTGGGGGGAAAGATGCTGAGGCTGGCGGGAGAGAGAGGCTGAGGCTGGCGGGAGAGAGAGGCTGAGGCTGGCGGGAGAGAGAGGCTGAGGCTGGCGGGAGAGAGAGGCTGAGGCTGGGGGGAGAGAGAGGCTGAGGCTGGGGGGAGAGAGAGGCTGAGGCTGGGGGGAGAGAGGCTGAGGCTGGGGGGGAGGCTGGGGGAGAGAGAGGCTGAGGCTGGGGGGGAGGCTGGGGAGAGAGAGAGGCTGAGGCTGGGGAGGAGAGAGGCAGATGCTGGGGGAGGCTGGGAGGAGAGAGACTGATTCTGGGGGAGGCTGATGCTGAGGGAGGCTGATGCTGGGGGAGGCTGAGAGGGGGAGGGTTGGAGGAGGGAGGCTGATGCTGAGGGAGAGTTGGAGGAGGGAGGCTGATGCTGGGGAGGCTGGGAGGAGGGAGGCTAATGCTGGTGGAGGCTGGGAAGAGGGAGGCTGATGCTGGGGGAGGCTGGGAAGAGGGAGGCTGATGCTTGGGGAGGCTGGGAAGAGGGAGGCTGATGCTGGGGGAGGCTGGGAGGAGGGAGGCTGATACTGGGGCAAGCTGGGAGCAGGGACGCTGATGCTGGGGGAGGCTGGGAGGAGAGAGGCTGATGCTGGGGAGGCTGGGAGGGGGAGGAGGGAGACTGATGCTGGGGGAGGCTTGGAGGAGGGGGGCTGGGAGGAGGGAGGCTGATGCTGGGGGAGGCTGGAAGGAGGGAGGCTGATGCTGGGGGAGGCTGGGAGGAGGGAGGCTGATGCTGGGGGGAAGCTGGGAGCAGGGAGGCTGATGCTGGGGGAGGCTGGGAGGAGAGAGGCTGATGCTGGAGGAGGCTCATGCTGGGGGAGGCTGGGAGGAGACAGGCTGATGCTGGGGGAGGATGGGAGGAGAGAGGCTGATGCTGGGGTAAGCTGGGAGCAGGGAGGCTGATGCTGAGGGAGGCTGGGGGGAGAGAGGCTGATTCTGGAGGCGGCTGGGGGGAGAGAGGCCGATGCTGGGGGAGAGGCTGCTGCTGGAGGCGGGGGGAGAGAGGCTGCTGCTGGGGGAATGGAAGAGAGGGGCCAATGCTAGAGACAGATGACAAGGGTTAAGGGATAGAGCAATGACAATATCGATGGGGGGGAGTGTAAGGACTCAGAATAAGAGGGGGGCAGCATTGGGAGCTCATTATGGAGAAGGGGCAGCATGTGTGGGCTCAGTATGGAGTGGAACAATGTAGGGGAGTCAATATCAAGAGTGGGGTAGTGTGTGTGGGGGGGGTCTCAGCATAAGCGTTAGTGTGGTGGTCTTAGTATGATGAGTGGGGCAGCATGGAGATGTCATTATGGAAAAGAGGAAGGCAGCATTAGGAGCTCATGGAGAGGGGCAGCATGCACGGGACACTGTGAGGAGGTGGCAGCATGCACGGGACACTGTGAGGAGGGGGCAGCATGCACGGGACATTGTGAGGAGGGGGCAGCATGCATGGGACATTGTGAGGAGGGGCAGCATGCATCGGACACTGTCAGGAGGGGGCAGCATGCATGGGACACTGTGAGGAGGGGGCAGCATGCATGGGACATTGTGAGGAGGGGGCAGCATGCATGGGACATTGTGAGGAGGGGGCAGCATGCATGGGACACTGTCAGGAGGGGGCAGCATGCATGGGACATTATGAGGAGGGGGCAGCATGCATGGGACATTGTGAGGAGGGGGCAGCATGCATGGGACATTGTGAGGAGGGGGCAGCATGCATGGGACATTGTGAGGAGGGGGCAGCATGCATGGGACATTGTGAGGAGGGGGCAGCATGCATGGGACATTGTGAGGAGGGGGCAGCATGCATGGGACACTGTGAGGAGGGGGCAGCATGCATGGGACACTGTGAGGAGGGGGCAACATGCATGGGACACTGTGAGGAGGGGGCAGCATGCATGGGACACTGTGAGGAGGGGGCAGCATGCATGGGACACTGTGAGGAGGGGGCAGCATGCATGGGACACTGTGAGGAGGGGGCAGCATGCATGGGACACTGTGAGGAGGGGGCAGCATGCATGGGACACTGTGAGGAGGGGGCAGCATGCATGGGACACTGTGAGGAGTGGAAAGCATGCATAGGACATTGTGAGGAGGGGGCAGCATGCATGGGACATTGTGAGGAGGGGGCAGTATGCATGGGACACTGTGAGGAGGGGGCAGCATGCATGGGACACTGTGAGGAGGGGGCAGCATGCATGGGACACTGTGAGGAGGGGGCAGCATGCATGGGACACTGTGAGGAGGGGGCAGCATGCATGGGACACTGTGAGGAGGGGGCAGCATGCATGGGACACTGTGAGGAGGGGGCAGCATGCATGGGACACTGAGGAGGGGGAAGCATGCATGGGACATTGTGAGGAGTGGGAAGCATGCATGGGACATTGTGAGGAGGGGGCAGCATGCATGGGACATTGTGAGGAGGGGGCAGCATGCATGGGACACTGTGAGGAGGGGGCAGCATGCATGAGACACTGTGAGGAGGGGGCAGCATGCATGGGACACTGTGAGGAGGGGGCAGCATGCATGGGACACTGTGAGGAGGGGGCAGCATGCATGGGACACTGTGAGGAGGGGGCAGCATGCATGGGACACTGTGAGGAGGGGGCAGCATGCATGGGACACTGTGAGGAGGGGGCAGCATGCATGGGACACTGTGAGGAGGGGGCAGCATGCATGGGACACTGAGGAGGGGGAAGCATGCATGGGACATTGTGAGGAGTGGGAAGCATGCATGGGACATTGTGAGGAGGGGGCAGCATGCATGGGACATTGTGAGGAGGGGGCAGCATGCATGGGACACTGTGAGGAGGGGGCAGCATGCATGGGACACTGTGAGGAGGGGGCAGCATGCATGGGACACTGTGAGGAGGGGGCAGCATGCATGGGACACTTTGAGGAGGGGGCAGCATGCATGGGACATTGTGAGGAGGGGGCAGCATGATGTGAGGACAATGTGCAGATCATATTTCATAATTGAGGAAGGTGTGGTGGGTATAATTTATAAGGGAGGGCAGTGTGTAGTTTATTAGGGGCAGTGTGACAGTCACAGTATATAAGTGGGGACGGTGGGAATACAGTTAGGTCCAGAAATATTTGGACAGTGACACAATTTTCGCGAGTTGGGCTCTGCATGCCACCACATTGGATTTGAAATGAAACCTCTACAACAGAATTCAAGTGCAGATTGTAACATTTAATTTGAAGGTTTGAACAAAAATATCTGATAGAAATTGTAGGAATTATACACATTTCTTTACAAACACTCCACATTTTAGGAGGTCAAAAGTAATTGGACAAATAAACCAAACCCAAAATAAATATTTTTATTTTCAATATTTTGTTGCGAATCCTTTGGAGGCAATCACTGCCTTAAGTCTGGAACCCATGGACATCACCAAACGCTGGGTTTCCTCCTTCTTAATGCTTTGCCAGGCCTTTACAGCCACAGCCTTCAGGTCTTGCTTGTTTGTGGGTCTTTCCGTCTTAAGTCTGGATTTGAGCAAGTGAAATGCATGCTCAATTGGGTTAAGATCTGGTGATTGACTTGGCCATTGCAGAATGTTCCACTTTTTTGCACTCATGAACTCCTGGGTAGCTTTGGCTGTATGCTTGGGGTCATTGTCCATCTGTACTATGAAGCGCCGTCCGATCAACTTTGCGGCATTTGGCTGAATCTGGGCTGAAATTATATCCCGGTACACTTCAGAATTCATCCGGCTACTCTTGTCTGCTGTTATGTCATCAATAAACACAAGTGACCCAGTGCCATTGAAAGCCATGCATGCCCATGCCATCACGTTGCCTCCACCATGTTTTACAGAGGATGTGGTGTGCCTTGGATCATGTGCCGTTCCCTTTCTTCTCCAAACTTTTTTCTTCCCATCATTCTAGTACAGGTTGATCTTTGTCTCATCTGTCCATAGAATACTTTTCCAGAACTGAGCTGGCTTCATGAGGTGTTTTTCAGCAAATTTAACTCTGGCCTGTCTATTTTTGGAATTGATGAATGGTTTGCATCTAGATGTGAACCCTTTGTATTTACTTTCATGGAGTCTTCTCTTTACTGTTGACTTAGAGACAGATACACCTACTTCACTGAGAGTGTTCTGGACTTCAGTTGATGTTGTGAACGGGTTCTTCTTCACCAAAGAAAGTATGCGGCGATCATCCACCACTGTTGTCATCCGTGGACGCCCAGGCCTTTTTGAGTTCCCAAGCTCACCAGTCAATTCCTTTTTTTCTCAGAATGTACCCGACTGTTGATTTTGCTACTCCAAGCATGTCTGCTATCTCTCTGATGGATTTTTTCTTTTTTTTCAGCCTCAGGATGTTCTGCTTCACCTCAATTGAGAGTTCCTTAGACCGCATGTTGTCTGGTCACAGCAACAGCTTCCAAATGCAAAACCACACACCTGTAATCAACCCCAGACCTTTTAACTACTTCATTGATTACAGGTTAACGAGGGAGACGCCTTCAGAGTTAATTGCATCCCTTAGAGTCCCTTGTCCAATTACTTTTGGTCCCTTTAAAAAGAGGAGGCTATGCATTACAGAGCTATGATTCCCAAACCCTTTCTCCGATTTGGATGTGAAAACTCTCATAATGCAGCTGGGAGTGTGCACTTTCAGCCCATATTATATATATAATTGTATTTCTGAACATGTTTTTGTAAACAGCTAAAATAACAAAACTTGTGTCACTGTCCAAATATTTTTGGACCTAACTGTATTTTATACTCATGCTATGTTTTGATGTGCCTGTGGTGATCCCCATTGGGGGGGGGGGTGGTAGTGCCCTTCATTTCTGATTGATACTTTTTCAAGTGTTTTACAAAGTAGATCTGCCTTAAACAGATGTCGTGTGCGAAAACTCAGTTTTACGTTGTCACTAAGGGGCGCGACCACTTAAAGTGCCTAGGGCAGCACGAAGGCAAAATACAGCACTGGGGTTACATACAGAATACATATACAAGTAACTATAGACAGACTGGTACAGAGGGAAGAGGGCCCTGCCCTTGCGGGATTACATTCTAAAGGATTTTTGGGAGGAGACAGTAGGAGTTGTTTAGGTTGAGCGTCAAGTACGTATGGTGGTGGTGTCATTGAAGGTTATAGTCATTTCTGAACAGATGAGTTTTCAGATTCAGTTTGAAGCTTGCGTGTGTAGCATATAATCTAACGTGTTGAGGTAGCGAGTTCCATGAGACAGGGGAAATGATCTGCGCAGATAGCCTGAAGCTTTGTGACTGGGATCCAGGCCCCGATGAAGAAGGTGCTGTGCCTAATCTACACCCTCATTTCAAAAATTAAATCCTCCTGGTGGAGACAATGGGGAACATGATGAGGAGCACAGATACCTGATTGGAAGGACAACTTTACTATTCGGTCAGGGCAGGAAGAGGTTGTCTCGGAGGACTCAGGACGAGGGGAATGAAAACACACAGGGTTATTGATGAGGTTGGGGACAACACTTACTGTCAAACCAAAGTCAGCCAGTCGATGAGGTCAGCAGAGGAGGTGGAGGAGGATGCTACTGACGACGAGGTTACGTTGCGTCTTCCTGGCCAGAGACAAAGTACTGGAAGCACGTCAACAACTGAATCCTGGACCACAACTTTGACTCTGAGCAGATGTCGTGTTGGCTATGCAGGTCGCATGGGCTGTAAGCCTTTCCTAGCCTGTGAATTTTTGGACATCGCAAAGGATCACCAAAGTCATGTAATCTGTAAGATTTGTCAACAATCTGTAAGTAGAAGGCAAAAACTCACACTTTTGAGTACTTCCTCCATGAAGTATCAAATGGATATGAATTGACAGCGTGAAGGTGTATTGCTCAGCTTTAGCAACTGTCAACGCAATATGCTTATTTTCCGTTCATTGCATGCATTGTTGCAGACTACACACAAGGGGCTGCTGTTTTTTTGGATCTGCCTTTGGTCACTATAGCAATATAAAATTGCTCTTCGGGTGTGGACTTGGAGATGCTGTCTATGAACAGAAGGAAAAGCTAAAGGTGTGTGTTACAGCAAGGAGCCACCGCAGAAACACTTCATTCAATTGTGAGGGGAGTTGTGTTGTACTTTGATGATGAGCACTGTAACGTCAGTGAGCAGCATCCTGTGCCACAGACCAACATTCTTACGGTGCTGTCTATACTGTTTACCGTGAGAGGAGCGTAAAGTCTGTATTTCTGGCAACTGGACATCACAGTACCCGGGTACGGTAGGCTGTGCCCAGACAATAATGCGGGCACGCAACACTTTGTTTTATTAGCAAAACACATATCTGTTCTGGGTAGGCCGATTATATAGACAATAAGACTTGCTGCCTCTGCACTGTCAAATTGTCACGTACAGTTTAAATCATAGAGGGACAGCAACACATGTTTGCATTGACTGTTGCTTTTCAAGATTTCCATGACTGTGTTGCAGAGCTGTGTGGTTTGCATTCACACTGTTATCATCTGCATTATCTGTGAGGCTTCAGCTAACAAGGGTATTCAGGGGGGGGTCATGTGTTTTGTCTATGTTTAGGTAGATAACAGAGGGATTAGCAGGTAGTAGGCAACAGAATAGATTGTTCCATTATTTTAATTGTATGCATGGTACTTATTGTTTGTTTGGTAAAGTTAAACAATCATTTATCAACCCAACTGCCTAGAGTCCTTTTCCTTTTGCCTGGTTTTGCTGCATACTGGGGAGCCCACCCTGTACACGACTTAAAATGAAGCATAAGTCGCAATGTGAATTTCACTGTGCTACAATGCGGCCTAGCGTGCCTGTGCAACCACCGCCTGCCCCATCAAGTGCATCTGCGTGCTCTTCATCCTCTGTGACTGTGGGGACAGCAGTCACACATGGTTTTTCACACTGAACTTCCACTCCTTAACCCGCAACAGGGAGTGTGATTGGCAGGTCATCACTTGTGTTGGAAGTGGAAACAGAACGTATTGTTGAGCTGTCAGACATCGAGAGAACCATCATTGGATGCAGGCTACATTATATCCACGCCTGCACTTTCGTCACAGATTGCCTGGACTACCTGCAGTTAATAATTGCATTCCAGAAATGGAAAGGAGTGTAGAATGCACATGTGTTGTACCTTGCTTGGCAGCAAAGGAACACTAACTTAGTATTCCAGACAATTTTAGGAAGGCAGAAAAAGAGTCAGCTCTTTGTGCAAATTAAATAGCGTGGCAAAAGTGGACAGATGGGTACAGTGGCCGTGTTCTGTGGGTACCAGGACAGTAAAAGAAGCCTCACTTTCTATCCCTCCTAATGATCAAATGCAGCAAGGAATTCCCTGAGTTTGCTATAAAATTAGCATAGCTAAATGTGCAGGAGGGTGTCATGCAGAGGTGCTAGAAATAGCTTGGCACCAGTGGGCCACTAATGGAATACAACAGCCAGTTCTATGATGCCACTAAATGGCAGTATTTTTTGCTATCATTATAGCTTATTAAAAACAGAGCAGGAGGGTGTCATGCAGAGGTGCTAGAAATAGCTTGGCACCAGTGGGCCACTAATGGAATACAACAGCCAGTTCTATGATGCCACTAAATGGCAGTATTTTTTGCTATCATATAGCTTATTAAAAACAGAGCAGGAGGGTGTCATGTAGAGGTGCTAGAAATAGCTTGGCACCAGTGGGGCACTAATGGAATACAACAGCCAGTTCTATGATGCCACTAAATGGCAGTATTTTTTGCTATCATTATAGCTTATTAAAAGCAGAGCAGGAGGGTGTCATGCAGAAGTGCTAGAAATAGCTTGGCACCAGTGGGGCACTAATGGAATACAACAGCCAGTTCTATGATGCCACTAAATGGCAGTATTTTTTGCTATTATTATAGCTTATTAAAAACAGAGCAGGAGGGTGTCATGCAGAGGTGCTAGAAATAGCTTGGCACCAGTGGGGCACTAATGGAATACAACAGCCAGTTATATGATGCCACTAAATGGCAGTATTTTTTGCTATCATTATAGCTTATTAAAAACAGAGCAGGAGGGTGTCATGCAGAGGTGCTAGAAATAGCTTGGCACCAGTGGGGCACTAATGGAATACAACAGCCAGTTCTATGATGCCACTAAATGGCAGTATTTTTTGCTATCATTATAGCTTATTAAAAACAGAGCAGGAGGGTGTCATGCAGAGGTGCTAGAAATAGCTTGGCACCAGTGGGGCACTAATGGAATACAACAGCCAGTTCTATGATGCCACTAAATGGCAGTATTTTTTGCTATCATTATAGCTTATTAAAAACAGAGCAGGAGGGTGTCATGCAGAGGTGCTAGAAATAGCTTGGCACCAGTGGGGCATTAATAGAGTACAACAGCCACTTCTTGTATGCCACTAGGTACACTGAGTGTTTGCTAGTATAATGGCTTAGTTATAATGAGTTGGAGTGTGCAATGCAGGCAGAGGTGCTGCAAATATCTTTGCACTAGTGGGACTAGACAAAAGTCCAATAGCCACGTTTAGGATGCCACTAGGTTCACTTTGTGTTTGCTAGTATAATGGCTTAGTAACAATGAGTTTGAGTGTGCAATGCAGGCAGACGTGCTGCAAATATCTTTGCACTAGTGGGACTAGACAAAAGTCCAATAGCCACGTTTAGGATGCCACTAGGTTCACTGAGTGTTTGCTAGTATAATGGCTTAGTAACAATGAATTTGAGTGTGCAATGCAGGCAGAGGTGCTGCAAATATCTTTGCACTAGTGGGACTATAGCAAAGTCCAATAGCCACGTTTAGGATGCCACTAGGTACACTGAGTGTTTAATAGTATAATGGCTTAGTTATAATGAGTTGGAGTGTGCAATGCAGGCAGAGGTGCTGCAAATATCTTTGCACTAGTGGGACTATAGCAAAGTCCAATAGCCACGTTTAGGATGCCACTAGGTACACTGAGTGTTTGCTAGTATAATGGCTTAGTTATAATGAGTTGGAGTGTGCAATGCAGGCAGAGGTGCTGCAAATATCTTTGCACTAGTGGGACTATAGCAAAGTCCAATAGCAACGTTTAGAATGCCACTAGGTACACTGAGTGTTTGCTAGTATAATGGCTTAGTAACAATGAGTTTGAGTGTGCAATGCAGGCAGACATGCTGCAAATATCTTTGCACTAGTGGGAATAGACAAAAGTCCAATAGCCACGTTTAGGATGCCACTAGGTTCACTGAGTGTTTGCTAGTATAATGGCTTAGTAACAATGAGTTTGAGTGTGCAATGCAGGCAGAGGTGCTGCAAATATCTTTGCACTAGTGGGACTATAGCAAAGTCCAATAGCCACGTTTAGGATGCCACTAGGTACACTGAGTGTTTGCTAGTATAATGGCTTAGTTATAATGAGTTGGAGTGTGCAATGCAGGCAGAGGTGCTGCAAATATCTTTGCACTAGTGGGACTATAGCAAAGTCCAATAGCCACGTTTAGGATGCCACTAGGTACACTGAGTGTTTGCTAGTATAATGGCTTAGTTATAATGAGTTGGAGTGTGCAATGCAGGCAGAGGTGCTGCAAATATCTTTGCACTAGTGGGACTATAGCAAAGTCCAATAGCCACGTTTAGGATGCCACTAGGTACACTGAGTGTTTGCTAGTATAATGGCTTAGTTATAATGAGTTGGAGTGTGCAATGCAGGCAGAGGTGCTGCAAATATCTTTGCACTAGTGGGACTATAGCAAAGTCCAATAGCCACGTTTAGGATGCCACTAGGTACACTGAGTGTTTGCTAGTATAATGGCTTAGTTATAATGAGTTGGAGTGTGCAATGCAGGCAGAGGTGCTGCAAATATCTTTGCACTAGTGGGACTATAGCAAAGTCCAATAGCCACGTTTAGAATGCCACTAGGTACACTGAGTGTTTGCTAGTATAATGGCTTAGTAACAATGAGTTTGAGTGTGCAATGCAGGCAGATGTGCTGCAAATATCTTTGCACTAGTGGGAATAGACAAAAGTCCAATAGCCACGTTTAGGATGCCACTAGGTTCACTGAGTGTTTGCTAGTATAATGGCTTAGTAACAATGAGTTTGAGTGTGCAATGCAGGCAGACGTGCTGCAAATATCTTTGCACTAGTGGGACTAGACAAAAGTCCAATAGCCACGTTTAGGATGCCACTAGGTACACTGAGTGTTTGCTAGTATAATGGCTTAGTTATAATGAGTTGGAGTGTGCAATGCAGGCAGAGGTGCTGCAAATATCTTTGCACTAGTGGGACTATAGCAAAGTCCAATAGCCACGTTTAGGATGCCACTAGGTACACTGAGTGTTTGCTAGTATAATGGCTTAGTTATAATGAGTTGGAGTGTGCAATGCAGGCAGAGGTGCTGCAAATATCTTTGCACTAGTGGGACTATAGCAAAGTCCAATAGCCACGTTTAGGATGCCACTAGGTACACTGAGTGTTTGCTAGTATAATGGCTTAGTAACAATGAGTTTGAGTGTGCAATGCAGGCAGACGTGCTGCAAATATTTTTGCACTAGTGGGACTAGACAAAAGTCCAATAGCCACGTTTAGAATGCCACTAGGTACACTGAGTGTTTGCTAGTATAATGGCTTAGTAACAATGAGTTTGAGTGTGCAATGCAGGCAGACGTGCTGCAAATATCTTTGCACTAGTGGGAATAGACAAAAGTCCAATAGCCACATTTAGGATGCCACTAGGTTCACTGAGTGTTTGCTAGTATAATGGCTTAGTAACAATGAGTTTGAGTGTGCAATGCAGGCAGAGGTGCTGCAAATATCTTTGCACTAGTGGGACTAGACAAAAGTCCAATAGCCACGTTTAGGATGCCACTAGGTTCACTGAGTGTTTGCTAGTATAATGGCTTAGTAACAATGAGTTTGAGTGTGCAATGCAGGCAGACGTGCTGCAAATATCTTTGCACTAGTGGGACTAGACAAAAGTCCAATAGCCACATTTAGGATGCCACTAGGTTCACTGAGTGTTTGCTAGTATAATGGCTTAGTTATAATGAGTTGGAGTGTGCAATGCAGGCAGAGGTGCTGCAAATATCTTTGCACTAGTGGGACTATAGCAAAGTCCAATAGCCACGTTTAGAATGCCACTAGGTACACTGAGTGTTTGCTAGTATAATGGCTTAGTAACAATGAGTTTGAGTGTGCAATGCAGGCAGACGTGCTGCAAATATCTTTGCACTAGTGGGAATAGACAAAAGTCCAATAGCCACGTTTAGGATGCCACTAGGTTCACTGAGTGTTTGCTAGTATAATGGCTTAGTAACAATGAGTTGGAGTGTGCAATGCAGGCAGAGGTGCTGCAAATATCTTTGCACTAGTGGGACTAGACAAAAGTCCAATAGCCACGTTTAGGATGCCACTAGGTTCACTGAGTGTTTGCTAGTATAATGGCTTAGTAACAATGAGTTTGAGTGTGCAATGCAGGCAGACGTGCTGCAAATATCTTTGCACTAGTGGGACTAGACAAAAGTCCAATAGCCACGTTTAGGATGCCACTAGGTTCACTGAGTGTTTGCTAGTATAATGGCTTAGTAACAATGAATTTGAGTGTGCAATGCAGGCAGAGGTGCTGCAAATATCTTTGCACTAGTGGGACTATAGCAAAGTCCAATAGCCACGTTTAGGATGCCACTAGGTACACTGAGTGTTTAATAGTATAATGGCTTAGTTATAATGAGTTGGAGTGTGCAATGCAGGCAGAGGTGCTGCAAATATCTTTGCACTAGTGGGACTATAGCAAAGTCCAATAGCCACGTTTAGGATGCCACTAGGTACACTGAGTGTTTGCTAGTATAATGGCTTAGTTATAATGAGTTGGAGTGTGCAATGCAGGCAGAGGTGCTGCAAATATCTTTGCACTAGTGGGACTATAGCAAAGTCCAATAGCAACGTTTAGAATGCCACTAGGTACACTGAGTGTTTGCTAGTATAATGGCTTAGTAACAATGAGTTTGAGTGTGCAATGCAGGCAGACATGCTGCAAATATCTTTGCACTAGTGGGAATAGACAAAAGTCCAATAGCCACGTTTAGGATGCCACTAGGTTCACTGAGTGTTTGCTAGTATAATGGCTTAGTAACAATGAGTTTGAGTGTGCAATGCAGGCAGAGGTGCTGCAAATATCTTTGCACTAGTGGGACTATAGCAAAGTCCAATAGCCACGTTTAGGATGCCACTAGGTACACTGAGTGTTTGCTAGTATAATGGCTTAGTTATAATGAGTTGGAGTGTGCAATGCAGGCAGAGGTGCTGCAAATATCTTTGCACTAGTGGGACTATAGCAAAGTCCAATAGCCACGTTTAGGATGCCACTAGGTACACTGAGTGTTTGCTAGTATAATGGCTTAGTTATAATGAGTTGGAGTGTGCAATGCAGGCAGAGGTGCTGCAAATATCTTTGCACTAGTGGGACTATAGCAAAGTCCAATAGCCACGTTTAGGATGCCACTAGGTACACTGAGTGTTTGCTAGTATAATGGCTTAGTTATAATGAGTTGGAGTGTGCAATGCAGGCAGAGGTGCTGCAAATATCTTTGCACTAGTGGGACTATAGCAAAGTCCAATAGCCACGTTTAGGATGCCACTAGGTACACTGAGTGTTTGCTAGTATAATGGCTTAGTTATAATGAGTTGGAGTGTGCAATGCAGGCAGAGGTGCTGCAAATATCTTTGCACTAGTGGGACTATAGCAAAGTCCAATAGCCACGTTTAGAATGCCACTAGGTACACTGAGTGTTTGCTAGTATAATGGCTTAGTAACAATGAGTTTGAGTGTGCAATGCAGGCAGATGTGCTGCAAATATCTTTGCACTAGTGGGAATAGACAAAAGTCCAATAGCCACGTTTAGGATGCCACTAGGTTCACTGAGTGTTTGCTAGTATAATGGCTTAGTAACAATGAGTTTGAGTGTGCAATGCAGGCAGACGTGCTGCAAATATCTTTGCACTAGTGGGACTAGACAAAAGTCCAATAGCCACGTTTAGGATGCCACTAGGTACACTGAGTGTTTGCTAGTATAATGGCTTAGTTATAATGAGTTGGAGTGTGCAATGCAGGCAGAGGTGCTGCAAATATCTTTGCACTAGTGGGACTATAGCAAAGTCCAATAGCCACGTTTAGGATGCCACTAGGTACACTGAGTGTTTGCTAGTATAATGGCTTAGTTATAATGAGTTGGAGTGTGCAATGCAGGCAGAGGTGCTGCAAATATCTTTGCACTAGTGGGACTATAGCAAAGTCCAATAGCCACGTTTAGGATGCCACTAGGTACACTGAGTGTTTGCTAGTATAATGGCTTAGTAACAATGAGTTTGAGTGTGCAATGCAGGCAGACGTGCTGCAAATATTTTTGCACTAGTGGGACTAGACAAAAGTCCAATAGCCACGTTTAGAATGCCACTAGGTACACTGAGTGTTTGCTAGTATAATGGCTTAGTAACAATGAGTTTGAGTGTGCAATGCAGGCAGACGTGCTGCAAATATCTTTGCACTAGTGGGAATAGACAAAAGTCCAATAGCCACATTTAGGATGCCACTAGGTTCACTGAGTGTTTGCTAGTATAATGGCTTAGTAACAATGAGTTTGAGTGTGCAATGCAGGCAGAGGTGCTGCAAATATCTTTGCACTAGTGGGACTAGACAAAAGTCCAATAGCCACGTTTAGGATGCCACTAGGTTCACTGAGTGTTTGCTAGTATAATGGCTTAGTAACAATGAGTTTGAGTGTGCAATGCAGGCAGACGTGCTGCAAATATCTTTGCACTAGTGGGACTAGACAAAAGTCCAATAGCCACATTTAGGATGCCACTAGGTTCACTGAGTGTTTGCTAGTATAATGGCTTAGTAACAATGAGTTTGAGTGTGCAATGCAGGCAAACGTGCTGTAAATATCTTTGCACTAGTGGGACTAAACAAAAGTCCAATAGCCACGTTTAGGATGCCACTAGGTACACTGAGTGTTTGCTAGTATAATGGCTTAGTTATAATGAGTTGGAGTGTGCAATGCAGGCAGAGGTGCTGCAAATATCTTTGCACTAGTGGGACTATAGCAAAGTCCAATAGCCACGTTTAGGATGCCACTAGGTACACTGAGTGTTTGCTAGTATAATGGCTTAGTTATAATGAGTTGGAGTGTGCAATGCAGGCAGAGGTGCTGCAAATATCTTTGCACTAGTGGGACTATAGCAAAGTCCAATAGCCACGTTTAGGATGCCACTAGGTACACTGAGTGTATGCTAGTATAATGGCTTAGTTATAATGAGTTGGAGTGTGCAATGCAGGCAGAGGTGCTGCAAATATCTTTGCACTAGTGGGACTATAGCAAAGTCCAATAGCCACGTTTAGAATGCCACTAGGTACACTGAGTGTTTGCTAGTATAATGGCTTAGTAACAATGAGTTTGAGTGTGCAATGCAGGCAGACGTGCTGCAAATATCTTTGCACTAGTGGGAATAGACAAAAGTCCAATAGCCACGTTTAGGATGCCACTAGGTTCACTGAGTGTTTGCTAGTATAATGGCTTAGTAACAATGAGTTTGAGTGTGCAATGCAGGCAGACGTGCTGCAAATATCTTTGCACTAGTGGGACTAGACAAAAGTCCAATAGCCACGTTTAGGATGCCACTAGGTACACTGAGTGTTTGCTAGTATAATGGCTTAGTTATAATGAGTTGGATTGTGCAATGCAGGCAGAGGTGCTGCAAATATCTTTGCACTAGTGGGACTATAGCAAAGTCCAATAGCCACGTTTAGGATGCCACTAGGTACACTGAGTGTTTGCTAGTATAATGGCTTAGTTATAATGAGTTGGAGTGTGCAATGCAGGCAGAGGTGCTGCAAATATCTTTGCACTAGTGGGACTATTGCAAAGTCCAATAGCCACGTTTAGGGTGCCACTAGGTATACTGAGTGTTTGCTAGTATAATGGCTTAGTTATAATGAGTTGGAGTGTGCAATGCAGGCAGAGGAGCTGCAAATATCTTTGCACTAGTGGGACTATAGCAAAGTCCAATAGCCACGTTTAGCATGCCACTAGGTACACTGAGTGTTTGCTAGTATAATGGCTTAGTTATAATGAGTTTGAGTGTGCAATGCAGGCAGACGTGCTGCAAATATCTTTGCACTAGTGGGACTAGACAAAAGTCCAATAGCCACGTTTAGAATGCCACTAGGTACACTGAGTGTTTGCTAGTATAATGGCTTAGTAACAATGAGTTTGAGTGTGCAATGCAGGCAGACGTGCTGCAAATATCTTTGCACTAGTGGGAATAGACAAAAGTCCAATAGCCACATTTAGGATGCCACTAGGTTCACTGAGTGTTTGCTAGTATAATGGCTTAGTAACAATGAGTTTGAGTGTGCAATGCAGGCAGACGTGCTGCAAATATCTTTGCACTAGTGGGACTAGACAAAAGTCCAATAGCCACGTTTAGGATGCCACTAGGTACACTGAGTGTTTGCTAGTATAATGGCTTAGTTATAATGAGTTGGAGTGTGCAATGCAGGCAGAGGTGCTGCAAATATCTTTGCACTAGTGGGACTATAGCAAAGTCCAATAGCCACGTTTAGGATGCCACTAGGTACACTGAGTGTTTGCTAGTATAATGGCTTAGTTATAATGAGTTGGAGTGTGCAATGCAGGCAGAGGTGCTGCAAATATCTTTGCACTAGTGGGACTATAGCAAAGTCCAATAGCCACGTTTAGGATGCCACTAGGTACACTGAGTGTTTGCTAGTATAATGGCTTAGTTATAATGAGTTGGAGTGTGCAATGCAGGCAGAGGTGCTGCAAATATCTTTGCACTAGTGGGACTATAGCAAAGTCCAATAGCCACGTTTAGGATGCCACTAGGTACACTGAGTGTTTTCTAGTATAATGGCTTAGTAACAATGAGTTTGAGTGTGCAATGCAGGCAGACGTGCTGCAAATATCTTTGCACTAGTGGGACTAGACAAAAGTCCAATAGCCACGTTTAGAATGCCACTAGGTACACTGAGTGTTTGCTAGTATAATGGCTTAGTTATAATGAGTTGGAGTGTGCAATGCAGGCAGAGGTGCTGCAAATATCTTTGCACTAGTGGGACTATAGCAAAGTCCAATAGCCACGTTTAGGATGCCACTAGGTACACTGAGTGTTTGCTAGTATAATGGCTTAGTTATAATGAGTTGGAGTGTGCAGAGGACAGGAGGGTACAGTGCCAGGGTTGTGGGGCTCTGGGTAGAGGAAAGGAAGCCTGCCTTTCTATTCCCTCCTAATTGGGAAATGCAGCGACGAAATCCCTGACCTTGGCTACACAGACGCTGTCTCTGTTTTCAGGACCTGTCACCTATGGCTCTGACCCTGCCGGTACGAGCCCTTAAAAGGACTGATAGAAAGTGCTCTCCCTAAGCTGTCCAGCGCTGTGGATGGAGCGCATACAGCTGTATCGGCGATAGGATTTAGGACGGAGCTGCGCCAGTGATGTCTGACACCAAGGACGCAGAAGGCAGATAATGGCGTCCTGGAGGAAAATGTCCGGTTTTATAATGCAGGGACATGTGACATGGACATCCTATCACACATGCCGTTGCTTCTCTGGCTAAAAGTCCACTTAGCTGTGTGTGTGTCTGGGATTGGCTGACATAATGGCCCTCCCCACTACACGCGCGCGCTTAGGGAAGGAAGACAAGGAAAAAAAAAAAAAAATGGCGATCGCCATTATACATACAGCAGTGATCTGAAGGCGCTGTTCACGCACACTATACACTGAAATTTCATAATAGTGTGAGTCACAGAGTGACTTACACTATTACAGCGGAAAGCCAGCTAGGAATTAGCTGTTTTTTTGCTGCTAGAACCATTCTCGAACGTTTCTAGAACTATCGAGCTTTTGCAAAGAGCTCGAGTTCTAGTTCGATCTAGAACAGGCCCCAAAATCACTCGAGCCTAGAACTGGAGAACCTCGAACCGCGAACCGCGCTCAACTCTAGTGTTTATACTTATTTCACCTGCTGTAGGAGGAGGGAATCATGACTTGTTTATGGATCTTTCATAGAAGTGAATGGAGAAAGCTGTTTACGAATGTCCAACTCGCCACTAATTTTGTCCACAAGATGTTTTAGAGTTCTTTTCAAGTCCCTGAGGTGAGACTCACTTCTATCAAACATTTGTGGAACATAAAGCTAAGGATGCAAGTGAAAGCCTCAAGGACCCCAAAGACATGCATAGTAAACTATACATTGTGGATTAAAATGGTTTTCCAGGACTTTCCAGGACTATCCTTAGGATAGTGATGATAACCAAATAACCAGTAGGTTTTGCCCCAAGATTTTCCAGATTTATTTTGTTAGAAGTGTCAATATGAAATATTTTGTGCTAGTAGTTCTGGTACCAAGTCCTCCTGCAGTTAATCCTTAACCTTCATTATATTTTATCCCACCACATTGACTCAGCAATGATAATTTGTGCAGTGATTCACGCTGCTGCTCAGTCTCCTCAATCATTCACACTCACAATGTTTTATCTCATTATCGGCAGAGGATTTAACTGTGCTAACTTGCCGGTCATGACTTTCCTGTCACATACTTGGTCCTGGCAGCCAGCAGAAAGCAATGATAGGTATTTCCATTATTTGTTAAAAATGGATTTGACTAGTTTATTGACTATTATAACGGCATTTTTCCTGTTTAATTAGAATCCCCCCGACAAAATCACAAATATAAGTTCATGAAACGTGATGTAGCCCTTCTTCCTTCCTACTATCATTAGCTTTCTCCTTTCCGCTCTCTCTACCTCCCGCTCTCCCTCTGTCACTTCCTTCCTTCCCTCCTTTCTTCCTTTTTCATTCTTCTTTTTCCTTCATTCCCACTCCTTCCTTACTTCCATCTACCCTCATACTTTTCCTTCTTTCCTCTCTACTTTCTCCATTTCTCCCACCTGCATTTTCATTCTTCCTTTTGTCCTTTCTTCCTTTTCTAAGTCCATCCTTTCTCTCTTTAGTTATTGGCTTCATCCTTCCTTCTTCCTTTTTTCTCATTCTCATCTCTGCTTTCATACCAACTTCTTCCATTCTTTCCTTCTGCATGCATTCTAATTTTTCCTTTCTTACTTCCTCCAATTTGCATTTTCTTTTTTCGTTCTTTCTTCCCTTCCTCCATGTTTCATTCATTTTTTTGTTCTTCCCTCCTTCCTTTGACCTTTCATCCTTCTTTCCAAAGAGAAAAGAGAGTGACCTGTTAATCAAGCTAAGCCAGGCAATGAGAAAATAGTGTGTATATTGTTCTTTTCTCCCTACCCAGTGCCACCCTTCGCTCCCTGATTGACTCCTGTGTCCTCTGCTATGTCAGGCATCTGGTCAGGTATAATCTTGCACATTAGCTCATACAGTGAAGATTTTAGTCTGACATAGCATAGACTGAGTGAGGAGTCAATCAGAGAGAGAACGGTGATGCTAGGTGGGGGAGTATTGAGGGGTGACAATAAGTTTGGAGTTTATATAGATGCCCCAATTACACTTCTTTATTGTTGTTCTAGGGCCTATACAGTCATAATATTAATTTCAATAATTAAATAGTCCTAACAGGGTCTCTTTAAAATTAAAAACATAATCTAGTTACAATTGTCAATTAAATATATTTCTTAAAATATCAACATTACGCTTCTGTCCATGTACATGACAGGTTTCTACAGTTTCTATAGATTTTCCTATTCAATTTTGGGTGAATTGATAATTAAGAAGCATTAGGTTCTTTGTAGAGAGAAATTGCACTGAGTTTCACTAACAATAGCCTTTGCGTTGGCTTTGGATGAAATAATGGAGTTGAGCAGAGCGTTTCGATCTATCACACCAAGACACCATGAGGTTTGTAAACTATATGGTAATTACCAAGTAAGTGCTCCATTAAGGCAACCAAAATCCTTATGTTTAAAGCATGCCTTTTTTATTATAGAGGGTCACCAGTAATCGTATGAGTGACTGTTGCTGAAATGGTCCGGATTATAGGATTTCCCTCCATGACAAAGCCGTCATTTATAACCGTGTAGGATTTTCTGCACATGGGAAGGTGTGAGATATGACTGTATGAATGGAAGCCTCTGTATCTGACAATCCCTTTAACTCCCTCTCCTGGTTTATTCAGAAGTGTACTATGGATAGCGAAAGATATTGTCTGTATGGTAAAGGAATGCATATGACTGAAGCCATGAAAATGACTGATAAATTCAGTAGAAAACCATTGTAATGTACCAGCCTCATTAACTATCCAGATATAGCTTTACATTTTTGCAGAATGAATTGTAATAAAGCACATAAGATAGATGGGTAAGTCAGTTTTCAATAAATTAACCCTTGTTTATGCATAGCGTGATTATAGAGTTTAAGCTCCAAAGGAGTACTGATATTAAAAAATATAATTTCAACACAGTGGGTGAGATTTAAAGAGATTTTCCAGTACTTGGACAACCTTTTGTCAATTCTTACATTTCCTCCCTGTAAAATAATAACATCTATACTCACCTCCAGTGCTGGCGCCATTTCAGCTGTGTCGTCACTGCCCCTTTTGGGGAGAAAGTGACATTGTTATGTGGGATATAATCAGACATCTTAAAGATGACTTGACTTCTCCAAAAGAAGAGAGAGTGAAGAAAGTGCTGGTTGGCCACAGGGATTGCATGACATAACATTGTCACGCAATCCCAAGGAGAGGCAGAACTGACACATCTGGAACAGTGCAGGCAACATACGGATTTAGAAGGGGTTACCCGAGTAGTGGACAATCCATTTAAAGAAGACCTATTAATTTACTTAAATATGTCATTTTTTTACCTGGTGTAAATGTTGCTGTTTCTCCTGATTCTGGAATTGTTTACTTTTTATTCCTTCTCTTTTCCTGAGATATTAAGCCATCTCTTAAAATCTAACCTTTTAAGTCAACCATGATTACATGGTCCTCATGAAGATACCCACAGAGAAAAGTTTCTGGCTATTCGGACTTGCCTAACAAGACCATATTTATGTATAGGGAAAAGGGGCCATATCAACATTAACATAAACACTTGAAATATTTCTCTCTGTGTGTAATTGTGAAGGCCTAGGCTATAAATAGTTTGTCCAGTATAATAATAATAAATAATCTGTCCTTTGAATGTTTTATGTATTGCTTCTCCATATATACCTAATTGAAATATGTATAACCAAATCAAATTATGCTTAGGGCTAAGTAGAATAAATTTTAGTTCATGAATAAGTAACTGACATTCGTGAATGGAAGAGATACTTATCTGTGGTTTTAGATAGGTAACTAGCATTCTTCTATTCATAGAATAATGCTTATCTGTAATTTCAAATAAGTAACTGACATTCTTCTATTCATAAACTCTCATCTATGTCTAAACACAGTAGAATGTTTTGCTAACGAATGTTGCTAAGACTGTTCAACAAGGAATGACCTATGCCCGGCTAGCTGGTTGGTTAATAGATAACGTGGATGTATTGAGTAAGCTGTATATATATGATATGTTTTGAATACAAGGGTCAGAAGAGCATTGAGTTTCTCCCGGATAGAGACACGTTTCTGTGTGGTCATTTTTCCTCATACATACATCTGCGCAGATATAATCTGGAATCATCCTCTGCGACCCTGAGAGAGAGACCCGGAGGTCTCCATCAACATAATGACTCTATATAATATATGCGTTTCCCTTTTTGTACTGAGTTACTGAAATAAATGAACTTTTTGATGATATTGTAATTTATTGAGATGCAGTTGAACATTGAATTTCCATTTAAATCTCAAATATGACGTGATTCAGATTACACAAATGAGGAATCCATTTAGTATAATGAGGCAGTATAGTTACTTTGGACTCTGGCCTCTGTTCAGCATTGTCCTTTCCAGAAATGCACAAAACTGGTTAGCCGTGCTTTAATGAATGCTTAAAAAGACACCAATGGATCGTAAGCTGACACAGTCCTAAATTTTGCATCATCATACTTTAAGAGCTATAATCTTTCTTTATTTCTGCCAAAAAGACTCATGTGAAGTCCTGTTTTTTTGCGGAATGAGTTCTCGTTTTTATTGGTACTTTCAGGCACATAACATTTGTAGATTGTTTTTTATTTCCAATTTTTGGGAGGTAGGATGAACATAAAACAGCAATTCAGAAATTGTTGGTTTTTTTTACACAGTTCACATGGTGGTAAAAGTGATGACAGGTTTATTTTTCAGGTCAGTACGATAACAGCGGTACAGCATTTATATAATTTTTGTTATGTTTTGCCATTTTTACACATTAAAACTATTTTAGAGAATAAAGTATTATTTTTGCATCACTATTTGGATAGCTGTAGCTTTTTATTTTTCTGCTGATGGAGCTTGTTTTTTGGGGGACAAGATGATGGCTTTAACTACCATATATCATTTTTATTTATATGCAAATTTTTTATCATGTTTTATTCCACTTTTTGGCAGTATTATGAAAAAGCATAGGTTTTTTGCCACTTTTTTTTACAGTGTTCACTGAAGGGGTTAAATAGTCTTTAGTTTTATAGATAGGGTAGTTCCAGATACGGTGATACCACATATGTGTATTTTTTTTTGTTTAATTTAGTTTTTACATAAACATGTGTTTATTGGTAAAAAAAAAAAAATTCATATTTTTGTTATTTATTTTCGGATTTTTAACAATTACGGTATTTTAACAATTTTTTAAAACTTTTAAAAGTTTTTACTTACAGTATTTTCCCTATGGGACATTAACTTTTATTATTTTAAGAGCTGGTATAATGCATTGCTATGCATGGCAATGCATTACACCTGTCAATGTGAACGCCTCCTAGACCATGCTGCTGGCCACCTTAACAAGCAAACCCGAGGTCATTGTGGGGGTCCCAACCGGTTAGGTGAGGAATCGCACTCCCACTGCCAGCCTCCTAAATGCTGCAAGCGCTCTTGATTGTGGCATTTAGGGTGTTAAACCGCAAAGGGCATTGGGGGCACCATCCCTGGTTGTGAGACAGCCAGAAATCAGCTATCACTTAGGCCCCCTTCACACGTGCGTATAAATCACGTACGTGTTATGCGTACCGTATTTCATGTCCGTGTTGCGTTTTTAACGTCCATTTTCTGGCTCCGTGTGTGATGCGTGTGTCATCCGTATATCTGTATGAGATGTGCGTGTGTCCGTGTTTGTAGTCCGTATGTATTCCGTATTCCATCCGTATGCCATCCGTTTTGCTAGTACGTGTAGCTGGAAAAAGTCATGTAATGAATGGGATAATATGTTGCTGGTGTGTTCAATTCACTCACCCTCACTGTATCCTGCAAGATAAATGCGATTTCCTAGGGACCTTTTCTAATCACATGCACCTGTTCCAAAACAATACAATCATTGCCATATTTGCAAAAAAACGGACACGGACCATACGGAGATGCATCCATGTCACGTACGTGTGCTCAAGGACCCATTGAGTTTTATGGGTGCGTGTGTGCGTGTTCCGTGAGAAAAACGGACATGCTTCCATGTTTAACGCACCAACAAATGTATCACGCACACGGACACACGCTCCGTATGGAAAAACGAACGTGTAACTCAGTACATTGATTAAGATTGGAGTATGTGTGCCCGTGTCTCCGGTACGTGCAGAAACGGACCTAACATATACCGGAGGCACGTGTGTGTGTGAAGGGGGCCTTAAGCTGAGCTCCCGGTAGCGATCGTGCGGGCACAGTTCCTGTGCCATGCATGACCACCATGATGAACCAATACATATTAGATTGGGAACGTCTTCCGGATCATGATGTATGGGAATGTCAAAGGTCGTGAAGGGGTTAAGTCAATACAATAAAAATGCAGTCATATTTACCAACATCAAGACACAACATTTAAGCCCTGCAGTATGCAGTAGACTCTCATGCTAAAAATACAGATAAGACACTCACAAGACTACCATTAATGGAGTGTCACTTTGACATTATTATTGCTTTGTGTGTTAAAGGGCATGAAATAGGTGGATACAGTCCTATGATACCTCAGAGTGTTAAACATCTTTAAAGGGCAATTTACAGCTTCGCTGCAAATCAGCTTTTGTTTTTTCTTTCTTTTCAATTCTTTAAATCTTGGAAATTCCAATTTCAAAAGATTCGATCATCTCTACTTGGTAATCCTGAAGATAAAATTATAGTATATCACAAAAATCCGCACACCCCTCACATTTTTGTAAATATTTTATATCTTTTCACGGGACAACACTGAAGATATGACACTTTGATACAATGTAAAGTAGTCAGTGTCCAGCTTGTATAACAGTGTAAATTTGGTGTGCCCTCTACATAACTCAACACACAGCCATTAATGTCAAAATCTCTGACAACAAAAGTGATTACACCCCTAAGTGAAAAGGGTTAAATTGTTTCCCATTATCCATTTTCCCTTCCCAATGTCAGGCGACTCATTAGTAGTGATGAGCGGACCAGTGGATATTTGGATTTGCTGAACCAGCACAGGAAAAAAAAAATCAGGATCGGCGAGCGAACTTGACGCAGAACTTAACCCCAAACAATGCACCCCTTACATGTCAATCTGGTCAAGATGTTAGGGGCTGTAAAATGGCCGTAGTAAGTGCTTGGGGCTGTCGTAGAAGTTAAATGGTAGAAAGAGCAGGATATTTATACATAGTGTTTCCTGCATGATCACACTGCAGTCAGATTTTCTTCCAGGCTCGCTAATTAAGTTCATGAATATTCACTGCTTCCCCCGCCAACCCTCTGTGCCAGAGTCTGTGATTGGTTGCAGTTAGTTTGTTGTATAGTAGAGTAAATATAAGTAAATAATTAAAAAAACAAACACGTAGACTGCTGACATATTTTGATAGCCAGCACAGGTAAAGCAACAGCGGCAGGCTGCAGCCTCCACCTGTGAGATTTAAAGTGGCTGGATATCAAAATAGAGGGGAAAAAAGACGTATGGTCCCCCCATTTTGATATCCAGTCACGGTAAAGCAGACTGTTGGGGGGCTGGTATTATCAGGATGGGAGGCACCATGGATCTTGGCCCCTCCATCTAAAAATATCAGTCTGCGGGTGTTCAAAATTGTCACATCCGTTAGATACGACAATTCCGGGCTTCATCTGGCTCATCCAGATTGCTCTGGTGCCGTGGGAATCCGGGTAATACAAGAGGTTAATGACAGCTTATAGCTGCCACTAATTCCTAGATTATTAATTGGAGGTATCTATAATCCCCTCCTTCACCCCTTTATTAACTCCAAAAACACCCTTGAATATCTGACGTAATCCATGTAAAGTCCCACGACAATCTCACTGCTGCTACATTTGGAGCCTGGAGAGAGGGGAAACATGTCCACTCTCCACAGGCTTCAGGAAACACTGACATTAGCGGGGGGGAGACCGGGTGTGATTTTCGCTGAACTGAGTGATGTCACCAGCCAATAAACGACTCGGTTGTGAGCAGGTGACATCACTCAGTTCAGCAGAGGTCACATCTGGGCTACCATGATGCTATCAGTGGAAGTGAGATTGGTTTGTTGGATTGCGTGTCATGACCGCAAAATTAACAATGATTTTTAATATACCAAAAAAATGTTTCATAGAAGAAAATAATTCCTTTGTGTGTGTACCACCCCTGTGCCAGCAGCTGGGCTGCTCGGATCCGGATCCGCGGTGGCTCGAGGGGTCTCCGGGTCGTGCGGCCACTCAAATAAAGGGGGTGTATTTACAGGGGATAGTGTGGGAAGTTCGTGACGCCACCCATGGTGCGTGGTAGGATGGAGTACCACCGCTGTGATTAGGAGTACTCGTTGGCGATAGTGTGGGCAGCCAGGTGTTTAACCCCTCCACGGGTAGGGGGAATGCCCCGGGACTCGGTGATAAGGACAGGGTTGTGCCATTGGGACGGTAAGGGTCACTGGTGTACTCACTCAGTCCAATAACGCTGACACCGACAACTGTGGTAAACCAAAGTTCTTGACACCGCTGCCGCTGGGAGGGAGCAGGCCTGGATTCCATGCCCGTTGGTGCTGCCTGTTAGTCTGTGACCTTTGCCTTGGCACCTTGTCTTCTAGTTGGCCCCTTTAGTGTGAAACTAATCGGGTCCCGCTCCCCAGTATGGCTAACTGGGTGAGCTTACTCTCAGGGTTCACGCTTGGGATTTTCTGGACCATATGTGTGGAAAGTCCTATCCCCCTCGTTGCACTAGTACCCCGATTTTGGAGCAGGTGGAGAACGGATCTTGAAGGCTCTGTCCTCATCGGGTAAATGGTCAGGACACCTGAAGCTACTTCCTGACCTAGGGTTCACGTACCCCATCATGCCCTGGCCCCTGCCTGGTGATGGCACAAGGCCACCGGCTGTCCTCCTTGACAGTCCGTGCCCCTTGTCACGATCCCCTGCGACCGGGGTCCAGCTCCTACCAGGCCCAGACTAACGTCTGCCACCCATTTCCTAACCTCCTCTCACTTTCTCCTCCAACACTGCACTGGCCTTCTCCTGACACTCCTGACCTCCCCTTAACCAACCCCCCAAGTGGGCGACCCTATTCCACTCAGGCCGTCCACTGGTGTGTCTGGTGGGTGTGGTGCAGAGTGTTCCTAGGATTTTGGTTAGCTTGTTCTTGGCAACACCAATGGTTAGGGACCCTTAACCAAGGAGGAGGTGGATATTGCACAGAAGGGCAGATTGCACAATACCCTGTGACGACCTGATAGGCCAGGGCGTCACATTTGCAAGCTGGATACACATTTTTTTTCCTTCTATAAGTGACTGCTTCAGAGTTAGTCCAGGAACAATCTGTGCCCTTAACCCTCTGCTGAATACATACCTCGACTTGGGGAGCTGATGTTGAATTATTTCCTTCAATAAGCAAACAGTACTCATATCCATTATGGGATAAACCAAGCCTGAGATAGTCAAACAAAGGCACATCTAGTGGTTCAGAAGTCCTAATCATCTGGGTAGGGGCCCTCTGTTCTGGCGGTTTGGTCAGTTCACAATAGTGGCAACTTAAGCAGGCTTTTTCCACCACCCAACCTAGTTGACCACAATACACAATTCACTGTAACCACTGGTAAGTTCTCGCTGCCCCAAAGTGCGCACCCCTTTCATGAGACTGTTTTGCCAATATCGGTGCCATCTATTCTGGAATCCCCTGCCCTGTGGTCTCAAATTCCTTGAGCAACTTTATCTTTCAGAATATTAAGCTATTTTTTATGCAGAGCCACTCCCACTGGCCGAGTATCTGTAGAGGACTGTCCGATAGGGCTACCCTCTCTTCTCTGGTAGGCTTCTGACAAGCATCTCAAATTTCTACAGCTCCGCAAGTTTTAGGTTAGACTGCTGTAACTGCACCCATTCATCTCTGGGACATCCCAGTACCTGTTTTGATTGGGGCTCTTTTTCAGACTCTTGAGTGGCCACTAAAACCATGGTGAAGCGTTTGAAGTCCGGAGTCTAACCTCCCTTCAGCTTCTCCTCTACATCATGAGATGGTCGTTCTTGGGTTACCCTGGACAATGTGTCCCAATATGTATTTTCAGCCCTAAAATCTGTAGGATATCCTGCTCCAATATTCCAATTCCCCACACTTTGCATTTTCCAGGTGTGCAAGGGGGTTGTAATTGGATTGCTTTCAACCGCGACAGATACTCTGTAAACCTCTCAATTATAGCCCAAAAAAGGGATAACAACTCCAGTTTGATATAACTGCAGTTATCAGCCTGGCATAAGCAATCACTCATTTTCGTCCCTCCTGCACCTGGGCCGAGACTGCCCCCAGACCGTAGAGGCTTCCATTCATATATAATATAAAAGGCTGAGGAAAATGTGCATATGCCAGTATATGGGCATTACTCAGTGCAATCTTCAGGGCCCGGAAGGCCTCTTCCTGCCTTGGGTATACACAGAATTGACCGGAATTTGCCATCTCCAGCTGTCCCCCTCAACAGTTTATGCAATGGTGCCGCTATTTTGGCAAAGTCCTTAGTGAACCAACGGTAATAATCAGACAGGTCAAAGAAGGCTCTCAGCTCTCTCAATGTTGTAGGCAGAGGCCAATTTTGCATCATGTATTCAATCTTCTGAGACAGATGACACTTTAATCTTCAACACATGATGTTGAAGCCACTCCAGCACCTGTCTGAGCTTGGTGAGGTGTTCTTTGAAGGTGACAGACAAGATGATAATGTAATTGAGATATATCAGTGTTGCCTTGAAGTTTATATCCCCCAGGCATTTTTCCATTAGCCATTGGAATGTCCCTGGCCATTGCTAGCCTAAGCGGCATCTGGTTAAATTTGAATAACCACAGGGCATGAAACCCACCTCATGATACTGTTGCAGTAGCACCTCCACTTCTTGAGGAAAGATCACAATCAGATTTGCTTCCATTTGCTCCAAGATGTTTCAGTCAGCTCTCACCTTTTCCTTCCATTGTTTCTGCTTGAGAGACACGGCTATGGACAATGGATCCACTTTCACTGGAGTTTAGATCAGTTTCATAGCATCAGACTAGGTTTCCTGGCATTACACAAACTCAGCCGATTTCCCTTCTAGGTATGGATTGCAAACTAGTCCCACTCAGGTTCAGGCACTTTACTACTACTTGTCCTTGACACAATGTGGTCAGGGTGCATGATACCTTTATTAATATACAGGGTGGTCCAAAAGTAGGTGGACAGTATGTGTAATAGGGTTATGAAGGGTGAGATTTATTAAACATGGAGTAAAGGGAAACTGACTCAGTTGCCCTTAGAAACCAATCAGATTCCACTTTTCATTCTTCACAGACTCTTTGGAAAATGAAAGGTGGAATCTGATTGGTTGCTAAAGGCAACTGAGTCAGTTTTACAGATCCAGTTTTCACAGATAAATCTCCCCAAAATCTGTTTTCTTTCCAGATAATTCAGATAACCCATAATGGCAAATAATTTAAATACAGATCAAAGACAATGGATTTTAAAAGAGTATTGGAAATCTCAAACTGCTGAAATCGTTAGAGCAAATTGGGTTGAAACATTTGGTACTCAAGCCCCAAAGAGACAAACCATTTACCGCATTCATGACAAATTCGATGCCACTGGCTTAATCCTTAATACTCCAAAAACTGGTCGACCCAGAACAGCCTGTACAGAAAATAATAAACAACATGTTGCTGAAACATTTGTTCAGAGTCAAAAAAAGTTCAACAGAAGAGTCTCTTTAGAATTGGAAATTTCATGAGCTTCCATCATGCGAATCCTGAAATCTGTTGGGTGGAAAGCTTATCATCCACGTCTAATTCATGGTTTATTGGAGGATGATCCAGATAGGCGGCTGCAATTTAGTGAGATTATGCTTAACAAAATTGAAGAAAATCCAGAAATTTTCAATAACATTATGTGGCGTGATGAAGCTTCTTTCAAATTACCTGGCCATATTAACAGGCCTAATTGGTATAATGAGAAAATGCATTTAACATTAGAGTAATAACTAAGTGAGCCTGGTGTCAATGTTTGGGGTGGTATTTCAAGTTTTGGTGTTTTAGGACCAATATTTTTTGATGGAACAGTCAAAGGAGATAAGTATCTTGAAATTCTAACGAATCAAGTTGTTCTCCAGTTACAGCAACAGCCTAATTCAAATGACCTTTATTTCCAACAAGATGGGGTTCTCCACATTATTCAAGAGTACTCCGTGAGTATCTTGATGAAACATTTCCTAATAAATGGATTGGCCGAAGAGGCCCACTTGATTGGCCGGCACGTTCACCAGACTTGACCCCAATGGATTTTTTCTTTTGGCGAGTAGTCAAGTACAAAGTTTATAGTCGAAAACCAAAAAGTATCAGTGATTTGAAAAATTACATAAGAGATGCATTTCAAGAAATTAATACCCAAAGAGACTTGTGCAAAAATGTTTGTCGAAGCGTAAGAGGCAGACTTCAAAGTTGTGCAAATTGTAATGGACAATAGTTTGAGCACCCGCGTTGATAAAATTTAAGGGATTTTGTATTATTGTTCAGAATAAAATTTAATTGTCAATGTTATGCTTGTGTTAGTAAATATAATTTTATAATGTTATTATTTTCTGTCCACCTACTTTTGGACCACCCTGTACATTAAAATTTGTCAAATAGTCGACAAACAAAAACAAAACACAACATGGTGTCAGTTTATTTGTTTTAGAGCGTGAATTTGGTCTTCTAGTACAATACCTCTGTTTATACTCATTTTTTTTTGGTAAATTTCAGGGTGCGAGGAACTAAGAGTCCGGATATCTCTTCTCCTCCTTCTGTGTATTCCACTTGCACTTCTACTCCTTCTAATACCACCTGAACCTGGACCAGTATACTGAAAATTGTCTGTTCCAAGGGCAAAGTCAAGGCAGAATTGGGCCACACCACTTCTTTTCCTAGAAGTTTGGAGTCAGTGGGTAACTTCTTAATCTAGCTGACCCATATGAGCTGCTAAAACACTTTTTCTCAAGTGATATTATGCCACTCAGTTCCGACACCGCCCTTGCCGACCTCTACCAGGAACTGTCTCACTTTCTCTCAAAACATTAATTCCCAGAGCCATGGGAAGTCCACCCCCGCTGGAACCTTTCAATTGCATGATCGCTTTTTTTTCAAGATTCTTTCCGCAGATGCATATGTGGCACTCCTGAATATATCAGGGTGCCACAGGGTACTGCAATCCTTACCAAGGGTGCAGGATCTACCCCCTTGGTTCCAGGTTCCTAAGAAATCGGTGTCACTAACATCAGCACAAATCACAATCACACCTCACATCATCACCTGTCAGACACATCAGTGGGTTGGATAAGTGGAATAAGGCCACCCACCTAGGGGTCAGGCAGACTGGTGAGATGGTAGTTCTGGTTAGTCGAGTTAAGAGAGTTGAGTGAGAGCCCTCAAAGAGTGAGGAGCTGGCAGAAGTAGCTCCCGAGGAGCTAGACCAAGGTTGGGTCGCAGACGGTGGTCCGGGACCAGAGGTGTTGGGGACCCATGGCAGTGACATTGGAAGGGTGCGATGAACATAGTTTACGAGGACTGTGGGCATCAGAAACCTAAAAGAACTGACCGGTACTGAGCACGACGGGGTACAGGACCCTAGGTCAAGAGCAGTTTCATCCGTTCTGATAATTAACCTGGGAGGGAAAGTCTCTTTATGAACTTCCCTAGGAGCTCAGAGATTGAAGGCAACAGCACACTGTGGGGGATAGGGCTTTCCAGTAACGCAGCTCACCAAAATCCCAAGTGCCAGCCATCAAGAGCACAGCTAGAAATATAGTGAGCGGGGTCCCAACAGCTTCACGCCAAAGAGCCACACAGAGAACTAACTTGTGAACGGAGGCGGCTCCAGATTACCCAGTGACACCGGTGGGAGCAGACACCTGGACGGTCTCCCCTGTTGAGACTGTGATGCACAGAGTCTTTGGTTTATCATCAGTGTGAGTGTCTGCTTTATAATCCTCATCCAGCACCATGACTACCCACAGTGAGTACCCTGGTTCCCCTGCACCCTGCGTTCCCAAACATCTCACCAAAAACCCCAGAGGCCAGGGCCTTGCCTACCTGCTGAGGGACTGACACCTCGTTGTTCCACACCATCTGCCCCGGTACTCCTTCCAGCAGCGGCGCTACTCCCATTACCACAACCCACAGGTGGCGTCACAAACTTCTCCCCTGTAAATAATCCCCTTTCAAGGATCGGAGTGAGTGCCGAGCCCGGGTCTCGACCCCTCGGATCCGAGCACCCCGGTCTGCGCCGGGGCAGCACACATATCTTCATGCACACCACCCCTGCTACAGGTATGGGCAACTGGTTAGCAGCCATTAGCCAGATGGTCAGTCCTATTCTGGAATGAGCACCATCTGGGAAATGTTTTCGGAAGTATTCTTCAGGCATAGTGGTCACCTAGGAACCTGTGTCCATCAAACAATGGATTGTTTTATCCACTAAGTTCGGCCCACATGGTGAATCTTTCAGAAACTATGTTTTCAGAGTCCTCATCGTCCTCTCCAGGAATATCAAACCCCACAGAATGCTCGACGACTGTGAGGTGCATTAGTTTAACAACCACACCCTCTGCTGATTTTCCTGAGTTGGGCAATTCCTTGAGATATGTCCTTTTCCTATTCCATGCTCTCTAGGTCTGCAGCATTGTTGGTACTGTTGGACTCTAGAGGGAGGGTATCATTGTTGTGATCTTCTTCATATCGGGGTGGGACCTTTTGCTCAGTGGAATTTACAGCTCTAACACCATGCAATTCTCCCCTAATCTCTCCTTTCTCTAGTTCCCAATCCTGAGCCCAGTCTAGCTCAACGTTGGGCAAATAGGAAGCTGCAAGTCCATGACTCTGGACAAGGTTTTTTACCTCTCGCTCTTGGACCCTCGGTTCAGCTCCAACTTCCAGAAAACTCATGTTGGAGTTGTACAGTAAGCATCCTTCAGAGCCTGTCTAAGGTAGGGGTTACTAAAACCGACAATCAACTCGACTCGTAATACTTCATCCAATGGTCACAGTCTTCTTAGTGACATGAACTGTCACTTCCTGTAAAGTGTTCACATACTGGCCCTACAGGGTGCTTTACACGAGACGATCTATCGTGCGATAGATCATCGGGGTCACAGTTTTTGTGACGCACATCCGGCATCACTTGCAACGTCGGGCTGTGTGACACCTCCGAGCGACGCACTATCACTCACAAATCGTGAGTCATGTACTCGTCGCTCGGTTTCAAAATCTCGTTTATTTAAAATGGCGCCAGTTGCTCATCGTTCCCGGTGTAGCACACACCGCTCCGTGTGACACCCCGGGAACGATGAACAGCAGCTTACCTCCGTCCCGCAGCACCCGCCGGCTATGCGGAAGGAAGGAGGTGGGCGGCATGTTTACATACCGCTCATCTCCGCCCCTCCGCCTCTATTGGCCGGCCGCCGTGGGACGTCGCTGTGACGCCGAACATCCCTCCCACTTCAGGAAGTGGATGTTCGCCACCCTCAGCGACGTCGCACGGGAGGTAAGTACGTGTGACGGGGGGTTTATGACTTTGTGTGCCACGAGCAATCAATTGCCCGTGATGCACAAATTACGGGGGCGGGTACGATTGATCGTGAAATCGCACGATCGGTCGTCCCATGTAAAGCAGGCTTTAGTCTCTCCTTCCCTTTGAACGGACAATTTCTGCCTATAGGCTCTTGAGATATAAATTTGGTACTGGCAGCATCACTTTTGCTTGAAGATATTAAAAAGGTTGTCTCACTCTGAACTGAAACCCCCCTCCCCAGCATTCTGTGAAATAGTAGATAATATTTTACCAATGTGAAGTAGGAGATTGTGTATGAATAGGTAAAGAAGAAGGAGTAATCTTCAGCTCACCTGTTGCCCGGACTACTGATCCTTGCGGGTGCCTGGAATCCACCGGTGGTTCCCAACCGGTCAGGAACATAGAAAGGAGAGAGGAAAGGTTCCTTTCCTCTCTCCTTTCTATATGAATAGGTAAAACCTGTAGAGTAAATGGTCTTTTATCTACTTTCATGCTCAGTTTTAATATATTTTCCCGCATCCATTACTTATATGCTGTACCTAGACATCGTTGAACACCCATTTCCTTTAGTTTATTGTTGAAATGGAAAATATCTGTAGTGAAACGAGAGAGTTTTTGCTTTAAATACAGAAGGATTTCTAGACATATCACTGGCTGTTTTATATTGCAATTAAAATGGGCCTTTTATGCAAACTGCAAACAGACATAAACAGTGTCACTCAAATATAATAAAATGTCTTCTCGGCCAATGGCCACATCCTTGAAGCAGGCAATATACAGGAGAAATAAGAATGGGATTACAATGCAGATAAACATTATTCATGATTAGAGCACGATGTAATAAATTGGCACTGATCTCATGGGTTATTGCCAATGGTTTTATTAAAACTTCTTGCCAGCACAATCTATAACTGTAAAGTCTCCGTCCTATGTTCTGTAACTGCTTAGCTGCACATGACATGAATCCAACAACGTATTGCATTAAGCGAGCAATTAAACTCCTTGTAACGGAATCCGGCTCAGGAAGGCATTGGATTCAAGGTTAATTTGGAAAAAATATGAAGTGTTATCAAGTTATTTGTGAGACAAAGCAAATACCCCGAATACATTTATCCTCATAACCGAGGTCAGATTTCATTACACACCAGACGTTCATCGTCTGCATATTCTGAAAGACGAGGAGCACAGTCAAGTGTCAGACAAAGTGATAGAATTGCCCTTACTTGGCGGCAACTTACCATTTCAAGTGACCGCATATTTTTGGGACACTTAAAAGAGTTGTCAAAACGTAGTTTCATATATCCTTATGGGGAATTCAGAATGAATATAGGGGAGCTCCATATCCCCAGGATCATAATATAGTCATCACCTTGATGGGTGGATCTGGAAGACTTACCATGTCCTTTAATGCATTAATGAGAAATCACATTGTTTGGATGGCCACTGTGTAATGCTTAATGTCCCCTGTAGTGGCGCTGCAGGGAACTACAACATTTACTGGCAGATTTCTTCATCTTTTTCATGGGGGTCCCAGAAGAGGGACACTTTGTGAACAGCGTATTCTCAAGGCATTCTTCTAAAAAGTCAAGATTGTCCATATCAGAGAGTAATTTCATAAACAAAAGCCACTGTATAGGCCCTGTTTAATCCCTAAAGGTCTTGGAAAACTTATTTTTCCATTTTTTTTTTGCTTAATCGCATTCTTAGGGCATGTGCCCACGATCGGTGTTTGCTGTGTTTTGGATGCAGCATGCTTCAGCTACATCCAAATCACTGTGTTGTAGAGTACAAGCATAGTGGATGGATTTCCAGAAATCCTGTGACCACTGTGCTTGTTTTTTCCGCAGCAAATACTGACCTGTGGTGCGTGTTTCCAGACCACAGCATGTCAACTATTTGCTGCGGATTCGCATACGTCTTCCGTAGGGAGAACACAAGCGAGAGACCGCAGCACTCTGAACCCTGATTGTGGGTACGAACAGCTACAATGTCCTGCATTCTCCTGTGGAGGAGACTCGCGGCATCGCAGGTCTGGACCCGCTGCGTCCAGGACACAGTCAGTCCTGAACGTGGGTGTACCGCCCCGTGCTCGGCAGCCGAGACGCTCGGATCCGGACCTTCAGTATGTGGCTCGAGGGTCTCCGGACCCGGGGGTCTCGCGTTCACTTCAACTAAAGGGGAGTTATGGTTTGGGGATGTAGATGTACGGCCGAAGCCGTGTTAAGTTCGTGACACCACCCAGGGGATGTGGTGAAGGTAGACACCACCGCTGCAGTTACGGGGCACCCGGGGGAGATGTTGCGCAGCAAGTTGTTAACGCCTCCGTGGGCAGGTTTGGTGGCCCTGGGACCCGTTGGGGGTGTTTGGCGGTGCAGTGAGATGGGCGACCGGAGGTTGCTGATGTACTCACTATTAGTAAACACACGAGTCTCTGGTAAACCAAGGTGATGGTAGTTGGTGCCCGCAGCCGACTGCGGTCCGGTCCCCCACCCGGCTGGTGGTCTCTGTCTTTCTCCCGCACCTGTGTTGGATGGTGGACTGCCTGTGCTTGCAACTTCAGGAGTTTGCTTCCGACTTGTTGTTGCCTAAGGAGCCCTTTGCCCGCAGACGCTGGCCCATGGGATCTTTGAGCCGTGGCGGTGGCCGTTTATCACCCTCGTTGGGCTGTTGCCTTCAGTCGGGACTTTGGGTGGGACAGGACCTCTAGTCCTGGCCGCAATCAGTTAATTAGCTAGCCCCCAGTAGCTTCTGGACCTAGCTTCAGGGTCTGAGTACCCCCCTTTGTGCTTCGGTTTCCGAGTTGGTTCCCCGGGTCCGTACGGGTGGGCTACAACCCTGTCCCGGTCCACCTCACTTCCACCGAGCCATCTTCCCGGCTCCTGCAGACGGAGACTGCCATCTACCTCCTAGCCAAAGGTGCCAGGGCTCCTACCCCGGCACCTGATCAAATTGGTTTCTCTCCTCTGCTGGATCTGCACACAGCTCCAGCTCACACACCTCTCCAACTTGAACTCTCAACCTTCTCTGCTTTACTGTTTACTTTCCTGCCCCAGGCTATCTGAGACTCCTCGGTGGGCGTCTTCCAACTGCCTGGTTCCGCCCCCTGGTGTGTCCATCAAGCCCTGAGGGGGTGACTAGGGTTTTAATGTTTGGCTGAATGTTACCTATGAGTGACAGGTGTAATGCGGGGCCCTATTTGTGACTACCTGGCCCAGCCAGGGCGTCCCATTGGGCACATACCCTTAGAGTCGTAACTTTTTATTTTTTAACTGGTCTTGGAATATCAGTGCTGTTTTTTGCATATTGAGGTCTACTTTTTAGTATACATTTTTCAGTCCAGAGAAGCTAGTGATCAACAATATTTTTTTTCCCAATTTTTGTGGGGGTTTTTTCCATAAAATCCTCGAAACACCCTAAATTAAATTTTCTATTGTTTTAAATGATTGAAACACTTACATGAGCAAAGGAGCTAATGAGTTAATGTGAAAGTAATTTCAATGTTAAATGATTTTCATAAAAACTGTGTTGAATTATTATTAATGATTGTTTATTCTTTTTTATTCAGATTAAATCCCACAAGGGGACTTTTAATTTTTACTTGTTTGTTATATACACACATGCAGGGAGAGACCTGTCAATCGAAGGCAGCGGGCGGGCAAACGTGATCGACTAGTCTCCCATGGAGCAACGTTTCAGAGTCAAACATACCTGGCTGAGATCATACAGCAAGTATCAGCTGTAAATAAAAAAAATATAAAAAAAGAAAATGTATTACATCATCTAATCTATTAAAATATGACATTATGTACCGTATATCAAAATGACAGAATTACTCTTTTTGTTTAGTTATCCCACAAAAAAAATTAATGAAATAAAGAAAAACATAAATATATTTAAAACCATTATGTAATTGTGCTGAGTCGCAGAATAGTGAACGCCATGAAAACAATACCCAAAAACAATAAAAAAATTAGTTTTTCCATTCCATTAGAAAAATATTTTATTTTCCATTTTTCAGTGCAATGTATGTTAAATTAATTATGGCATTAGAAATTACAAATCAAACGGAAACAAAACAAGTCTTGGGAAAACTGGAATAAAGAAACAAAAGCAAAAAAAGCAAGCAAGCAGCCCAGTAAATGACACATCACTGGAATCAGGGTCTCTACCCCTATATCATGCTGGGGCAGCAGCAAAAACATGGTGACAGATGTACTTTAAATAGCACCATTTTGGCTTTACATACAATTCATTAACAAATCCAGGTTTTCAAAAAGGGATAGTCGTTTATTTTATAAAAAAAAAATCACATATAAAAAAGACTAAAGGCCGCATTACACGCTGCAATATCGTTACCGATATCGCTAGCATGCGTACCCGTCCCCATCGGTTGTGCGACACGGGTAAATCGCTGCCCGTGCCGCACAACATCGCCCAGACCCGTCACACTACTTACCTGCGTCACAGCGACGTCACTAAGCGGGCGCCCAATAGAAGCGGAGATGAGCGGCCGTAACATCCCGCCCACCTCCTTCCTTCCTCATTGTCGACGGCCGCAGGTAAGGTGAGGTTCCTCGTTCCTGCGGTGTCACACATAGCGATGTGAGCTGCCGCAAGAACGACGAAATACATCGTACATGCAGCAGCAACGATAATTGGGAAGAGGGGGGCATGTCACCGATTAGCGATTTTGCACGTTTTTGCGACGATTCAAAATCGCTCATAGGTGTCACACACAACGACATCGCTAACGGGGCCGGATGTGCGTCACAAATTCCGTGACCCCAACGAGATTGCTTGAGCGATGTCGTAGCGTGTAAAGCGGCCTTAAGAGATGGGTAATAAAAATATACCCCAATGCTGTTTAGGCGTTTCAAGGCTACATGCCTCTTAATCATGTAGCCTTGAAACACATAAACCGCATTGGGATATATTTTCCATTTTTGAAGAGCTGGATTTTCTCTGGATTTTTTTCTAGATTTTTTTTCTGTATTGCTGCAACCTATTATCCGTCACACTCAAGGGAACAGGTGAGCTGGACTTTTCTTCTTGAATTTTATATACAATTCATTGTATAACATTTATTTGTTTTGAAGGTAAAATCAAACATCTCTTATGCCATTGTTTTATGGGATTTACTTTTACAGTGCTCACTTTGTTAGGCCTTCTAATGCCATGTCAACCCTATTGAACGCCACAGTTATGTATTGGGGTGCCTACGGCCTTACTGAGGAAGTCCTCCACCTGTATAGAAACCTGATGGCACTGTAACTATTTCCTTTGATGTCCTGTACATTTAAAGTATCTGCTGCTAAAACTTTGATGTTAAACCCTATAGGTCCACTTTACAAGCCTATCCCTTGATGAAAATTGTTCAAGCGGCATAAGGACACTACATAAAAAAGGCAAGTGGTATGACTGATTAGTGTATACCAGAAAGTAAACCAGCTAAAAACCTCTTTATATTATTTATTTATTTTTTTTTAAAGTTATAGAAAGGGGGAAGTGAACAATAGATTAAAGTAAAAATTTAAAATTAGGAGTCCTCTAAATAAATGTAGGTAAGAGTCTAAAGGGTGCTTTACACGCTGCGACATCGCTAACGATATATCGTCGGGTTCACGTCGTTAGTGATGCACATCCGGCGTCATTAGCGACATCGCAGCGTGTGACAGCTAGGAGCGACGATCAACGATCGCAAAAACGTCAAAAATCGTTGATCGCTGACACGTCGCTCCTTTTCATAATATCGTTGGTGGTGCATGCCGCTGGTTGTTCGTCGTTCCTGCGGCGTCACACATCGCTATGTGTGACACTGCAGGAACGACGAACATCTCCTTACCTGCGTCCACCGGCAATGAGGAAGGAAGGAGGTGGGTGGCATGTTCCTTTCCTCACATGCCAGAGGTGCCATGAGACTGCGCTGGAGAGTGGAATGAGCTCCAGCCAAGCCTACTCATCAAATGGTTACATGTGACGTCAGTGCCTTCTGAAACACAGAATGTGCTCCAATGTACAGGATGGCATCAGTGGACGCAACCTGGGCTCAAAATAGGCGCATGTTCAGCCTGTGTCAAGATTTCTCAATATAACATACAGTAGATGGGACAGGGGAAGTAGCCTACTGATGTGGGAGCTAAGTTATAGCGAAAAAGTAAATTATCTATATATATAATTGCCTTATTCTGTCTGTCTGTCTGTCTGTCTGTCTTGCTCCAAAATTGTGTTACGGTGACACAAAGCTGATTGGCCGCTGGGCTCGCCATGGCCCCGCCCCCCCGCACGGATTGGCCGCTCGCCTCGCCTCGGCTCCGCCCCCCACGGATTGGTCGCTCGTCTCGGCCTGGCCCCGCCCTCCGCATGGATTGGCCACTCGCCCCGGCCCTCCGCACGCATCGGCAGACATAACCTTGCGCTGCTGGGATCGTGACGGAGCCGGTGAACGCTGGTAACCATTATACACATCGGGTAACTAAGGTCCCTTAGTTACCCGATGTGTATCATAGTTACCAGTGTACACCGGCTCCGTCAGGATCCCAGCAGCGCCAGACATAACCTTGTGATGCTGGGATCTTGACTGAGCCGGTGAACGCTGGTAACCATTATACACATCGGGTAACTAAGGTCCCTTAGTTTCCCGATGTGTATCATAGTTACCAGTGTACACCGGCTCCGTCAGGATCCCAGCAGCGCCAGACATAACCTTGCGATGCTGGGATCTTGACGGAGCCGGTGAACGCTGGTAACCATTATACACATCGGGTAACTAAGGTTCCTTAGTTACCCGATGTGTATCATAGTTACCAGCGTACACCGGCTCCCAGTACACATGTGCAGGGAGCCAGCATTATACTCCTCTCCCCCCAGGACTACTCCTCCTATTATAGTCCTCCTATTATATTCCTCTCTGAGTATAATAGGAGAACTATTATAGCATGGGGGATGTAGCACGATGGGGTGCGCAGCATGGGGGATGTAGCACGATGGGGGGTGCGCAGCATGGGGGATGTAGCATGATGGGGAGTGCGCAGCATGGAGGATGGAGCACGATGGGGAGTGCGCAGCATGGGGGATGGAGCACGATGGGGAGTGCACAGCATGGGGGGTGGAGCACGATGGGGAGTGCGCAGCATGGGGGGTGGAGCACGATGGGGAATGCGCAGCATCGGGGATGGAGCACGATGGGGTGCACAGCATAGGGGATGGAGCACGATTGGGTGCGCAGCATGGGGGATGTAGCACGATGGGGGGTGCGCAGCGTCGGGGATGGAGCACGATGGGGAATGCACAGCATAGTGGATGGAGCACGATGGGGTGCGCAGCATGGGGGATGTAGCACGATGGGGGGTGCGCAGCATGGGGGATGTAGCACGATGGGGGGGTGCGCAGCGTCAGGGATGGAGCACGATGGGGAATGCACAGCATAGGGGATGGAGCACGATGGGGTGCGCAGCATGGGGGATGTAGCACGATGGGGGGTGCGCAGCATGGGGGATGTAGCACGATGGGGAGTGCACAGCATGGGGGATGGAGCACGATGGGGAGTGCGCAGCATGGAGGATGGAGCATGATGGGGAGTGCCCAGCATGGGGGATGGAGCACGATGGGGAGTGCGCAGCATGGGGGATGGAGCATGATGGGGGGTGTGCAGCACTGGGGATGGAGCACGATGAGGAATGCGCAGCATAGGGGATGGAGCACGATGGGGGGTGGGCAGCATGGGGGATGGAGCACGATGGGGGGTGCGCAGCATGGGGGATGGGGCACGATGGGGGGTGCGCAGCATGGGGGATGGAGCACGATGGGAGGTGCACACCTCCCCCCAACACACACACACAACACACCACACACACACTGGGAACCACAAATACCGCCATACACAGACACCCACACACACAGACAACGCCGCACACACAACACCCAACACACAAACACCGTGGCATACATAAATATACGCACATACCGCGCAACACACACATTGCACAAAACACACCACACAAACCGCGCAACACACACACACACAACGCTACAGACACACAGCGCTCCACAAACAACGCAACACACGCAACACACATACAACACCGCTCTCACCCCCCGCCACACCCAGACAACACCCAGAACATGTACAGCCCCTACACAAACACTTGGTAACTACACACAACAACATCTATATATATATATATATATATATATATATATATATATATATAACAAAAATCATACATTAACTACACAATACGTAAATTCTAGAATACCCGATGTGTAGAATCGGGCCACCTTCTAGTATATAAATATAGGTAGACTGTGTCTACACCTAACACCCAAGTTTCTGCCATATATGTAAAACAGAAATTTTAGTCATTTCAGCTCTTAGCTTACCAAATGGTCAGCACAAATCGACCAGCGCAGCCCAAAAGGGCCTATACGCTTAGGCTAGTATTTCATAAACAGCGAAGGCCATATATAAATTAATATATTCTAGATTGTAAACAAAAATTGCATGGCTAGTCTATATATGCACTGGGGAAAAGGACAAAACAATTTCCCACAGGAAAGGTGCCAACTTCAAAAGACATTGTAGACAAGGAGAACAAAGAAGAAAAATGGCACAGGGTATTGCAAAAGAAGATATAAATTTTATTAGAAAAATCATTAAAAATATTAATCTCACAAGAGTCACAATATTTGCAATATAATATCAAAAAGGATGAAATCACAGGGTCATGGATGGATGAAAACTCACAAATGTAATGTTGAACACAATTGTAATAGTACAACCCTAACCGCCACAAAGAGAGAGCCCTGAAGTAAAGATGGTACTATACTCCACAATGTTACAAATTGGGTAGGTATGCGTTTGAACCACAAAGTGGCAATCAAATAGTAGAAAAATGCCCTAAGGATGGAAAGGGAAGGAAACGTGGAATTGAGGAGTCCTATGTAGTCGTGTGGAGGTGATCACAGAAAACCCTCTATGGGTGCACCACTGGTAGTCCACAAAAAGAAAAAAAGATGGGTAGGAATTCAAAAGGCCCAGATGCATAAGCCTGTATGGAACAGGGAATGCCGAAGGGAAAAAGAGAAAAAATGAGAAAAATCATGGATGTTGCGGGCTAACAGTGGTGCATCCAGGAGGGGTAATGAAGACAGTCGTGTAGCAGAGAGGTATGGAGTGGTGTCATGAACTTGATTAAACAGTAAAAAACAGGAATGATGGCACTATCACCTGCGCAGTAGGCAAACAGGAAATAAAGGGCTCAGTTTCAGTTGTGTGTGCGCCGATTTAAATAGTCATGGAATGAGAGGTAAGGCAGGAATAGTAAAATTAGACCAAATTCCTGATCACCCACACACAACTGAAACTGAACACTGACTGATGGTGTGGAGTGCAAAGAATATATCAACAGGAGGGAAAAACGTAACTCGGGTGCACCGCTGACACTATCACCTATATAGTGGACAGGCGAAAAATGAGTGGAAAAATGGAAAGCTCAGGAACAGTTGTACATGCGTTGATTTAAATAGTCATGGAGCAAGAGGTAAAACAAATTGAAGGGTTTGACCAAGTTCCCAATTAGCCATGTACAACTGGAACTGAGACTAGGCACTAGCTGATGGTATGAAGGAGTATCAGCGGAAGGAAGTAATGCACCTAAGGTACCTGCTGACAAGGATGGGCACTGAAAGTATGCCTACCGTGGAGGCAAGGGGGCACACCAAGAGGTGAAAAATCCCTGTAGTGAAACTGAATACAATGATAATAGACAGGGTAGTAACAAAGTTGCCCACATATAGGGCAAAGGAAAACCACAACCAGCCAAGAGTCAAGGGTCAGTTGTGTATGCTAATGAAATGAAGTGTTAAAAGAAGCAAAAGTAAGGGTAATAGTAAACCACAATCATAATCAGCTGTACACAACTGAAGCCAGACGCAGGAGGTAGTGAGGAGGAATACCAGACATGTCAGCGGGGAGGAATGAAGTGCCAAGAATGCATCGCTGGCATGAAGGAGGGCTAAATTAAAGATTGTACCTAGTGTGAAGGCAGAGCGTGGCGGCAGGTGAGCGGTCCCAACGTCCGTTTCGCCAGAGCGCTTTTTCGAGAGAAGTAATGTTCTTGAATAGCGCTGACACCTCATAAAGGGTCAGCGTAGGTGTAAGTAATCACGATAGTGGCCGCAATTGCGCATGCGCCGGGGGCGGAGGCCAGGGGGCGGAGGAGGTAAGCGCCACCATGCACACGGCGCATGCGCGGGAGGATGCACGTCTCCATGGCTCCCACGCATGCGCCCAAAGTGGACACCACCATAATACACCTTTTTGAGTATACTGGCTTTAACCATCTCATGAGCACAATTGTTTGTTGTTTTTAATCCTTTTAATCATGATTATATTTTTCTCATTTTAATTTTTCTTTGTGTGTGATTTCCATATAGGTATTGCATCTTCATCTTTGGAACCTGCATTCCTCCTTTCTCTTTTCATCTGGCCTATAATCTTTTTCCATTGGTGGACAACATGAGAAACATTGAAGATCGCACAAGCTACACATGTTTTGCGCTCTTTATTTTGCCATATGATACAGATTTGCTTGCTCCTACTTCTGTAACCTTACCAACACTATCCATACACCTCCGTTATTCTGCTTTGTATTGATTGTGTCCGCGCGCGTCTGCCGGTCAGCTGACTGCCAGGGGGGCGTTGTTTGGTGGTGTCCACTTTAAGCGCATGCATGGGAGCCATGGAGACGTCCGTCCTCCCGCGCATGCGCCGTTTGCATGGTGGTGCTTACCTCCTCTGCCCCCTGGCCTCCGCCCCCGGCGCATGCGCAATTGCGGCCACTATCGTGATTACTTACACCTCTGCGCTGACCCTTTATTAGGTGTCAGCGCTATTCAAAAACATTACTTCCCTCGAAAAAGCGCTCTGGCGAAACGGACGTTGGGACCGCCCACCTGCCGCCACGCTCTGCCTTCACATTAGGTACAATCTTTAATTTAGCCCTCCTTCATGCCAGCGGTGCATTCTTGGCACTTCATTCCTCCCCGCTGACATGTCTGGTATTCCTCCTCACTACCTCCTGCGTCTGGCTTCAGTTGTGTACAGCTGATTATGATTGTGGTATACTATTACCCTTACTTTTGCTTCTTTTAACACTTCATTTCATTAGCATACACAACTGACCTTTGACTCTTGGCTGGTTGTGGTTTTCCTTTGCCCTATATGTGGGCAACTTTGTTACTACCCTGTCTATTATCATTGTATTCAGTTTCACTACAGGGATTTTTCACCTCTTGGTGTGCCCCCTTGCCTCCACGGTAGGCATACTTTCAGTGCCCATCCTTGTCAGCAGGTACCTTAGGTGCATTACGTCCTTCCGCTGATACTCCTTCATACCATCAGCTAGTGCCTAGTCTCAGTTCCAGTTGTACATGGCTAATTGGGAACTTGGTCAAACCCTTCAATTTGTTTTACCTCTTGCTCCATGACTATTTAAATCAACGCATGTACAACTGTTCCTGAGCTTTCCATTTTTCCACTCATTTTTCGCCTGTCCACTATATAGGTGTTAGTGTCAGCGGTGCACCCGAGTTACGTTTTTCCCTCCTGTTGATATATTCTTTGCACTCCACACCATCAGTCAGTGTTCAGTTTCAGTTGTGTGTGGCTGATCAGGAATTTGGTCTAATTTTACTATTCCTGCCTTACCTCTCATTCCATGACTATTTAAATCGGCGCACACACAACTGATCCTGAGCCCTTTATTTCCTGTTTGCCTACTGCGCAGGTGATAGTGCCATCATTCCTGTTTTTTACTGTTTAATCAACTTCATGACACCACCCCATACCTCTCTGCTACACGACTATCTTCATTACCCCTCCTGGATGCACCACTGTTAGCCCGCAACATCCATGATTTTTCTCATTTTTTCTCTTTTTCCCTTCGGCATTCCCTGTTCCATACAGGCTTATGCATCTGGGCCTTTTGAATTCCTACCCATCTTTTTTTCTTTTTGTGGACTACCAGTGGTGCACCCATAGAGGGTTTTCTGTGATCACCTCCACACGACTAAATAGGACTCCTCAATTCCACGTTTCCTCCCCTTTCTATCCTTAGGGCATTTTTCTACTATTTGATTGCCACTTTGTGGTTCAAACGCATACCTACCCAATTTGTAACATTGTGGAGTATAGTACCATCTTTACTTCAGGGCTCTCTCTTTGTGGCGGTTAGGGTTGTACTATTACAATTGTGTTCAACATTACATTTGTGAGTTTTCATCCATCCATGACCCTGTGATTTCATCCTTTTTGATATTATATTGCAAATATTGTGACTCTTGTGACATTAATATTTTTAATGATTTTTCTAATAAAATGTATACCTTCTTTTGCAATACCCTGTGCCATTTTTCTTCTTTGTTCTCCTTGTCTATAATATAATCTAGAGTAGTCAAATGAAACTGCTAAACCTGAGTTGTTCATTTTTAGCCCCCCTGGTGTCACTGACTCAAGCCAGAAGATCCATCTTGTTTCGCGCTGCAAAAACTTCCTGTACCAGTCACCCAATCTTCCTGAAGGAGGAACCAACTGTTAGTGTCACCATTATGTTTCTGTATGACATGATGTGAAAAGGGAGTCTCTCTGCCATTTCTGATATCACCCAAGAGCTTCCTGATACGGATACAAAGTTGCCTTTTGGTCTTTCCTACTTAATTCATATGATACAAACATGTACAAATATAAACAACTCAGGATGATTTGCAATTAGCAAATTGCCTAGTGGTATAATTCCAGCCAGTGACAGCACTTTTGAAGGTTTTAGATGGTGTGATGTGTGACGCCCCTAAAGCTTCAGTCACCACAGGGTATTGTATCTCACTTAAGGTGCAGTACTCATCCCGGGTAAGGAAGAGGTTAATCACTGGTGTTTATCACAATCCATCACACACAGCCAGGTAGTGAGTCAGCTAGTTTCACTCACACACAGTTTAGGTGCTTTCCCACTAGGACTTTCCGGTTACTAGGACAACAGCCTGGGAGGCAGAGGGAGACTGGGGAAGTGAGAGGACACACAAAGATTCACCTCAGAAGAGTCTGGGACAGGAGATAACGTGGTCACTGAGGGGAGTGCTTCAGAGCTTACTCAGGACTAGCGCTCAGGGGAGTGCTTCAGAGCTCCCTCAGGGAGAGAGGAGAAGATTCACAGAAAGGAACATAGTGAGACACAGGAGTTACCAGGTCGCTGAGGAGAGAGCTTGATTTGCTTCCTCAGGACCAGCGCAGTAAGAGTGCAGAGCCCTACGGTGGTGAATACTTCACGCTTTATCATCAGAATCCGCCGGGAGAGGGGATTGCACGTCTCTAAGCCCACCTAAGTGCCCGGGGCAAAGCAGCAGATAGAGCCAGGAGCCGGGACCACGGTCCGGTCCAACAAACGGCTCACGCTGCCTGCTATACGAGACAAGACTTAAACACAGAACAGGAGTCCCTGTAGAGCTTTATGTCACAGGAATTCACCATATAGCACAAGGAGGAAAGGTCTCACAGTTCATAACACCAGTAGTGGCCTCCAAACTATCCAGGATCGACTGGAGCCCATCACTGTGGAAACCGGCACTCCAAGGGTGACGACATAAAAGTGAGTAAAGTGAACTTTGACTGCAGCCTCGTTGTCATCCCTATCATTGTCGGCACCGTCCCCCTGCGCTCCTCCGCCATCGGCTACTACTACCACCATTATCCTCCATGGGGCCTAGCTCTACCCGTGTAGAGCTGAAACACCCGAGCTGTGTTACCATCCACCCCAGAAGAGAGAGACATCCCGCAGCGGCGGCTCTCCTCATAGCCGCATATCACAGGTGGTGTCACAGGACAACTACTCCCTTCATCACCACCATCCCCCCAATCATTCTTGGTTGACACCGCAGAATCACAGAGCCGGGCCAGGCCACTGTGACAGAACAAAGTTCCCCAAACACCAGTCCGGTGAGGAGTAACCCCCAAGACCACGCGGGCGCGTCATAATGAATCAGCAGAAGCTGCATGAACCCCATCTATACATGCCTATCAGCCTCCGGTCAAATTAGGTAGGTGTTGATTTGGGAGGTATAAAGTGACTGTTTGACAAGGTGGTCACATAAGGACTTCCCTCTCCTAAACATAACAGATGGAATCTCTGAAATAGAATTACCAATATCTGGGTCTGCCTTTAGTATGCCCCCAAATCTTCTTGCTTTGGGGACAAGGAGGATGGGTTTATCAGGGACATCTCAACCTTCGGGTGCTAACCTTCTCAGTAAGATACGGACATGGTTAGGTCTCAATTAGGGTGACATAGACCCTTACCAACATTTACTTAGTGGACTTCTAAATTGTAATTTTTACTTTAGTGTATTATTGCTCACTTCCCCATTTTTATAACTTTTCATTAAATATATATATATGGGTTTTTAGCTGGTTTAATTTTGATCAGTGTATAGTACCAGATATGACGCCTGTATATATATACAGTCCCAATGTAACACTAGTCATGGTGCCTTCAGCCATTAGTGGTTACCTTCACCCAGCCTTCATGCCAAGAGCCATAAAGCCAACATGACTCTAGTGATAGAGCCTATAGGTCAAATGTTATTAGCCAAAATGTCTACAGTCATAGTGCCCCATAAAATAGTGCCAACCATTCATTATCATTTATTAAAGAATAGGGGTATTTACTTAGCAGAAGCTTTATATCATGTATAGCAGCATCACCGCTGATCCCAATGACTTGGCCGCAGTAGTCACATATTCAGTAGTTGTCATCACTGCAGCCTATAAATCATCTGTGGGAGAACCGTCACCAGAGCAGAGGATAGAGAACATGGCTAATCATATTGCTTTTACATAGGGCAAGGCGATGGGCTGAAAAAATTCAAGGATAAAAAAAACACTTTGAAGCAATTCTGTATACCATTTTAACATGACACAATATGGATTGGAGCAATAATATGTGTATACTACAGTAATTTACTATTTACATCTTACATTTATTAGGTTATTTTTTAGAATGCAAGACGCGATTGGTGGAGACATTTTTATCCAAAGGCATAAAAACAAAACAATTTTTTGCTTCACTCTAAGGGGGTATTCTATAATTTTAGTTTTGTTTTTTTTTCACACATTTGGAGCCACTGGCATAAGATGCACCAAATTCACGTGACTTAATGAATTAGGAGCATGTCCCTGGTGCCATGTGCTTCCAGCAGAAATGTCCTCCAGGCAGAGAATTCCACGTATGGCCCAAACAGGCGCACCTAGCCGCAATTGGTGTGAAAGCGACCATAAGTCACAATGACTTTTGCAAAAATATTGTCACTTATTAAGGTCTTTTAGGCAAGATTTCTGGCATAAAGATAGTAATGAATTGGCCCCTTTGAATCTTTTTTTTTTTTTTTTTTTTTTTTACTTTTTACAAAATGTATTCGTCAATTCAGTGGCATAACAAAAAAGTTTAGATTGGAGCCCCAAAAAGAGATAATGATGATAATGCCTATCTGTGGAATATGTTGATGCTATATAAGCAAGTAAAATAAATAAATAAGTAAATAAATGAGTTTCTATCAGTTGAGGTAGTAAAAATATAGATGCTGGGAAGCAGTGAAGAAATGGTTATAATGTTGTCAACACTGCCATCTAGTGGAGAAAAAGATTACAGACAGAAGAATGTCAATTCTTTTCCTAAAGTAACAAGAATATTTATTACTATTATTATCATTATTATGAATAATAATTAATTTTTAAAGTACTCATAATTCCAGGGTGCTGTATATATGAAGAGGGTTTATACAAGGAATATAAATATAAATTACAGTTTTTGTCACTCATTTAGTCGCCCAATAATTCCTACAGTGAGCTGCTCAGCTTACAACAAGACTGAAAATAAATATATTGTTAGTAGTTGTAGTAGTAGTAGTAGTAGTAGTAGTAGTAGTAGTAGTAGTAGTAGTAGAAGTAGAGTAGTAGTAGTAGTAGTAGTAGTAGTAGTAGTAGTAGTAGTAACATTTTTATCATTTTATTTTATTTTTATTATTGAAACTATAGCCCTGCTACACCAATTTACAGTATATAAATTTGGCCTCCCATTGAATTCAATAGTCTCGATATGTTTGCCGAACTTTTCGGCAAACACCGGGAGGCTCAGTAAAGATCAAGGAATAAAACTTTGAAGGGTTCACTCATATCTATTTGAAACCCCTACCGAGCATGTTTGGAACCTGATTTTTAGCCACTAAACATGCTGGAATTGACTTCCAATCACAGAAATGTCGTAGCCATCTTTGCTACTGGCATTACTGTAATTGTGAAGTGCAGTGAAAAGAAAAATGACTTACTAAGATTTCCCGCAGCTGTTACACTACTTCTGCGTCCGCTCATTAGATCTCATACATATGCACTGCTTTCCCTGCCCACCGTCTCTGCTGGTGTCTGTGAGTAGATGCAGTCAGACTGGTGACTTGCCAGCGTCTCTGATTGGCTGCTCTCACAGCTTTAAAAATACATAAATAAAAAAAAGTTGCAGAGTTCCCAGCACAGATAAAGCAGACGTCTACAGGTTGCATCATCCAGCCATATGTGGCCTTTTTTAAATAAATATTTTATTTAAAAAAAAAATGTGTGGACTCCCCGAATTTTGATACCTAGCCAAGATAAAGTAGACAGCTTGGGGCTGGTATTCTCAGCCAGGGGAGGCCCATGGTTATTGGGTCCCCTCAGACAAAAAATATCATCCCAAAGCCACCCAGAATGATTGCATCCATTAGTTATGACAATAACTTTACTCAGCTCATCCCGATCGCCCTGGTGCAGTGGCAATCGGAGTAATATAAGGGGTTATTGACAGCTGACACTAAGTCCTAGACTACTAATGGATAGGTGTCTATGAGACCCTCCATTACTAACCCTGTAAGTAAAAAAAAACAAACACAGAAAAATCCATTTTAAATAATAATAGTAATAATAATATTAAAAAAAACAACACCGTTTTTCACCCCTTGTTGAGGAGACAACTCTATTTCATCTTACATCTTTGCCTAGATGTCCTGGACAGTTTTCACCTCAACGCCCCTGGCATTTCTACTCAAGAGACCTTGCCAGAGTCCATGGATCCTCTTCCACTGGTGCAAGTGGTATAACATTCGACCTTGTGAGATCTTATGGAATTGCGTTAACTTGGGCCATCTGTTTTTAAGGGGTTATTAGCAGCTTGTTCCACGCAGGTTCAAGCACCTCACCAGCACTTGTCCTTTATTCACAATGGCCAGAGTGTGGGCAACTAAGAGTCCTGGTATCTCATCCACTCCTTCTGGGGGCTCAACCTGCACCTCCAACCATTTCAGCAGTACCTGAGCCCGGATCAGCATGGCGAGTACTGTCTGTCCCAAAGGCAGCGTCAAAATGGAATTGGGGGACACCAACACTTTTCCTTGATGTTTGGAGACAGCGGGTAACTTTTGGATCTGGCTCACCTGGATACGCTGCTGGAACGGTTTTCTACCTCAGTAATATTGTGCTGCTCGGGGCCGACCATGCCGTTGTTGTCCATCTTCCTTCAAAATGGTGTAGAGAAGGGGTTAACGCCGCGCATCAGCCAAAATGAAGATGTGGAAATGTTGATGATAATGAACTATCTTTTTATTCCATAGGTCTACACGTTTCGAGGTGAAAACCTCTTCTCTTCCCATTTTGAATGTTCATCCACGTGGGACTGCAGCAGACGCCAGTATCTCATGTGCACTAGTGGTTGTGACTTTCACAACCAAATTCAGTGAGTGTATAGTCCTATATACCGTACCTATCCATCTGGTATTACACTATTAGCGCTCCTTATTTTCAGATTTGCACATTGTTGTCCATCTGTCAGGAATGTCCCACCTCTATTAAAATGTTCATTCCCAGAGTCACAATAGGTCCCCCTCTACCAGAGCCTTTTGCCAGCATGATCCTTTTTCGTTCAAGGTTCAGTCCACAGATACGTTTCTTCATCCACACCACCTGAGCGATAAGTAAAGGAAACTAGTTAGCAGCCATCATTCGCATGATCAGCTCTTTTCTGGAATGGGCAACCTCAGGGAAATGCCTCAGGGAAATATTCTTCATGCAAGGTGGTTACCTGGGAACTTGTATCGATCAAGCATCAGATACTCCATCTATTAAAATTGGCTAATAACATGGGTCTCTCAGAAACTACACCTTTGGAGTATTCATCCTCCTCCAAAGAACTGTCAAACCCCACGGTGTACTCCTCAACTAGGGGTGCATTAGTTTAATGACCGCTGCCTCTGCTGGTTTTCTCGGGTTGGGCAATTTCTGGAGATACCATATGTCCTTTTCATTCAAAAGTTAAATATTCAATTCCGTGTTTCCAAAGTCTGCAGTACTCCTGATCTCTAGAGGCAGGTTAGTCCCAACTGTTCTCTGTTCATATTGAGGTGTGGTGTTTGGCTGAGCACGTTTTGCAGAAATTCCCCCCTGATTTCTCAGATCTCTTGCAACAACTCTCGAGCCCAGTCAGGCTCCACACTAAATTGGGCGCTACTTTATGGCTCTGGATCCCACTGATCAGGACTGGCGCCTCCCATTCTCGGACAATCAACTGATCTCAAAATACATCATCCAATGGTCCCAGTACTCTTTGTCAGTCTTCTTAGTGATATGGGCAGTCACGTCCAGAAACGTGTTCACGTACCGGGTCACAGTGTCCCTCTTCCCTCTAAACTCAATGGAATAGATCGATGTGCAGATTGCCTAAGTCAATGGTTGCATGTCTTCTAAAATTCTATTGATTGTAAACAAAAGACAATACAGAAGTTCAGAGCTATCAAATCACAGTTAGCACATTTCACAGTTAACCTCGACTGATCAAATACATGCAATCACTGAAGGTTATTATAAAAATAATCTCTTAACATTTAGACAAGAAAACTTAGATTTTCCATAAATCTATCAATGTTAGCGGTTCACTAAATGTGGCACTTTTTATTGCAATATGCTACATCAACAGTTAACTTTAGTAATTAGCTATTCTGTGTCAGAACCAATCGTCAAGACAAGAAGTAACGGCCTGGTTCACTTGGATGCTGGTTGAGAACAAATGTTCATTTTTCAGTCTCTCGTTCTGGATGTCCAATCTTTGGTGTTTGACCGCACAGTCTTATCCTCTTCTATTGATGGTATACAGTGTTTGGTCTTCAGGTTCCTCTAGCAATGGTGTTCAGTCTTTGAGTTCCTCTGACAACGGCATTCGGTCTTCGGGTTCCTCTGGCAATGGTATGCTGTTCTCAGGTTCCTTTGGGCTGAGTACACTTACTGATAATTCCACTGCAGACAACACGGACTTGCTCTGCTGCATATACATTTGTTCCCCTGGTAATTTTGGCGCCTTCTCACTACCGTCCCAGCCTTTTATATTTTGTAACTGCTCCACAGTTCTCACCTGACTCGGCATCCTCTTTTAACTCTTCTCTTGAGGAAACACACTACTGACAGATTGGTTCCTGGTGACCCTGGTTCTTTGGCAGATGGCAATGTAGGTGGTCCATTTGCCATGGAGTAATGGCAACAGTAAACAAGAGGTGTCAATTTCAATAAATATGGCAAGTTTAAACTGTAGTGAGTAATTGACTCAGTTTATATAAGTATATATTTTTTTAAATTTTATTTCAACATATACAAACTGGACATTATGTGCAAACATACATAATTATACAACATAACATAGGTGAAGAAAAAGACATAAACCGCACATAATCATACATATTGCCCTTGAAAATTGTTTACAATTTGTGGTAGAACCCATCTGCACCGCACCATGTAGTATTTTGAAGGCCTTAAAATAATGACCACCCTAGCATATTTATTTCACATCTTTATCTTTTGGATCCATAAAACCAGTGATAAATATATTCAGCAGTGGGTAAATAGCCCAGGGGACCATAAAACAAATGGTGTGTAAAATATAAATTTGCTTATCTAGTCAAAAAATATAATCAATTCCCCAATAAGGTCATGTTTAAGAAAACTGGTATAATAGCATAGTGCGTGATGTCCACTGCTATTACATTATCATATTGCCTACCATTTCCTACCATTTTCCATGTCCAGCGTTTTATGTTTGAAAATTGTATTTAACATTTCTTTCCAGTGACTGATGTCACAAGAAAATGGCCATGATCAATACCACCAAGAAAGACAGCAGCAAGCCTGAAGTGGTGATGTAACACCCAAGAAGCAGCCATATCTTAATATGGAAAGGCTATATTCCCATTATGGATCTCAGTCCTTGAGGGAATTCCTTTTGGATGTTTTAAGGTAAAATTCTATTGTGTAGATAAATTGTGCAGTGAGTGTAATTTTTAACATTGCAGATCGGGATCCAAAATACATGAGAGGGACATAGTCTTGGACTTGAGGGGGTGAAACCTGTTTTGTGGAGGCAGAAGCGGTTGCAGCACTGCCAGAAGACCAGAAGATCAAGGTTGGAGAACAAGCCCCATGCTGGCCTTGGATACCTCCCCCAAAGCAGGAACAGGCCCAAGGACATCCCAAGGAAAGCAAAACAACCCCAACAGCACCGCAAAATACGAGATATATAGTTAGATAGTTAAGTAATTGACTATTTATCTCACACAGTTTGGGAGGGTGGGGAGGAGGTATTTGGTTACATTCTGGCCCAGTACCGGCGAACATACCGGACCCATAAGGCTAGTTTCACACTTGCGCTATTTTGACGCAAACGGAATCTGTCACTAATGTAGTACAGTTCATTTATTTACAGTGGAAGCGCATTACTATGGCGCGTGTGTGTGTCATGCAGTACCCGCTTGTGTCCACACGATGTCGCGCTTCCACTGTAAATAAATGAACTGTACTACATTAGTGACGGATTCCGTTTGCGTCAAAATGGCGCAAGTGTGAGTGGGCCCTAAGGCTGCTTTCATCAAGATAATTGTGGATGTTGCTATACCCATGGTCATGGTCTGGGACAAAGCACCATCCTTGGGGCAGGATACACCACCATGAGCCAGCATATGGTCTTAGAAGCCTACATTCTTATGTGCCTCCATAGTCATAAGCCTACTCCCCCCCCCCAGCAACCTTCTTCCCTCATCCTCATCTTATGTTCCTCTACCTCATCTAGCACCCCAACCTCATGGTTCCCCCAGGAATGCTCCTCAGTCCACACGCCCTACAACTCATTATATTGTGTTTTCTTTTTTTACCTCTTTTCCTAATTAGTATGGCAACAGTTTGTTGGGGTTTTTTTCAAACGTTGTCAGTTGCCAAAAATAAGGTGTCTTTTCCGTGTATGGTTACTTACTGTAAAATAAAAGTGTAATCACTTTGACTATGACTTTTTTCTCTTTATGTTTTACACAATTCAGAGGTTTGTTTAAATATAATACACAACACACATTTTTTGGATATTAAAGTTTATAATATTTACAAAGCAACCTAACATACATCACCAATTCAAAACAACAGAACAGTCTTGCCAGAGAATTGAACCCTCCGATGTTACAAAATAATTTGAATATGTGACGCCCTGGGCAAGCCAGGGGTCACAGGTCATTGCACCAACACACCCTCCACCCCAGTTAGGCACACCAAAGCTACACAAAATCCTTGTTGCCTTACTCCAGAGGCTGATGTTCACACCAGGGGGTGTGCCAGGCGGTTGGCTCCGCCCACCGAGGAGTTCACAGCTCTGGAGGCAGGAAAAACCAGTAGAACAGTTAGGGACGTGAAGGAGTAAACAGCTAAGATGAGCTAAGGAAGTAAAAGTGAAAGGAAGTGAAGTGGAAGTGGTAGAGGAGGAGTAGGAGAAGTGGAAGGAAGGTGAAAGGTGACAGAAAGAAAGCCTGAAGTGAGTCCAGCTGTGTGCAGGACAGGGTCAGCAAGGTCAGCAACGGCGGTGACTGTCTGGAGGGGTGACCGTTTGGAAGTTCCTGGAAGGACCGCGGACGGGTGGTGACCCAGCGGTCTGGAGCAGCGTACCAAAGGACAGTCAGCACCAGGGCAGGGGCCTCTCGGACCCCGGCAAGGCTAGGAGTCGCCATAATTTGCCAAATCCGTCAGTGAAGGGGACGTAGATCCCCCAACAGCCAAGTCCCGATTGAAGGCAACAGCCCAACCATTGTAGTAGAAACACCGCCACCGCCAGGGCACCAGTTTCTCAGGGCCAGCGCCTGCGGGCAAAGAGTAGAGCTCCTCCGGTCCAGCTTGAAGCCGGGGAGCGGGTTACCGGTGGAAACCCATCGCTACCAACACAGAAACAAAGGTGCAAGGAAAAGGGACATCACCGTCACCTACTGGGAGAGCAAGTGCAGCCGTCCGGGGGAACCGTCTTTCCAGCCGTGTGGTTTACCGTAAAACTGTGTCAACGTCTCAGGCTGAGAGAGTACCACAGTGCCGCAAGGCACAGCGCTGCCCCCGCGTCCCTGCGCCCACCAGGCCCTGCATCTCCCATCCCATCACCGGACCCCGGGATCACCAACCCCTACCCACGGAGGGGCAACACAACAACTAGCTGCTCCCCCACCATCACTCCCGGGATCCCCACACCGAGCAGCGGTGGTGAAATCACCACAGCCGTGGGTGGCGTCACGGACAATAAATAATCCCCACACCCAAATACCCCTTTCACTCACGGGCGAGGAGTGCCGCTCGAGAACCCCCGGGATCCGGCCCACAGCTCGAGCCACCACTGAGCAGCAGCAGCCGCCGGACCCGAGCAGAAGGGGTGAGCGTAGTGTGCTGACACCCTCCTCCCCGCCCGCGACAAATACATTTCACAAACTTCTATAGCCGAAGGCTCACGGTATCTATGGGCAACAACTGGGCCAGGATTGGGGCCTTGCTCTCCACCATCATCCACAGACACTGTAAAATCATGCATTCAGTTGTAGTTATATCGTGTAGGGTAATACAAGCTTTAATTGCAGCATTATCATTTTGTTAACTTAATTGGAGGGTCCTCATCAATACCCTCCATTTTGCACACAAAATGCCAAAAGCACATTCCCCTAATCGCCGTACCCAATGCAAGCCTGTAATTAAAGATGTGGCAACAGTGGTCGATACCTCAGTGAAGTTAGGGCCTCAGTACATGTCTTGTCAGTTGGAAAGCCTCATCCCCAACCACTAGAGACAGGTAAAAGCTGTGGAGGTGCAATACCCAAATCATTATTCTGAAGCAGCAAACCCAGTATGGAACAATTGAAGATTTGAGAACCTCCAATTCTCCCATAGGCAGCAAGATCTACAATTACAAATGTGTAAGTGCTGTCATCCAAGGCCAACAACAGTACTGAAAAGTATTGTTTATAATTGTAGTATTGGGACCCTGAGATCAGCGGCGTCTTAACATGGATCTGTTTCCCATCCAATGCCCTTGGGAATTTGAATCTTTGGGAAAAGTCCCAGGCGATATGTTCCCAAACTTCTGTTTGGCATTACAGTTTGATGGAGTCTGTCTCAGATCTGCTGACAGGTGGCATGGACAATGACGGAGATGGTGGACTTCCACAGGAATGTAAGGCTGCATAGGAAAGACCAGTTGAAAAAAACGTAGAGGAGAGAATGCAACATGAAAATTAGGAAACATCCGTAATAATAATAATACATAACGTCTAAAAGGGATATAATTGGAATAATGTGCCACAAACAGTTGTATCCACCGTGCCACACTGACATCAACAATACGACACAATTATAAATTGCATATCTTCAAATTTGGGGGGACAGGATATAATTTGTTATGTGCACACAAATAAATATTATTGATTCTGCACAAACCTGCCCAAAATGTTGGAAAGGGGAAGAGCATGGCTTAATATTGTTTTAACGCTAACATTGCGACAGCCCAGATAAAATTATAAACATACATTTGTGGCTAGGCAAGTATACATGTAAACCAAAAAACATGTCATATGACATTACACTAAGACACACCATACGCTTCCATAGCAGTGGACTAGAAGAGCTGATTGAGTATTATGCCAGTTGTTTCACTTTACTGGCCAACAAACACATACAAGATTATCATTAATTAAACCTTAGTAGTCCGCCAAGGAGGTCTGTACCACCTCTACTTTTTTTCCGCAACATCATAAGGACAAACACTCATGAGTTCTAAAATTAGTAATTTACTTGGCGCAAAGTGTGAACATTTTGAACTAACAACATTTATTTTATTAAATGAAGTTACAAGTAACGTACAGTCTTGACCAAAAGTGTTGGCATCATGGAAATTGTTCCAAAAAATGCAGTATTTCTCACCAGAAAATTATTGCAATTACACATTTTGTTATACACGTTTATTTCCTTTGTGTGTATTGGCACACAAAAAAAACAGAGGAAAAAAAGGCAAATTGGACATATTTTCACACAAAACTCCCTACATGGTCCAAACAAAATTGTTGGCAACTTTCCAAAATTGAGGACAAACAACTTTTTTACCAGTGTGTCATACTCTTTCCAACTCATCTGTGACAAGTGGCAGGTATGGGCAATATGAAAATAACACATTAAACCAGATAAAAAGGGTAGAAGCTGACTCAATCTTTGCATTGTGTGTCTGTGTGTGTCACACTAAGGGGTACTTTACACGCTGCGACATCGCTAGCGATTGCTAGCGATGTTGAGCGCAATAGCACCCGCCCCCGTCGCTCGTGCGACATTTGGTGATCGCTGCCATAGCGAACATTATCGCTACGGCAGCGTCACGCACATACCTTGTGACCACCGAACAATCCCTCCTTCAAGGGGGAGGTTGTTCGGCGTCATAGCGATGTCACTGCGGCGTCACTAAGTGGCCGGCCAATAGAAGCGGAGGGGGCGGAGATGAGCGGGCCGTAACATCTCGCCCACCTCCTTCCTTCCTCATTGCTGGTGGACGCAGGTAAGGAGATGTTCGTCGTTCCTGCGGTGTCACATATAGCGATGTGTGATGCCGCAGGAACGACAAACAACATTGTACCAGTGGCAGCAGCGATATTAAGGAAATGAACGATGTGTCAATGATCACCGTTTTGAAACGATTTTGCGATCATTGATCGTTGCTCATTAGTGTTACACGATGCGATGTCGCTACCGGCGCCGGATGTGCGTCACTAACAACGTGACCCCGACGATATATCGGTAAAGATGTTGCAGCGTGTAAAGTACTCCTAACAATGAAGAACAGAAAAAGAAGAGAACTGTCTGAGGACTTTAGAACCAAAATTGTTGAAATATATCAACAATCTCAAGGTTACAAGTCCATCTCCAGAGATCCTGATGTTCCTTTGTCCACAGTGCGCAACATAAGCAAGAAGTTTACAACCCATGGCACTGTAGCTAATCTCCCTGGACATGGGTGGCAGGGAAAAAGTTGCAGTGCAGGATAGTGGATGAGCAGCCTCAATCAAGCTTCAAAGAAATTCAAGCTGTTCTGCAGGCTCAGAGTGCATCAATATAACATTTGAATTAAATGAAACGCTATGGCAGGAGACCCAGGAGGACCCCACTGCTGACACAAAGGCAAAAAAAAGCTAGACTGCAGGTTGCCAAAATGTATGTAAGCCAAAATGCTTTTGAAAAGTGTTTTGTGGACAGTTGAGGCCAAGATAGAGTTTTTTGGTAAAGCACATCATTCTACTGTTTACTGAAAACAGAATGGGTCCTACAAAGAAAAGAACACAGTACCTACAGTCAAATATGGTGGAGATTCAAAAATGTTAGGGGGTTGTCTTGCTGCCTCTGTCACTGGGTGCCTTGACTGTGTGCAAGGCATCATGAAATCTGAAGATTACCAAAGGATTTTGGTTTACAATGTAGTGCCCAGTGTTAGAAAGCTGGGTTTCCATCCTAGGTCATGGGTCTTCCAGCTGGACAATAACACCAAATATACTTCAACAAGCACACAGAAATGGATGGAAACAAAGCACCTGAGAGTTCTGAAGTGGCAGCAATGAGTCCGGATCTAAAATCCATTGAACACCTGTGGAGAGATCTTAAAATTGCTGTTGCCCATTTTGGGGGGTTTTGGGTGACATTATGTCCAATTTAATTTTTTTTATTTGATTTTTTTGTGTTGTACCAATAGACACAAAGGAAATAAACATGTGTATGACAAAATGTGTAATTACAATAAGTTTCTGGGATAAATACTTCATTTTATGCATTCATTTCAAGGGCGCATATACTTTCAGCCATGATTGTAATGCATTGGTTAAAAGCCTCTGAAGACTCTACTCAGCAGAAATACAATGCCTCATGACAGTATTCTGGTAGGGTAGCCCAGAATGAAGTGTGTCACCCTGGACAAGCCAGGGGCCACAGAGAACAACATCACAACACACCCCACATTCCCTGCAGGCACATCAAGGTCAGACACAAAACCCTTGTTGCCCTCCTCCAGGGGCTGATGTCCACACCAGGGGGTGGAGCCAGGTGGTTGGTCTCCACCCACCGAGGAGTTCACAGTCCTGGAGGCAGGAAAACCAGGAGATTAGTTTTGAGAGGTGGAAGTGTGAGGAGTGAAGTGGTAGGGAAACAAACAAAACTGACTGAGAGCGTCCGGGTGTGTGCCCCGGGCGAAACAGCAAGGTTGGCAGACGGCGGTGACCGTCTGCAGGAGTGGCCGATTGGAGTCTGCCGTAAGGACCGCGGACGGGTGGTGTCCCGGCAGTACCGGACCGGTACACAAAGAGAAGCCAGCACCAGTGGCAGGGGCCTTTCGGACCCCGGCAAGGCTTGGAGTCGCCGTGAATTTGCCAAATCCGTTAGTGAAGGGGACCTCCTGGGTTTCCAAACAACTAAGTCCCGATTGAAGGCAACGGTCCGACCGAGTGAGAGGGACACCGCCACCGCCAAGGCACCAGTTCCTCAGGGCCAGCGCCTGCGGGCAAAAAGGGGCTCCTCCGGCCCATATCCAAGTCGGGGAGCGGGTTACCGGTGGGAGCCCATTGATACCAACAACCGTATTTAGGTGCAGGGAAGAGACAGTCACCGCTAACTTGCAGGGAACAACAACACCGCAGCCGTCCGAGGGACCCGTGCAACCAGCCGCTTGTTTTACCGTGAACTGTGCCATCATCATTGGGCTGAGTGAGTACCTCCGTGCCGTGCGGCACAGCGCTGCCCCTGCGACCCTGCACCTCATCAGGCCCCGCAACCCGCCTGCCATCCTGTCCTACCCCATCACCGGGCCCCGGGACCACCAACCCCCCTACCCACGGAGGGGAGGACTAACAACTTAGCTGCTCCAGTCACCGCTCCCGGGAACCCCGTTCAGAGCAGCGGTCGTGTCACTAAAATCACCACAACCGTGGGTGGTGTCACGGACAATAACCAAATCCCCACCACCAAAACAAACCCCCTTTCACTCACGGGCCAGTAGTGCCGCTCGAGACCCCGGGATCCGGCCCACCACTCGAGCCACCACAGAGCAGCCGCAGCCGGACCCAAGCAGTGGGTGAGCGCAGCGTTGCCATCCTCCTCCCCGCCCGTGACAACTTGGCATCACGAACAGGATCTTACCGCTCTGCCATTGGGTAGAGGTGCGCCTTGTTACCGCCGGAGGTGTCCGGCCGAAAAATTTCAGAAGCCGCCATCTTTGGTGCGGAAAGTTCCCGCTCGAGCGTCTTCTCGAGTAGCGGAGGCGCGAAGGCCAAAACCCCGCCCCGATAAAGGAGGAGCCGAAAAGAGGCTAGGGGGACGAAATGGCGGATGGCTGCATGTGAGCGCGGCTATAAAAGCAGGGACTCCAGGACCCTGCGCCCATCTTGTTCCTGGGAGAGGCCGCCAGCAGGATGTTTATGCCGTCCCGAAGCACCGTGGCCCCCGCGCCTGGAACAGCGGCGTGGGTGGAAATCCGGACCGCACAGCTCTACCAAAGGCTGCAGGTCAAGATGCAGCTCCTCTTAGAGGAGTGGGAGACCGACATGGCAGAGGTCATAGCGACCGTGCGGAGACGCGAGGAGGAAGCTGCGGAAGGGAGGGTGAGTGACCCACGCCCCGATGCCCTTAAAGGGCCGGTCATCGCGGCTGCGGGACCCGGTCTAAACCCTCTCGCCCTGCTGCCTCCCTCGCCACCCGTCCTGGAAGCCGTGACCCTGCCACTAGGCCCGCTGCCACCACCACCGGTAGCGATACCCCGCATGTCCGCCCCGGCGGGCCGACCTGTAGCCGGAGCCCGCAGCCGACCGGAGGTGCTGCTGCCGTGGAAGGCCCTGAAGCCCGAACCGGAGGCGTCCCTCGAGAAATCCCCCAAGCCGGAGCCGCTGGACCGCTCCGTGAAGAAGGCCCAGCCGCGGAAAGCCCCTGTGCCCATCCCCCACGCCTCGGACGAGGTAGCGCCGGGTTGCCGTTGCAAGGCGGCGCCCAAGGCCACGTCACCGCGGGACCTTCTGCCCAGATCACCAGCAGTGGGCAGTGTCCAGAAGGTCTCGCGGGGCCCGACCCGTGCGCCGGAGCTCACAGCAGCCCCGTATTGGGACAGGGAGCCGGTACCGTTGGGCCTAGAAATTGAAGAGAGGGAAAGGAAGAAGGCGGAGTTGGTGGCCCGTACGATCTGGGAGAAGGAAAGTCTCCGCCAGGCAACCTTCCGTGTCCGAGGCCCGCTGTATGAGGGGCAGGTGAGGTTGATGTCCGCCGGGGCTATGGATTCATTTATGAACCGGGCCTGGAGGCCGAAGTTTTTATAGCCCGGCGGGATGTTAATGCTCACCTGCCAGAGGAGCACCCAGGCCGTAACCTGATGCCGGGAGATCTGGTGCAGTACACCCGGCACTGTGGGGAGAGGGGGTGGTTCGCCCTGGATGTAAAGTTGAGGGGCAGCCAAGAGGCCCGTGTGAGCGCCGCACCCCCTCCCTCAGGTGATGCAGAGGACTCTAAGTAAGGGCAGCGGAGCACCGTTGTCACCGTCCCCATTGGGACCAGCACTGTGTTTGTTTTGAAAAGTTTTGAAAGTTTATGGAAGATGATGAGAAATGGAACCGTGAAAGTCACCTGATTTGCAACATTGATTTGAAACCGGCCGTTGCCGGCACTGTTGTCCCCGTGGGGACCGTTTAAAAAGTTGCATAAGGAACTTCTTATGGACAAGCCTGAGAACTTGCAGGGCAACCACAAACATTAGTGGCTTGTAAATAATTGTTGTTGTTACAGCTTCCAACCGTTGCCACCTCCGGAGAGGCACACTGGAGGAAGGGCCCGCAGTGGAGCAGGCTGGGGCCCAGCCACCACAGGAACCGGTGGCTAACTTCTGGGGGTTCCAGGGGCTCCCCATGGACGTGGGTCCCCTGGAAAGGACAGAACCCGCTCGGGCAACTTGTGCAGGACTGGGGTCAAGGGGTGCTGCCTGTTTCTTAAGGGCAGCATCAGGGCCAGGTTGCTTGGGTGGGTGAGAGCGGAAGCCGTAACCGTTTGAAACCGTTCGAAACCGTTTAAGTAAGAGTACCTCCCGATGTGGGAAGAAGTTATTTTAATTGTATGTCTGTCACCGTTTTACATTTGTTTATATTTTTCTACAGTTGGTGAAAATAAATCCGGTGTTGGACGGGCAGCCCGAGGACGGTCTGCATTAAACTAAGGGGGAATGTGTCGCCCTGGACAAGCCAGGGGCCACAGAGAACAACATCACAACACACCCCACATTCCCTGCAGGCACATCAAGGTCAGACACAAAACCCTTGTTGCCCTCCTCCAGGGGCTGATGTCCACACCAGGGGGTGGAGCCAGGTGGTTGGTCTCCACCCACCGAGGAGTTCACAGTCCTGGAGGCGGGAAAACCAGGAGATTAGTTTTGAGAGGTGGAAGTGTGAGGAGTGAAGTGGTAGGGAAGCAAACAAAACTGACTGAGAGCGTCCGGGTGTGTGCCCCGGGCGAAACAGCAAGGTTGGCAGACGGCGGTGACCATCTGCAGGAGTGGCCGATTGGAGTCTGCCGTAAGGACCGCGGACGGGTGGTGGCCCGGCGGTACCGGACCGGTACACAAAGAGAAGCCAGCACCAGTGGCAGGGGCCTTTCGGACCCCGGCAAGGCTTGGAGTCGCCGTGAATTTGCCAAATCCGTCAGTGAAGGGGACCTCCTGGGTTTCCAAACAACTAAGTCCCGATTGAAGGCAACGGTCCGACCGAGTGAGAGGGACACCGCCACCGCCAAGGCACCAGTTCCTCAGGGCCAGCGCCTGCGGGCAAAAAGGGGCTCCTCCGGCCCATATCCAAGTCGGGGAGCGGGTTACCGGTGGGAACCTATCAATACCAACAAACGTATTTAGGTGCAGGGAAGAGACAGTCACCGCTAACTTGCAGGGAACAACAACACCGCAGCCGTCCGAGGGACCCGTCCAACCAGCCGCTTGTTTTACCGTGAACTGTGCCATCATCATTGGGCTGAGTGAGTACCTCCGTGCCGTGCGGCACAGCGCTGCCCCTGTGACCCTGCACCTCATCAGGCCCCGCAACCCGCCTGCCATCCTGTCCTACCCCATCACCGGGCCCCGGGACCACCAACCCCCCTACCCACGGAGGGGAGGACTAACAACTTAGCTGCTCCAGTCACCGCTCCCGGGAACCCCGTTCAGAGCAGCGGTGGTGTCACTAAAATCACCACAACCGTGGGTGGTGTCACGGACAATAACCAAATCCCCACCACCAAAACAAACCCCCTTTCACTCACGGGCGAGGAGTGCCACTCGAGACCCCGGGATCCGGCCCACCGCTCGAACCACCACAGAGCAGCCGCAGGCGGACCCGAGCAGTGGGTGAGCGCAGCGTTGCCATCCTCCTCCCCGCCCGCGACAGAAGCTCCTCCAATAGGCGGTCAATCGTCTCAAGGCGAATGCGGCAGAATGCAAAAAACTTAACAGGATGGCGGCATGGCTCACCATACAGCTGATGAAAGGGACTGATGAAAGGATGGACCCATAGCCTGCGCCACCTCCTTGAATCAACAATGACTTATTACCTTGTACCAAATTCTCTGAACTGAACATGCTTAGTCTGGATGAATGTTAAACGATAGAACATATTTGCATAAGACTCAAGGAAAAAGCTGCAATAAGGATAATATTTTAGGGCATATCCCAACAATATGGATGTGGTCCCAATGTGTGACCTTTGGGAGTGTGTTTTTAGGATGGTAAGAATCAAAAAGGCCCTTTAGTTAATAGGGTATTTGATTGAAAATATTGTTTAAAAAATGCAAGGCATAAAGATGGTTTACAGAAATTATGAGAGAAAATAATTGCACGCTTGGATTGCACTCTCATTACATATGGATATCATCTGGATTTCACTCATCCCTCTTTTTTTGATTAATGGGACTGATTTTTTATATGTTTGGGTGACCCCGGCTGGCCTTGCAGTAACTATTAGCTGTTTTTAGAAGGTTTGTCCAATTGAAGAAATACTTGGCTAACATAGGAATAGCTCCATCCTCTAACCACTGGAGGTGAAACTCTGGAAAGAGCTAAGAGTCACAGAGCTATGCTGGTTTCCTTAAAGGATTATTCCCATCTCCAAGATCCTATCCCAATATGTAGTGGGTGCAATAATAATAATAATATTAGTAAATACCTTCAATTAGAAACGTAGTATAGTTCTCTTAATATAGCCATGTCTCTTACCTCATGTGCAGGCCATTTCAGCTAATGTATCTATGGTTACAACCACGAGCAACTAACTAACTGCCACTAGTTGAGTGGATGTAACCATGGACACCTAAGCTGCAATGCCCTGCACATGAGGTAAGAGATATGGCTATATTAGGAGAACTATACTACGTTTCCAATTGGGGGTATTTGCTAATATCATTATTATTATTACTAGAAGGTGGCACGATTCTACGCATTGGGTATTCTAGAATTTACGTATTGTGTAGTTAATGTATGATTTTTGTTATATATATAGATGTTGTTGTGTGTAGTTACCAAGTGTTTGTGTAGGGGCTGTACATGTTCTGGGTGTTGTCTGGGTGTGGCGGGGGGTGAGAGCGGTGTTGTTTGTGTGTTGCGTGTGTTGCGTTATTTGTGGAGCGCTGTGTGTCTGTAGCGTTGTGTGTGTGTTGCGCGGTTTGTGTGGGTGTGGGGTGTGTGTGTGTGTTTTGGGGGGAGGTATGTTTTGTGCAATGTGTGTGTTGTGCGGTATGTGCGTATATTTGTGCCGCGGTGTTTGTGTGTTGGGTGTTGTGTGTGTGTGCGGCGTTGTCTGTGTGTGTGGGTGTCTGTGTAGGGCAGTGTTTGTGGTTCCCAGTGTGTGTGTGGTGTGTTATGCAGTGCGTGTGTGGCAGTGTGTGTGTGTGTGTTTTGGGGGGAGGTGTGCACCCCCCATCGTGCTCCATCCCCCATGCTGCGCACTCCCCATCGTGCTCCATCCCCCATGCTGCGCACCCCCCATCGTGCTCCATCCCCCATGCTGCGCACCCCCCATCGTGCTCCATCCCCATTCCCCATTTTGCTCCATCCCCCATGCTGCGTACTCCCCATCGTGCTCCATCCCCCATGCTGCGCATTCCCCATCGTGCTCCATCCCCCATGCTGCGCACTCCCCATCGTGCTCCATCCCCCATGCTGCGCACTCCCAAACGTGCTCCATCCCCCATGCTGCGCACTCCCAAACGTGCTCCATCCCCCATGCTGCGCACTCCCCATCGTGCTCTATCCCCCATGCTGCGCACTCCCAAACGTGCTCCATCACCCATGCTGCGCACTCCCCATCGTGCTCCATCCCCCATGCTGCGCACTCCCCATCGTGCTCCATCTCCCATGCTGCGCACCCCCCATCGTGCTCTATCCCCCATGCTGCGCACCCCCCATCGTGCTCCATCCCCCATGATCGTGCTCCATCCCCCATGCTGCACACTCCCCATCGTGCTCTGTCCCCCATGCTGCGCACCCCCCATCGTGCTCCATCCCCCATGCTGCGCACTCCCCATCGTGCTCTATCTCCCATGCTGCGCACTCCCCATCGTGCTCCATCCCCCATGCTGCGCACTCCCCATCGTGCTCCATCTCCCATGCTGCGCACTCCCCATCGTGCTCCATCCCCCATGCTGCGCACTCCCCATCGTGCTCCATCTCCCATGTTGTGCACTCCCCATCGTGCTTCATCTCCCATGCTGCGCACTCCCCATTGTGCTCCATCCCCCATGCTGCACCCCCCCATCGTGCTCCATCCCCGATGCTGCGCAACCCCATCGTGCTCCATCCCCCATGCTGCGCACCCCCCATCGTGCTCCATCCTCCATGCTGCGCACCCCCCATCGTGCTCCATCCCCACTCCCCATTTTGCTCCATCCCCCATGCTGCGTACTCCCCATCGTGCTCCATCCCCCATGCTGCGCATTCCCCATCGTGCTCCATCCCCCATGCTGCGCACTCCCCATCGTGCTCCATCCCCCATGCTGCGCACTCCCAAACGTGCTCCATCCCCCATGCTGCGCACTCCCAAACGTGCTCCATCCCCCATGCTGCGCACTCTTCATCGTGCTCTATCCCCCATGCTGCGCACTCCCAAACGTGCTCCATCACCCATGCTGCGCACCCCCCATCGTGCTCCATCCCCCATGCTGCGCACCCCCCATCGTGCTCCATCCCCCATGCTGCACACTCCCCATCGTGCTCCATCCCCCATGCTGCGCACCCCCCATCGCGCTCCATCCCCCATGCTGCGCACTCCCGATCGTGCTCCATCACCCATGCTGCGCACTCCCCATCGTGCTCCATCTCCCATGCTGCGCACTCCCCATCGTGCTCCATCCCCCATGCTGCGCACTCCCCATCATGCTCCATCTCCCATGTTGCGCACTCCCCATCGTGCTTCATCTCCCATGCTGCGCACTCCCCATTGTGCTCCATCCCCCATGCTGCGCACCCCCCATCGTGCTCCATCCCCGATGCTGCACACCCCCATCGTGCTCCATCCGCCATGCTGCGCACCCCCATCGTGCTCCATCCCCCATACTGCGCACCCCCCATCGTGCTCCATCCCCACTCCCCATTGTGCTCCATCTTCCATGCTGCGTACTCCACATCGTGCTCCATCTCCCATGCTGCGCACTAACCCATCGTGCTCCATCACCCATGCTGCGCACTCCCCATCGTGCTCCATCTCCCATGCTGCGCACTCCCCATCGTGCTCCATCCTCCATGCTGCGCACTGCCCATCGTGCTCCATCTCCCATGCTGCGCACTCCCCATTGTGCTCCATCCCCCATGCTGCGCACTTTCCATCGTGCTCTACAGTCACACATCAGACAGTATACACGCACACATCTGATCACATACACTCACACACACACCCCACTTCTCCCTGTGCCCACCGGTGGGCGGTCCCAGCAGCTGTGCTGCACGTCGTGCTCCTCTGCCGACACTCACATCTCCGATCGCATACACACACACATACACATACACACACTCACACATCAGAACACACTCACACACATCCGATCGCATACACTCACACACACACACTGAAGATATCGCACATACGCGCTAACACAATCACAACATCCGGAGATACCACATGCTTCCGGCCATGTGATCCTCCAGCAGGTCCTGGAAGGTCACTGCACAGTATCGCCGCCGAGAAGCAAGCGATATCACGGGATGTTGTGAGTATGTGGATGCGATCTGATGTGTGTGTGAGGTGTGTGTGTGAGGTGTTTGTGTGAGAGTGAGTGTGATCTGATGTGTGTGTGTGTGTCTGTTCTCACCTGGGAGTCGGGTCTCTGTATCGGTTCGGGGAATGCGTGCGGGGGGCGGGGCCAGAGCGAGCGTGCAATGCGTGAGGGGGGCGGGGAGTGGCCGAGTTGGCAATGCGTGCAGGGGGCCGGGGCGAGAGGCCAATCCGTGGGGGGGCGGAGCCTGGGCGAGCGGCCAATCCGTGCGGGGGCGGAGCCGAGGCGAGGCGAACGACCAATCCGTGCGGGGGGGCGGAGCCGAGGCGAGCGGCCAATCCGCTGTTTGTCACCGTAAGGACACAATTTTGGAGCAAGACAGACAGACAGACAGAATAAAGCAATTATATATATAGATTATTATTACACCTACTATATATATTGGGATAGGATCTTGGAGATGGGAATAACCCTTTAACTCCAACAGAAATTAGTGGGAGTTAAGGAAACAGAGTAGCACAGTGGACCATGAAAGGCTCAGAGGGGAACAACCCTTCAATATGGAGTGACAGTGGTGAGCTGTAGAGTAAGAGAGAAGGGTATTGCACACATATTAGATTCGGGTCCCACTGATCAGCCAGAAATCCTATACCTTTAGGGATTGCTCAGCTGTCCCAAACATCACTCATTAAAATAAATGGGGATTATAGATGTTGTGTCCTGAGGGACTATAGGGATAGCGGGAAACCGAGGCCAATAAGCTGACCCTCATATTGAGGCAAGGGTTAATTTAGGTCTCTGGAATCCATACAGTTTGATGTTCCTTCTTCTTCTCCCCTGCTATACCCCGGAATATGGGCACACTACTGCATATGCCCATTTCCTCTATATGACAGATGCACATTTAGTAGTCTCAGATTAACAAGCTGGTCCCGCTCACCCTATAAAGAAATCTGTGTTTGTGCAGACTCCGGAGCAAACCCAAGACAATGAAAGCCTCTTCCCTGCATTGCTCTGTTTGGTATAATGATAATGGTTGTAGCCTGCTGCATTTTTAATACCTGTTTTATTACTGATGACTTCTAAAAAACTGACTGTAAAATGAATCAGCATTCCAGTAACACACTGTCCTTTAATTGCCTTCAAAATATCTTTCACAAACAAGGACTGGTTGCTGTTTCGCTTGCAGGAATATTGTAGAATTGGCAGTTTTCTGCTTTCAGCTATGTCAATGGCAATGATTGAATTTAACTCTCAAAACGGTCATCTTGGCTCCAAACGATATTGCTGCCTTTTTCCAATAAATATTTTTATTTAAAGAAGGCTGAGCTATAAAATATCGGCGTGATATGGCATTTTATATATCAAGAGCAGAGTGATGTGCTTTCTCTGAAATATAAAATATTTGTGCTCTGTCCTTGATTATAAATTTATTTATTAGTCTATAAATTGAAGGTGGAGACAGTTCTTCCTCGAGGTAGGTCCTATTGAAGAAATTGAAAAAAAAAAATACATTCAATGGTCACTGTACATTTAGACAACTTTATCTCACTGGTTAAAGGGAACCTGTCACTACTTTTTTTGGCTATACGCTGCGGCCACCACCACCGGGCTCTTATATACAGCATTCTAACATGCTGTATATAAGAGCCCAGGCCGCTGTGACAACATAAAAAACACTTTATAATACTTACCTAACAGTCGCGCAGTGGGCCTTATGGGCGTCTCCGTTGTCCGGTGCCGGCGCCACCTCTTTCGGCCATCTTTGTCTTCCTTCTTCTCTAGCCGCGGTGCATGAAGGGTCCGACGTCATCCACACTCGCCGGCATTGAGGCCCTGAGCAGGGCAGATCAAAGTATTGTAGTGCGCTTGCGCAGGTATGGCGAGGGTGTATGACACAGCCGCGTCATGCACACAGGCTTCAGAAAGAGGACGAAGATGGAGAGGCGACGCCGGCACCGGACAACGAAGACGCCTAAAAGGCCCACCACAGTGACCGTTAGGTAAGTATTATAAAGTGTTTTTTATGTTCTACCCCCGGCCTGGGCTCTTATATACAGCATTTTAGATTGCTGTATATAAAAGCCCGGTGGTGGTGGCCACAGCTTAGAGGCCAAACAAGTAGTGACAGGTTCCCTTTAAAGTAATAGACAACCTGCCAATCACTTTATTTAAAAAGGATGTTCTCTTACACCTGAAAAGTCTTCCGTCTTGCTGTCCATTGCCTGTTTTCAAGTATAATCTGTCTGTAGCATCAAAGCTTTCAAGATGACTACAGAAAGTGGGGACCTGCTAATTAATCTATATACAGTTGTAACAGAGATGCATGCTGACAGGTGAAGAAAAGGAAGTATCAGAACCTATAGTACTGGCAGAATTTTGCCAAAGAGGACCAACCCCCTTAAAAATAGGAAGATTGCAAGTTACAGAGCATGGAGACTTTCTGAACATACTAGACAGGTATGTGCACCAAAAGCAGCTTTAGGCCCTCTTCACATGTCAGTGATTCTGGTATGTATGTTACTGTTTTTATACGTACCAGAATCATGGACATACGTAGACCCATTAAAATCAATGGGTCTGCACACATATCAGTGATTTCTCACTGACGTGTGTCCGTGTGTCGCAAACGCGTGTCCATGTGTACCACTTGGAGACATGTCCGTTTTTCTCCGGCATCACTGATGTCCCACGGACCTAACTATGGTGTGATCCGTGAAACACAAACCAGAAAAACACGTACATTTAAGATAAAAAGCTTTTTAAACTCACCCGCCTTCAGTGATGCTGTCTTCGGCCGCTGCTGTCTCCTGCTTCTAGGCCAGCTAATAATGTTCATGAATATTCATTGCATCGTGACCCGGAGGTAACAGCAGTGGTGAGACAGCAGCGGCTGGAGACAGCATCGCAGGAGATATTAGCAGCACGGACAGCAGGAGTGTGGACAGGTAAGTATAGAAGTCCCTGATCTCCGTGTATTATCACGGATAGCACTCAGAGATCAACTGTGTGCCAAAATCATTGCACACGGGGGGGGGGACATACGTACCTTTATCACGTCAGTGAATAATGTGTGTGTTTTTCACTGACGTGTGACAGGGGCCTTCTTACCATGTACTTAGCACAGAAGACAGAGATCAGTTATACTAGGCTGTAAAACGAGGTCCAAATATTTGCTTGTTGCTTGCAAAAACCCAATGTATATACAGGATTAAAGCAAGTGCTATTTTTTTATTACTTTGTATGTAAAGGCTGGGGCTACACTCATCTATATTTATGCAAATTGCTATAAAATTGCAATGACAATTACTGTAAATGTTTTTATGGGGGGGAGTGTTCAAGTGACTGTGACTATAGGCTCATTCTTTATACTGTTGTGATTTCACTAAAAACTGTAATCAGTGACCAGTTTGGTTTTAATTTTTTTTTTTTTCACAGTTTTATTTATTTTAAGGACTATTACACTTTTTCATGTATTTTTTACATGCTTTTTTTGTATACCTAAGTTTTTTATGCACTTTTTTCTTATAGAAAGGTCTGTAAAAAATCACATGAAAAGGGCAGCACCGGGAGCATTCAAAAATAATACAATACGGTTCTATTTCATCAATGTATTTTCACCAGATTTCTGGAAAATACTGCGACTCTTGGTGTTTTCACGCCTTTCCCGGCCAGATCCAATAAGTAGGCGGGGAATGAGTGGAATGAATGGGGCATGGTGAAGCCCACCCGATAAATTCGTCAAAAGTTATGCCACCCTAGTGGGGAAGCTTACTCAAGAAATATACTGCAGTTGCTGTCTGGAGGAACATTTCTACCGAGTGACACACCAGTGATAAGATTCGCCTAATTCATCGTGTGGAGTGCCTCTTAATGAATTAGGTGCATATCACTCCTGCACGGCCATCATTAAAGGAGTATTGTCATCTTCATGATCCTATCCCAATATGTAGTAGGTGTAATAATAATAATATTAGCAAATACCTCTAATTAGAAATGTAGTATAGTTCTCTCGATATAGCCCTGTCTATTACCTCATGTACAGGGCATTGCAGCTTCATTATGCATGGTTACGATCACGAGCAACTAACTGTCACTATATGAGTGTACGTAACCAATGATACCTAAGCTGCAATGCCCTGCACATGAGGTAAGAGGTAAGGCTATATCAGGAGAACTATACTACATTTCTAATTGGAGGTATTTGCTAATATTATTATAACACCTACTACATATTGGGGTAGGATCTTGGAGATGGGTACACCCCTTTAATACTGACATACAAAATGCTAGTCTTAATTAATCGGACCCTATGTGTGAAAATGGAACAAAAATCGTATCCACAATGTTGTAAGATTACCCTGACATAAGTATTCTCTTATAAAAAAACATCTCTGAGAAAATGCCTTTATAAAGCTTTCATTTCTCTGTATTGTGATCTTAACCTCATAATGACCTATAGATCCATAGTATTCTCTGAATGCCATATTATGGCTCCATAACCTAGCGGTACCAAGAGAGAATTTTTGTTTTCAATTTCAATACATTTTTAAATAGTAACCATTAATTAATTAATTAGTACCGTATTATATTTTACACAAAAAAAATCAAGAAAAATTACACTAGCTTCATGCATAAAATAAAGCCTACTTATGAGAAGATATTTTATACTGATCGGACACTTATGATAACGTTGGCATTTTACCCGGCAGTAATATCTATATATCTAAGTTGTTGAGGATATTAATCAGATCAGAAATGCTAATGTAATTCAGTTTATTAGTAACTTAAAAGGATCGAAACTCGTGTCCTAAGCTGCTGCTCTTCCTTTTCTTCCCAGTAGGTGGCGACGTCAGAATGAAATTACCGAACCATGGTTAGAAATTTCAAATGAAAGATCGCTATATACTAGAATTAGCCACATACAATGTAAAGAACACTGCTGTATCAACTCCTCAGGTTAAACCTGAAATTATCTATATTATCACAAGTAAGTGCGTTATTATAGCCAGGGGTTGGATAGCAAATTTTATTCTGGAAGGGGCAAGCAAAAAGGAAGAGCCCGGACTGCTGACCCGAAGGGGCTTAAGGGAGGGCTACATGACTAGGAGGGATGCCAGGCCATAGGGTTAATAAGGGGTTAATGGAGAAGTCAGTTTGGGCGCGAAATTTGGGGGTGGTGCTAAGGGGCAGTTAGGATCAGGGGTCAGTGTGATTGGTTAGGGGGTGGTGCTATAGGGGGTAGTATATAGGGCAGGTCAGAGGGGGGGTGGGCCATTCCTACCTGGACGGTGACTGGAATCGTTGTGGCTGGATCCCGAAGATGGAGGACTTCATGGCACAGATGAAGAGGATGGCGGAGCAGCGTGGACAGCGTTGGATGGACGAGCAGCTCCAGCGATGGTCCGGCGTCGGCGAGGAAGATGGGACCCCCCTGCCTCCGAAGCGGCAGCGAATAACACGGCCCCCGGAGCGACTCAGCCCGGAGATGACGCCGAGGAGCCGGCAGCGGAGACGGAGCCCGAGTGGACGTGCGGCAGTGGATCCGGGAGCCGGGACGTCGCGAGGCCCCGGCCGGAAGTCGGGCCGCGGGCGCCAAGGCAACGGGGCGGTGAGCGACACGGCCGGCCTCCCCTCCTCTTCCGGTTCGCGGCGCACGGCAGTGACGCGCGCGTCGCGGCCGCGTGACCCGGCGCGGTCACCTGACCCGGCGCGGTCACCTGACCCGGCGCGGTCACGTGGCCCGCTGCGCTCGCATGGCCCGGCGTCCCCTTGTGCTCCGGCGGCCTCACCTGACCGAGCGCGCTCACCTGACCCGCCGCGGTCGCGTGGGGCGGCGCGGTCACGTGGGGCGGCGCGGTCACGTGGGGCGGCGCGGTCACGTGGGGCGGCGCGGTCACGTGGGGCGGCGCTGTCACCTGACCGGGCGCTGTCACCTGACCGGGCGCGGTCACCTGACCCGGCGCGGTCATGTGGCCCCGCATACTCACCCGTCTCGGCGCGTCCCCGCGATCCGGCAGGCTCGCCTGACCCGGTGCGGTCACCTGACCCGCCGCGGTCACGTGGGCCGGCGCGGTCGCGTGGGTCGGCGGGGTCGCGTGGGTCGGCGGGGTCGCGTGAGCCAGCGGGGTCACGGGGGCCGGCTGGGTTGCGTGGGCCAGCGGGACCGCGGGGCACAGATGAGGCCACAGTGGCGGCGGCAGCAAGGGCCAGGAGCAGAGCGGGGCCCATGCAGGAGCATGGGGTCCCAGTGTCGGCGGGGGAGTCCGTACGGAGACGGCCCGGATCAGCGGGGCCCGGCCTGGGATCACAGCGGAGGGACAGCGATGGGACGGCGTCGGGATCAGCTGGAGCACGCGGGGATGCCGGACGGCATGCCCCAGGCGGTGATTATGTGGCGGCGCCAGCGTCTGGATCGTCGCGGAGGATGGACGGTGCTGCGGGCGGACGGGGCCTAAGGTCGAGTCTGCCGGACGACGGGCTCCCTGGGCCTGGGTCCAGTGAGGAAGATGAGGCCACCTTGGAGGAGGACGCCGCGGAGGACGACACCGGGGACCAGATCGTGGAGGTCGGCGAAGCGGCTGGAGTGCGACGCGGAGGACATGTGACGGCTGTTTCGGGATCTTCTCGGAGTCAGCCTGGTAAGACCACGGTTTCTCCTATTTCTCGTGCACCTGGTTTGGCTATGGATGGTGTGTCTGGTGCTATGGATGGCGTGCAGGGCGTGAATGTGGTTGGTGGTACGGGTGGTTTGCTTGGTGGCCCGAGTGGTGGGCAGGTCATGAATGTGGTGACGGGTGACGGCAGTGTGGCATCCGAGTTGTTGAGGTTGGTCAGGGGTTTGTTTGCCCCTGTGGGGGGCCCTAGCTTGGTGTGGCAGGGAGCGACGGGGCAGGAGGTTGCGACTCCTGCGGTTGGAGGGGTTGCTAGTGGCAATGGGGTTGGTGAGCCGGTGGTGGCGGCTCCCGCGGCCGCAGCTGCGGCTCCCGCTGCCGCAGCTGCGGCTGCAGTGGACATTGTTCGATTGGATGACAAGGCGAGAGGGGAAGTGTATGTCTGCTTTGATGGCCCGTTGGGGGCGCATCTGAAGCAGGAGACCAGGGAAAAAATATGGAAGGATGAATATGTTGAAATATTCTCATTGCTTCCGTTGGAAAAGTTTAATCTGGATCGGGTTAAACCGGATGAGAGCAAGAAGGACGAGGAAGAACGGCGGCGTTATCGCCTTATTCCTCGCACTTTTCAGAACTGGTTGCAGGCCTTTGTGATACTGGCCAGTGTGGTGGGGGAAAAGGCTCCGGATAACTGTTCGGCGCTTTTTTGTTATCTGGATTCTATCTGTGAGGCGTATAGGACCTATGGGGGGACTGCTTGGCTAAGATATGACGAGCAGTTTCGCCAGAGGAAGGCGGTCAGACCCAGTTTACGGTGGGACCACAAAGAGATTAGTCTATGGATGCGGCTGATGGCTGTGCCGAAGTCGGCATCGCAGTCCTTTCCAGGGGGCACCGGCGGGGGGTCATTTGGCACCTCGCCGGGGCCCAAAAAGGGCGTTTGCTGGCAGTTCAATGAGAAGGAATGCCGGTTTGGTTCCTCCTGCCGATTCAAGCACGAGTGTTCGGGCTGTGGTGGCGCCCATAGTCACCTTAAGTGCTTCCGGAAGGGAAAAGGAAAGGCCGCTGAGTCTTCGTCAAAAAGGGAGGACCCCGGTGAGGGTAGATCGGATGGCGCCGTTTCTAAGTAGATACCCGGATTGGGGGTCGGCTGAATTGTTGAGTGACGGTTTTAGTTTTGGTTTCAAGATACCGTCAGTGGTTAAGACGGGAGAGATTCGTTTGAAAAATTTACAGTCGACTCGCCTACATGGTGAGATTGTTGCGGATAAGTTACAGAAGGAGGTGGAACTAGGACGGATGGCGGGGCCTTTTGATGCCCCTCCATTGCCGGACTTGGTTGTGTCCCCGTTGGGGTTGGTCCCGAAAAAGGAACCTAACAAGTTCCGGCTTATCCACCATTTGTCCTATCCTACTGGCCGGTCGGTGAACGATGGTATTGATCCTGAGCTGGTTTCGGTATCGTATGTCCGTTTTGATAAGGCTGTGGAATGGTTAAGGAAGTTGGGTTGTGGTTCGCTTTTGGCGAAAACGGATATAGAAGCGGCCTTCCGCCTGTTGCCGGTGCACCCGGACAGTTTTCACCTGTTGGGGTGTTGGTGGGAGGACAAGTTTTATGTAGATTGTTGTTTGCCTATGGGCTGTTCAATTTCATGTTCATATTTTGAGAAGTTTAGTTGTTTCTTGGAATGGGTAATTAAGGAGGAGGCGGGTCTGGATTCAGTGTTGCACTACTTGGACGACTTTTTGTGCATGGGACCTGCTGGATCCTCGCAGTGTTCCCTTTTGCTTCGAACAGTGGAGCAGGTTGCTCGCCGCTTTGGCGTTCCGTTGGCGCCGGAGAAGACGGAGGGTCCGGTCACGGTTTTGAAATTCCTGGGTATCGAGCTGGATACGGTTGCCATGGAGTGCCGCTTGCCGGAGGACAAGCTGGTGGATTTGAGGCGTTGCGTTCAAGGGGCCATTGAGGCCAAGAAGATTCGTTTACGGGACTTGCAGTCCCTGTTGGGGAAGTTGAATTTTGCGTGTAGGATTTTGCCGATGGGGAGAGTTTTTTCCCGTCGCTTGGCTCAAGCCACCACCGGTGTGTTGCACCCTTTGCATTTTGTGCGTTTGAAGGTGGAGCATAAGGCGGACCTGAGAGTGTGGTCCCGTTTTTTGCAGCTGTATAATGGACGGTCATTGTGGCTTCGCGAGGTGGTGACAAATGAGGAGTTGGTACTGTATACGGACGCGGCGGGATCCAGTGGTTTTGGCGCATATTTTGGGGGGAGATGGTGTGCCGGCAGGTGGCCTGATTCGTGGCGGGCTTGCGGTCTGACTAGGAATTTGGCCCTGTTGGAACTTTTCCCTATTGTCGTGGCCATAGAGGTTTGGGGACAGGATTTGAAAGACAGGAAGGTGCGTTTCATGTGTGACAACCTGGGGGTCGTTCAGTGTGTTAACAAGTTGACAGCTGATTCCCCCCCGGTGGTGGATCTCTTGCGTCATTTGGTGCTGAAATGTCTGGAGTTGAACTTGTGGGTCTGTGCTGTACATGTGCCGGGGGTGCTGAATTCTGTGGCTGATGCTTTATCTCGCTTCCAGTGGGACCGCTTTCGAATGCTGGCCCCGGACGCGGAGCAGCAGGAGACCGTGTGGCCCGTCTGGTTGTGGGACCTGGTTTGCAGCCGGCCTGGGAATTGATCAGACATTCGGTGGCACCCAGTACGTGGCGCAGCTATAATTCAGCGTGGGACCGTTGGCTCGAGTTGGTTGATGAGGTGGGAGGTCATGTATCTGAAGGTGACAGAGTTTATTTAGTTTTGTTCATGTTGGGCAGGGCTAAGGAAGAAGGCCTGTCGTGGTCGGCCGTGGCGGGCAGGTTGGCGGGCATTGCTTTCTTTTTCAAGTTCCTGGGCTGGAAGGATGTTACGAAGGATTTCTGGGTGCGCCAGGCGCTGAAGGGTTACAGGAGGGCGGGGGCGCGCCGAGACCTTCGGCGCCCGGTATCTTTTGAGCTGCTGGGCAAGCTGTTGTCGGTCTTGCCTCGGGTGTGCTGTTCGGAGTATGAATGCCAGTTGTTCGGGACCGCTTTTGTTTTGGCCTTCTTTGGGGCGTTTAGAATTAGTGAACTGGTGAGCAGAAATACGAGGAGTCACGGAGGTTTGTTGTTGGAGGACGTGGAATGCGGTATGGATGTGGTACGGTGTTGCTTGGGACGGTCAAAGACGGACCAGCTGGGTAGAGGTCGGATGGTGGAACTATGGGGTGTACCTGGTTTAGCGGAGTGCCCTGTCAGATGGCTGTCGGCCTTTTTAGAAGTGAGGGGAGCTCGCCCGGGGTCCCTTTGTCCCACCAGGACGGGTCAGCCTTGTCTAGTTACCAATTTGTCTGCATCTTTCGGAGGTGCCTGCAGTGTTGCGGTCTCAACGAGGCTGAGTTCGCGTCGCATTCCTTTCGGATTGGGGCTGCGACTCAGGCGGCTCGTTGGGGTCTGGGCGCGCAGGCTCTCCGTAAGATTGGACGATGGGACTCGGCCAGGTTTAGATCTTACGTCCGGCCGAACTTGTTGTGAGATATTGGTGGGGGGGGGGGGTCGGGGGCGGTATTTGTTTGGTAATCATTACCCATCTTTTCTTCCTCGTGCCCCCCCCACCCCTCCTTGTGTTGTCACCTTTTGTTTTGTAGGTTTACCGTTGTTGGTGTGGGTGCTCGGCCACTCATACGTGTATTGGGGGGCGTTTCGTGCGGGAATACGACCGGACGGCCGCCAGTTGGGGCTTCCCAGGGAAAAGGCTACGGTGCGATGGATCGGGGTCAGGGGCATGCTGTGGAGTGAGGTGTTGCCTACCTGGCGCCACCAGTCACAGCTGGACAGAGCACCGGACGTGGTAGTACTACACGCGGGTGGGAATGACCTGGGTCTCCGGGCTTCCAGGGACCTGATACAAGACATAAAATGTGACTGCCTGCGGCTCCTGTCTTCCCACCCGGGTCTAATAATTGTCTGGTCGGATATGGTTGCGCGGCTGACATGGCGGCACGCCAGGTCGGTGGAGGCAGTAAACAGGGCGCGAAGTAAAGTGAATCGGGAGATTGGGCGGTTCATTTCCCGGGTTGGGGGTGTCTCTGTTCGGCACCCGGAGTTGGAAGCGGCGTCCGCCGACTTGTTGCGTCGGGACGGGGTCCATTTAAATTCGGTGGGAAATGATATTTGGGCCTTAGGGCTGATGGAGGGGGTTGAGAAGGCTTTGTTGGTGTGGGAGGACTCGCGCGCACAAGGGGTCATGCGCGCTCGCGGTGGCGGAAAGGAGGGGGGTGTCTGAAGGTGGGGGTTTGCACAGAGGAGAGGACGGAACCCAGTGCCGGAGCGGGTTACCTCTAGCGGTGCAATTGTTTGGTAAACGGGTCCTTGCTGGGTTGAGTCTCAGCGGGACATAGTGGGGGCAACATCTGGCTTGGGCTCTCGAGTCGGTGTGTTGCGGCTGAGGGTCAGGAGACGGGCTGATGTTGCAAAGAACATTTTGGTTAACCTTCAGGTACCCCCCCCTTTCTTTTCGGGTTCTTCAATGAAGAATTGTATTGTTACATGGCTGATGTTTCTGTTACGAATAAATGGGGCTGCTGTGGCCTTTATATCCAACGTCACACAGTGTTTGTGTTTATTTTAGATAAGAACCCTAGGGGGTAGGGGGTTGTTGGGGAAGGTCAAAGGCCTTCAGTCAGACATTCCGGAGTCAAGGAAGAGCCCGGACTGCTGACCCGAAGGGGCTTAAGGGAGGGCTACATGACTAGGAGGGATGCCAGGCCATAGGGTTAATAAGGGGTTAATGGAGAAGTCAGTTTGGGCGCGAAATTTGGGGGTGGTGCTAAGGGGCAGTTAGGATCAGGGGTCAGTGTGATTGGTTAGGGGGTGGTGCTATAGGGGGTAGTATATAGGGCAGGTCAGAGGGGGGGTGGGCCATTCCTACCTGGACGGTGACTGGAATCGTTCCTGCCCGCCCGCCCTGATTGTGGATTCGACATCAATGAAGAAAAGAAGGAAGATCGTATTTGTCGCAGCGGCGGAAAGGAGGGGGGTGTCTGAAGGTGGGGGTTTGCACAGAGGAGAGGACGGAACCCAGTGCCGGAGCGGGTTACCTCTAGCGGTGCAATTGTTTGGTAAACGGGTCCTTGCTGGGTTGAGTCTCAGCGGGACATAGTGGGGGCAACATCTGGCTTGGGCTCTCGAGTCGGTGTGTTGCGGCTGAGGGTCAGGAGACGGGCTGATGTTGCAAAGAACATTTTGGTTAACCTTCAGGTACCCCCCCCTTTCTTTTCGGGTTCTTCAATGAAGAATTGTATTGTTACATGGCTGATGTTTCTGTTACGAATAAATGGGGCTGCTGTGGCCTTTATATCCAACGTCACACAGTGTTTGTGTTTATTTTAGATAAGAACCCTAGGGGGTAGGGGGTTGTTGGGGAAGGTCAAAGGCCTTCAGTCAGACATTCCGGAGTCAAGCACAAGCCCAAGAGTGCCGCGTCTCATCCCTAGGCTTGGGTGTCATGTAGATCTCATTGTGTATAATACTTGTCTGAGGTACAGCTACTTACAGCTCATATCATAAAACTCACTCAAACTCACATTTCTGCTTTATCATTAGAAATTATTTACAAAAGGATTGCAAATCATGCCATCACTAAAGTGGTGGTCCAATACCTAGAAAGACAGCTGTGGCTGCGGCTAACTTGAGTGACGTTACCACTAATTGCACGGCTCACTTCAGTCGCTGCATGGACCTCACAGCAGGCAGTCTTGTTCTATGGCGCTCGCTGTGAGCATCAGATGTAGCAGTGCTGGAAGCATCATGGGACGTTGTGTGGATTACGTCGGACCTGGAGGGGTGTATGGAGGGTTAATCAAGTGGTGAAAGAGGGTGGCTTTTTGTCTTTTATTTCAAATAAAGGATTTTTTCGGTGTTTCTGTTCATTTACTTTCACTTACAGATTAGTGATGGGGGGGGGTCTCATAGACACCTGCCATCACTAATCTAGGACTTAGTGGCTGCTGTGGGCTGCCATTAACTCCCTCATTACCCTGATTGCCACCGCACCAGGGCAATTGGGAAGCGCTGGGTAAAGTGCCGGGACTGTCGCATCTAATGGTAATTCCGGGTGGCTGCTGGCTGATATGTTTAGGGTGGGGGGGGTGCAAAATAACCATGGGTATCCCCAGCCTGAAAATAGCAGCCCCCAGTTGCTGGGCTTTATCTGTGCTGGTATCATATTATAGGGGATCCTACACCAATTTATTTAGTAATTTTACTGTACGATATACTGGGTTACCACCAGCATCTGTGATTGGAAGCCTCAGACATGTAGAGTGGGGGCTCGTCTGACTGCAACCAAGCCCAGACACCGGTGGGAGTGGGAAGCAATGAATATGTATGAGCCTAATCAGCAGCCCGGGAAGAAGAATGAGAGGCCGATGGAGAAGTGTGACAGCTGCGTTGGTGATCGGTGAGTATGAAGCGCTTGCTCCTACCCCTTTGCGCTGGATTCTGGTCCCCATAGACTTTATATGTGGAGCGGCATCTGGCCAGACACCAGGATTCAATCCCCTGCCGACCCCGAGCAAGCGTGGAATTGATCTGCCAGTCCTCCGAATGCAGTGACAAAATGCAAAAAGAATTGACATGCTGCATCTTTGGGGTCACCACAAAGATGCAACCAAAAAAAAACTGCAACGTGCACACTGTAAACTAGAAATCTCATAGACTTTGCCGGGAAGGCAATGCATGAAGTTTGGTGACGAAAACTGCAGCCGAAAAATGCACAAAAACGCAGCATGCGCACAAGGCCTTAGGCTATGTGCGCACAATACATTTTTTTTTGTCGTATTTGTTGGTGCAGCTTATTGCCCAAAACCAATTATTTGTGGATTTTTGACCAGCGTCTCTCTAGAGCCTTTTTCGTTGCCTATTGATCCCTCTCTTTAATTACACCACCAAGAAAGTTTAAATTAGCAGGAAATATGTTTACTGTTGTTGATATCTTAAACTGGGGACTGTCTCGCTGTTAGGTGTGTGCTATATTAAAAATTTGCTAGATAGTGATAATGAAAAGTGAAAAAAAACCTTTTGAAACGTTGAATTTAAAATAAAAACTTTATTTAAACATTAGGTGGTATTCTGATAACACATTCCCTTTGATATCCATGGAAGAAAAGACTTGCTCATGTTGAATGATTAGGCTGAAATAAGTCTGTACTGTACAGGTGCCAAATATGTTTAAGCTCATGTTATTTAAAGGGCCAGCATCAGGTATTTTCTTGAGACTTCCGAGAAGCTCCAGCTGTGGTACATTGGGGATGTTGAGGCAGCGATATTAGATTTATAAGTATTATTTACATTATGCCACACTGGTAATTCAGTCAGATAAAGAAAGGAAGTGCTGAGCTTTTGTGGTCACCGTTACTGAGGAGACGACTTCCTGTCAGCGCTAATGTTTACATGTGTCATAAAGTTACGTCTGCTCACAGGAACATCTCAAATAAGACAATGGCTTTCACTAACAACAAGGATGTGATTGATCTTTTTCATTGAGATCGGTGTTATGTTTAAGCAAGAAATCAAGTGTCACATAGAGGACTACAGAAAATATCACTCGAGAGGTTTACTTGGAAACGGCGGGCCATGACTTGTGGGGCCGCAAGTCTCCTCCACAGGTGAACGCAGGAGACCGCAGCTGCTCGTACCTACGATTCGGGCTCGGGCAGTTGTGGTCTTTCTTTAACGTTTGGATGGCATAAGCCAGAGTCCATTTCTTTCATTCAAGTACCGAATGGGGGCACACACTTTTGTAAGTATGCCTCCTGCAGGCAGCAGTCTCTTATTAATCGACAATGGCAGCTTCCACGTGCTTGCTCATTTCCAGCAGGAGCTCATGCCAGTCCCGGACCGATTCCTCAGGGTCCACGAGTTCCTTTCACCTTCTCCCCTCTCTACAGATTTCAGTATGGGGTAAACAACACTGTCCTGAAGCACCTGGGGTAGGTAAAGTTCCATGGGGACATGTCCTTAGGGAAATGAGGGCAAACTATTTCGAACAAAGGCTAATGTCCTTGGGCAAGGGGGCAAAGGGCAAGGTCCATGTGGTAAGAGGAAGTGTCCATGGGGCAGGGGCAAATGGGTTTAGCACCCACTTAGCTATTCAGTATTCCAGCAGTGGGGAGCATAACAAGGGCAACACAAATAGGGAAGGGGAGTATCTTTGACCATTCTGGCCCATCTTCAGGGGCATGATCTCCAGACCTGTCCCCACAGGACATGGAACAGTCTCGTTTATTCAAGATGCAACAGGTATAAGTGGGGATAATAGTCCAGATCTGGCACTTCTACACCGCCAGCCTTGCGGCCGACTTTTAAGTGGTCATCCTCTGTATGATGGAAATGGTAAGTCTCACCTTCAAATGTGAATTCAGCCTGCATAACAAAGGCTGCATAGGCGCCAGGAGTTGTAGGACTAACTCTCCCACGGTGGTCAGTTATTGGTATCTAGCCATGGGTTACTGCCTTGGCTCCGAGCCTCACTCCTGCTGCGTCCAGTGATGTTCTGCCTCTGCAAGGCTCCAGACTGTCAAATCATTGAGCAGCCACAGTATCTGGGCCCTACAGTCAGGATTCTTTTGATTGGCCAACAAGTGCCCAGCTGTCTCTTCCATCAGCAGCGCCTCTGCCATGGTCCAATCAGTTTCTTCTAGCATTTGCACTTTTAATAGCACCAGTTGACACTGTTGGGGGGAGTCTCCCCTTTACAAACTATGCCCTCCAGAGTGGGCCCTCTTCTGGTGCCTCCTCCTATTTCTTCAGAGACATAATCATTAACCTCTAGGGAAGAGCGGACCTTCCCTTTCGGCCTTTCGGGTGCACCCATCATAGGTGGGCACTATTGAACAGAGGAAGTTTCTTAATCCCTAGCGTCTGGACAAACAGTGCAACACTTCGCACTCTTTTCTTCACCCCCAGGTGAACTTGACAGGGGTGGGCTCCACTGCTCACAGGGTGTTTCCTAATCCCAAGCTTCCGAGCACACTGGACAGCGTTTTTGCATTTTTGCTCTGTGTCTGACCACTATGGGTGTCTCCTTCCTTAGGGTCCTGGCCATGTCTTGCCACTTTTACTTCAATGTTCCAAAACTTTTTCTTCCCAGTCATCTTCCCTGCAGTCTGTCTTTACAGATTGTGTGCGCAAATACAAGGCCAACAGGGCTTCGCTCTACTTCGTCATATTGAACCTGTGTTTGTGATCCGCCCTGGACAGGGGTGCGACACTTACTTCAGTCTTCAGGGGAACATCCACCTCCCCACAGCCAGTCACTATCATAGATGTGGCAGGGCAACACATCACATATAGAGTCTCTTTTTGACAGACATAGTGTAACGTTTGTCACTACCTTATGAGGTCGCATGAACGAAAGGGTAGTCAGGAGAGCCAGGGTCTGATAACAGGAGGTCACGTATGATCATAAGTATTAAACAGAGATGTAGTCAGGGCACATGACCATTGAGGAAGGATTCTCCAGTCGTGCTGTGTGTGTTACCCACCAATACCATCTGTAAATAATACACGAACTGCATGTGACTTGGTTTAAAATTGGCCACAGCAGCCTTTATTACCTATTATTTACATACTAACACAAGGGGGCGCCGTCCAACGGGCGACCCCAACAAATAACAATAGGTAACACAGTAACCAATACAGTAAATATACAACCCTGAGTAGGCCCAGTCCAGGAACCACTTCTCACCCCAGTATCCCTGGCCGCAACACACCGACCCAGAGATGAGGTATTAATCACCTACGGATTAACCCCCCAACTTTGCAGAACCCCGTGCCTGCAACATCCCGGAACCTGGAGCCACCATACCAAGATGGTGTCTCTCTGTCCAGTTACCATTGCCTTCAACCGCCTCTGGACCAGACCTACCCCCCGCTGCTGTGACAAAGAAACAACCCAGACCAAATTCCCCTCGGCATTAAACACAAGGGAGGGTGGGCGGGGATCGTTCCATATCCGGAAGTCAAGAGAGAGGGGGTAAGTCAAAGTCCTTTACTTACACCCCTCAACTGTCCCACCTCTTCCTCCAGGGAACTCCTCCTACCCACCAATCCCTTTACTCTGCCTTATAAACAAACCATTCCTGTTTCCATTAACCCCATCACTCCTTCCCTTCCCTCTAGTCATGTCGCCCCTCCACCCTATGGGTTCCATGGCTTTCTTGACCATTGAGGAAGGATTCTCCAGTCGTGCTGTGTGTGTTACCCACCAATACCATCTGTAAATAATACACGAACTGCATGTGACTTGGTTTAAAATTGGCCACAGCAGCCTTTATTACCTATTATTTACATACTAACACAAGGGGGCGCCGTCCAACGGGCGACCCCAACAAATAACAATAGGTAACACAGTAACCAATACAGTAAATATACAACCCTGAGTAGGCCCAGTCCAGGAACCACTTCTCACCCCAGTATCCCTGGCCGCAACACACCGACCCAGAGATGAGGTATTAATCACCTACGGATTAACCCCCCAACTTTGCAGAACCCCGTGCCTGCAACATCCCGGAACCTGGAGCCACCATACCAAGATGGTGTCTCTGTCCAGTTACCATTGCCTTCAACCGCCTCTGGACCAGACCTACCCCCCGCCACAGGACAGGGCACGTGACTCCTTACGTGGCCTGGACCCGCCACACACCAAAAGCTTGTACCACACCTCCACGCAATCCCAGCGTCCACAAAACAGCACCAAGCACGTGAAGATGCACCCCCATCGCATCCCCAAAACCACCAGTTCAGCGCCACCAACTTTTGGCGCCGCCCCCCAATAAGGCTCGATTGATACTGCCTATCGCACGAGCCACACGCCATTCCAACCTGGTCACACTATCAAAACTACCCCACGATTAAGCTCAGGTATGTCTTACACAATGCAACAACCAACTATTTTTTTTTTTTTTTTTTAAACATTCATAAATAACTTCTCAAGATACCAAATCGCTGCCTCCAATTTACTGGACCAGTACCATCGACCCGTCCAGACCCAACTGGCAACATTCAGGCGAGCCTCAGACCGTCGAGGCCCCAAGAACCAACGAATGCCCAAATATCCAAATGAGGCACACCCTCACCACAAAAACCCAGGGGTTATAAACCCACAGATAACACCAACCTGTTACGCCAACCCATTCCACTCCCAAAAGACTCAAATGCCCCCATTGCCTTAACCCGATAACAACTGAGGCCAAACGTAACACCGAAACAAGAGGACTCCCACCTCCCAATACTTCTCACAACCCCTTTTCTGAGCCCACCGAGGGGCCTCCGTGGCAGCCCAATCCAGAAGGAATACGACCCATAGTATTCCGGGCGCCCACCCCCGCCACCTGCAATCAAGTCTGCAGCACTGCCACAAAATGGTACCTTAACAAACGCGACACAATAATGAGCCTGGGCGCCCTCACAACATAATTCCGCACCCGGGACCGCGTATAACAACACCAACCTTCACCACCCGCCTAATCTAATTCGGTGAGCGACAAAGCCGGCGCTCAACCCACTACACCACCTCGGACACATCCTCCAACATCCAACCTCCGCTCTTGACCGTAGATGGGCTGACCAACCCCACAATCTCAAAGCCCCCCAAAAGGCTAACACAAACCGTTTTGGACAAGGGAAACAAAAACCCGCTCGTGCTCAGATGAACATAGCCTCCACAAACCACTCACCAAACGCTGCCACAAAACAACGGAGACGGACCCTTGTATCCCGCTCCCTCACACCCTTACGACCAAACCCTTCAAGGCCTGCCGCGCCCTAAGATCCTGCGAAAACATCTCTCCACATCTAATCCTTAACAAGACAGCCACAGCCGCCACCCTCTGCTCCACTGCGGACGCCGGCCTAGCAGCCTGAAAACCGTTACTCACCACTGCCAACGCCACCATCAAATACTCCACCGGGCCTTCCTCACACATTGTCCCAAACGTTATCCGCGCCACCCATACTTCTGAATATCAGCCCCAAATAACCTCAGTCACTGGGCACCGAGCCGCTCCCCAACACAGCCACACCAGACTCCACAAGCCCTCCGGACACACCGTGCCCACCTCGTCTGCTACCCGGCCTCAACTCCCGAGACCTGCAGAACTGGAAGGAAACACAGCAGCTGCTATTCCCTTGGCGAACCCCAGTACTGGTTGCGCCACGCATAACATTTTTTTTTTTTTTTTTTTAAAACACATCCAATTGAGAAACCAACTGTCGCAAGTACGCCACCCTTGGCCCCAGGATTAGCAAACCAACTATTAAACGAATTCTCCACCAACTGATAGCCAGAATGACAGCACACCTTCCTCTTGGAAAAAACTGCCAACCTCCACCACCCTACCACTACCACCGATTGGAAGCGCTACCCCACAATGCCCAACCAGAAAACAACTGGACCCGCTGCCTCCGAGTACCGCAGCTACGTTCCATCAGGTAGCACCTTACCCAGCCACAATCCGCGGCCACTAAATCGCCGTAAGAAAAAACCTCCTACACCATCAGATCATCATTGATCTCCCTCGTGACCACACACAAAGGATCCGATGGCTGCACCCTTGGCGCAGCCATCGCCAGCCGTCCAGCAGACACGCACCCCAGCGGCGTAACTCTGCACCCGTGGTTCGACCGCCCCTGCAAAGACTGCACCGCCTGAAAATGCACCGTCTTAGCTGACCTAACTGCCTCTATCGCAGCCCATAGGACCACACCATTACCCACGAATCCTACCCCTCTGACCATAACATCAAACTTTATCCCCACAAACCGTATCACTGGCGTTGGACCCTCAGTCTTCGCCTGCGCCAACAGGCCCAAAAGAGTATCCACCACCATCTGTAATAAAACAATCAACCTCAACGAATCATCAACCCGCCAACCCGATGTAAAGAGAATCAACCTATAATGAATAAGAGGTGTAAGCTGGGACACACCACGCACAAACCACTCCACCAAGAAATAACCGCCTCCAAAGGAACATAAAATGGGACAACAACCCATTAGCACCCACCGATCAACATAATAATAACTCCCCTCCCCACCGCAGCACCAGAACTGCTAGCTAGCAGGGTGGACCAGTAACAACCTAAATGCCGCCTCCAAATTCGCCTTTGCCATCAATGCTCCCCGGCTCACCGCCTTTACCAAATCCCACCCTCTGTCAAACGACACATAATAAACCGCCGACAATTCTGGAGCCAAGCAGGCATACACCGATGACTCCTCCAGATAAGATACGTTTTGAACAAGCCGAAATATATACATCTATATACGGCTCATTTCCGGCACTACCCCCCAACAGAGAAACCCAATCGTGACAAGGAGGGCCCCGAATGGCCCACCCATCCTGCCCAACACCACTTCCTGACCCCTCTTTCCACTGACAACCACCAGGTGTCCCCTAGCCCAGCGCAACCTTCCAATAAGGAGGCAAAGATCCACCAATATAAATAGAATGACGCAGAATTACTATGTTCCTTACCACAACCCAACACTTATGCTTAAGACAACCGTCCGCGCCAAATCTGCACCACCCATCCTTCTATTCCCCCCAAAAAACCCTCATCGTCCGTGTCGCCGGGGTTCCAAGCCCCGAACAGCCAACTACCCCCCCAAAAGGGGGGGGGGGCTGACTAGGAGCCGCCATCCACTGCAGCCATAAGGATGTGCCCGTATGATCCTACCGCATACTGGCACGCAACACCTTCCCTTGCTGAAATTACTCGGCGTACTGAAGCCAGACTAAACCGCCATATGACCTAACAAGCCACCCCAAATGGATCCATATAACCGAACCATGCCGAACCAATTACCCAATTCCTTCCCCCGATACCCTTGCCAAAAAAAACGCAAATGCCCGCAGCCACGTTGCAAATGTACGAGGGTGAGCCTCCACCGGCGCTCCCCTCCCTCTACTTATCCTTCCTGGAATCACTTGGCTTAACCTAATCCAGGTGAAACTGTTCCCGGGGGAGCAGCGAAACTATTGCTACACGTTCCCCATTCAAATCTTATCCCTCACATCCTCCAGCAAGTGAGCCCCCCCAGCGGGCCTTTGAAGCACCCATACCTCTCACACTTGGCCACTGTCAGCCAGACGCACCACCTCATCCCCCTCTTCGTTCCTCACCACTCACTCTGTCACAGCCCTTGCCGCCTCTGCCCGAAAATGCTCCCCTGCCGCCTCATGCGCCCTCACTCTGCCTGCCGCACCTGCGCCTACTAACCACCGATCCCGTCCATGCCGCCGGCGGTGCATGCGCACTCTCCACAACCATATACACCACTTCAGTAAACCCCATACCTGGTCAAAACACCAACCCACTCGGCGCTGCCGTGTCCGCAGCCGCCCCCCCCCAGCCCTGCCAAATCCACGGCCGTCTCACCCGACCGCGACCCGGCATATCCTGGAATAAAAATCACGCCATCCGGACGTCTGATTCATCCGTCGCTGCTTCCTCCTCCTCCTCGCTGGAGCCGACCGCCTCTGGCTCATGTAATGCAGACGCCGCCGAAGCGCTGCCACCACCACGGCCGTCCTCCTGGTACGCCGCGTGGGCACCATCCTCCAAGCTCCATCTTCTGTCCCGCGGCGACAACCCCAGAAACCGTCCCGTCCTACGGGCTGCCACCGCGGGCCTTATCTTCTGGCCTGACCCCCCCTTGCTACCTGCAAGGACAGGGGGTACCTGTGGCCTGACCCGCTGCCAGCAGACTCCCATCCAGAGCCGCCAGCCTCCTGCCCTCCTGGGCCCAGAAGGCATCCGTCCGCCGGGCCCTCCCCCCCTTGGGGGAGACCGCCGCTGCCGGGAGCTGCACGCCTGCTCTGGGTGACCAGGCGGGGACCGCAGGGCCCCCGCCGTCACCCCCACGTACCGACGCCTCCCGGGCATCCGTCGCACCATGCTCGCCTGCCCTGGTGCCGGACCCCTTGCTGGCTGCAGCCCCCCGCCCCCCCCCCCTCCACTCGCGGGGGGGGGGTAACGCTGGCCTCCGTCCTCGCCGGGCGCTCTCCTGGCCAGGAGCCGCCGCATCCAGCCCTCCTGGGCCCCATGAAAGCCTCTGTCCGCTGGGCCCTCCCCCTCCTGGGGGAGACCGCCGCGGCCGGGAGCTGCAACCTGATCAGGGTGACCAAGCAGGAACTGCAGGGCCCCTGCCGTCACCCCCACTCACCGACGCTTCCTGGGCACCCGTCGCCCCAGGCCCGCCTGCCCTGGTGCCGGACCCACCACTGGCTGCAGCTCCGCGGCCCCCCCCCCGCCTTCCGTGAGGGGTAAAGCTGGCCTCTGTCACCGCCGGGCGCTCTCCCCGTCCGGGAGCCGCCGCATCCAGCAATCCAGGCCGCGGCTCGGACCGGAAGTAGGCCGCAGCCAAGCCACGCCCCCCTCCCGGCTGCCGCGGCCCGGACGGAGATTCCTCCCGCGGCCGGAGCAGCAGCTGAGTACTGCCCTGCCCACGTCCTACCGCGGAGGGTCCCCGAAGGGGCTCTCGCATCTCCTCCTCGCTCCCCCCACACACGGCAAGTACCTGAGATATGAGGGAGGGGGGACGCCGCCCGCAGCTGACAGGGGAGCGAGGGGAAAGTGCCAACGGGTTAACCCCCAGCAGCCAAGACGTGGGACCGCGCTGCCAGGGGCCCGTGCACTGCCATGATGAATCCGCTGCTCCCGGGTAGCAGCCATCCTGTCGCACGTCCGGATCGTTCCATATCCGGAAGTCTGGTGATTTGAGGGGCTGGGGAACCTCCATCATGACGTCCTTGTACAGATCTTTGTGTCCTTCTAAATACTCCCACTCCTCCATGGAGAAATAGAAGGTGACGTCCTGACACCTTATAGGAACCTCTCCAGTCAGATCGTTCCATATCCGGAAGTCAAGAGAGAGGGGGTAAGTCAAAGTCCTTTACTTACACCCCTCAACTGTCCCACCTCTTCCTCCAGGGAACTCCTCCTACCCACCAATCCCTTTACTCTGCCTTATAAACAAACCATTCCTGTTTCCATTAACCCCATCACTCCTTCCCTTCCCTCTAGTCATGTCGCCCCTCCACCCTATGGGTTCCATGGCTTTCTATCCGAGGGTCACAATACCAGAAGAGCACGTAGTAATAAAAGGGAGCAAGCAAAGATGGAGCTGAGTCAGAAAACGGTCCGGGGTCCAAGACAGGAATGCAAGACAGGAATTGGGAAGTCCAATAACAGTCCGGGGTCAGAATAACAAGATCAGAATACTAGCAGACACACAAACTATAGAAACACAGCAGAGCCAGAGAATACAACAGGCAGAGTTCAGGGGGACCATGCTCAGTAAAGAAGCCTGAGCAATTACCCGGAAGGTGGAACAGCTGAGTAACCAGCACTTCCTAGAACCAACTTGGACTGCAGTATAGTGAACAAGCTGCTATTTCATTAACAAGGATGCAGAGCATCTCCAAGAGCAAGATGCTCTGCACAAAGTAATAAACACACTGCCAGATCTGTAAGTGCTGCAGAGCTTCTCCAGGTCTGTGAGATGCTCTGCACGGAGAATCGTGACACATGGTCAATCCTATACAGTTCTGCTGCCGCTGTTCTCTGGGGTGCTTCCTCTGCCTAGCCCTTGCCCTGGGTATTAGCTTTCAAGCGGCTGAGACTAAGCCCCTGCTTCTCCCCGTTCTTGTTTCCATGGCTACTCGTGTCCAATCGCAGCCTTGGACGGCTACCCTAAACCCATCCCGAGGTGAGTCGTAGGCTCCAGACATAGGGAGGATACCTCTGTATTCTTCGACGGGCCCAAGTTACCAAACACTGTCCACACGCCAGGAACGCCACTGCAGAACTAACTTCTCTCAGGCCTGTCTCACCAGGTAACCCACTGGCTCTCTGTCACTACTCCCATCCTGGTTCTCCATTGACTCAGTAACTGTTAAGTACCTGTCAACTGTACATGCTAAAACTTTCACTTACTCTGGTCCTTATCTGGTTAACATTCTTATACACTACATTATACAGTTAATTTATAATAAAATGCAACATTCAGTAAGAACACTAAACGTTTGACTGCTAGATGGCACCGATCGCTGCACTGATCTGGCTCTGCTACATAACGAGCCCATATTTTCCATCAGCAGCTACACTTAGACAATATTATAAAACACAACTAATACAATGCACACACTATAAAATACATCAGACATATCATATTTAACCACTATAGAAGTGGGGCAATCTGGCCACCTCCTACAGTTCCATAATAGCCGGATGTTACATAACTTTCCCAGACAAATAATTAACTAAGAAACAGGTGCTTGACAGAAGAAATCAACAAGAGAACCATATGACTACTTTATTAGGTATACATTTTACTATTTATGTGTTGCACCACATGATAGTAAAGGTGAAGATCTTACCCAGATTTTTCTATTCTTTCATGGGGTGTAGGGCTGTAGTTTTTGCTAGAGATGAGCAAAACAGTCAAATAATAAAAGACACATGCCAAAAAGGCAACTGACAAAATATTGAACAGCAGAGATGACAGTTAATAGGGCAAGGTCCACATACAGGTTTTCAATAGTTCTAAGTGTAAAGCCTGCTTTACACAGTACGATCTGTCGTGCAATTTCACGATCGATCGTACCCGCCCCCGTCGTTTGTGCGTCACGGGCAATTAGTTGCCCGTGGCGCACAAAGTCGTTAACCCCCGTCACACGCATTTACCTGCTGTGTGACATCGCTGTGGGCGGCGAACATCCTCTTCCTGAAGGGGGAGGGTCGTTCGGCGTCACAGCGATGTCACACAGCCGCTGGCCAATAGAAGCGGAGGGGCGGAGATGAGCGGGACGTAAACATCCCGCCCAACTCCTTCCTTCCGCATAGCCGGCGGGTGCCACGGGACGGAGGTAAGCTGCTGTTCATCATTCCCGGGGTGTCACACGGAGCGACGTGTGCTACCCCGTGAACGATGAGCAACCAGCACCATTTTAATTAAACGAGATTAGGAAACCGAGCGACGAGTACACGACTCACGATTTGAGAGCGATACTGCGTCGCTCGGAGGTGTCACACAGCCTGACGTCGCAAGCGATGCCGATGTGCGTCACAAAAACCGTGACCCCGACGATCTATCGCACAATAGATCGTCTCATGTAAAGCACCCTTTAAACACAAATTAAATAGATGGATGTATTTTAATCCTTTTAATCCTTAATGTTGGCAATTACTTTCATAATCGGGAAGTCACCCTTATTATTACAGTGCATAAACTGCCAGTCCCATAGGTATAGAAAAAGTGCACAAAAAACAATAATAAATGAAAACATAAATAATTTATTAAATATCTTTTAAATGTGAATAGAATGTCAAGATTCCCACAAGAGGACAAATACCAACCCAGGTATCAGAATTAGTGTTGGATTAGCAAGTTATTAATAGTTTACATTAAATAGATAAGAGCAGTCAAAGGTGTATAGGTCCTTTTTACAAAATTGTACAATATTTTGCCAGACAAAACACAAATGTTCGTAATAGTACACTTTATAACGCATAAGGTATTTCCAGTTGTGAATTATCCAGTGGCCACCAATCCACCATATATTAACTGAATATAATAGCAGTTAAATATGTGTCACATCAAATGGCAGAATGGAAATATGCAAGAAAGAGGAGTAAACCTACTATTTAGATGACCTGGATGATGTTCTCCATGCCGCGACTCACGTTTCACCCTGCTTCTTCAGGGGCCATGTGTTTAAATGGTGTAATATATGAGGACAACATATTGTCAATAACAGTCTAAAATGAGAGTAAATAAGTAGAGGCTCTCACCATGTATTTTACAAGTTAAACATGTGTCCATACAATGCAACAATCAGTGATGTCAATCCTGTGGATATGGCAAGTAGATAACATCCCCTAATGTTTAAAATAAGTCCTGTATTAATAATAAAAAAAAAAAAGCTTCTCAATGCTGCAGTGGCCATGCCAGCAGGGTGCACAGCAATCTAGTGGATGCAGTCCAAACGATACCGCTGATCGAGTGATGCCAAAACTGTAGGTACTGTGGACCAGAAACCAAAAAGGGCTTCATTAGTGGTTTCGCCCCTCACCATCACCAATACTGTCTTCTTTGCAAATTCTGTTCTCCACTGCTCAGGGAGCATGTCTTGACCTTTCTCACACTTGCATAGAACCTTCCAGGGATCTAAGCATGAGTGGTGGTGATTAAAAGATGTGGAGGACCAGACAAGTGTCATCGCGGAGTGGAGGAGTCGGAGATGTGAAGCCCCTCCAGTGTTGTGTCGGTGCATTACCTTCAGGGACTCCACGCAGCTGGATCCTGTCACAGGTAGGAAATCTTCTATCTAGGATTGTCGTGACGCCACTCTCAGAATTGCGGTCAGTGGGGACCGCCACTGCAGATTAAGGGACGCCTGGGGCTGATGGTGGGTGCAGTCGGTTGTAATCGCCTCCTGAGAGTGAGGCAAGCCCCAGGGCCCTGTGTAAGTGTGTGGAACCACAAGGCGCAGAATAACTCAACACAAGCAGAATGTCTTTCAGGGGTTTTACTCACTGTTGATGGCAGGGTGAGTAACCCGGGCGTAGCTGGGATGAACCAGGCTGGAACCAGGTGTCCTTCAGGCTGACTGATGAGGGTGGCTACCGACTCGCCTTCCTTAGCCCTTTACGTTTTGGGGTAACCCCGACTTTTAGTCCCTATGGGGGTCACCCAGGGAAGTTGCTGGTCCCTCTCTCCCCTTCGTTTTGGCCCGTTTGCTTGTAGCCTGGACCAGGACACTCCGGCAGCTTGCCTCCTGTGAACTATGGGCCCTAACTGTGGCTACGTGGCTGCGGACTCTGTAGTGTGGTCTTGGGGGTGTAAAGTGCCCCCTCAAGCAGGTTTGGCAAAGGAAAGGTGAATCTATCCCTGCACTGGGACCTGCTACCCGTTTGGGCCTGGTAACTCCCTGGCAGTCTCCTTACTTCCCACTCCGTTGCTCTCTCTTTAGCTGTGTGTGGATTTCGGGTAGCACTCCCAGGTGACCGTTCTCCCCCGTCGGTAGTCACTGCGCGGACGCTGTTAGACTGCCACAGCTCCAGGGTCTGCTCCTCACGTCTGCTTTCCCTGAGCTGCACACTAAACCGGCTCACTCGTGGGACCTGCACTGCTGCTCCTGTCTGAGCTCCACTTCCATGCTCCTCCACTCCTCCACACTCTGCTTCAGACTGCTCTCTCCTCCTCCTTCCTCTTTTCCCTTTTGTGCCTGCCTACGCCACCTAGCAACCAGGCTCTCTACCACACCCCTTGAGTGGAGATGGAGGCTTCGCCCCCTCCACCCCTCGGGTGGAGGTGGAGGCTTCGCCCCCTCCTGGGATCCCCAGGGGTCCTCCCAAAGGTACATGTGTGAGACCTGATCACTATGCGCCTGTGTAGTCACACCTCGGTCAGCCTTCTGGATTACCTGTGTTGTACTGTCCCCAGCATGGGTGCAGTACTCAGTGGTGCCTGACCAGGTCAGGGGCGCCACATTCCCCCTTAGTTATCACCAGCACGTCCTCGGGCTGCAAGACAACATTTTAAAATGCATAAAACATTAAAACATGGTAAAACATTTTAAAACCACCAGGTACCATACATCACCACCCTCCACCCACAAGTCCGTTAACCCACCCTAAACCCTCTCACGTTGGCCGCGCCTTCAGCCACTTCTGGCAGGATGTAGAGGCGGCTTTCATGGGCTGGTGGTTTCAGGGTATACCTGGCCTGGTGGATCCGCGCCTTCAGCCTCTTCTGGCAGGATGCAGAGGCGGCCTCCACAGTTGGTGCTGACCAGGTACCCTCTTTGTGGTGGAGAGCCAGGCCCCATAAACAGGCATGCTCTCTGGTTGCAGGTAAGCCAAGGCCCCATAATGGACGTGCTCCCTGGTTGCAGGCGAGCCAAGCCCCTAAACAGGCTGGCTCTGGTGGTGGTACCCTCTGGTGTAACTATTTACACTGCGAGAGTTTGTGGCTATAGCCAGTTCATAGCCTTAAGGTTCATTTCTCACATTAGTTTATGTGGGCACATCTCTTAAACAGTAACGTTGCAACTTTTCAAAACTTGTCAAACTGGTAACTTCTATACTTTACTTTACATGCTTTACGTGGATTCCTCCTCACCAGGGCTTGGGCCTGTAGGGCTGCGGCACCTGCTGCTTTCTCGGTCTTTTTCATCATCCGTGGTGGTCTCATCAGTGGGTTCTTTGTCTGTTCTTTCTCTAGCTCTGTCTTTCCTTTCTTCCTCTGTGTCTGTTTCTTTTTCTTTAGGACATGGTGTAACATCTAGTGCATACCAGCCTCTTTCTCCCTGGTGCATGGTAAATTCCACTGAGTCTCCTGTTCGCAGATTTCTGCCTGGATGTCCTCTGGGCAAATGAGCTCTGACGTCTCTTCTGTTGACAAAAATGCCTTCTTTCATACCAGGAGCTACTATAAACCCATATCCACTCTTCAGACTGAAGTCTTCGACTACACCACGACAAAGTGGACCTCTAACCTGGGATTTGGCTCTTCTCAGAAACCGTTTCTCCTCCAGGTCTCTGGCCGTGACTTCATCTTTATTCTCTGGAGACTGCGGTGCAGGGGAAAACTTGGTTCTACTGCGGCGCCGTGTTTTGCGGGCTTGACTCTGCTGGGTGGCTGCTTCACTGCTGGCAGGCTCCCAGGTGAGGCTGCTGGACAAATCCTCCTCTTCATCCCAGCGAGAATATGGCAACATCTCGGGCTCTGGGTATGGATCCACTGCTGATGGCTCCGGGGTCAGCTCCTCAGCTTCCTGGCCTCCTCTCCCCCTTAGTTCTTCTGAGCACTCCTGTTGTGGCAGCGCTGAGGATGGGTGTTCATCAGCCGGCCCGGGCGGGGGACTCTTTGGCGTGGTTGCTGCAGGAGTCGCCTTGGGGGTGTGCGGAGGGAGCAGATACCGATCCACCATCTCCTGTGGGAACTGGGCCTCTAGATCAGCCTTCAGCTTCCAGTATGCGGGGTCCTCTCCTATCAGGGACTTCCTAGCAGGGACTTCCTTAGACTGGGGAGCGGTGTCTGCTCTGGCCTTGCGGGCCGGGGTAAACAGAGGTACATTCTTGTCTTGGCAGGCCGCGCCTGACGTGGCGGCGGCCTGGTCTTGGCGGGCCGCGCCCGACATGGCGGCGGCCTGGTCTTGGCGGGCCGCGCCTGACATGGCGGCGGCCTGGTCTTGGCGGGCCGCGCCCGACATGGCGGCGGCCTGGTCTTGGCGGGCCGGGCCTAGCATGGCGGCGGCCTGGGTCAGCGTCACACCTGCGGCGTGGATGAGGGTCGCGGCGGCTGCCGGATCTTTGCGGGCCGGGCAGGGCATCTCTGCGGCGGCCTGGGCTTGGCGGGCCGCACCTGGCGTGGCTGCGGCCTGGCTCAGCGTCGCCGCGCCGGGCGCCTCTTCAGGGACCGCGGGCGTGGCAGCAGTGGTCGGGGCACTCGCGCTGGCAGGGGCAACACTGGACTCACCCATCGGTGGTATCATCGGGGTCTGAGTCGTCGCCGTCCGGTCTGGCACTCGTCGCGTGGCTCTCCCCTCGTAGGCCTGAACCGCTGCAGCCATCTCCAGAAGCTCCATGCGTTCCTCTCTGATCTGCTCTACGACCCGGGTCTCCAGTCGGTCGCAGAACTGGGCAAGTTCCCGATACCACCAGGCAGCGGAGCCTGGTTCTGGGTTTCTGCGTTCAGACGCCATTTCCTCTGCGCCTTCTTCTGCACGATTTCCCAGCAGTGGACTCGTCGCTGCCTCCAGTAGCAGGCTCTTCAGTTTCTGCTCTGCCTCTTCCAGCAGCAGGCTTCTGGCTCCCTTTCTGTCCCGACGTCTCTGAACGCCTCCGCTCTCTTCACTTGCGAGGTCAGGACTCTGCAGGGGATCTCTGGGTAGCCACACCTCTTCGTGGGCGGTAACTTCTCCCAGCGCGGGCTGCTGTTGTTTTTCAGCGCGCTTTTCATGGTGGCAATATGGCGGCGCTTCCAATTTTCCAAGCGGACCGCCCAGGCACATGGTCACCTGTCTGAACAGGTCTAGTCCTTATCCTGTTCGTGACGCCAGATGTGAAGCCCCACCGGTGATGTGTCGGTGCATTACCTTCAGGGACTCCACTCGGCTGGATCCTGTCACAGGTAGGAAATCTTCTATCTAGGATTGTCGTGACGCCACTCTCAGAATTGCGGTCAGTGGGGACCGCCACTGCAGATTAAGGGACGCCTGGGGCTGATGGTGGGTGCAGTCGGTTGTAATCGCCTCCTGAGAGTGAGGCAAGCCCCAGGGCCCTGTGTAAGTGTGTGGAACCACAAGGCGCAGAATAACTCAACACAAGCAGAATGTCTTTCAGGGGTTTTACTCACTGTTGATGGCAGGGTGAGTAACCCGGGCGTAGCTGGGATGAACCAGGCTGGAACCAGGTGTCCTTCAGGCTGACTGATGAGGGTGGCTACCGACTCGCCTTCCTTAGCCCTTTACGTTTTGGGGTAACCCCGACTTTTAGTCCCTATGGGGGTCACCCAGGGAAGTTGCTGGTGCCTCTCTCCCCTTCGTTTTGGCCCGTTTGCTTGTAGCCTGGACCAGGACACTCCGGCAGCTTGCCTCCTGTGAACTATGGGCCCTAACTGTGGCTACGTGGCTGCGGACTCTGTAGTGTGGTCTTGGGGGTGTAAAGTGCCCCCTCAAGCAGGTTTGGCAAAGGAAAGGTGAATCTATCCCTGCACTGGGACCTGCTACCCGTTTGGGCCTGGTAACTCCCTGGCAGTCTCCTTACTTCCCACTCCGTTGCTCTCTCTTTAGCTGTGTGTGGATTTCGGGTAGCACTCCCAGGTGACCGTTCTCCCCCGTCGGTAGTCACTGCGCGGACGCTGTTAGACTGCCACAGCTCCAGGGTCTGCTCCTCACGTCTGCTTTCCCTGAGCTGCACACTAAACCGGCTCACTCGTGGGACCTGCACTGCTGCTCCTGTCTGAGCTCCACTTCCATGCTCCTCCACTCCTCCACACTCTGCTTCAGACTGCTCTCTCCTCCTCCTTCCTCTTTTCCCTTTTGTGCCTGCCTACGACACCTAGCAACCAGGCTCTCTACCACACCCCTTGAGTGGAGATGGAGGCTTCGCCCCCTCCACCCCTCGGGTGGAGGTGGAGGCTTCGCCCCCTCCTGGGATCCCCAGGGGTCCTCCCAAAGGTACATGTGTGAGACCTGATCACTATGCGCCTGTGTAGTCACACCTCGGTCAGCCTTCTGGATTACCTGTGTTGTACTGTCCCCAGCATGGGTGCAGTACTCAGTGGTGCCTGACCAGGTCAGGGGCGCCACAGAGACATGAGTGGTAAGGTGAGCATAAAGATTTTTTTCCATTTTACTTTTATTATGTTCTGGGGTCTCTAGAAAAAGATAATGAGACATTCATTATATTTGCAGAAAATAACCCAGGAAAATTCCCGTAAATAGTCAAATTGAAATTTTTGCCTGAACTGCTCATCTCTAGTTTTTACTATGTAGGTAAGGATGGTTGACCTTAGGGAGATCAACATCCAGCACCGCGGAGGATCATCACGTGTTTTCTCAACGCAGTGATTCTAGAGCAATGCCCCCTGGGAAATATGCAAAACAAGGAAGCCGCAGAGACACCATCACATGTTTCTCAATGCTGATAGGTAACTAGCCAGGTCTTTCACCAGTAAGGAAAAACCATGGGAAGGGCAGTCTCCAGTCAAGGAAACCACGTATGCCAAAACATGGTATCCATCCACAGACAGCTGTTTCGGGGTATTTGCCCCTCATCAGTGTGGAGTAGGAAACTAGCTAGTGGGAGAAATGCCTAGTAGAAGACTATATAGGTAAGGATGGTTGACCTTAGGGAAATCAACATCCAGCACCGCGGAGCACCATCACGTGTTTTCTCAATGCAGTGATTCTAGAGCAATGCCCCCTGGGAAATATGCAAAACAAGGAAGCCGCGGAGACACCATCACATGTTTCTCAACGCTGGTAGGTAACTAGCCAGGTCTTTCACCGGGAAGGAAAACCCAGGGGAAGGGCAGTCTCCAGTCAGGGAAACCACCTATTCCAAAACATGGTATCCATCCACAGACAGCTGTTTCGGGGTATTTGCCCCTCATCAGTGTGGAGTAAGAAACTGGCTAGTGGGAGCAATGCCTAGTAGAAGACTATATAGGTAAGGATGCTTGACCTTAGGGAGATCAACATCCAGCACCGCGGAGCACCATCACGTGTTTTCTCAACGCAGTGATTCTAGAGGAATGCCCCCTTGGAAATATGCAAAACAAGGAAGCCGCGGAGACACCATCACATGTTTCTCAACGCTGGTAGGTAACTAGCCAGGTCTTTCATCGGGAAGGAAAACCCACGGGAAGGGCAGTCTCCAGTCAAGGAAACCACCTATGCCAAAACATGGTATCCATCCACAGACAGCTGTTTCGGGGTATTTGCCCCTCATCAGTGTGGAGTAGGAAACTGGCTAGTGGGAGCAATGCCTAGTAGAAGACTATATAGGTAAGGATGGTTGACCTTAGGGAGATCAACATCCAGCACTGCGGAGCACCATCACGTGTTTTCTCAATGCAGTGATTCTAGAGCAATGCCCCCTGCGTTGAGAAAACACGTGATGGTGCTCCGCGGTGCTGGATGTTGATCTCCCTAAGGTCAACCATCCTTACCTATATAGTCTTCTACTAGGCATTGCTCCCACTAGCCAGTTTCCTACTCCCCACTGATGAGGGGCAAATACCCCGAAACAGCTGTCTGTGGATGGATACAATGTTTTGGTATAGGTGGTTTCCTTGACTGGAGACTGCTCTTCCCGTGGTTTTTCCTTACCGGTGAAAGATCTGGCTAGTTACCTACCAGCATTGAGAAACATGTGATGGTGTCTACGCGGCTTCCTTTTTTTGCATATTTCCCAGGGGGCATTGCTCTAGAATCACTGCGTTGAGAAAACACGTGATGGTGCACCGTGGTGCTGGATGTTGATCTCCCTAAGGTCAACCATCCTTACCTATATAGTCTTCTACTAGGCATTGCTCCCACTAGCCAGTTTCCTACTCCACACTGATGAGGGGCAAATACCCCGAAACAGCTGTCTGTGGATGGATACCATGTTTTGGCATAGGTGGTTTCCTTGACTGGAGACTGCCCTTCCCATGGTTTTTCCTTCCTGGTGAAAGACCTGGCTAGTTACCTACCAGCATTGAGAAACATGTGATGGTGTCTCCGCGGCTTCCTTGTTTTGCATAGTTTTTATTATGGTTATAAGCAGCCTCTTCATTCATGCTTGTTTGTGATTGCTTTGCTGTTTTTCCACGTGATTCTGTTGATAATTCTTATATTAAGGCCTAAGACACATGGCATGAAAAACATTGCATTTCACCTAGGACCAATATTAACCTATGTGTCAGCACCCATGAGCGATTATTTTCTCAGCACTAATGGGACCAAGAAAACAATCGCAGCATGCTGTGAGTGTAATGCGATCCTTGTTTCTCTCGCACCCATTCAAGTCTATGGGGTGAGAAAAAAATCGCACTGCACTCGCGGTACACCGGTGCACTGCGAGTGTAGGGTGAGAATGGCAATAGCCGGCTACGGAGGAGAGAGGGAGATAAATCCCTCCCTCTCCTTCGCAGCGCTGGCCCACCCCTCCTCAGTGCTGGTCGGCCCCTGCTCAGTGCCAGCCCACCCCCCGCAGCTGTGGTCCGATCGCATGATCGGACCTCAGTCGCAGTGACACTCGCCTGACACTTGGCTCCTGCTGTGCTGCCAGCGTGAGCCGAGTGTCATGCGAGGATCACATTAGTCCCCCGTGTGGCCCCGGCCTAAAGGTGATTCTCCAGAAATAGAGAAACCTAGCCGCTTTATTCCAGAAATTTCCCACAGCTTGGCATAATACATATCATCCTTGTTTATTTCCATAAGTCTACATTCAGACAATGGACAGGCGTCTGAACATTCGGGTCCTGTCCCTGATCTTCCCCAACCTACACTGAGGTCGGTTGACAGAAGGTGAGGTTTTAATAGTAGAGGATGGGATCATCCTATTTGGACTACACCTATCACGGTGAGATGGCTTCAATGTTTTTTTTTAATCAAAAACAGTGTTTGATAAGTACCCAAGTACCCAGTATTATGTATATGTGTGCTGCCCCAGCAGTAGTCGATCTGCTCGGATCCGGGGTTGCTGTGGCTCGAGGGTCTTCGGATCCAGGGGCTTGTGGCCACTTCAACTGTAATGGCATATTTACAGGGGATGAATGTTCATGACACCACCTGCGGGTTGCGGTAAAGTGGAGTACCGCCACTGCCGAAGAGAGTACCGGGGCAGATGGTGTGGGGCAGCCAAGTGTCAGTCCCTCCGCAGGTAAGGAAGGCCTCGGATTGTGGGGATTTGGTGAACGGGTGGCTTGGCCTTGGGAAGCAGGGTGCAGGGGTCAGATTACTCACTGCGGTAGTCATGGTGTTGGATCAGGTGGAATAAGCAGACACTCACACAGATGGTAAACCAAAGTCTCTAGGCACCGCAGCCTCTACGGGGAGAGCCCATCCAGGTCCCGCTCCCACCAGTGTCACTTGGTAAGTCCGGAGCCCTGCCTCCGTGCACAAATTGATTGACAGTTGTGGCCCCTTGGCTTGAAGCTTTCAGGGCCCCACTACCCGTGTGTATGGCAGCTGTGCTCTTGGTGGCTGGCACTTGGGATTTCAGTGAGTTGTGTATTTTGGAGAACCCTATCCCCCGCATTATGCTGATGCCTGCAATCTCTGAGTTCTTGGGGAAAGTTCATAAAGAGACTATCCTCCACAGGTTAATTACCAAGGCGCTTGAAGCTCTTCCCTGATTTAGGGTCTTGTACCCCGCCGTGCTCGGTACCGGTAAGGTGGCTGGGCTTTCTAGTGCCAACAGTCCTCCTAGGCTGCTTCTGTTACACTCCTGTCCAGTGTTCCTAATACCGGTCCCCAACTCCTGTGGTCCCGGACTATCGTTTGCGACCCTTCCTGTCGCCTCCCTGGGAGCTCCAACTCCCCTGCTCCTCACTCTCTGAGGGCTAACACTCGACTCTCTGTCTCCCCTCCCACCAGTCTGCTTGACCCCTAGGTGGGCGGCCGTGCTCCAACTTGACCCACTGGTGTGTCTATCCAGCCCTGGTGTGAGGTGTGGTTGGGATTCGTAGTGCGGATGTCAGTGACACTGTTGATGGGAACCTGGAACATGGGGGCTAGGTCCTGCACCCTGGGGTACATGATGCAGTTCCCTGTAGCACCCTGATGTAGTCAGGGGCGCTACATATGTACTAAAACTATTTATGCACCTACTGCAGGCTATATGCTCATTTTGATTCTATCTTAAGTTTTACCTGTTAAATAGCCACAGTGTGAACATTCTCCTACACGTTGCATGTATACCAGCTTATGCTGTGGCTCATTTCTTTTGGTTTTGCTGTAGTTTCTTGTATTTTGGACAAACAGGGATGTGGCCACCCCCATTTTTGAAGTAGGTAATTCATTTATATACTGTAGCTTCCAATGAGCAGGTGTCTGAACATTTGGGTCCCATCCCTGCGCTGTCCTCTTCTACATTGAAGTTGGGTGACACAAGGTGAGGTTTTAATACTAGAGGATAGGACCATCCAGATTGGAGTGTGTGGCGCCCCAGGACCTGGTCGCCACAACAGCATTGCCCCTCCAAAGGGTTAATGCTGAGCCTGGAGGCAATTGGGAGGTCTATTGGCCAGTAAGTTTAACATCCAACGCAGTTTCTCCCTCAGGCCAGCAGGGGGAGCGCTGAACCTGGAGTTCCAGGGAGCATTCCTTAAGTCTGACCTGAGGGAGGGGTTAGTGTTCAGTCTGTGGAAAGAAAGCAGAGAGAGCAGACGCAGAGTAGTGCTGTCCTGCGGACTGGAGCCTGGAGCTGGAATAGCTTGGCCCAGTGAAGCAGGAAGAGCAGAGAGGCACAGAAGAGACTCGGACATCGGAGTCTGTGCCCACCAGGGCCTAAAATACTCCCTGGTAGCCGAATCTGAAGGGCAGGAGAGCTGCAAGCACCTGGCCCATAAACAGCCCGAAGGTACAGCTGCATCACCAGGGCCCGGTGTGGACTCCAGCAGAGAAGCACCAGAGAGGGCCTGTGCAGCCTACCACACAGGGAGAGGGACGTACCACCGGTCCCTGCAGCAAGAGGGCCATTGCTAAGCCAGAGAGCAGGGTCCTATAACAGTAAAGAAAGAACAGGAGTAGGCCTCATACTCATCTGGCCAAAAAGATACCTCAGTTACTTCCAGGCCGGCCGGAGCCCTCAACCACCTGTAACGGTCTCTCAGGACTAACCGTTTGCCAAGTAAAAGAGGAGGAGGTAAAGAGACTACTGTTTGTGCCTGTTTCTTTCACTGCCTGTCGGCCCTGCACCGTATTATTCACACAACATCGCACCATAGACTCTCACAAGCACCAACTGTTGCTCCGGGGCACCGCTCCACCTGTGGGGAGCAGGACCATCCGAGCTGCCATACCACCAGCCCCGGAGGCCTCATACAGCAGCGGCGGCTTAATAGCAGCAAATCACAGGTGGCGTCACGAAAATACAAACTTTAATCAACCCCACTGAAGCCATATTAATTGACCCCACCAGGGCACGGAGTTGGGCCCAGCCACCACTGACGTCCCCCGGACTAGTCCGGCCCGGCACCGGGTGTCCCATAGCTCTGGGGTGGGCGAGTCAAGTGCACCTTGTTGCAGTGGATTGAATTTTACGCATCTTTATCAAAAACTTACTAAGTAACCCATGATACTTATATGTACAATTACTGTTTACTTATTGCAGGGTATATGCTCATTTTGTTTCTATCTTAGGTTGAACATGCTCCTACTTGTTGCATGTAAACTAACTGATGCTCCGGCTCATTTCTATGGTTTTACTTGCTCTATGGGCAGGTGTCTGAACATTCGGGCCTCAGGCCTGCTCTGCCCTCAGCTACATCAAGATCGGTTGACAAAACTTAGGCTATGTGCCCACGTTGCGTTCTGTCCCTGCAGAAACTTCTGTAACGATTTGAACAGCACACGTGCGCTTCAAATCGCTGCAGAAACAGTCCATACTGAAAAGCCGATTTCATGCGTTCTGCATGCAACCTCTCCCATAGACAGAGCGGGGGCTGCATGCAAAGCGCATGAAAGAAGTGACATGTCACTTCTTAGAACGCAGTGATTCGGCAGCAGCCAAATCGCTGCGTTCTAATACGCCACGTGGGCATGGATTAGGCACAATCTTCATAGATTGTGCTGGGGACGCAGGATGCATGCAGTTACACTGCGGTGCAGAATGCAGCGTAACTGCATGAAAATACTCTACGTGGGCACAGAGCCTTATACTCCAGCTCATTTCTTTAATTCAGACTAAAGGGGGGAGCCAGGTGATGGCCAGCATTGCTCTGCTTCCCTTTTTTCACTCCAGTGTTGTGCATGTGTTCCGCCCCGACTGGGGAGTGCAACACTTAATTGCGCCTTTGATGGCTCGCAGACCACCACGTTGCCGGTCACAGTCATAGACATCGTACTTGGGGAACACATCACAGAAACAGTTTTCCTTGAACTTAAGCTTAACTTCTTTATTTAGAATACAAGCTTTCTGGGAGACATCTTCATAATACACATTTCAATCTTCATATTAACCTTCCTAAGACAGACATGACACTTTCTCCTGTGTTAGGTTATGTGCGCACTTACCGGATTTTGCCGCGGATTTCCTGCGGTTTTGCTGCATGTTTCGCTGCAGAAAATGTTCATAACATCTCTGCAGTGAATCACCAGCAAAACCTATGGGTAAAAAAAATTCTGTGCGCACTAGGCATGTTTGCATGTTTGCTGCTGGATTCCAGCAGCAAAAACAATTGCATGTCAATTCTTTTCCGCACATCGCTGCGGGATTTCACTCCATTGGCTCCAATGTAATCATGAAATCCCGCAGGGAATAACGCAGGCAGCAAATTCTGTGCGGTTCACTGCGTTTTCCTGCGTTATTCCCTGCGGTATTTCGCGGTTTACCTCCGGTAATGTTCATCGCTGCCTACGGTTTGCAGGGAAGTGATGTCATTACAGGAAGAGGAAGCCGTTCAGAGAGTAAACACACACACAGATCACACTCACACACAGACATCACAGACATAGAACACAGACACAGACACATAGAACACACATAGAAAGCAAACGGAAATATAGAAAACAAAACACGTGGGCTCCGCTGTATATTTACCGTCCAGCCGAGGTAAGCACACAGCGGCGGCCCGGTATTCTCAGGCTGGGGAGGGAGAGGGGCAGGGTTAATGTCCCCTGCCTCACTCCCACCTCCCGCAGCCGAGAATATCAGCCGCAGCTGCAGCCGAGAATATCAGCCGCAGCTGCCTCGGGACTGTCGCATGCATTATGCGGCAGTACCGGAGTGTCCCCGGCTCTTCCTGCAGCCGTGTAGCAGTGGCAGTCAGGGTAATACAAGGAGTTAATGGTGGCAGATCACCGCCATTAACTCCAGGCTTGATCATGGCAGCGTCTATGTGACAGCTGACATGATCAACCCGTAAGTAAAGTGAAAAAACACACAGAAAAATCCTTTATTTTAAATAAAACACAAACAAGCCTCGTTCACCCTTTTATTAACCCCTCCCGAAACAAAGCTCCGACGTAATCCACAGTTCCGGAGTCCTGAGATGCTTGCATCCAGCCGCGACCGACACAGACACTGCTGAATGCAGCCTCGCAGCGAGACAGCAGAGGTAACTCCAGGGCATTTCCCACGGCCGGTAATGTGAACTCACTGCCGATCATGAGAAATGCAGAGTGTGCTCACAGGGACTCTATCTATCCCTCTATCTATCTATCTATCCCTCTATCTATCCCTCTATCTATCTATCTATCTATCTATCCCTCTATCTATCTATCCCTCTATCTATCTATCCCTCTATTATCTATCTATCTATCTATCTCTCTATCTATCTATCTATCTATCTATCTATCCCTCTATCTATCTATCCCTCTGTCTATCTATCTATTCTTCTATCTATTCTTCTGTCTATTTCTCTATCTCAGAATTAAATTACTTTTTTTTTTTTTTCAATGTGCTTTATTGCATTGAATGCAATAAAGCACATACCAACCAGCACGCGGCAAAACCGAGGCAATACCGCGGCAAACTGCATGCGGTTTTCGGGTGCGGTTTGCCGCAGTTTTTTACCGCGGGTGCGGTAATCTTTGAATACCTGCGGAATTTTTTTGAGAAAATTCCATTTTCCAGTGCGCACATAGCCTTACCATTCTGCTGCCACTGCTCAACGGACTAACCTTCCATCCAGCCCTCGCTCTGGGCACTATTTCTCCAGCAGCTGAGTCTGACTTCTATGGTCGCCGCCTCTTGCAGACGTGCCCGTAGGACACAATGGAGGATTCCTCCTGAAATCCTGGGCAAACTCTGGAACAGAGCTCGTGATCCCAGGACCTCCAGTGCAGCTCACTATTCCATCTTCACTAATCTAAACTGACCTGACTTCCTCGCTCTGTCTGCAATCTAGTGATGTGTCGGTTGCGAACGATCCGACACAAAGATCCGGCTTCCTGCAATGACTGACAGGAGCCGGATCACCAGTGTGAGTCAATAAAATCTCTAAACGGCTCTTTTCGCCCCTGAAACTCCGCCCACCCGCGGCTAAACTCCGCCTACTCAACAATCTAATTAGTCACTTGTAAGTGAGTGGGGTTTTTCCGCGGGTGGGCGGGGTTTCAGCAGCGTCACTATAATCTTAAATATGTGTTCACCTGGGGTGAACACATATTTAATAAGGAGCCGAGAACGATCTGAAAGATCTGGCTCTTTTTGGTGAGGGGAGCCATGGGAACCGGATCACCAAAAAGAGCCAGACTGCCCATCACTACTGCAATCACAACCTTTACTTCACCCACTGTGCTGTGTGCTTTGTCCCCCCAGTTACCAATGTGGCATATCCAGCTGGTCTGCTAACATCCTGCACATCCCATGACCACTGAGGAAGGATTCTCCGGTCGTGATGGTTAGTATACCCAACTTAACCTAATAAATAACACACCGACTGCATGCGACTTGGTTAAACAAATTGGCCACAGCAGCCTTTATTACCTATTATTAACATTCTAACACAAGGGGCGACCCCAAACAAATAATAGGTAACACATAAATAATAACTGTACATGTAACCCCATGTAGGCCCGGTCCAGAAACCACTTCCTCCACCAATATCCCTGGCCGCAACACTCCGACCCAGAGATGAGGTATTAATCACCCCGTGGATTAATAGCCCCCAAACCTTGCAGAACCCCGTGCCTGCAATTTACCGGAACTCGGAGACACCATACCAAGACAGTGCCTCTCAGTCCAGCCACCAATCCCTTACAACCGCCTCTGGACCAGACCTACCCCCGCCACAGGACAGGACACGTGACACCTTACATGGCCTGGACCCGCCACACACCCAAGGCTTGCTCCACCATCACGCAAACCCAAGGCCCATAGATCAGAACCAATCTCATTAAGGTGAACCCCATCACCCCTCCGAAACTGCCACTTCGGCGACTCCAGATCCGCATGTCGCACTACAATACCGCTGTTTCTCCGCACGAAACGCGCAACCACCCTGTTCACTTCAGCCCGGGCGTGATTAAGCTTCTCAACTGACCGTGCCCCCCTCCACACCAATCTGGCCACAATATCCGACCATACCACTATCAAACCCGGATACCTGGTCCATAAACGCAATAGATCCATCTTGATGTCCTTGATCAAATCACGTGATGCCCGCGCTCCCAAGTCATTTCCCCCCCACGTGCAAAACCAACACGTTCGGAGGTCTATCCACCCTGCAATAGTATTCAAACTCCGGAACGACCCTGCTCCATTCCATGCCCCGCACACCGATCCACTTGACCAACGCCAGCGATCTGTCCACACCCAACTGCCGACCATTTGGGCGAGCGTCGGCCCGACGGGCCCCTCAGAACACGAAGGAGTGCCCCAGAATCCATATCAGGCAGATTCCTACAACCAAAGAAACAACTTTAATAAACAAAAACCCCACCAACTCCAATTTGCAGCAAGGAACCCCGACAAAGCCACAACCAACTCTATAAAGCCCTCACTGGGACAACAACTGTGGGCGCACATAACCCCGAAAACGATAAGACTCCAACCGATTCATCTCACCATGTCATCACCCAGGCCCCAACGCGAAACCTCCGCAGCCGCCCCGATCCTGAAGGAATGAGACCCGTAATCCCCCGGGCATTCCCCCGCACAGTGCAAACAACTCCTCAGTACGGCCACAAACTGGTAACGAGACAACCAAGTCCCATCCACGTGCCGTAACAGCGGGCCCGGAAGACCGCCCCGCAGGCCGCAAAACTTCCTCACCATCTGCACCGGGCACAACTCATCCCCTTGCACCGCGTACATCACAACCAACCTGCCTCTACCCATCTGGTCTGTTTTGGACCGCCTAAGCTGACACTCTACTCTCCGTCCCACCACTGCCACATCCTCGGACATCAGACCACCCCCCCTGAACCTGGAAGGGCTCACCAACGCCCCAAAAAAGGCTAACACAAAAGCCGTTTCAAAAAGCACCCTCTCATAAACTGAGACACAAATTTCCCGCAAACCATCCACCAATCGCCGTAACAAAACCAAAGAAATGGGCCGCCTAGTGTCCCGCTCCTTCGCCCCTTTACGAAAACCCATCAAGGCCTGCCGCACCCGAAATCCCGCGACACGCCCCACTCACCCCTGACCTTCAACCAAAAGGCCACAGCCGCCACCCTACGTGTCATTGCTGATGCTGACTTCCCAGCCCTGAAATCCTCGCTCACCAATGTCAGTAGCGCAAACAAGTAATTTGCTCGCCCGTCACCAAACATAACTCCCAGCATCTCCTGCCACTCAACCCACACTTTAGCATAACGGCACCAAGTCACCTCGGTCACCGAATTCCTAATTAAACCCGCAATCAATGCCTCACCAGGCTCCACAAGTCCTCTGGACACACCACTCCGATCTCGTCCGCCCCCGGCATTAACTCCCGAAACCTGTGGAACTGAAAACGAGATAAAGCGTCCGCCACCCCGTTATCAACCCCCGCCACATGTTTTGCAACCACATGAATGTTCCACAGCAAACACTTGAGCACCAAATGCCGCAGATAAGCCACTACCGGTCCGGACTTTGCTGACAAGCTGTTTATCGCATGCACAACCGCCTGATTATCGCAGTGATAGCACACTTTACGTCCCGAAAATTGCGACCCCCACAACTCCACCGCCACCACGATCGGAAATAACTAAAGCAAGGCCAGATTCCTTACCAGACCAACCTGCCGCCATTCCTCAGGCCACCTCCCAACGTACCAATGTCCCTGAAAAAGGGCAACGAAACCCGCCGACCCGGCCGCGTCCCTGTACAGTTCCAGCGCACCATTGGGCACCACCTTCTTCAACCACAAGGCTCGGCCGTTAAAACGTTCCAAAAAGCATCCCAAACCAGAAAATCCTCCTTGATCTCCCGCGTGACCCGCACAAAGTGCGCCGGGGACCGTACGCCTGCCATAGCTGCAGCCAAACTCCTGGCGAACACCCGCCCCATTGGCATAATCCTGCACGCAAAGTTCAACTTCCCGAGCAAAGACTGCACCACCTTCAGCCGCACTTTCCGTGCTGCCAGCATTGCTGCTACCGCGCACCACAAGTCCACCATCTTCCCCTCCGGCAGCCTGCATTCCATAGCCAAAGAGTCAATCTCAATCCCCAAGAATCGCATAACCGGCGCCGGCCCCTCCGTTTTATCCTGTGCCAAAGGGATCCCAAAGCTATCCGCCATTCTCTGTAAGGTGAACAACAAGCCAGCGCAAACCATGGATCCCGCCGGACCGACACAAAGAAAATCATCTAGATAGTGGATAATGGAGGACAAGCCAGACACATCCCGCACCACCCACTCAACAAAGGAACTAAACGCCTCAAAATACGAACAAGAAATTGAACAGCCCATAGGCAAACAACGATCAACATAAACTTATCACCCCACCAGCAACCCAGAAGGTGCTGGCTCTCCGGATGCACCAGCAGCAAACGAAACGCCGATTCTACATCCACCTTTGCCATCAATGCACCGCGTCCCGCCGCCCGTACCAAGTCCAGCGCTTTGTCAAACGAGACGTAGTACACTGCCGACAATTCTGGCGCGATGCCATCATTCACTGACGACCCCTCCGGAAATGAAAGATGATGGATGAGCCGAAATTTATTCGGCTCCTTCTTTGGCACCACCCCCAACGGGGACACCACCAGATTACTGCACGGCGGGCTCTCAAATGGACCCCCCCATCCTGCCCAACTCAACCTCTTTCCCCAACTTCTCAACCACAACCATAGGGTGGTCCCTTGCCGATCGTAAATTACGACAAACCGGAGGCAATGCCTCAACCGCCGACGGAATCTGAAAACCGTATAAAAACCAAACCGCAAAAGTGACGCCGCTGCCCGGTCCGGATACCTATTTAAAAACGGCGCCATCGCCCCTATTTTCACCGGCGTCCTCCCTTTTACCAAACCCGTACCCAGCCTTGCCTTTCCCTTTTTTAAAACATTTGGAAAAAACTATGTCCCCCCCCCCGCAGCCGGAGCACTCATGCTCGAACCTGCATGCTGCACCAAATTTGCACTGGCCGTCGTTAAATTGCCAGCACAATCCCTTTTTCTGGGTACCCGAGGGCCCGGCTCCCATTCCCCCGGCGCCGCCACGAAAGGGCTGGCTCGGGGCCAGCATTAAACGCATCCATAAGGAAGTGTCCTTATGGTCCCACCGCATGCTGGGCCGCAACGCCTTCCGCTGCCTAAACTGCTCATCATACCGCAGCCATGACAAGCCCCCATACGTGCGATACGCCTCCCTAATTGCATCCAGATAACCAAACAGAGCCGAGCAGTGCTCCGGCTCCTTTTCCCCTATTACACTTGCCAAAATTGCGAACGCCTGCAGCCAATTGGAAAAGAAACGAGGAATGAGCCTATAACGGCGTTTTTCTTCCTCTTCCCTTTCCTTCTTGGAGTCGCTCGGCTTCACCCTGTCCAGATTAAATTTTTCCAGGGGTAGCGAGGAAAATATCTCCACATACTCCCCCTTCCAAATCTTGTCCCTCACCTCTTTCTTGTGATGAGCCCCTAACGGTCCCTCAAAGCACACGTAAACTTGGCCCTATCATCCAAACGCACCACCTCATCCTCCTTTTCCTTCTCCTTTTCTACCGCTGTTTTACCCGCGGGCTCCACTACTCCACCAACCGCACCCGTCCCTACCGGCGCCGCCTCGCTGCTGACCGACGCTGCGCCATCCACCGCTGATCTGTCCAGGCCGCTGCTGCCGCCGGCGCGCACGCGCGCTAAACCCTGCAACAAGCCCAGCAACTGACTAAGCAATGCTGACCCCTCCGGCGCTGCCGTGCCCGCAGCCACCTCCCCAAAACCAGCAGCACCCCGCGCCGCAAGCAATGCCGAATCCACGGCTAGCTCACCCGACCGTGGCGAAGAAATGGAAATCGGTACCGCGACGTCCTCTGCCATCTACTCATCAGATTCGTCCCCCGACCTGAGGGCTCCCTCTTCTTCCTCGCTGTAGTCGTCCTCCACCGTTCCAGCTCCAGAGGACGCAGCCGATGCATCCCCTCCACCACGGCCGCCCTCCTGGGCCACCGCGTGGGCACTGGCGGTGGGCGTCCTTCTCTTCCTATGCGGCGACAGCCCGCGAGACCGTCCTGTCCCCCGGGCCGCCGCTGACCGAATCCTCTTCCTGGAGGAGCCTCTCCCCTCAGGGGGCTACCCACCATCGCCTCCAGCCCTCCAGGGGCCCCAACCGTGGCATCCCGCTGGGTCCTCCCCCGCTCGGGGGAGACCGCTGCTGCCGGGAGCAGTACTGATTACCTGAGGGACCTGGCGGAAACCGCAGGGCTCCTGCCGTCCCCCCCGCTCCCCGCAGCCTCACGGGTATCCGGGTGCCGCCTGCACACACTGGTCCCCCCGCTGGCTGCCTGCGCCCGGCCCCCCCCGCCGCCCACGGGGGGGTACTGCTGGCCTCATTCGACTGCTGGGCCCGCTCCCAGTTGGAAGCTGCCACAGGGCCGTGTCCCACCGCAAAGTGCCCGTCACCAGGAGCAGGCCCCAGGCTGGGCACGCCCCCTCTCGAAGTCTCCGATCTCCACTGGGCACGCCCCCGGTCCCGGGCTGCCGTGGCCTGTTAAATTGAGCCCGAGGCCTGGGACCGGAAGTAGGCCCCAGGCCGCGCCCGCCTCCGTCCAGGCCGCCGCTGGCCTCAGATTGTCGCCGGGCTCGCTCCCGGCCGGGAGACGCCGCTGGGCTCCTCACTCCAGCCCGAGGCCCGACATCAGAAGAAGGCCCTGGGCTGGCCACGCCCCCTTTGCGGCCGCCGCGGCCTTGCCGGAGATTCCTCCCTGCCGGGGCAGACGCTGGAAGCAGCCGCTGCCCGTCCCGCCGCGGAGGGTCCCGAGGGGGGCTCTCACTGGGCCTCCTTGCCCCCCCTGCGCCCGGGGAATACCTGATGGGGGAGCCTGGAACGCCGCCCGCGGCCGAGGGGGGGGACAAGGGGCAGGTGCCGACGGGGAAACCCAGGCAGCCCTGAAGTGGGACTGCACTGCCTGGGCCCCGTGCACCGCCATCGCTGCTCGGATCATCCTGTCCAGTTCCTGGAGGTCCGCCATGCCGCTGGTCAGTTGGTCAGGTCGGAATCCTTTGCTGTCTGGAGTCACAAGGAAGGTAAGACCCCTCCCCTATAGCTTATATACTAGCCCCCCCCCCACCCTACAGTGACCCTATTCCACCAATTCCCTATAAGGGCCCATAATGCCCTTTAATTCACTTTATTAACCCCTCACTCCCTCCCTTCCCTCTGGTCATGTCGCCCCTCCCCCCTATGGGGTCCATGGCTTTCTTTGCTAACACTCTATATAAACACACTATCTACCACGGAACTGTCTACACTAATCTATACAGGTTGCTAACTACTCCTATCATCCACTCCAGCACGATTGTTTCCCTAGATGCATACAATAAGCATCCTATCTTAATATTCCTATGACTGTTACTTACTATAGTTTACTCCATATTATCCTACTTAACACTTTTATGCTTTACACATCATTAATACAATTTTTCCTGTAAGAAAACACCCTACATAAAACATGTTACACTCTATATACATTCAGCATAAAGCACATTTGCAGCACAGCACTGTACATTAGGGAAACTGTATAATAGGATGAGGAGCGAATCGACCACCTCCTACAAGACAAAGGTGTGTTTTCTTGGGCCAAACATGGCTACAAATTTTAGATCAGACTGGGTCCCTGGACAGCAGGAGATTTCTGGTGTTTAAACTAGCATAGCCTTGCTTGCAAAATGGAATAGGCTAGTGTGTGCTGTAATTATTTAATTACCTGAAGTCCATGTGGAAAATTGCCCTAGCATATTTGCTAGTATTAAGGGGGCTTTACACGCTACGATATCATTGCCGATATCGCTAGCGTGTGTACCCGCCCCCATCGTTTGTGCGACACGGCCATATCGCTGCCCGTCACGCACAAAATCGCGCTCCCCAGTCACACGGACTTACCTGCCTGCGACGTCGCTCTGGCCGGCGATCCGCCTCCTTTCTAAGGGGGCGGGTTATGCAGCGTCACAGCGACGTCACACAGCAGGCGTCCAATAGAAGCGGAGGGGCGGAGATGAGAGGGACGTAACATCCCGCCCACCTCCTTCCTTCCGCATAGCCGGAGGAGGCAGGTAAGGAGATGTTCCTCGCTCCTGCGGTGTCACACAAAGCGATGTGTGCTGCCGCAGGAACGAGGAACAACATCGCTAATGAGCATTAAACGATTTTTGGGTTAAGGACGACCTCTCCGCGGCAACGATTTTGGCCGCTTTAACGATCGTTTTAGGTCGCACAAAAGTGTCACACGCTGCAATATCGTTAATGACGCCGGATGTGCGTCACAAACACTGTGACCCCAACGATAAGTCATTAACGATATCGTAGCGTGTAAAGCCCCCTTTAGTAAGCGTGCTGTCCATGTGTGCTGCATTTGTGACGCCCTGGACTAGCCAGGTAATCACATACATAACAACATGCACACACCCTCCACCCTAGACAGTGACAACAGTCAATCAAAAACCCTTGTTGCCTCCCTCCAGGGTCTAATGTCTACATCAGGTGGGGCGGAGCCAGGCGGTTGGCCCCACCCACCGAGGAGTTCACAGGCCTGGAGGCGGGAAAAGTTTAGTTTAGTCTTGGAGGTGAAAGTAGGAGGACACAAACTGCAAGTGTCTGGGTCGGAGCCCAGGCACTGACAGCAAGGTTGGCAGACGGTGGTGGCCGTCTGCAGGAGTTAGCGGAACACTGCAGAGCCATAGGACCGGGGTCAGGCGTTGGCCCGCTGATACTGAACCGGGGAGCGGAGTGAAGCTAAGCACACAGGCAGTGCCGTCGGACCCTGACCAGGCTTGGAGCCGCCGTCAATAGTCAAATCCGAGTGTGACAGGAACCCCAGGGGTTTCCCAACAACCAAGTCCCGATAGAAGGCAACCGCTCACACCGTGAGGATATAGAGTCACCGCCACAGGCTAGAGATCCAAGGGCCAGCGCCTGCGGGCAAAACAGGCTCCTACGGCACCTATACGCCGGGGAGCGGACTACCGGTGGGCAACCACAGGAGTCAGAACATTCTAAAAGGTGCAGGGAAAGACAGCCATCATCAGCCGTCCGGGGAGAGCACAACAACAACACTGCAGCCGGCTGCGGGACCCATCCATCCGGCCATTTTGGTTTACCAGAGACTCTGTCAGTGATTGTCTGAGTGAGTACACCAGAGCCGTCCGGCACCGCGCCGCGCAGTCCCTGCATCCCAGCCATCCAGCCTCCCCGTTACATCACCGGGCCCCAGGAACACCAACTCCCCTACCCACGGAGGGGGCAACATCTCAGCTGCCACCCTACCATCTCTCCCGGGAACCCCGTTACCAGCAGCGGTGGTGCCATCATCACCATGTCCCGTGTGTGGCATCACGAACAATCTCCCTAACCAAACCATCCCTTTTTACTCACGGGTGAGGAGCGCTGCTCGAGTCCCCGGGTCCGGCCCACCGCTCGAGCCACCAAGCAGCAGCAGCAGAAGCCCCGGACCCGAGCATGGCGAGCGCGTCCCCTCCGCCCGCAACAACTTGGCATCACGAACAGGATAGAACCAATCTACCTACCGGTAGAAGTGCGCCTTGCAGTCCCCGCCGGCGGCGTCCGGCCGAAAAATTTGAAGCGCCGCCATCTTTGGCGCGAAGATTTCCCGCTCAAGCATCTTCCGGGGGGACAGGAAAAAGATGTCTGCGCCCGACGGAGCCGTTGGAGGAGTGGCGGTCGCAGCCGCAGCAGCGCCTGTAGATGGAAACAGGGTAGCCCGTTCTCCGGATGCAAGAGCTGGGGAGGCCACGGGCCCAGCGGTCGCCCAGGTAATGCCGTTCTCCCTGCCCTATGTGACCGGTGCTACCTGGCTGCCGCAGTAAGATGGGAAGCCTGATACTTTGCAGGTGTTCCGGAAAAAGATTAGCCCGGTCCTCGATTTATATCCCTTGACTGATAGTCAACGGGCAGCGGTAGTGCTAGGACAGCTCACCGGCGCGGCTGAGCAGGAGGCGGAGACCTGGACCGACGCAGACCCGGCCTCAGTGACTACCATTTTTGAGAAACTCCAAATTGCTTTCGAGACCCGCACGGAAGCAGAGTTGCGTATGCAGTTTTATCAATGTCGACAGCGGCCTGCGGATAATATAAGAGACTATGCCTTGATTCTGCAAACCGCCCTCCGTACGCTAAAGTAGGTGGACACTATTAACGATGCAGACAGCAATAAGATGCTGGTGGATCAATTCCTGCAAGGGCTGGGGTCTGCGGAAGACCGCAAGCAACTACGGCTGTGGGCCCTGGAACACCCCAATTTGGACTTTGCAGTATTGAAGGAGCGGGCTATCAAGGCCCTGCAGGCCCCAACGCCCGCCGCTCCTGAGGCGGCCCCGTGGCGGCTGAAACCGCTCCCATCACGGTGGCACCTCCTCTCCTGGCTCTACCGGCCCCTGCAGCGCCCGTCGGGATGATGGAGGAGCTATCTGCCCAGGTCCGCCGTATGGATGGAGACCTAGCCAAGATCCTCGCCGCACTCCAGCTTCCAATGAGAGTTAAACCCCCAGGGAGGATCCAGCTCGCCGACAGCCTGGAGGACGTCCCCTGGATGCAGCGGAGAAGGACCACTGACTCACGGTATGGGCCTTCTATTTGTTACAGGTGCAGCAAGCCGGGCCACTACTCTAGGCGATGCCCGTTAAACGAGCAACCCCTAGGGCCAAGGGCCAATCCTCAGGAGTAGACACCAATGGCCCCCCCGACTGGCGAGACCGGTATGTCGGAGCTCGCCCCATCATCCCTCTGGCAGTGGATGGCATCCCGCTCATGACCCCTCTTGGACACCGGATCACAGGTAACCACTATACCATATACACTGTACCAGCAGTATTGGGGTACTGATGAACTTGCCCCCTCTGATGATAGCCTGACCCTTGTCGCAGCCAATGGACTCCCTCTAACCCAAGTGGGATACAAACAAGTGACCCTGACCGTGGGACGTACAGAGTTAAAGGATCAAGGGATGATTGTGGTGATGAATGAACCCAGTGATCATACCCCGAAAGTAATCTTAGGCACCAATGTGATGGAGCATTGTATGAGTGAGGTGCTGAGTCTGTTGCAGCAGTTGGCCGCCACAGCAGGAGGAGGCCGACAGAGAGCTGTGCAGCGTGAGATCTGGGCCCTTCTATATCGGCAGCAAGTGAACTCGACTGGTGGAGAGATTGGTGGAGTAAGGGTGATGGATGTGGCCCCCCTTGGTAGTGCCACCCCGAAGTGAGATGATGATTTGGTGCAGGGCAGCGGTAGGCCCCCAGGTGCGCGACTACCTTGCGATGGTGGAACCCATGCCTTCTGAACACTGGCCCATGGTGATGGCGGCCAGAGGGGTGGTTGACGTCAAAAAGGGGAGAGTGCCTGTAAGAGTGCTGAATTGTGGAGAGCAGGAAGTTAGGCTTCCCCGTTACGCTACCCTTGCCAAACTTTCACCCTAGACCCTCACACCATTCAGTAGGCCGTCCCTCCTACCTCAGCATCCCCTGCCAGTAACCATACACCCCCTGAACAGTTAGAGGAGTGGTGCCAGGAACTACATGTAGGGACTGACGCCACATCCACACATCACAAGGAGGGGGTATTACAGGGTGGTGCAAGAATATGAACAGGTTTTCAGCAAGCACCCATTAGATTTCGGGACGATTAAAGGGGTCCAACACCATATACCTACAGGCGTACATCCACCCATTAAAGAAAGATATAGGCCCATCCCGCCAGCACATTATCAATGCGCCAAAGACATGTTGAGGAACATGAAGGAGGCAGGGGTCATTCGGGATAGTTGTAGTCCCTGGGCAGCCCCACTGGTGCTAATGAAGAAGGCACCATGAGAATGTGTGTGGATTACCGGAAGATCAACCAGATCACGCATAAAGATGCCCATCCTCTCCCCCGTATCAAAGAGTCGCTAGCTGCACTGAGAACTGCTAACTTCTTCTCTACCCTTGACCTTACCAGCAGATACTGGCAGGTGGCGGTTGCGCAGAGGACTGTGAGAAGACTGCATTCACCACTCCCATGGGACTCTGCGAGTTTAACAGCATGCCGTGCAATGCCCCTGGAACCTTCCAACGGCTCATGGAGTGTTGCCTGGGACATCTCAATTTCGAAACGGTCCTACTGTATCTAGATGATGTGATCGTATACTCCCAGACGTACGAGGCCCACCTGGAACATCTGGCTGAAGTGTTTGCGTCCCTAGCCAAGTATGGGATGAAGCTGAAGCCCTCCAAGTGCCACCTACTGAAGCCTAGGGTACAGTACCTCAGACATGTGGTGAGCGCAGAAGGTGTCGCCCCAGATCCCGAGAAGATCACTGCTATCCAGGACTGGCCGAGACCGACCACAGTGAGAGAGGTGAGACAGTTCCTGGGCCTGGTGGGCTACTACCGTCGCTTTATCAAGGGGTACACGAAGAAGGCCGCCCCCATGCAAGACCTCCTCATGGGACAGACCAAGGGTGACAGGTCCCCTGGATCTCCGTTTGTGTGGGAGAAGAAGCATGAGGAGTCCTTTCACCAGCTGAAGACGGCCTTGACGGCAGAGGAGATCCTGGCGTACCCCGACTACAGCCTCCCATTCGTCCTCTACACCGATGCCAGCAATGTGGGCTTGGGAGCAGTCCTATCCCAGGTCCAGGACGGGCGAGAAAAGGTGATCGCCTATGCCAGCAGAAAACTCCGGCCCACGGAAAGGAACCCCGAAAATTACAGCTCCTTCAAGCTCGAGTTCCTGGCCCTGGTGTGGGCAATCACCGAGAGGTTCCGACATTATCTCGCAGCGGCAAAATTCACGGCTTACACGGACAATAATCCGTTGACCCATCTGGACACGGCCAAACTGGGCGCTCTGGAGCAGCGGTGGGTGGCCAGGCTGTCTAATTATGACTTCACTATCAAATACAGAGCCGGCCGCAAGAACACCAACGCAGATGCGTTGTCCCGGATGCCCCACCTGCCGGAAGATGATGACCTCGAAGAAATTGAGCTGCCCGCGTTCCATCGGCCACTGGTCGAAAGATTACATGTCAAACAACAGCAGGCGAACCTGGACCCGCTACCCAGTCAGGGTTGGAGAGAAGCCCAAGACCAAGCGCCTGCCGTCCAATTGGTCAAGACCATGATTGAGCAAGGCTCCTCTGGAATGGATCCGGCAGCGCCCCCTGAGGCCCAGAGACTGTGGAAAGAACGAGCCTGGCTGTACCTGCACCAGGGGAAGCTGTATCGAGGGCTGATCAACCCGAAGACTCACGAGAAAGTTCGTCAGCTGGTGGTCCCTCAGGCCAGAGTGCCCAAAGTCCTACAGGCATATCACGATGGCGCCGGGCATTTCGGTTGGAAAAAGATGGAGATGTTGCTAAAAGAGCGGTTCTATTGGAGTGGGATGCGAGAATCTGTGGAGGCTTGGTGCCAAGAGTGCGGCCCCTGTGCGCTGAGAAGGAAGGATGAAGTCAGCGAAAGAGCCCCTCTACAGCCAATCATCACCAATCAACCGCTGGAGTTGGTTGCCTTGGACCACGTCAAGCTTACACCCAGCCGGAGTGGATATACCTACGCCTTGACCATCGTGGACCACTACTCCAGGTTCATGGTGGTTGTTCCAGTCAAGGATTTGACCTGCCGTACCGCAGCCAGGGCATTTCAGGCCTACTTCTGTCGACCGCCCGGATACCCGGAGAGGGTACTTACGGACCAGGGTTCAGCCTTTGAAGCAGAGGTGTTTCAAGAATTCTGCCAATTGTACGGTTGTAAGAAGATCAGGACCACGCCATATCATGCCCAAACTAATGGGATGTGCGAAAAGATGAACCATCTGGTCCTGGACCTCCTCAAGGTGATACCGTTGGAAGAGCGGAACCTGTGGCCAGAAAAGCTGCCCGACCTGGTCGACATGTACAACAACATCCCCAGTAGTTCTACCAAATGCACAGCGGAGTATCTGATGAGAGCCCGACTGGGCCGGCTGCCAGTGGAGCTGGAAATGGACGTGGAAGCTCCTGAGGCCCTCCCTTCGACTGCTGGCTGGGATACTCGGCGGCAAATCCAATACCGACAAGTCCAAGATTATGTGGAGAAGAATCTCGGTCAGAGCCGAGAGAAACAAGCGCAATGCTTCAATAAGCGAGCGTCAGCCATCCCCTTTGAGCCGGGAGATGTCGTGCTGAAGCGGAAGAGACGGACCCATACGCTGGATGACAAGTGAGAAAGGACCCCGTATGTCATACAGCCCACTGAATGGGAGAATGAGAAGGCTTATCTGATCAGTCGTGACCAGGGGAGGACTGCCACTACGGTTTCCAGGGACCACCTGAAGAAATGTCCTCACCCCTTGAGAGTGACAAACGAAGTTCCGGTTCCTACGCCAAGCGGGGAAAAGGAGAAGAAGGTGCTCCACACAGTGATGGGTGATTTTCCAGCAGACTGGCCTATGCAAAATGGTGCAGTGATTGTTCCGGTGATAAAGTTCCCACAACACGTGGAAGAAATGGAGACGGAAACGCCCGCCAGTGAGCCGCTCGAACAAGCGCCCAGGGATGCACCTATACCCCCTCCCCTTGGGTCTCCACTTGCCATGCCTGCCATAAGGGAAGAGGAACTGACTGTATCCTCTGTCCCGTTGCCCTCCACTGATGACATTGGACCCAGAAGGTCCACACACCCCAACCTAGGTCGGCCCCCACTTAAATACAGGGAAATTACCATCTAGGGGTGTCGTATGGTAATTGCGTAAATAGCTGAATGAATGAACACAAATCAAACTGAGTTTCACCTGATTGTCTACCGTGATTATCCCGGCCGTTGCCGGCAAGTTGTCCCCGGATGGACTCTCTGTGTTTTACCGCCCACCTGAGAAACTGCTCATGAACATGGCCGAGAACTAGCAGGCCTCCCACGAACTTGTGGGTTTGTAAATAGTTTGGTGGGCTGGTTTCCGTCCGTGCCGCCTCCGGAGAGGCAGATTGGAGGAAGGGCCCGCAGCAGAGGAGGCTGGGGCCCGGCCACCACCAGGACTGGTGGCCATCCTCCGGGGGTCAGGGGCCCCCCTGGACGTGGGGTCCCCTGAAGTGACAGCCGGGTGTGAGACACCGTACCCGTTCCTGCTCGGGTAACCTGAACCTGGACTGGGGAAGAGGGGCGCTGCCAGTTTCTTAGGGGCAGCATCAAGGATCAAGTTATTTGGGTGGGGGAGCGGATGACCATGAACCCGTCCGATTTAAAAAAAAATGTTTGAAACGTTAAAGCACTGTACCTCCCGTAAGGGAAGATTTGAAAACATACTTCCGTTAAATGTTTAATATGTTAAATGTTATTTATCTTTTGCAATTTTAAAAATAAAACCGGTGATGGACGGGCAGCCCGCGGACGGTCTGCATTTTCCCAAGGGGGAGTGTGACGCCCTGGACTAGCCAGGTAGTCACATACATAACAACATGCACACACTCCCCACCCTAGACAGTGACAACAGTCAATCAAAAACCCTTGTTGCCTCCCTCCAGGGTCTGATGTCCACACCAGGTGGGGCGGAGCCAGGCGGTTGGCCCCACCCACCGAGGAGTTCACCGGCCTGGATGCAGGAAAAGTTTAGTTTAGTCTTGGAGGTGAAAGTAGGAGGACACGAACTGCAAGTGTCTGGGTCGGAGCCCAGGCACTGACAGCAAGGTTGGCAGACGGTGGTGGTCGTCTGCAGGAGTTAGCGGAACTCTGCAGAGCCGTAGGACCGGGGTCGGGCGTTGGCCCGCCGGTACCGAACAGGAGAGCGGAGTGAAGCTAAGCACACAGGCAGGGCCATCGGACCCCGACCAGGCTTGGAGCCGCCGTCAATAGTCAAATCCGAGTGTGATAGGAACCCCAGGGGTTTCCCAACAACCAAGTCCCGATAGAAGGCAACCGCTCACACTGTGAGGATATAGAGTCACCGCCACAGGCTAGAGATCCAAGGGCCAGCGCCTGCGGGCAAAATGGGCTCCTACGGCACCTATACGCCGGGGAGCGGACTACCGGTGGGCAACCACAGGAGTCAGAACATTCTAAAAGGTGCAGGGAAAGACAGCCACCATCAGCCGTGCGGGGAGAGCACAACAACAACACTGCAGCCGGCTGCGGGACCCGTCCATCCAGCCATTTTAGTTTACCAGAGACTCTGTCAGTGATTGTCTGAGTGAGTACACCAGTGCCGTCCGGCACCGCGCCGCGCAGTCCCTGCACCCCGGCCATCCAGCCTCCCCGTTACATCACCGGGCCCCAGGAACACCAACCCCTCTACCCACGGAGGGGACAACATCTCAGCTGCACCCTACCATCTCTCCCGGGAACCCCATTACCAGCAGCGGTGGTGCCATCATCACCACGTCCCGTGGGTGGCATCACGAACAATCTCCCTAACCAAACCATCCCCTTTTACTCACGGGTGAGGAGCGCTGCTCGAGTCCCCGGGTCCGGCCCACCGCTCGAGCCACCGAGCAGCAGCAGCAGAAGCCCCGGACCTAAGCATTGCGAGCGCGTCCCCTCCGCCTGCGACACATTGTGCACACCGACCGAAACTACCAAAAAGATGATACTAGACACAATCCATGCTCAGGTAATTCTGCACAACTCTGAAGACTGTAACGCCACAATTTCACATTCTTCACTTGTGCAAGCAAAAATAAATTTAAAAAGGAGCCGTTTTTAAATAGTGGAATAGTTTTTAAAGTAAAACTTTAGTAACCTAAAAAAATTATATTTTACCTTAATGATTGTCAGCCCCAAATATTTTTGCATCTGGACCTGTGACACTTTCTGACAGCACACACTCTTTAAAGGCCGCTTTACATGCAACGACATCGCTAACGCGATGTCGTTGGGGTCACGGAATTCGTGACGCACATCCAGCCTCGTTAGCTACGTCGTTGCGTGTGACACGTACAAGGTACTCACCTTATCGTTGATCGTTGACACACTGTCCAGTTCCCAAATATCGCTGCTGATACAGGTACAATGTTGTTCGTCGTTCCTGCGGCAGCACACATCGCTATGTGGGACACCGAAGGAACAAGGAACCTCACCTTACCTGCGGCCACCAGCAATGAGGAAGGAAGGAGGTGGGCGGGATGTTACGTCCCGCTCATCTCCGCCCCTCCGCTTTTATTGGGCGGCCGCTTAGTGACGTCACTGTGACGCCGAACGAACCGCCCCCTTAGAAAGGAGGCGGTTCGCCGGTCACAGCGACATCGCTAGGCAGGTAAGTAGTGTGACGGGTGCAATTGATGTTGTGCACCACGGGCAGCGATTTGCCTATGATGCACAACCGATGTGGGCGGGTACGCACGCTAGCAATATCGCTAGCAAGATCGCAGCGTGCAAAACGGCCTTAAGTCTTTGTTAAATCTGTAGGCTGACAGTAATGGTAAATTTTCCATGACATTCTTCTCCACGAGAAGAAGCCTTGTGCCATGATAGAACATTCTAAACATGCTGAAGTACAGTATGAGCCCATAGCAGTCTATGGGTGTCAGCACCTCTGTAGACAATCATATCAACATATTACACTGTCACAATTTTTACGCATGGGTTGTATGTAATGGTTTTCTCTTTCCTGTTAATTAAGAAGAACAGAGAGAAAATGTAAAAAAAAAAGGAGGGGGAACACATATTCTGCTCCTGTGTATACATTTTGTTTAATCCTTCCTAGCAATGTAACATCTGGTATAAGAGAGCGGCAATGTGCAGTGGAGCTCCAGGTGGACAGGATTCATCTCATGTAAATTATTATACATCTTTTACTGATTAACTTCTTTATATTTGTATCTATACCACAAAATAAGGTCACCACAACCAGTTTTGATCTCTGCTCTCTGTGCCTTTATGAGCGCAGAAATAGCACAAAACAGGTGGTGCGATAGGGTGCTGCTACGTCAGTCTGGGTCTGTAAACAGCCATCAGGAAATAATACACATCACTATGAACATGATGAAGAGGAAGCTGAAAATACAAATACAAAATGCAAACAACCATCCAAGGACTAAGGAGTGTGAAGACAGGTCATGGTGAATAATTCCCAAATATATATTTTTAAGTACCTGTATCTAGGACATGAACTAATTAGGCGTCTGTACAACTCACACGTGCGATGATCATTATAAATGGCTGGCCTCGTGTCCATACGCTCAGACTTTTATATCAAATCCCTGCTTCTCCCAATACTTCCTTAGTTATTTTTAATCCGCATCTCCCCACCCCTCATCTTACACAACTATGCCATGATTTTTGCCAATTCATATGGTTTGGAGATCAGTATCACCATCATTCTTTTGCATATTGTTCTAACATACATATCATTAACCTAACTTACCAACTGTCCATCATTAACAGGGTTTTCTCATTAGCCATGGATGGCCAGGCATTTGCACTGTAGCATATATATACAGTAGTAAAGTAGCCATCCATATAATACATGAATAGCTCAACCACTATGTTTTTCTCCTTTCTGAATCACAGTGGTTGATCCTGAGTAGATGACTCTTTTTATTATATTTGTAGCACCCCTTTAAGTCAGTCTTAGTTGGCTGGGTGTCTGATAGTTCTCACCTCGCCATGGCACAATGCTTACAAATAAATAAATGTTGTTGGGAGCAGTGGCATAGCTAGAGTCTGATGGGCCCTCATGCAAAATTTGGACTTGGACCTTCACCCCCTCTTCATGTTGGTCAGATGTATGGACTCTTGTAGCGTTCTAAATCTTATAAAGACATACATTTTGTTCTCCCTTCATTTTCTAGTAATATCCACTATCCTGGGCCCATTCCTGGTAAATACAGTGGGTACGGTGAGTATTCAGACCCCTATAAAATTTTCACTCTTTGTTTCATTGCAGCCATTTGGTAAATTAAAAAAAACTTCATTTTTTTTACTCAATGTACACTCTGCACCCCATCTTGACAGAAAATGAAAAAATGTGCAACAATTTCTATTTAACATGAAAAACTGAAATATCACATGGTCATAGCAGTATTCAGACCCTTTGTTCAGACACTAATATTTAAGTCATATGTTGTGATCCTCCTTGAGATGGTTCTACTGCTTTATTGGAGTCCAACTGTGTTTAATTAAACTGATAGGACTTGATTTGGAAAGGCGCACACCTATCTATATAAGACCTCACAGCTCACAGTGCATGTCAGACCAAATGAGAATCATGAGGTCAAAGGAACTGCCCAAGGAGCTCAGTGACAGAATTGTGGCAAGGCACAGATCTGGCCAAGGTTACAAAAGAATTTCTGCAGTACTCAAGGTTCCTAAAAGCACAGCGGCCTCCATAATCCTTACGTGGAAGAAGTTTGGGACCCCTTAAAACTCTTCCTAGACCTGACCATCCAGCCAAACTGAGGAATCGTGGGAGAAGAGCCTTGGTGAGGGAGGTAATGAAGAACCCCAAGATCACTGTGCCTGAGGTCCAGAGATGCAGTAGGGAGATGGGAGAAAGTTGCACAAAGTCAACTATCACTGCAGCCCTCTACCAGTCAGGCTTTCATGGCAGAGTGGCCTAACGGAAGACATATGAAAGCCTGCATAGAGTTTGCAAAAAAAAACACATGAAGAACTCCCAGACTATGAGAAATAAGATTCTCTAGTCTGATGGGACAAAGATACAACTTTTTGGTGATAATTCTAAGCGTTATGTGTGGAAAAAAACAGGCACTGCTCATCACCTGCCCAATACAATCCCAACAGTGAAACATGGTGGTGGCAGCATCATGCTTTGGTGGTGTTTTTCAGCTGCAGGGACAAAACAACTGGTTGTAATTGAAGAAAAAATGAATTTGGCCAAGTATAGAGATATCCTGGAAGAAAACCTCTTATACAGTGATCTTGACCTCAGACTTGGCCGAAGGTTCACCTTCCAACAAGACAATGAATCTAAGCACACATCTAATATAACAAAGGAGTGGCTTCAGAACAACTCTGTGACCATTCTTGACTGGCCCAGCCGGAGCTCTGACTTAAACCCAATTAAGCATCTCTGGAGAGACCTGAAAATGGCTGTCCACCAATTTTCACCATACAACCTAATGGAACTGGAGAGGATCTGCAAGGAAGAATGGCAGAGGATCCCCAAATCCAGGCAGAAAAACTTATTACATCATTCCCAAGAAGACTCATGGCTGTACTATCTCAAAAGGGTGCTTTTACTCAATACTGATCAATACTGACCAGTATGTCCCCCATCCTGGCATATACATTGGCGAGCAAAAGGGTAACCATGTTTTGAACATTTGAATTTCAGGCTCCATATCTCACCATCCACTACAGCTTTGAAAGTTAGACAATCTTAATTTTATGGACATTCATCTTGGCTATCTCATACACAAATTTGACTTGCAACTATTTAGCATATGGTTAGCTATGCAGATTCTTGTCATGTCACTGCATTGTTACTGTTTTGCTTCTAAAAAAAAATAATCAAAATTTTTATTTTAATTACTTTGTTAATATTTTGTGAATTTTGACACTGCAGGAATTCTTCAGGCCATGCTCTTGATCATATTCATGCATATCGCGATTCGCGACCAAAATCTGATCTCAGGTCTCTTCTACTTGTTCCCAATATTGATGCATACTACTCAACTCATTTGGGTATGAATACAGCTTTTTTTTCAACTCTACCCACAAGTGTTCAATTTGGTTGCGATCTAGGGAACTGTACGAGCTAATCCAGCACATTCCTCACTGTCATATAATAATTTCTTCACCAATTTCGAGGTATGCTTCGGGTCATTGTTTTCTTGGAATAATATGTAGTCCTTTTCATACCCTTAGTACTTGAGTTTACAAAATATCTTGTCTTGTAGGACACTCACATACAGCTCAGCATTGAGACCACTATTGATCAAATGCCTTTGGCTGTGAAACAACCCCATATTATCAGGCTTCCTCTATTGAATTTGACAGTTCCTTCATTTTCTCGATCAGTTAGCCCCTTTTTGCCTTAATTCTTCCAGATCTATTTGCACCCATCAGAGCCTAGTCTATTGACATTCATCTCATCGCTCCAAATGACCCGTTTCCAATTCTTTACTATCCACTTTTCGTACATTTTGTTAAACTGAAGTCAACACTTCTTATGATGATATTGAAGTCAAGGCTTCTTCAGCTTTTTCTCAGGCCAATCATTACAGACTTGTGTAATGTGTGTTGCACGGTGTGTGTGTGTGTGTGTGTGTGTGTGTGTGTTGCACGGTGTTGCACGGTGCTTGCATGGATATCTGTGATCTCACTATTGCAAAGTACACTCCATTGCCGTATTTGTAATGCCAGAACTGATAGATGTTGTGATGAGCCAACTTGTTGAGTCAAATATTTTGCCTGAATATTTACCTCTGCGCTTTTGAATGGATGGACTTCATTTTGTACTCTTCCAACTGTCATGGCACTCACATGATGCATTTTGATAATTTTCTTGGTCGAGAGACCACTATCTATGAGCTAGATGCTGCGGTTTCTATTTTCTTGGGAAATTTTCTACATAGCTGATCTAACTCGCCCACCCCAGGGCTATGGGACACCCGGAGCCGGGCCGGACTTGTCCGGGGGTAGTCAGTGGTGGCGGGGCCCGACTCCGTGGCCCTGGTGGGTGTCAGTTTAAATATGGCTGGTGACTTGGGGTTTGAATAAAGTTTGTGTTCGTGACGCCACCTGTGGTATGCGGCTATTAAGCCGCCGCTGCTGTGTAAGGCCTCCGGGGTGATGATATGGCAGCAATGGTGGTACTGCTCCCCACAGGTGGAGCGGTGCCCCGGGGACTCTGTTGGTGCTCGTGAGAGTCTATGGTGTAATGGAAGGCTAAGCAGATAAAATAACAGAGACCACTCCAAGGGTGCAGTTTCAAGTTCTTTACTCACACATCCTGGTAGGAGCTCACTGGTGCCCTCAGACGACTGGAACCCACTGTCAGGGACCTCCGCCATTTCTGGGTGATTCCTGGAGTGAAAACCGGTACCCTTCTCTCTAAGGTGTCTCTGTCTTCAGCTGTCTTCCTAAGCCTAGCTCTTTTAGGATGTACCTGCTCGGCCTCCACTACAGCCTCCAGGCTGGGGGGTCACCTGTCGGATGATTGTCCCATTTCTAGAGGTTCTGCGGTGGGCTGTGGCCCGGGGAGTTTACAACTTTCCCTGGGTCTCGGTTTTTACTGTTTGGAGATGATTTTGCACTCCTCCGGTTTATAGGGACCGTCCCCTGTTGCAGCTTGATCCCTCCACCGATGTTCCTGTGGAGCAGGCCACCACAGCTCTACAGCTATCCGTGGCCCTGGAATCCCTTCTTCTCTCTGCTTGGTGTCACCTGGACCCTCTGAGTCCCAGGATCTTCACCAGGAAGCGTCTCTTTCTTCTTCTTAGCTCCTGACTGACTAGAGCTCTTCTTCTACTTCTCCTCCTTGCCTGCCTCCTGCAGACCTCCTCCTCCTTCCCCACTCTCTCTCAGACTTCTGCTGCTTTCTCTGTGCGGACACTCTGAGCTCACAGAGCTCATTTCTCTTTCACAGCTACATGCTGTCTCCTCACTCTCTCACTCTCTCACTCTCTGAAGTAAACTGAAACTAACTTGACCTTCTTTTCTCTATCTGCTCTCTCGTGGCTCCTCCCACCTCCCCAGTTGCTAAGCTGTACCCTATAGGAGCAGGGATGGGTCTTACGGCCCCTCCCAGCATGCAGCATGGGAGGGTTACTGCCACTGTCCATGGTCCCAGTATATACCTAACAATGGGTGTTGTGTAGATTTACCAGGGGACCGGCGTTCACTCCTTTCCTCACCCAGAATGGGGCATCACACCGCTGGATGGGGTGCAATGTCCTGTGACGACGGAAGCCTCAGGGGCGCCACAGATCCTCAATTCAAACAAGTGATCTTTCACTTTTGAAACAACCTAACAACACACTGAGCTATTAGGGAATATAAGAACAGGTTGTAATTTGTAGTATACAAGAAGAAAAATAATTTTTCTATCACCAGGAGCAAAACAGTAACAATGCAGTAACATGACAAGAATCTGCATAACTAATCATAAACTAAATAGGTTTTTGCAAGTCAAATTTATGTATGAGATAGCCAAGATGATTTTCTATAAAAATAATGGTAGTCTCACATTCAAAGCTGTAGTGGATGGTGAGATATGGAGCCTGAAAGTCAAACGTTCAAAACTGTGTTTCACTTTTGCTCATCAGCGTATGTCCCCATCCTGGTCCCCTCTTGGTTTATATGTCCCCCATCATGGTATATATGTCCCCCATTCTGAGCCATTTCTCTGGTAAATATATATCTCCAATCCTACAGGTGAGTGCAAGCTGGCTGCTTGCATTCAGAGCTTGTGAAGGAACTGAATATCACCAGTACAAGTCCAGGGAAAATGAGAGTATTTAAATCCAAGGGAAAATACAAATGATTAGCAGCCGAAGGGAAGAGGAGCACCGCTGGGTCCTAAAGGAAAAATGATGAAAACCCAGGAGACGATATACCTAGTATACTGAATACTGACAGCAGTAATAATAGAAAGTCATTAAGCATTTTGTGCAGCCAAACAACATGACCACCACAGGACTGTCTGTTACCCGTGACACAATCGTGACAGTACCCTACTGTTTCACTGTGGGTTTGTCTCCCCACCATCACCCACTTCGGGAGCTTATTTATGCAATCGTCTACCTTTATTTACTTATGTTCATTTTTGTAAAAAAAGTTAAAATCAGTATTGGAGTGAAAAAAATAATACTACACAGCATAATACACAACAAAAATATAGAATACAGATGAAATTTGCATTATATTAAGGCAACTTGGATAATCATGTGGCATCTCCATCGCAACAGGGTCAATGGTAACCCATATCAACAACAAAGGATATTTGAGTCCTTGACAATTACATCAAGACACAAAATTGGGAGAAAAAGGGGGCAGTGACTAATCTCCAGAGGCGCCTATATTAAAATCAGATAACTCCATCCTCCATTCATTTCACAGTGTTAGGCCCCCTTCACACGTCCGTGAAAAACACGCACGTGTGTTACGGGCCGTTTTTCGGGTCCGTGTCCCGTTTTTGTGTCCGTTTTTATGGTCCGTGTGGCACCTGTGTGAATTGCGTATGCTAGCCGTGTTTGTGTGCAGAACGTCCGTGTGTGCGTGTGGAATTAACGTGTATGTGTACGTGTAATGTCCGTGTGTAATGTCCGTGTGTGTGATGCACAATGTCGTTTATAAATGTCGGCTGACAGCAGACAGAGTTGCGCGATGAGAATGAACTCGGGTGAACTTCACCCGACTTCATACTCATACCGCGGCTCTGTCTGTGTGGAGTACTGATTAGCGGTCACCTGTGAAGGATTCACCGGTGACCGCTAATCCCCCGATTGACTGAAGTGTCCCCCCCTCTCTCATACTCACCGATCCCCGATCCCCGGCGCTGCACGGCATTCACACGGCTGCGGCGGCTTTTACTATTTTGAAAAAGCCGGCCGCTCATTAAACAATCTCCTATTCCCTGCTTTCCCCGCCCACCGGCGCCTATGATTGGTTACAGTGAGACACGCCCCCACGCTGAGTGACAGGTGTCACACTGCACCCAATCACAGCAGCCGGTGGGCGTGTCTATACTGTGCAGTAAAATAAATAAATAATTAAAAAAAAAACGGCGTGCGGTTCCCCCCAATTTTAATGCCAGCCAGATAAAGCCATACGGCTGAAGGCTGGTATTCTCAGGATGGGGAGCTCCACGTTATGGGGAGCCCCCCACCCTAACAATATCAGTCAGCAGCCGCCCAGAATTGCCGCATACATTATATGCGACAGTTCTGGGGCTGTACCCGGCTCTTCCCGATTTGCCCTGGTGCCGTTGGCAAATCGGGGTAATAAGGAGTTATTGGCAGCCCATAGCTGCTAATAAGTCCTAGATTAATCATGTCAGGCGTCTATGAGACACCTTCCATGATTAATCTGTAAGTTACAGTAAAAAAACACACACACCCGAAAAAATCCTTTATTTGAAATAAAAAACACAAACAAATTCCCTCATTACCAATTTATTAACCCCGACAAACCCTCCATGTCCGGCGTACTCCACGGACCTCCAGCGTCGCGTCCAGCTCTGCTACATTCAGGTGACAGGAGCAGCAGAAGACACCGCCGCTCCGGTCACCTCCACACAGCAAATGAGGTGAGTAGCGCGATCAGCTGCTGTCAGTCAGGTAACTCGCGGCCACCGCTGGATCCAGCGGTGGCCGCGGGTAACCTCACTGACAGCAGCTGATCGCGCTACTCACCTCATTTGCTGTGTGGAGGTGACCGGAGCGGCGGTGTCTTCTGCTGCTCCTGTCACCTGCATGCAGCAGAGCTGGACGCGACGCTGGAGGTCCGTGGAGTACGCCGGACATGGAGGGTTTGTCGGGGTTAATAAATTGGTAATGAGGGAATTTGTGTGTGTTTTTTATTTCAAATAAAGGATTTTTTCGGGTGTGTGTGTTTTTTTACTGTAACTTACAGATTAATCATGGAAGGTGTCTCATAAACGCCTGACATGATTAATCTAGGACTTATTAGCAGCTATGGGCTGCCAATAACTCCTTATTACCCCGATTTGCCAACGCACCAGGGCAAATCGGGAAGAGCTGGGTACAGCCCCAGAACTGTCGCATATAATGTATGCGGCAATTCTGGGCGGCTGCTGACTGATATTGTTAGGGTGGGGGGCCCCCCATAACGTGGAGCTCCCCATCCTGAGAATACCAGCCTTCAGCCGTATGGCTTTATCTGGCTGGTATTAAAATGGGGGGGGACCGCACGCCGTTTTTTTTTTAATTATTTATTTATTTATTTTACTGCACAGTATAGACACGCCCACCGGCTGCTGTGATTGGGTGCAGTGTGACACCTGTCACTCAGCGTGGGGGCGTGTCTCACTGTAACCAATCATAGGCGCCGGTGGGCGGGGAAAGCAGGGAATAGGAGATTGTTTAATGGGCGGCCGGCTTTTTCAAAATAGTAAAAGCCGCCGCAGCAGTGTGAATGCCGTGCAGCGCTGCGCCGGAGATCGGGGAACGGTAAGTATGAGAGAGGGGGGGAAACTGACCGACAGACTGTGAGAGAGGGACAGACAGACAGAGAGACCGACAGAGAGACAGAGAGACTGACCGACGGACTCAGGGAGATTGACCGACATACACAGAAATAGAAAGAATAGCCGACATCACTAGAAATAAAAACACCAAACGGACACGGACTATAGGTATATGCATACGTGTTTACTAACGTGTGTGCACATACCCATAGACTTTCATTGTGTCCACGTGTGCGTGCTCCGTGCAGATAACGGACATGCATCCGTGCCAAACGCAAACACATACGGATCACGGACACGCACACACGGACATAATGAAATAACGGACGTGTGACCACAATCATAGATTAACATTGGTGCACGTTTGGCCGTGTCTCCGGTATATACGGAAACGGACCAAACACGCACGTGTTTCACGGACGTGTGAAGGGGGCCTTAGTAAAGCAATATGAAGGATACGATTGACGAATGGAAGCCTCTCTACTTTTGATCTGTACAAGTCTTTATACATGAGGTCCATAAATCTGTGCCCTGAGTTTACAGACTAATGGAATCAGTTCTTTAACGCCTATAGGAAAGTTGACTTCTGCAGCTGGAGACAACACTTCCATTTCACAGCTTCAAAGTGTTTCTGACACGTAGCTTTTCTATCATAAAACAGTTTGTTAATTTGAAATCCTGGAACATTTGCTGTCTGATTGTTCTGGGCAACGCTGTAAAACATGGAGTACATATGCGGAAAATGTTGGCAGCTTTCTGATTTCTTTTTTATAACATTATTTGAAGCCAATAAATTTTAATGAATTAATATGAATGCAGATTCATTCATAGTAAGGTCTGTATAAAGCCATCACCATAGTTTAACATGAAGCTCCAGGGCCCTAGTGCAAACTGTCATAGACCCTACCATTAGTAATTTGCTATTTATATTACTAATGTCTTCTTGTGTGGCAGAGGAGCTTCTGGGCTCCTCACCCTCCAAAGGATCACATACAGTTTTAACTTCTGCACCTCTTATAGTTGTGCTCCTGCCCTAAGGCACACTGCATTTCACCCTATGAAGCACCATACAACACTCCATTATGGTTATATTCTCCACCAGTAGCATGGCGTTCAATGTATACTAGTCCCCTTGACATGCCTTTGTATAGAGACACACAAATGTACAACATGGTCCCATGAGCATGAGTCCTCAATCCCACAACCTTCTCACACATAATACATTCCTGTTAACCCTCTTCTCCTTTTCCTACTTCAGTGTTGATGCTTGGGTTGTCCCTAAACTGTCTTTTTCTACATTCTAGGAGTGAAGACATGCCAAACTGCAGTCAATAATTGGACTCTGCCTCAATCCATACTGGTTCCATACTGGAATCATCAATAAGATCAGTGATTGGCTTCAATGGTATGGGTACAGTAAGAAATATCATGGGGAGCTCCAAAGCATCAGCACTGGAGGATCGGGGGACTTAATCTTAACAGTTTCTTAACAGTTAACAGTGCTGCTGCCTCAGAAAACTTTTTTAAAGCAGGGCTCCAACTGAGATCTGAAAAATTATAATAACTTGGCAATCTTTTACTAAGGACCAGGGGGCATACACTGCGAATGGAAGAAAAGCGATTCCGGCAGCTAAATAGGAAAGGGTTCTTTATAGTTAGAGCAGTCAGACTGTGGAATGCCCTACCACAAGAGGTAGTGATGGCAGACACTATAACAGGTTTTAAAAAAAAAGGCTGGATGATTTCCTCAGTACACAATACATTGTTGATTATAAGTGACTTAGTGACAAAATGTAGAATTGGTAGAGGAAGGTTGAACTAGATGGACCTAGGTCTTTTTTCAACCTATGTAACTATGTAACTATGTAACTACTCTGGAGAGTTTGTAAGCAATCCATGCCTTAGAAATCAATCTTCCATGCACTGACTTTCTGATAAGCATGTTCTAAACTTACAAAGCAGCCAAGGAGAAGATGCAGAACAAGGGAGAGAGTGGCAGCCTCAACCAATGAAAAGTCAGGAGGTGAGTCTCAGACTGCCTAAACATTTGGTAGACAAAGTAGCTAAAGTGGTTTTCCAAGTAATAAAATGGCCCCTTCACATAATTCAAACTACACCTATCATATTCACATCTCAGGATGAGCTGCAGTCAGACAAAACACATTTCCTTAGACCTGCAAGTCAACTTCCAGAGGAGCTGTTCCGTAAGCACCTGTACCTCCATTAGCCAAAGAGAATACTATGACAGGAGAGAAGAAACAAATCACCTAGGCTGACTGAGCGTGGAAAACTTAGGCTGTATAAAAAAAATTCTTTGTGCTCCTTCAGCTAAGGTGAAGATTTATTTAATCTGATGTCACAGCCCTTCTAGTTGTCTCACGAAGGTATGTGTGCTTAGAAAACTGGTCATCTGTCATTTGAGACACAGGTCTCTGAAGCTTTGTCTCTTCAGTTTGAAGCCCATCTTGAAACATGGCAAGGACAGGCTGTCGTTTGAATTTAATGAGAGGAGCCATTTTATTACATGCTTGGAGAACCCTTTTAAGGTCTAGTTACAAAAAATATTTTTAAAATAAAGGAAGTTAACTAACAAGCTGCCAAGAATACTAAAAAGCATTCCCCTTTGGTATCTGTATAGAACTAAACCAAATGTCACTTTTTTCACAACATACACCGTAGATGTACAGCGCAAATCATAAGCGGGTGTATGGAGTAGGTTAATGGGGCTAGCTCGAGGCATACTCAGCAAGTAATGGCAGTGATTTGCAGCCAGGACCTGCCTCAAACAATCGTGGGTGTCGCAAAGCGATTGCTTACAAGTTATATGTTACTGTTAAACTCTGACACCGGCATTAACAGTTGGGGGCAAGTAATTCTGTTCACCCATCATGATGTGATCGTGAGCCACTGATGAGTTTCTATGACAGCTGAAGGTTTATTGAAGACCTCTGTGTTTGTCATTACAGAAGTCCCTTGAAACCCTACCTGTGGCCGGGCTTCAAAGGAGTCTTTATTTTCACTACTGTATATAGCAAAGCTAATGCATTACTATATATAGCAAAAGCAATCAGACAATCGCAGGTTATCATTCCCTAAAGGGGACTAATAAATACACTGAAAAATTAATTTAAAAAAAGCAAACAAAAACATAAATTCGTCACCCCACTTTTCCTCCATTAGAAATAACGATAATAAAAAAAATGTGGTATCACCGCATTCAAAAAGTCTGATCTATTAAAATATAAAATAATAAACTCAATTGGCAAACACTGTAAATTAAAAAAAATCAAGAATTTGTTTGGCTGCAATAGCACAAAAAAATGCTATAACAAGCGATTAAAACATCATATCTATCCCAAAATGATATCAATATTATCATCCCTTAAAAAAAGCAATTACACATTTCTAGCAACTGAAAATGAAAACATTATTGGTCTCAGAAAATGGTGACAAAACTCAAAAAATGTCTTTGTTAGGCTAGTTTCACACATCCGGCTTTTCGCCAGTTTGCCAGATTCGGCACACGCCAGTACAGTGTATACTGTACAATGGCAGCGCGACAAGCTCCAGTCACATGCTGTCATGTGACTGAAGCATGTGACCTGGAAGGTGCGGTGCTGCCATTGTACTGTATGCACTGTACTGGCGTGCGCCGAATCCGGCAAACCGTCGAAAAGCCGGATGTGTTAAACTAGCCTTACAAACCTATAATTTTTTTAGCACTAAAATTATACAAAAAGATAAAAAAAACCTGGAACTGTTTCATATTGCTGTAATTATACTGATGAGGAAAATCATATTGCCCGGTCTGTTTTACCCCATAGTGTGTGCCATAAAGACAATTCCTAAAAACAATATCAGAATTGCGGGGTTATTTTCAAAAGTACAACTCATCAAGCCCTTTTATGTCCATGTCCACAGAAAAGTAATAAAGTTATGGCTCTGAGAAGGGAAGAAAAAACAAAAACGAGAATTGAAGAGGTTAAAAATGCAGTCAAGCAACAAGAACTGTACACTGATGGCTTGCATAAAGCGCTGTTCACACTTGCAGATGCACAATCACAAACTCGCAGCCTACTAGGTGACACCCATACTATTAGATCAGGCGGGCTGCCAAGCCGCACTCAAACTGCGCATCATACAGGGACAGGAACTCTAATATGCAAGGCCTAATAAAAAGGGGCCTGGCTGTGTCCTGTACAAAAAAATCGAGGTTTTTAGTTAGTGTTATGGCCATAAGACGGAAGCCTATAACCCTCGTCACGGGAACCTCATGCGATGCCAATAAAATTTAAATGGATGATGGAAGAGGGAGCCATCCTCCATCATTCTCCCTGTGAATCTGAGCTTTGAGGTCTCAGTGCAGCAGGTGCGATGTTGTGACGTCATCGTTCTCGCTCAGCCAAGCAGTGAATGGAAGTTGCAAATTACAGGCTGTGCACCACTGTGTGTGGGCCCTTATATAATGTGGAGGTGCCATCCAACTGTATGGACTTGTGCTAGTTCCCTTACACCCCGGCATGCTAAATGAAAGCTGAGGTCCTGGCTGGGTGTGTGTGTCGATGTCTTAGGGGCGGTAAGCCCATGTAGGCTGCATGAGATCGATGGTTTCGGCTGGCCAGGACTGGATAACGTCTTATTCAGAAGAGTATCCTTAAACACACCGTCTTCAGACACATCTGAGTTGTTCCTGTTCTCAAAGGTGTGGCTAAGTTCAGCAAAACCCAACTTAGCTGCACAGTGCATTCGGTGGAAACCATTCTATTATCCCTGGGGGTACGCACCTGATTCTTCTCATAGAGAAGTGAGTATGTGCCAACATTGCGGGATTCAAGCTTCAAGATTTGTGAACTCTTGCTTGGGACAGTTTCTTTTCAGTTTTGGCCCATTACCTGTAGAAGCTGTAAGCCATTCAAACCCTGACTGTTAGAAGTCCTATCCTGACCATTCTAATTAGGTCACTTCAAATCGAAGGTTGGTCCCTGGACCTGATTCAGTTTCTTACTCTGTATCTTGGTCAATTAATTCAGATTACACTATCCTGGTTATAGTCTCCTTATTCTTGCTGCCACAGATCATGCACTCCATGCGATCTTCACAACCTTTCAGACCGTAGGTCTGCTATAGTCACACGCTGGGGTCTAACTTACCATTTTGATGGTAATTGTCTCTTTCCCTATATACCAACCCCTCCCACTATGGGCTAGTCCCAGCTTTAAATATTTGTTGCCTTAATGTTAACATAGCGACACAGCATATTGTTACACATTATTCATTACATCACAATTCACATTATATTATCTTCACAATACACAAGGCCCAATACACATTATACTTCACATGTCAATAACGCATTTGGTATCTTCAGGGGGAATGCAACCACAAGTCCACCACCTTACAATGCTCCTGTTTGTTAGTACGTATATGCATTGATCTATGTAGGAGCTATAAAAACAAACTTATGGATAAACACACGGCACTTCTGTGTGGTAGGTGCTCAAGTAGGATCCAGTCCCGTATGTAGCAAAGAGCAAATACTTGGCTCTCAAATATTTGAATAAACTGGTATTTTATTAAATAAGCTCGACCAGATACCTCTCAGATGTTTCGGTCTAACATAAATCTTCATCAGTGTGCAGTGTAGATGGTCTACTCAGCTTGTGAGTGAGCAGCTACTTTCACTCACAAGCTGAGCAAACTGTCTACACTACACACTGATGAAGGTCTCGTATGTGCTGTATCTGGTCGTGCTTCATTTTCAGCACAAAAAAGCTGCTTTTTTGTGCTTCTTTTCATGCTTTCATGCTTTTTTTTCATGCTTCTTTTCATGCTTTTTTTCATGCTTCTTTTCATGCTTTTTTTCATGCATCTTTTCATGCTTTTTTTCATACTTGTTTTCATGCTTCTTTTCGGCCTTGTGCCCACAGAACTTTTTTTGTGCTTTTTTTCCTTGCTTTTTTTAACTGATAAAAAGCAAGGAAACTGCATCTCAGCAAAGTCTATGAGAATTGTGACATGTTGTGCCCACAGTACTTCTTTTTCCCTTGCTTTTTTTTGTTGCTGAAAAAGAAGCGACATGTCAATTGTTTCTGCTTTTTTTCCCTATCTCAATACATAAGAATCAGCATGAAAAGAAGCATGAAAAAAAGCATGAAAGCATTCAAAGAAGCCTGAATAAAAGCTAGAAAAAAAGCATGAATGCATGAAAAGAAGCATGAAAAGAAGCATGAAAGCATGAAAAGAAGCATGAATAGAAGCTAGAAAAAAAAGCATGAATGCATGAAAAGAAGCATGAAAAGAAGCATGAAAGCATGAAAAGAAGCATGAATAGAAGCTAGAAAAAAGCATGAATGCATGAAAAGAAGCATGAAAAGAAGCATGAAAGCATGAAAAGAAGCACAAAAAAAGCAGCATTTCTCTATCGTTTCATTGGGGGACACAGGACCATGGGTTATGCTGCTGTCACTAGGAGGCTGACACTAAGTAAACAGAAAAAGTTAGCTCCTCCCCAGCAGTATAACCCCTGAGCCGGAGGCGGGCTCAATCAGTTTTTTGCTTAGTGTCGTAGGAGGCTGATGTGGGCCGACTGGGCCCCCTTCAGCCACTTGATTTTTTGCGTATTTTTTTCATTTTTTCTCAGCGACGCTCGTCGCTCTCATCTGTGGTACTTTTCTGTTTCTGCAGGTATCGTACTTCTCTTCCTCAGCTCTCGCAGCCCGGTGGGTACCACTCCCTAGGGTCGCAGAGGTTTGAGTCTTTGGGCCCTCGCCCCCGTCCATTCCCGCGGTACCATTCCCTGGTGTGTTCGTGCGGGGCAGAATCTTCCTGGGCACCCCTATCCGCTCTGCGGTATCACCCCAAAGGGCGCAAGGGGCTCGACAAATAGGGACTGGACCACAGCGCGTCTCGATCTGGATGGGGCCCGCAGCGCTGCTACGTTTTTAGGGGCTTCTACCCCCCACCAGCGTCCACCTCCCTGCCTTCTTCAGCCGGCTCCCTGGTGCCCGCAGCCATCCCTTCTGCGAGCGGAGCACACAGGAGCATGTGCAGAGTCTCAGCCTGCACTCTGGAGCGCGCCGAGGATCAGGTAGGACACCCTCTCCTACCTTCTCCCCCTCGGGCGGCTGCAACAATTTAGGCCCCGGTCTGGGCCTAGTCTCCGGGCAGCTTCGGATCGCTGCTGCGACGCCGCCGGGTCCGCCGCCGCTGCCTCTGCCCGCGCGGCAGCGTCACACTGTAGCCCCTAGGCTTCGGCCGGGTCCTCGGCGTCCTAGGCCGCGTCGCCGCCGCCTCGCGGCCGGGTCCGCCGGCGCTGCCTCTGCCGCGAGGCAGCGTCAAAATTTAGCCCCCGGCTTCGGCCTGGTACTCGGCGTCCAAGGCTGCGACGCCGCCGCCTTGCTCCCGGATCCGCCGGCGCTGCCTCTGCCCGCGTGGCAGCGTCATACTGTAGCCCCCGGCTTCGGCCGGGTCCTCGGCGTCCTAGGCCGCGACGCTGCCGCCTCGCGGCCGGGTCCGCCGGCGCTGCCTCTGCCGCGAGGCAGCGTCAAAATTTAGCCCCCGGCTTCGGCCTGGTACTCGGCGTCCCAGGCTGCGACGCCGCCGCCTTGCTCCCGGATCCGCCGGCGCTGCCTCTGCCCGCGTGGCAGCGTCATACTGTAGCCCCCGGCTTCGGCCGGGTCCTCGGCGTCCTAGGCCGCGACGCCGCCGCCTCGCGGCCGGGTCCGCCGGCGCTGCCTCGGCCGCGAGGCAGCGTCAAAAATTAGCCCACGGCTTCGGCCTGGTACTCGGCGTCCCAGGCTGCGACGCCGCCACCGCCGCCTTGCTGCCGGATCCGCCGGCGCTGCCTCTGCCCGCGCGGCAGCGTCACACTGTAGCCCCCGGCTTCGGCCGGGTCCTAGGCCGCGTCGCCGCCGCCTCGCGGCCGGGTCCGCCGGCGCTGCCTCGGCCGCGAGGCAGCGTCAAAATTTAGCCCCCGGCTTCGGCCTGGTACTCGGCGTCCCAGGCTGCGACGCCGCCGCCTTGCTGCCGGATCCGCCGGCGCTGCCTCGGTCCGCGCGGCAGCGTCATACCTTAGCCCCCGGCTTCGGCCGGGTCCTCGGCGTCTTAGGCTGCGACACCGCCGCCTCGCGGCCGGGTCCGCCGGCGCTGCCTTGGCCGCGAGGCAGCGTCAAAATTTAGCCCCCGGCTTCGGCCTGGTCCTCGGCGTCCCAGGCCCGCCTCCTGCGCAGCGCTATTGGCCTCCGGCCTCTCCTTCTCCGCCCTCCGCTCTGCCCCAGGCATCATCAGGGGGGTGGGGGATATTTTTTTCCCGCTCTGTGTTCATTTTATTTAAAAAAAAAAAAAAAAAAAACAACAAAGATTATGGCAGACTCCCGGTCTGAGGATTGCTGAGGCTGCAGCAACTTTTTTCGGGGAAAAACAGAACACACTCTTTTGGTAGTGTATATTTTGTTTATTGGGTCGATTTTTTATTATAGCTACGTGCATGATCTTTCATACATTGACTCCTACATTGCTTATGCGGGCACTTGTTTTCTATCACGTTTTTAGTACATAGCGTTTCCAGCTCGACTTTTAGTGATTTTTGGCCGGTAAGCCCAAGACTCGGTCCCCTCTTTTGTGAGCTAGTTTCAAGAAGATGTCAGATTGCTGTTGACCCCTGCCGGTTTGTAACGCCCTGTCTCAGGCCACAACTCCCCTCGCTATGTCCCTCGGGTTCGTGCGCATGCGCCGCGTCTCCGGCCGATGCTCGGTCATACCATCCATAGGGCTGGCGCAATCCCCTCGGGGAGGGGAGTCCCGTACCAGGGACTTGTTCTTTTATGCTGGAAGCGGACCCGCCAGGTCTCGTCCTTGTGGCTCCCCAGTTTCCACTTATCCCCCAGGTCCAGACTGTCCTTCCTCTGGCAGTCTTTCGACCTCTCGGGTGATGGCCCAGGCTTCCACCTCTGCTGGATTCCGAGCAGGACCTAGATGTCTTGGCGCATGACGAATAGCCGGCTAAAAAATGGTGAGTCAAGCCGTAAGGCTACGGACAGCCCTCTTCTCTCCGTGCACGCAGGTCTCCATTAAGACATTTGAAGCAGACCCTTATGTGCTCAGAGGACATCCAGAGCTCGCCGAGTTACCGCGGGCTCACAGACGACTGCCAGACACGGAATTGACCAGCAGTAAGTCTTGTCATTGTCTTTTTTCCCTTCTCCAAGGTGATTTCGGAGAGAAGGGGCACACTATACTGGAGTCGCTAATGATCACAGACGGCAACCAGACACGGCGTTTACCAGCGGTAAGTCGTGTTATTGTCATTTCATCCCCCCAAAGGGCTCTGGAGAAAGGGGGCATGCCTCTTTGCAGGGAACAAGGTGGGGACCACTGCAGTTTTTCTCAGTGGACAGCCAGTTCGCACGGTGACTGCGTGATCATGGATAATCCCCGGACGTGATTTTTCCCAGTGGTAAGTCCGTTTATTTGTCTTGCCCCTTCTCGAAGGGGGCTCCGAAAGGAAGCGGCACGCTACCCTTTAGGCGACCCGCCTGGGTTCCTCCGGGTTTCTCGTCACTATCATGCCGCTCCGCAGGGACTTCCCGGACACCATACGCAGCGGTCCACGTCCCACCTATGCCGACCCAGGGCTGGGTATCCTCTTGAGTGAGTACCCTCTTTTCACAAACCTGATGTCTGACCGCTACTCGGCCTGAACCTCTAGCATCAGTGTTTCCACCATCGTGACGTCTGACTCGGGATCAGGAACGCAGATTCGACATCTAGGAAGTCGCTGACTTTTTTCCCGACTTTCGGGAACGCCCTTTCGGAGATAGGTCGAGTCTAGTTTATCCCTAGGCTACGTCAGGGTAGACTACTCTCCCCCCTAGGCTACGTAAGAGAAGGGTATATCCCTTTCCCGGCTTCGGCCCTGATGCACCAGGTTCGTTCCCTCACGCAAACCCGTCTGGAAGCCTTTATCCCTACAACAGCCATCTCCGCTTTGCATGGCTGCGGTCCTTTCCAGCCTTTCTAAATACGCTTACAGGGATCACTGTCCCTACGCCTCCTACTCTGCAGAGCTGCTAGGCTTTCTCCGCCCACAAACGACCAGGAGGCCCAGAGTCTCCCTTCAAGAACCATCGCCTTGAGGTTTAGACCATCATCACCCTCTAGGAAGCTACCCCTTCCTTGCTACTAGGGTAGCTGAGCTACCGGAAGGAGTCCTCCCAGACCCGGTCCGGTCCATCATCCCTCAGGCACAGTATTCGAGCCGTTCAAGGGAGGCTACTCCTCACGCAGGAGTAGTTTTTTCCCTCCTGACACAGAGCCCCGCGTGCTTTTTGCCTCCCGCGCCCGTTTCTTCCCTTCGGTTTTTTTGGCTCCTTCACAGCCTGTGGCGGTGATAGCGACGGTGCACGTACCAGATTTCATCCCGGACTCTCCAACGGAGGACACTGAGGAACGGAGACAGGAAGGTTTCGTCTTCGCGGGTGCCCGCCAATCCCCTCCTAGCGGACCAGTTTTCGCAACCATCCCTGGGAAGCTCCCTTTCCTCATCTGGAACTTATTATCACCCGTCACCAGCCTCCCGTGCTAGGGTATGCTATCCCACCATTCCTCGGCAGGGTCCCGAGGGACACTCCTAGAGCGTCGTCTCTCCTTCAACATTCCGGACTTCAGAGCCAGCTGGTTAGCCCAGTTACAATTTCTTCTCTAGGTCGCGGTGACCCAGCCAGGTTCCAGTCGGACCATGCCACAGCGGTGATTACATCATCCACCAGGAAGATGCAGAGAGTGTCATGGCAAGAGAAGAGGCCAAGAAGATCTTGCTCTGGGACGGGTCCCTTCACTCGCTAATCTCGGCAGCACATCCCTAGCGTGGACGTTTGGACGGCCGATGTCCGCGGTAGGATGGACCTCGCGTAGGTAAAGGGCTCCAACGCGGAAATCACCAGCCAGATCTCTGGCGAAGGAAGACCTCCGGTCGTGGACCGTTTTTGGCCTTCCGATCCAAATCTCAGTCAAGGGTGCTTAGAGTATGCACCTGCTCTGGACTAGATGTCGACGCCCTAGTCCGGTCGTGTAGCCTGTTCAGGCTCTCGTGCATCTGCCCGCGGCTTCCTATGATCTCGAGGGTTCTCAGGATGGACCAAGGCAAGCGATAGATCGGGAGTGACCCAGGCGAGCATTACTCATCTCCTCACAAATGCCCCGTGGCCCCCTCCAGACCGCAAAATTCTTCCGTGTCGGGGCCCCTCTAGTCTACCAGGGCTCAGAAGTCCCAAATTACATGGCCTCATCAGTGGATCCCGGATGCTGGCTCGTCAGGCCTGTGGGCAAGATGATGGCAGACATTAAAGAGGGCCGGGAATCAAGTTTCCTCGAAGAGTTATTTCATCGTTCACTAGAGATGTGGGACCTGAATCCAGTGATGGGTTCGCTCAAGGTTCCCCTTTTTTCCCTGCTCCCACCTGTTTTGATAGGTGGGCTCCTTGTGGCCATCGGGTTGTTACAGACGGCATCAGGGCGGACAGCCCTCTTGTCGTTTTTTCCCCACTTTTCCGGCTCCGCCAGCAGGACAAGGGGGGGCCCCAGCCAGAACCTTTCGTTTCTGTCCAAGACACCTCGCTGTTCCTTCCAGCAGAGGACTTTGGGTTTCGGTCTTTCGGTTCTAGGCTCCTTTCTCAGCCTAAAAGGGGCATAGTTCGTTCCAGGGCTGGTGCGAGCCCTCAGTTTTTCGTGTCTGCAGGGCACCATTTTTCGGTTACACCGACCGTCAATCCATCCTTCCACCCTTGCCCAAGAAGCGTGTGCCGGCGCCATGGGCCAGAATTTCACATGGATCCTTTCCTCCATATGTGCAGACTATCGCATGAAGGACGGACTTCCGCCGCGGTCTACCGGGCAAGGGGCACCCTCGAACGATTGGACTCCAGTCGTCGATCGACCAGGTCCCCTGGTCCGCCACCCGCTCTAGCTGGCATACCTTGACTATTTTCTACCAGGTTCACACACAAGCTTCGGCAGAGGCCAGTCTTGGCGTAGGGTTTGCGGGTGGCATTGGCACACCTGTAACAATGTAGGCGCTTGTAGGTCTGGGTCAAGCCCAGCAAGGAGGAAGTGGCTTCCTTCCTATCTCCGGGGATGTTTTTTCTTCCCACCCAGGGACTGCTTTTGGACGTCCCATGGTCCTGTGTCCCCCAATGAAACGATAGAGAAAGAAGGATTTTTGTGTACTCACCGTAAAATCTCTTTCTCTGAGTCTTCATTGGGGGACACAGCTCCCACCCTGCTTGTGTTTTTTGTTATATAGGACATGCCTTTTGCCCCAGTGCCTGTATTCCCAGGTCACTGGTCACACGAATGATCGTCATAGTTTCTTACCTTGTTTTATTCAGGATTGTTTGGTTCTCCTCCTACTGCTTGTGCACTAAACTGATTGAGCCCGCCTCCGGCTCAGGGGTTATACTGCTGGGGAGGAGCTAACTTTTTCTGTTTACTTAGTGTCAGCCTCCTAGTGACAGCAGCATAACCCATGGTCCTGTGTCCCCCAATAAAGACTCAGAGAAAGAGATTTTACAGTGAGTACACAAAAATCCTTCTTTTTGTGCTGAAAAAAAAACAAAACGACAGGAAATGTTTAAATAAGATTGTTTGTGAAGTTATATCTATTTTTCATAAATTGGAGCAATAACAAAATATTTGTAATGATGGGTATAAATGATTAATTATAACCAGCTATATACATCCTGATTATTTTTTTAGAATTGCCGTATTATCACCTGTGCTGTGTTATAGTACTTGTTGCACAACTCTAGTTGTATTTGGAAAGCAAATAGTTATTTTAATGTCACAATGTGGACAGTGATTGCTAAATTCCCTGCTATATTCTCTTGCCTCTCCCACAATTTTGGCAACTTGCTGCAAACCTTATTGTTATCATCTGTTTGCCTTGGCTTTAGCATTTTCTTATTTATATTTGGATAACCTTTTTTGAGAAGCACATAACTCTAAATATGGTGTAGGCATTTCCTACTTCTGCCAAAGCATTGCTGTTTCTGGAATAGTGCAAAATGCTGCTTAGCATAAAAATTACAGAGGAGCATTGTCTGTCACGACAGCCCTGTAACCTTGATTCATGCATGTGTCTATGAAATAAGATTCTTCTTTAGGAAAGAATCATCCTTGACATATTGGACTTATTACTACTTTCAAAGTCTATTGCACCTGGATTATAAATTAAAGGGGTTTTCCCACTTTAAGGAAGTGATGTCATATTGTTGATATATACCATGACTTCATTGTCTTCATTGGTAGTGGTCCAAGTAATGTGACTACCCCGATCACCAAACTGAAGGGGCTGCAGTGCTGATTAAATGGTCACTCTATTTTAGACAACTTGTTTTCACTTGATAATGGGCTAAAAAGCAATCTGCAAATCATGTAATTGAAAAACTATATTTTCTAACCAAGGTTGGCATTCAAGCTTTTAACATTAGTTTCTCTACCTGGTATCAGGAATGCCGAAAGAATAGTAAACAATGGGGATTTTTTTTCCTGAAGGTCCAAAACGCGTTGAAAATAAAACATTGGCTCAAGAATTCAAGTCTTCGTTTCTACACTCTGGCAGTGCGGTGTTTAACTCTATTCCAGCAATTATATTTCTACAGTTTGTTATCATGCCATCTAAGTAATTGGGCCTCACACAACTCTCCCAGGTGATCAAATCCTTTTCGGGATTTTTCCACCCATCTCTCAGATAAAACACTTGCTTTTGTGTCTTCTTTATACAGAATAAACAATGTAAAAGCATTCTGAGAGTTGTTTAACAGGTTAGAATGCTGCAGACCTCACAAGTGAATTCAAAAGCGAGGAAATGCAGAGACAGGTAACATAGTCACACTCGATGACTTACTGGTGACACAATAAGGAGTAGAAGCTGTTTAGCATCTACTCGGAAGATTTCTTGTTATAAATTTTCATGATGTATTGATGTGTGTGTGCTGCCCCGGTGTTAGTCGGGCTGCTCAGATCCAGGATCGTGGCTCGAGGGGGTCGTCCGGACCCGGCTTGGCGGACACATTGATCCGTTTAAAGGGGGTATTTACAAGGGGATAAGTTTGTGACGCCTCCTGTAGGTTGCAGTAATGGGAGTACCGCCGCTGCTGTAAGGAGTACCGGGGCAGATGAAGTTAAGCAGCCAGCTGTTAGTCCCTCCACAGGTAGGGAAGGCCCCAGGCTCAGGGTGTTGGTAGTTATTTGGGAGAGCAGGGTGTAGGGAGCAGGGTACTGACTGTGGGTAGTTGTGGTACTGGATGAGGTTCATAAAGGAAACTCATACGATGTAGGTAAACCAAAGTCTCTGTGTGTCGCTGCGGGGAGCCCATCCAAGTACCCGGTCCCACCGGTGTCACATAGTAATCCGGAGCTTGCCTCCGTGTACAGTTTCGTGTCCGTGTGGGTCCCTATAGCTTGAAGCTGGAAGGTCCCGTTCTTCAGTTTTTAAGTGAAGTCTTGCTCCTAAGGGTTGGCACTTGTGACTTCAGTGGGTTGCTTTTTCTGGAAAAACCTGCTCCCCCCACGGTGTGCTGATTCCCTCAGTCTATGAGTTCTCTGGGAAGGTCCCTGAAGGTCCCCTTCCTCTGCAGGTCAATTGTCAGGACGTTGAATCTGCTCCTGACCTAGGGTCCTGTACCCCGTCGTGCTCAGTAGCGGTCAGTTCTTTTGGGCTTTCTGGTGCTGACAGTCCTCCAAGACTATGTCCGTCACACCTTTGTCCAATGTCACTGCTACTGGTCCCCGACTCCTCTGGTCCCGGACCACTGTCTGCGACCCAACCTCAGTCTTTCTAGCTCCCTGGTAGCTAACACTCCAGCTCCTCTCACTTTGAGGGCTCTCTCTCGACTCACTACGTCCCTCCTACCAGTCTGCTTGACCCCTAGGTGGGTGGCCCTGTTCCAGCTAGACCAACCCACTGATGTGTCTGACAGGTCATGGTGTGATGTGTTGGTTGGGATTTGTGGTGCTGATGGAGGTGACACAGGTTTCTGGGAACTTGGAACCATGGGGGGTAGGTTTTGCACCCTGGGAAAAGGATGCAGTTCCCTGTAGCACCCTGATGTATTTGTAAAGCCCCACAAGTGCTGTGTAGCGGTGCATTACCTTTAGGGACTCCACGTGATGGGACGATTCTGGTCACAGGTATGGAACCTTCTTGGGATTGTCGTGACGCCACTCTCAGAATTGTGGTCAATGGGGACCGCCACTGCAGATTAAGGGATGCCTGGGGCTGATGGCGGGTGCAGTCAGTTGTAATAGCCTCCTGAGAGTGAGGCAAGCCCCAGGGCCCTGTGTAGGGGTGTGGAACCACAAGGCGCAGAATGAATCACACGCACAAGCAGAATGTCTTTCAAGGGTTTTACTCACTGATGGTGGCAGGGTGAGTAACCCAGGCGTAGCTGGGATGAACCAGGCTGGAACCAGGTGTCCTTCCGGCTGACTTGTGAGGGTGGCTACTGACTCGCCTTCCTTAGCCCTTCTGTTGTTTGTGATGACCCCGACTTGCAGTCCCTACGGGTGTCACCCATGGAAGTTGCTGTTCTTCTCATTTCGGCCCGTTTGCTTGTAGCCTGGACCAGGTCACTCCGGCGGCGTGCCTCCTGTGAACTATGGGCCCTCACTTTGCTACGTGGCTGCGGACTCTGTGGTGTTGTCTTGGGGGTTTCAAGTGCCCCCTCAGGCAGGTTTGGCAGAAGAAAGGTGAATCTATCTCTGCACTGGGACCTGTCACCCGTTTGCGGGCCTGGTACCTCCCCAGCAGTCTCTTTACTCTGCCACCCGTTTGCTCTCACTTTAGCCTTGGGTGGATTTCGGGTGGCACTACTAGGTGACCGATCTCCCCCGTCAGTAGTCACTGCGCGGACGCTGTTAGATTGCAGCAGCTCCAGGGCCCTCCATCTGCTCTCCCTGAGCTCCACACTAAACTGGCTCACTTGTGGGTTCTGCACGTCTGCTCTGTCTGAGCTCCACTTCCACACTCCTCTCTCTTCAACTCCCTGCTCCAGGCTGTTTGTTCCTCCTCCTCTTTTCTTCCTTTCCCCACTCGTGCCTGCCTACACCACCTTGCAACCAGGCTCTCTATCACACCCCTTGAGTGGACATGGAGGCCACGCCCCCTCCTGGAAGCTCTCAGGAGTCCTCCCAAAGGTACATGTGTGAGACCTGATTACTATGCGCCTGTGTAGTCACACCTTGGTCAGCCTTCTGGATTACTTGTATTGTACTGCCCCCAGCATGGGTGCAGTACTCAGTGGTGCCTGACCAGGTCAGGGGCGCCACATATTCAGGGGTGCTACATGTGTTTTCCCTTTTCCTGTGATGGAGCAGTAAGCAGCTGGGAGAGGACTTAAATCTGGCAAACAAATGGCAGAATTGATGTGGCAGTCTAGCTCTTTTTGGTGATCTCGCATCCTTGGTTGTGCTCACTACAAAAGCTGGAGAGTAAGTAGTAAATCTGGCTAGCTCAGATGGAGGCAATAGTGATTGGCAGTCTGGCTGTTTTTTGTTATTTGGTTCCCCTCACCAAGAATGTGGGAGAGTAGGAGTTAAATCCGGCAAGCTCAGATGGAGGCAGTAGTGATGGGCAGTCTGTCTCTTTTTCCTGATTTGGCTCCCTTGGCGCCACTCACCAAAAAAGCCCAGGTAAGCCCTGTTCACCTGCTGTTCAAACCCCATCAACTTGCAGGCAGCCATTTAAAGGGAACCTGTCAGGTGCAATATGCACCCAGTACCACGAGCAGTTCTAGGTGCATATTGCTAATCCCTGCCTAACTGTCCTTGTATACACTAGCATAGATAAAGAAATCTTTAGTAAAAGTATTTCAAAAAACTTTTAATGTATGCTAATGAGCTAGGGGACTAGTCCCCTGAGCGTAAGTTCCCCTGGCTACTCGGCTCCATTAGCATGTTATTACGCCCTTGTGGGTATGCTAACATGCTAATAAATGCGTAGCTTCAGTGGATGATCATGTGCCGCCCCCACGTCAGCAGTCGGGCTGCTCGGATCCGGATCCGCAGTGGCTCGAGGGATTTCCGGTCCCGGGGGTCACGCTGACACTCAAATAAAAAGGGACGTATATGTACGGGGATTGCTGTGAATACTTCGTGACGCCACCCACGGTGTGTGGTAATGTGACGCCCTGGCAAAACCAGGTAGTCACAAATAGGCCCCCGCATAATACCTTCCCTCACTAGGAAACATACAGCCAACCAGAAACCCTAGTCACCCCCCCTTTAAGGAAAGATAGACACACCAGTGGGCGTGATCAGGCGGTTAGGAGACGCCCACCCAGGGGTCCAGACAGCCTAGGGCGGGAAAACAGGCAGTTAAGTGAAGATGAATATCAAGTTCAGTTTGGAGAGGAGTGTGGGCTGGAGCTAAGTGTAGCTCCAGCAGGAAAGTTCAAGTTGAACGGTACCAGGGTAGGAGCCCTGGTGCCACTAGCTAGGAGGCAGACGGTGGTCTCCGTCAGCAGAAGACATGAAGACGGCTCGGCAGAACCGAGGTGGACCGGGACAGGGTTGTAGCCTGCCGGTACCGACACGGGGAACCGACCCGGAAACCGTAGCACAAAGGGGGGTACTCGGACCCTGAAGCCAGAAACCGGAACAAAGCAGACTGGTTAATTCACCGATTGAGGCCAGGACTAGAGGTCCTGTCCCACCCAAAGTCCCTCATAAAAGACAACAGCCCACCGATAGGGATAAGAGGTCACCGCCAGGGCCCATAGATCCCACAGGCCAGCGTCTGCGGGCAAGGCACCTTAGGCGACATCCAGCCGGGAGCGGACTCCTGAGTTTCACACTCGGAAAGTCCACCTTACACAAGCAGTGCAGGAAAAGGAGAGAGACCACCAGCCGGGTGGGCGACCTGAATACAACCGGCCGTGGCACCGGCCACCATCACCTTGGTTTACCAGAGACTTGTGTGGTTTATTAATAGTGAGTACACCAACACTCCCTGCGGTCGCAATCCCCTGCACCAAGCCACCGGGTTCCGGGGCCACCATAACTGCCCACGGAGGGGTTAACAACTTGCTGCACAACATCTCCTCCAGGTGCCCCATAACAGCAGCGGTGGTGTCCCACCTCACCACACACCGTGGGGTGGCGTCATGAACTTACTACGGCCTAGCCCATACATATACGTCCCCCCATTTTATTCAGCGTGTCCGCGAGACCCCCGGGTCCGATCCACCACCCCTGAAGGCCCGGACCCGAGCAGCGCCGGCTGCTGGCACGGGGGCGGCACAGTAATATGGAGTACCACTGCTGCTGTTGGGAGGCACCCGGGGGCAATGGAATGGCAGCTGATTGTTTAACCCCTCCGTGGGTAGGGGTGGATGTGTGACGCCCTATCAGGTCATCACAAGGGTGCCGTGCAATTTTCCCTTCTGCATGGTAGCCTCTCCTCCTTGGTTACGGGTCCTGTCCCTTTGGTGTTGCTAAGAACAGATATACACAAATCCTGAGGAACACTTTGCACCACACCCACCAAACACCCATTGGCTAGCCTGAGGGGAGTAGGACCGCCCAGATGGAGGGATGGTAGAAGGAGGGCCAGAAGTGTCAGGAGTGAGAGTAGTTGGAGAGTCATGCCAGTGAGCGGTGACAGGAAAGGTCACGCTGCGGAGCTGGACTCCTGTAAGCGTCCCAGGTGCCAGACGTTGGTCTGCCCTAGAAGGAGCTGGAACCACGGTCGCAGGGTGTAGTGACAGGGGGCACGGTACTGCCATGGAGGGCAGACCGGCGGCCTTGTGCTACAACCGGGCAGGGGCCAGGGCACGACGGGATACGCGGACCCTAGGCTCGGAAGTAGCTTCATGCAGCCCAGTAATTCACCCGACAGGAACGGAATCTTCATGAACCACTCTCCACCCGCTCCAAAATTGGAGTACTAGCGTAACGATAGGGATAGGACTTCCCAAAACCGTCCAGAAAATCCCAAGCATGAACCCTGAGAGCAAGCTCACTCTGCTAGCCACGCATGTGAGCGGGACCCGAGTAGTTCCAGGCGAAAGGGATCCACCAAGTGTAAACACAGTGCCAAGGGACATGGCTTCAGACCAACCAGCAACGCTAAAAGGGGACGGACTCAACGTGTTTGGACTAAGGATGCAGGGCATTCAAGACTTTGGTTACCTGGTGTCAGTGTCAGCATCTCTGGACTGTGTGAGTACGATGTGCCCCTTTGCTCCCAACGGGTCCCCAGCCTCCCAGCACCGAGCCCCGGGACACCTTCCCCTGCCCACGAAGGGTTAACATCAATTGCTGCCATCCCATCGCTCCCGAGCGCTCCCCTCTCCCCTAAACGCAGCAACGGTGGTATCCCAATTTTTACCATGAACCGTGGGTGGCGTCACGAACATTATCCAATCCACCCTTTCTACCCCCTTTTTTTTTTATTTTCGAGAGGCCGCACACCCCGCCTCGGGTCCGGAGACCCCTCGAGCCACTGCGGATCCGAGCAGCCCGTCGGCTGTCGCGGGGGCGGCACAGATACCCTGGAGCTCAGTGTCCAGAACACGGGGAGTGACGTAACCGGAGGTGGCGCGCCGGGCCGGACCGGGGAATGTTGGTGTACTCAATGTTGAATAATTGCACACAAGTCTGTTGGTAAACCAAGGTGTCAGTGGCCGGCTGCCGCGTCCAGGTGTACTCGGGTCCCACACCCGGCTGGTGTACCGATGTCCCTCCCTCCGCCACTCAGTAATTTTTCCTTACTTCTGGACAACTGCGTATGGAACGGGGAAGTCCGCTCCCGGTATGTTCTGGGCCTTCGTCATCTCCGTCGCGGCCGGGCGGACTGCCGGAGCCGTCGCCGTCTCTGCTGCGGCCGGGCGGACTGCCGTCGCCGTCGCCATCTCTGCTGCGGCCGGGCGGACTACCGGGGCCGGGTATGATGACATAAGCACTGCGGCCGGGCTCGGGGTCAGAGGAGATGTCTTCATGACTGCAGTTCGGTGCGGGGCCGGGACGGGTGTCGGAGAGGGGATGCTGGCAGGGTCCGAGGCCCCCATGGCTGGGGCCTCTTCGGTAAACATGACGGGTCCCGCTGTCGATGTTTGGGGTAGCGGGCCAATCGGGGTAGCGGCTGTGGATACGGGTGGTGAGGGAGGCGACGTGGCGGACGTGAGCAGGCCGGGCCCCTCAGCCGGGAAGGCCGGTTCCTGGGGAACATAGGGGCATGAGTCACTGCTTACCCGCTCCTCCAAGGCCATCTCCATCTCGCGTGCCAGGACAGCCGCAGCAAGGCCCTTCATTTCGGTGGTCCACCGCGTAATGAGAAAATGCGTCGAGGCCTGAATCCTCTAACACATCCTCTCCATCTGCGCTTCAATTCAGTCAGCGGTCCCGGGAATGGGCCTCTCCACTTGCTGGTTGTCGGACCCCTGAGACAGCCTGCCGCTTGCTTGTCCAGGAACAGGATTTGGCAAAGTCCTGGTGTCCCTGCCTTTTATCTTCTTGTGTCACATGCCACTTTTTCTGTCCTCCCCCTTGGTTTTTCGGCAGCAGTCTCGCGGGACCCACTATCCTTTGCGCTTCCTGTTTGGTGAGTCACCGTTCCCAAGGGGCAGGGCTTCAACTTTGCGCCCTTTTCCGGGGGAAGAAGACGCCGGGCTTGTTGTTTTTTGCGCCCAAAAATGGCGGCAAAATGGCGGCTGACGAAAAATGTTCAAAACGGAGCACCGTTTCCAGTCCAAAACAAGGCACACTTCCACCAGGTAGGTGGATGGGTTACAATCCTGTCCATTACGCCAGGTTTTGAGGTGTGCCGCCCCCACGTCACCAGTCGGGCTGCTCGGATCCGGATCCGTAGTGGCTCGAGGGATTTCCGGACCCGGGGGGTCGCGCGGAAGATCAAATAAAAAGGGACGCATATGTACGGGGATTGCTGTAAATACTTCGTGACGCCACCCGTGGTGTGTGGTAATATGGAGTACCACTGATGCTGTTGGGAGGCACCCGGGGGTGATGGAATGGCAGCTGGTTGTTTAACCCCTCTGTGGGTAGGGGTGGATGCCCCGGGGCTCAGTGTCCAGAACACGGGGAGTGATGTAACCAGAGGTGGCGCGCCGGGCTGGAACGGGGAATGTTGGTGTACTCAATGTTGAATAATTGCACACAAGTCTGTTGGTAAACCAAGGTGTCAGTGGCCGGCTGCCGCGTCCGGGTGTACTCGGGTCCCACACCTGGCTGGTGTACCGATGTCTTTTCCTCCGGCACTCTGTAATTTTTCCTTACTTCTGGACAACTCCGTATGGAACGGGGAAGTCCGCTCCCGGCATGTTCTGGTTGGGAGACGTGCCCGCGAAAACTGACCCTTGGGATTTCAGTGGGTGTTTGCAGATGCCCTATCCCCCGCGGTGGGCTGCCGTTTCGCTCTATCTGGGCTAACACTTCTGGAGCAGTGTCTGGAACCCTGCTCCCGGTCTGGTGAACTGGTGAATTAGAGAAGGGGCTTGCAACCGTGTTCTAACTAGGGTCCAGGTACCACGCCTGTGCACGGTTTCCCGACCGGATCTCCTCTGTCGGTACCGGTGGGCTCCAACCCTGTCCCGGTGTACTCTGGATCTCCCATGACCGGACTCCCATCGCCTTTGGACACAGTGCACTGCTTTCCACCTAGCCAGTAGACCAGGGCCACTACCCTGGCTATCCTCCACTAGGCACAGCCTTGACCTCCACAGTCTGTCACTGTCACAGACTCCTCTCCACTTGCACCTCCAACTTCAACTCAAACTTAACTTAGACTACTGTGTTCCCGCCCCCGGATCCTCAAGACCCCTAGGTGGGCACTCACAATCTGCCTGGTCCTGCCCACTGGTGTGTCCTTCTTACCCTGAGGGGGGTGGCTAGGATTTTGTGGCTGATGGGACCTAGTGTGGGACTGTATTATATGGGGTGTTGTGTTCTTCTGTGACCACCTGGCAACGCCAGGGCGTCACAATCGCGCTCACCTCTCCGCTCCCATCACGTCCAACGCTAGATTTCGGCTCAGTGCACATGACCCCGGAATTTCGGTCATGCGCACTATGAAGCCGGGTATATGCGTCCTGGCTTCAAACTGAAGTAGTGCACATGACCGAAACTCTGGGGTCATGTGCACTGAGCCAAAATCCAGGGTCGGATGTGATGGCAGCGGAGAAGTGAGTAAGATCATCCTCTGATGCTGCGCATTCATTAGCATGTTAGCACGCCCACAGGGACATACTAACATGCTAATGGAACCAACTAGCCAGGGGAACTAACGCCAAGGGGACTAGTCCCAGCGCTCATAAGTATACGATAAAAGATCTTTAGAAATACTTTTTCTATAGATCCCTTTATCTATGCTAGTGTGTACAGGTACAGTTAGGGAGGGATTAGCAATATGCACCCAGAACTGCTTGCGGTTCTGGGGGCATATTGAACCTGACAGGTTCCCTTTAAATAGATGTAGGCAGATTTTAGTTCAGATGGGTGGTGTTTCATCCATTAAACAGTGTAATTTTACATCTAGTGAGAGTCATTAGGAGAATTTAGTGGCTTTCACTGGGATGTCGGCTCCCATCGTTCACAGCAGGGAGCTGGCTCTTTAGGCGCTGTCACACACAGAGATAAATCTGCGGCAGATCTGTGGTAGATCTGTGTTTGCAGTGAAATTGTGGACAATCAGTGCCAGGTTTGTGGCTGTGTACAAATGGAACAATATGTCCCTGATTTCACTGCAACCACAGATCTGCCAAAGATTTATATCTGTGTGTTACGGGGCCTTTTGTCTCAGATGGTTCCCGAATGACCTATCACTAAGTGGCAGGAGTTTCTACACAGCTAGAGGGAAAACACTTCCTGCCTAGTATTACTGAATAGTTCTGAGATAAGAAGCTCAGAGGCCACGTTACTAACGTGTGCTTTAAGGGGTTGTATGGTCTAAAGGGGGCTTTACACGCAACAACATTGCTAACGAGATGTCGTTGGGGTCACGGAATTCGTGACGCACATCCGGCCTTGTTAGCGACGTCGTTGCGTGTGAAACGCACGAACGACCGTTAACGATCAAAATTACTCACCTAATCGTTGATCGTTGATACGTCGTTCTGATCCCAAATATCGTTCCTGTGGCAGGACGCAGGTTGTTCGTCATTCCTGCGGCAGCACACATCGCTACGTGTGACACCGCAGGAACGAGGAACAACATCGTAACTGTGGCCGCCGCCAATGAGGAAGGAAGTAGGTGGGCGGGATGTTACGGCCACTTAGTGAGACAGCTGTGACGCCACACAAACCGCCCCCCTTAGAAAGAAGGCGGTTCGCCGGCCACGGCGACGTCGCTAGGAAGGTAAGTATGTGTGACGACGGGTGTTAGCGATGTTGTGCGCCCCGGGCAGCGATTTGCCCGTGATGCACAACCGACGGGGGGGGGGGTGCTTTCACCAGCGACATCAGTAGCAATGTCGCTGTGTGTAAAGTGGCCTTTAGTCCATAAGTCTGCAGTCATTCTATGTGACTGCAAACCTTTGAATCCTCACATTGCTGGTTTCAGTAACAGGAACGGTGGTCACATGGCCTTGAGTATACATTATATGGAGCAAGGTCGCACCCCCCTTGTAGTATTCTGGCCGTTCCTGTCTCTAAAACTGGGCGAATCCTCATAGCACACAGTGTGAGTGATGTGAGGATTTAAAAGTCTGCAGTCACAAAGATTGACTGCAGACTTACAGAGTTAGACCGGAGAACCCCTTTAAAGGAAGATTGCTGGGGCAGCAAGTTCTGAAGCAACTGTAAATGGATCCAATAGCAGAAATAACTATTCACAACCAGAAGAGCTTTGGCACTCAGGAGTGAGCCTGAGTATAAAGGGCCCGTTACACGCTACGATATATCTAACGATATGTCGTCAAGGTAACATCGTTAGTGATGCACATCCAGCATCGTTTGACATATCGTAGCGTGTGACAGCTACGAGCGACTGTGAACGAGCAAAAATACTCACCTTATCGTTGCTCGTTGACACGTCACTCATTTTCAAAAAATCGATCGGCCTTCTGCGCGCCGGTTGTTCATTGTTCCCAAGGCAACATACATTGCTCCGTGTGACACCCCGGGAACGATTAACTGCAGCTTACCTGCGTCCCGCCGGCAATGCGGAAGGAAGGAGGTCTGCGGGATGTTACGTCCCGCTCATATCTGCCCCTCCGCTTCTATTGGGCGGCCGCTGTGTGACGTCGCTGTGACGCCGAACGTCCCTCCCCCTTCAGAAAGAGGATGTTTGCTGCCCACAGCGAGGTCGTTTGGAAGGTAAGTACGTGTGATGGGTTACCGACTTTGTGCGACACGGGCAACAAATTGCCCGAAACGCACAAACGATGGGGGCGGGTGAGATCGCACATGCGAACGCACAATAAATTGTAGCGTGTAAAGCGGCCTTAAGCAGCCAGCTGTAGTGAGTATGATCAAAGTCAGAGATAGAGCTGTGGGTTATGAGGCCCAAAGGCTAGAAGGAGAGAGTTTGAAGAGGCACTGTGTAAGCAGTCCGGTAAGTGTAGGAATAAAGCTAGGCCAAGCAAGAAAAAAATTAATATGGAGATGGGATGTCCAAGCTGTTTATGCTACTGTACATTGCAAAAGAATCTTGAAAATTCCATGCCACCAGTTGTAACCGATATGCCTGTACCTCGTAACTAGATGAAGACGTTAATACAGTACTAGGTTTTGTACCTGCTACCAACTACCGTATATTTCCGTTATAGTAGTTTTACTAGTGAAGACAGTTTTATTTTATAGACTGAGATCTTTTTTGTCTACTGCATAAGGCTGCTTTCACACTACGTATTTGTAACATCCGTCATGAACGTTTTTTTAACGCAAAAATGGATCCAGTGCAAATGCGTTTTCATTTCAATGCATTTGCAATGGACTCGCGTCAACATGCGTTCACCTGCGTTTGCGTGTGTTATAGTGAGGATCCAGCGACTTGCAGTTTTTTATCTTTTTTCAAAAATGCTGCGTCCAAATACTGCAAATTGCTGGATCCTGACTAAACAGCATGCAATCGCATGTGAACGCTGGCATGCTGATAGACAGGATCCTGCTTGCTCTACTGAGCATGCCCAGAAACCAGCCTTGGGTGATCAGTCCCTCTCTCCACCTCCCTCCCCCTCCCTCTCTCTCTCCCTCCCCCTCTCACCCTCTCTCTCCACCTCCCTCTCTCCCCCTCTCTCCCTCCCCCTCCCTCCCTCCCCCTCCCTCCCTCTCTCTCTCCCCCGCCTGAGAGCTGCAGATACTCGTAACCAAGGTAAACATCGGGTAACCACGGTCTTAGTTACCCGATGTTTACGTTGGTTACGTATGCAGGCAGCCGGCTCCTAGCAGCTGCAGACGCTCGTAACCAATGTAAATATCGGGTATCCAAGCAAGTTACCCGATGTTTACCTTGGTTACGAGCCTCCACAGCTGTTAGATGTCGGCTCCCAGTCTTTCACGTTCAGTTCCCCTCACTCCCGATCACATGACTCCAATGCCCGCCCATAAACTTAAAGTGACAGGATCCTGCAAAATAACACATGCGTTTGCATGCGTTTTTTTTGCTGTAAAAGCAGGATCCGCTTTTGCAACAAAAAAACGTTCATGACGCATGTTAAAAAAACGTAGTGTGAAAGCAGCCTAAGCTGGCGGTTCGTAAACCATATTATAGTATGTGGCCTGAGTAAGGAATATAAGAGTTAAATTGTAACACACACTAAAAAGAACATTTCACTGGTGTATGTGGTCGCAATGCCACACCTTGCCTGGTGCAACCCTTACAACATCATCTCTGCTTTTAGTTATTGTTCTTCATTTTCTTCTCCATCCATTCCAGTTATATATGAGGCTCTGTAGCTGGCCAGAAATCTTCATTTTGTTACTCATCCTATATACAGTGGATGTAAAAAGTATACACACCCAACAAAATGCCAGGTTTGTGCTTTGTAATAAAATCAAGCCAAGAATAATTTCAGAACTTTTATCCACCTTTAGTGTGACCTATAATCTGTATAGTTCAAGTGAAAAATAAACTAAAATCTTTTTGATTAAAAAAAAAAAGAACTAAAATAATGTAGTTGCATAAATATGCACAACCTTAAAGTAATACTTTGTTGAAGTACCATTTGAATTTACGACAGCATTCAGTCCTTTTTGGGTAGACGTCTATCAGCATGGCACATCTAAACCTGTCAATATTTTTCCACTTTTCTCTGCAGTAGTGCTAAAATTCTGTAATATTGCTACGTACAGCGCCCTCTTCAGGTCTCCACAGATTTTCAATTGGATTCATGTCTGGGCTCTGGCTAGGCCATTCCAAAACCGTAACCTTCTTCCGATGAAGGCATTCTTTTGTTAATTTGGAGGTATGCTTAAAGGGATTCTCCCATGAAAAAAAAAATATTTTAGTCAATAGATGCTAAAATAATAAATTGCACAACTGGATTTGATTAGAAAAAATGTTCCTGTGGTGAGATAATCTTATATACCATATTTTTTGCTTTATAAGACGCACCCCAAATTCAGACATAAAAAAAAGGTAAAAAAATAAAAATGGGGTCCATCTTATACTCCGGTGTTGTCTTACCGGAGGGGGGCAGCAGTGCTGGTGAAGCGGGGTCACGAGAAGCAGAGGTTGTGCTGGAAGGTGCGGCGGGGTCCGTGGTGGCAGGTGCGGCGGGGTCGGTGATGGCAGGTGCGCGGCGTCCGTGGTGGCAGGTGCGGCGGCTTCCATTGTGGCAGGTGCGGTGGCGTCCGTGGTGGCAGGCGCGTCGGGTCAGTAGTGGCGGCAGCAGCAGGCCAGTGCGGTGAGTGTCCCAGTGTCCGCGATCCCAGTTCAAATGATGGCACCTGGAGCGGCGCATGTGCAGATGGAGCTCTCATCCAAGAGCTCCATCTGCGTACTTGCCTGCTCCCGGAGCCATCACTTGAAACTGGGACCGTGGACACACTGGGTAACCTGCTGCACAGCCACCCGTATGCACAGAATAGCAGTCAGGAGGCTGCCCACCCACCCGCACAGAGAGGCAGCCGGCACCAACAGGCACCCGGCTGCAACCCTCACAAAGGCACCCGGCTGCCGCCCGCACGCAGGCACAGGCACCCGACTGCCACCAGCACGCAGCCACAGGTACTCGGCTGCCACCCGCACGCAAGCACAGGTACCCGGCCGCTTGCACGCAGCTACAGTCAGCCGGCCGCCCAATCGCCACACAGACAGGACCCCCAGGTAAATGTGACGCCCTGGGCAAGCCAGGGGTCACAGGTAATGACATCACCACACCCTACACCCCGGTTAGGTACACCTAAGCTAGACCAGAAATCCTTGTTGCCTTCCCCAGGGGCTGATGTCCACACCAGGGGGTGGAGCCAGGCGGTTGGTCTCCACCCACCAAGGAGTACACAGTCCTGGAGGCAGGAAAACACAGGCAGATTAGTTTGAGAGGTGAAAGTGTGAGGAGTGAAGGAGAAGGAGGGAAAGTAGTGAAGGAGAAAAGTGACAGTTGGAAAGCCTGAAGTTGGTCCGGGTGTGTGCCCCGGACTGAGACAGCAAGGTTAGCAGACGGCGGTGACCGTCTGCAGTGGAGGCTGATCGGAGTTGCCGTGAGGACCGTGGACGGGTGGTGGCCCGGCGGTACTGGAGCGGTACACAAGGAGAAGCCAGCACCATTGGCAGGGGCCTTTCGGATCCCGTCAAGGCTAGGAGTCGCCGTGAATTTGCGAAATCCGTCAGTGAAGGGGACCTCCGGGTCTCCAAACAACTAAGTCCCGATTGAAGGCAACCGTCCAACCATATGAGAGAGACACCGCCACCGTCAAGGCACCAGTTTCTCAGGGCCAGCGCCTGCGGGCAAAGAGGGGCTCCTCCGGCTCATATCCAAGTCGGGGAGCGGGTTACCGGTGGGAACCCATCGCTACCAACATTGAACATAGGTGCAGGGAAAAGAGACAGTCACCGCTAACTACCGGGGAAAAGCAACAGCAGCCGTCCTTGGGAACCGTCTTTCCAGCCGTGTGTTTTACCGAGAACTGTGTCAACGTCTCAGGCTGAGTGAGTACCACCGTGCCGTACAGCACAGCGCTGCCCCTGCGACCCTGCACCTCACCAGGCCCCGCACCCGGCCTGCCATCTACCCCTACCCCATCACCGGGCCCCGGGACAACCAACCCCCCTACACACGGAGGGAAGAAATAACAGCAAAGCTGCTCCCTGTCACCACTCCCGGGATCCCCCTACAGAGCAGCGGTGGTGTCCACACAATCACCACAACCGTGGGTGGCGTCACGGACAATAAACCCCCAAAACCAAACCCCTTTTCACTCACAGGCGAGGAGCGCCTCTCGAGTCCCCAGAATCCGGCCCATCGCTCGAGCCACCGAGCAGCAGCGGCCGCAGCAGCAGCGGCAGCCGGACCCGAGCAGAGGGAGAGCGCAGCGTCCCCTCCTCCGCCCGCGACATAAAGCTATATTCGGATTTTAAGACGCACCCCTCATTTTCCTCCCAAATTTTTTGGAGGAAAAGTGCGTCTTATAATCCGAAAAATACGGTATGTATCCCTGGTATGAACTGGGTAATAAAATAAAAATAAATAAATCTTTATTTTTATATAACGATAACATATTCCGCAGCGCTTTACATATATCAGGATCACTGTCCCCATTGGGGCTCACAATCTAAACTCCCTATTGGAGTATGGGAGAAAACCAAATAACTTGGAGGAAACCCATGCAAACACGGGGAGAAAATACAAACTCCTTGCAGATGTTGTACTTTGTGGGGTTTGAACCCAGGAGCCCAGCGCTGCAAGACTGCAGTGCTAACCACTGAGCCACCATGCCGCCCTGTGTAATTCCTGTGTCTGATCCTAGAGGCACAATGCAAAGCTCAGAAAGAACACCATATCATAGTGAATATTTGCTGAAATGTGTTGTGGGTGCCATGTCACATTGGCAGAGCACCTGAGGTACCAGAACAGCAGAAACCTCCCATAAGTGACCCCATTTTACAAACCACATTTTTCAATGAATCGATCTAGGGATGCAGTGAGGATATTAACACCACAGATATGTCACAGCACAGAATATTAAACCATTGGGGGGTTAAGCTAACATGATTACATTTTTACCTCTAAAATGTAGTTGAAGTGAAGCGATGGCCGAGGAACCACCACTTTGCAGAGTTTAATTACAAGGTGGCAGAAACAAGGGTACAGCTTTATTTACAGGCAGGAGATAAGTGTTTATGCAACTGAATGTGTAAGTTTAAAACTGCAGATGCTAGCTGGAGCTCCCCAACAATATGTCACCCCAGCTATTTCAAATATCAATTCAACAGTAAAACTAGGCAAGCACAATATATTTACAACTGTATAGCACTAACAACCCAGCTGGACTCCGCTACTCGGGCTACTGATGTCTACACTATGCCCTATTAAGTGTGCACACCAGTAAAGACTCACGATACGGTTGGGAGGAACAAGTCCGCTCCGGGGAATTCGGTGCTGTGATGCTTGTCGGTGCGCATGCCTCCTTGAAGATAAGGGAGAACTCTTCTCACACAGACCTGGGGTTTCCCGGCTCTTCTGGGTGACGTTTCTTCTTCTATTCGGATTCGCCAACCTAGGAGCGTCTCAACAGTGACCAGGGCTCTCTTATGGTCAGGCTTGCTGTATCTCTTGTAGCCAGCACTATACCTCTTCTCAAACCGCCATTCTTGAGCACAACACAGGCAGCATCTCCTCTCTCTCACACACTCTCAGGTAATCCGACTTTCCCGGGGAAGAACAGGGGAGCACTACTTCTTAAAGTTATAGCACTCTTAACCGTTTTGTAGAGGCAATAACCCTACATAAGCCCCAGATGTTACATATTCACACAACGGAATATGTAAAAATGGCACCAAAATTTGCTACATAATGTTTGCTCAACATGGCAATACCCCATATGTGACTCTATAGTACTGTTTGGCCTCACAGAAGGGCTCGTGAGGGAAGGAGCGCTATTTGACTTCTAGAGCTCAGATTTTCCTAAAATAGTTTGCAGACATCATTTTTGCAGAGCCCCTAAGTGCCAAAAGAGCAGAATCTATTCTCAAGTGTCCCCATTTTGAAAATTACACCCTTCTGGAAATTCAGTGACAATTTTGATTCCATGGGCAATTTCCAGAAATGAGCAGGGAATGTTGCAGAATGAAAATTGTAGTGTCCATATATTGCAGTGCCCATACATTGCAGTGCCAGTATCTTGTGGCCAGATTGTGTTTCCAGAGACATGCACCAGTAATTAAGGTTCTCTTCGCTACTGTTCTGAGAACATGTTCATGCTAACTGAATTTTAGGCACACCGTGGGGCTAAGAAAAAAAGGAGGCACTTTGGATTTGGGAGCTCAGATTTGGCTGGTGTTCCTTTGGGAGTTGGAAGAAAAGGAGCCATGGGAAACCCCCTAGAATGATGGAGTGGGGACTTTTTTTTGTGTGGAATTAGTTGAAGCCTCTACTGGGAACATTTTACATGACATGACATTTTAGATCATGTATTGTGTGCTCTATGGTAAGCCCTTGCATCTACATTTCCAAATGATGAAATTCAGATGAAACTCCCATTGGATCTATTTACTATGAAGAGGCAGGCAGAGATACTTTGGACACTGTCTGACCAGTGTCCGTCATTTTAGAAGTGCACAAAACAGTAGCTGACCACGCTTTTATGAACGTTTAAAAAGAAGGACACCGCTGGATCACTGGCCAGACACAGTCTAAGGTGACTCCATCTGCCTCATTATTGTGAATCTTGCTTCAGGGGTACCATCTGAATCATATATTTCAGAGATTTTCACGTAAACACCTATGTAAGTGCTCAACGTAGAGCGCAGGATAAATGTGAGCCGAGCCGAACTGCTATTTTTGGAATGCAGAATAAAGAAATCAAAAGCAGTTTAAGAATTGTTTTTATTTTTTTTACGCTGCCCACTGTGTAGTATAAGTAATTACGCGGCTTTATTCTTTGGATCAATACGATTACAGCAATATCAGATTTATATCATGTTTTTATGTTTGGCTATTGCAACTCCGTAAAATAATGCTTTAAAAAAGTTTTTGCTTCATTATATTTTAAGTATTCCATTTTTCTGCTGACAGAGTGATGTGAGTGCTTATTTTTTTGCAGAAATCATTTTCGGCCACATAATATTTTATGCCATTCACTGCTTGGTAAAAGTGTTGACGGATTTATTCCTTAGCCCTTGGGTCAGCACGATTACTGTGATACCACATTTATATGTTGTTATTTATGATTTGCTTCTTTCACAAAAAAAACAATTTTATACGAAAAAGAATTGTTTTTTCATAGCCTATTCTGAGAACTATAGCTGCTATATTTTTTACTGATGAAGCTGAATGAGGGCTTTTTTTTTGCAAGATGAGATTACCTTTTCAGGGATACCATATTTATTAACATTTGACTTTTTGATTGCATTTTATTCCACTTTTTTCTGTTAGTTTGATGAAAACCTAATTTTTGCCACGTTTTCTTATTTTTATTTTTTTACAGTGTTCATTAAAGTGGTTAAATTGTGTGACAATTTTATAGATGCAGTGTTCATTTTTGTTATTGTATAAATATTTGTATTTATAGCCATAATATTCCTATATTTTTTGGGGGTCTATTTTGAGGGGGGTTTAAATGTTTTTACAATTTTTGTAACACTTTATTTTTTACTGTTTTTACTTGGTCCCTGTATGGGACTCTATCTTTTATTAGGCTGATCACCGGTGTAATGCATTGCAATGCACATGTTTTGCAATGCGTTAGACCTGTCTGTGTGACACTGGCAGAACGCCTTTTAGACCATGTTTTTTACATGATCCAACAGGCCACTATAGCTGACAGACCAGGAAGACATTATTTGACCTCCTGCTGTCATGGCAACCATTGGGTCCCAGTAACCACATTGCGAGGGTTCCCATCAGGTGAAAGAGGGAGCCCAATCCCTCTCTCAACCTTGTAACTACTGCAATAGCTATTGATCACAGTATTTAGAGGGTTAAACAGCCAAAAGCCCTGGCTGTGACAGGTTATCACTTAAACTGAGCTCCCAGCAACAATCATATGGCCACAACTCCTGTGCACTCATAATCGCCAAGACATGCCAGTACGTCCATTTGCAGGAACACACTGCAAAATAGGACATACCAGAATGTCCAGTGTTGAGAAGGGATTAAAGGGGATTTCTAGGCTTAAGGCCGCTTTACACGCTGCGATATCAGTACCGATATCGCTAGCGTGGATATCCACCCCCATCTGTTGTGCGACACGGGCAAATCGCTGCCCGTGTCGCACAACATTGCCCAGACCCGTCATATGTACTTACCAGCCTGGCGACGTCAAAACAAAAAAGTGAGCCGGAGTATGAGATGGTATACATGGTACTTGTGAGACCATGTTCACACTGGCCATAAGACAAAGAGAAACCAAGGAAAAAATTGTGAAAAAATACCCTGCTGTAACTAAATAAAAGCATAGTGCATATAAACATAGGGTACTTAGTAAACACTGTTTTTGATCAAAAAAAGCATAAAGCTATCCCACCAACGCCAAGGTGTACCCAGTTGGGATAGTACCTACACTCTCTAATATTAAAACCTTACCATGGGTCTAAAATAGGCCTCAATGTGGCTAAGGGCTGAGAGCGACCGGGTCCCAACAGGACACACACAGTCAGGGGGATTCACAGAATGAAATGTCCAGCTCGCTGAGAAGGGGGCCACTCCCTGTTTGTACTGAATACAAAAAAACTACATAAAAACAAAAAAGTGAGCCGGAGTATGAGATGGTATACATGGTACTTGTGAGACCATGTTCACACTGGCCATAAGACAAAGAGAAACCAAGGAAAAAATTGTGAAAAAATACCCTGCTGTAACTAAATAAAAGCATAGTGCATATAAACATAGGGTACTTAGTAAACACTGTTTTTGATCAAAAAAAGCATAAAGCTATCCCACCAACGCCAAGGTGTACCCAGTTGGGATAGTACCTACACTCTCTAATATTAAAACCTTACCATGGGTCTAAAATAGGCCTCAATGTGGCTAAGGGCTGAGAGCGACCGGGTCCCAACAGGACACACACAGTCAGGGGGATTCACAGAATGAAATGTCCAGCTCGCTGAGAAGGGGGCCACTCCCTGTTTGTACTGAATACAAAAATACTACATAAAAACAAAAAAGTGAGCCGGAGTATGAGATGGTATACATGGTACTTGTGAGATCATGTTCACACTGGCCATAAGACAAAGAGAAACCAAGGAAAAAATTGTGAAAAAATACCCTGCTGTAACTAAATAAAAGCATAGTGCATATAAACATAGGGTACTTAGTAAACACTGTTTTTGATCAAAAAAAGCATAAAGCTATCCCACCAACGCCAAGGTGTACCCAGTTGGGATAGTACCTACACTCTCTAATATTAAAACCTTACCATGGGTCTAAAATAGGCCTCAATGTGGCTAAGGGCTGAGAGCGACCGGGTCCCAACAGGACACACACAGTCAGGGGGATTCACAGAATGAAATGTCCAGCTCGCTGAGAAGGGGGCCACTCCCTGTTTGTACTGAATACAAAAATACTACATAAAAACAAAAAAGTGAGCCGGAGTATGAGATGGTATACATGGTACTTGTGAGATCATGTTCACACTGGCCATAAGACAAAGAGAAACCAAGGAAAAAATTGTGAAAAAATACCCTGCTGTAACTAAATAAAAGCATAGTGCATATAAACATAGGGTACTTAGTAAACACTGTTTTTGATCAAAAAAAGCATAAAGCTATCCCACCAATGCAAAGGTGTACCCAGTTGGGATAGTACCTACAATCTCTAATATTAAAACCTTACCATGGGTCTAAAATAGGCCTCAATGTGGCTAAGGGCTGAGAGCGACCGGGTCCCAACAGGACACACACAGTCAGGGGGATTTGCAGAAATCATTTTCGGCCACATAATATTTTATGCCATTCACTGTTTGGTAAAAGTGTTGACGGATTTATTCCTTAGCCCTTGGGTCAGCACGATTACTGTGATACCACATTTATATGTTGTTATTTATGATTTGCTTCTTTCACAAAAAAAACAATTTTATACGAAAAAGAATTCTTTTTTCATAGCCTATTCTGAGAACTATAGCTGCTATATTTTTTACTGATGAAGCTGAATGAGGGCTTTTTTTTTGCAAGATGAGATTACCTTTTCAGGGATACCATATTTATTAACATTTGACTTTTTGATTGCATTTTATTCCACTTTTTTCTGGTAGTTTGATGAAAACCTAATTTTTGCCACGTTTTCTTATTTTTATTTTTTTACAGTGTTCATTAAAGTGGTTAAATTGTGTGACAATTTTATAGATGCAGTGTTCATTTTTGTTATTGTATAAATATTTGTATTTATAGCCATAATATTCCTATATTTTTTGGGGGTCTATTTTGAGGGGGGTTTAAATGTTTTTACAATTTTTGTAATACTTTATTTTTTACTGTTTTTACTTGGTCCCTGTATGGGACTCTATCTTTTATTAGGCTGATCACCGGTGTAATGCATTGCAATGCACATGTTTTGCAATGCGTTAGACCTGTCTGTGTGACACTGGCAGAACGCCTTTTAGACCATGTTTTTTACATGATCCAACAGGCCACTATAGCTGACAGACCAGGAAGACATTATTTGACCTCCTGCTGTCATGGCAACCATTGGGTCCCAGTAACCACATTGCGAGGGTTCCCATCAGGTGAAAGAGGGAGCCCAATCCCTCTCTCAACCTTGTAACTACTGCAATAGCTATTGATCACAGTATTTAGAGGGTTAAACAGCCAAAAGCCCTGGCTGTGACAGGTTATCACTTAAACTGAGCTCCCAGCAACAATCATATGGCCACAACTCCTGTGCACTCATAATCGCCAAGACATGCCAGTACGTCCATTTGCAGGAACACACTGCAAAATAGGACATACCAGAATGTCCAGTGTTGAGAAGGGATTAAAGGGGATTTCTAGGCTTAAGGCCGCTTTACACGCTGCGATATCAGTACCGATATCGCTAGCGTGGATACCCGCCCCCATCTGTTGTGCGACACGGGCAAATCGCTGCCCGTGTCGCACAACATTGCCCAGACCCGTCATATGTACTTACCAGCCTGGCGACGTCGCTGTGACCAGCGAACCGCCTCCTTTCTAAGGGGGCGGTTCGCTCAGCATCACAGTGACGTCACAGCTGCGTCACTGAACCGCCGCCCAATCCCAATAGAAGCAGAGGAGTGGAGATGAGCGGGACGTAACATCCCGCCCACCTCCTTCCTTCCGCATAGCAGCTGGGAGGCAGGTAAGGAGAGTTCCTGTGGTGTCACACGGAGCGATATGTGCTGCCGCAGGAACGAGGAACAACTTCGTTACTGCTGCAGTAACGATATTTGAGAATGGACCCTCATGTCACCGATGAGCGATTTTGCATGTTTTTGCGACAATGCAAAATCGCTCACAGGTGTCACACGCAACGGCATTGCTAATGCGGCCAGATGTGCGTCACAAAATCCGTGACCCCAACGACTTCGCATTCGTAGCGTGTAAAGCCCCCTTCAGGGTGCGAGATTGCAGTCACTCTATGTGACTGCAAATGTATGAATCCTCACAGCGTACAATGTGTGCGCTGTCAGAACTCTCTAACTCCGAGAGCACATAACTCAAGTGTTCAATTTGCATACTTCTTGCCATATTCCGACTAGACATGTCCAGCCTCAAACAATTAATTTGTATTGAACAAGACCTCGCATGTCTAGTCGGCACGTGACTGCATGTATGCACCAGACAGTTGTGGTGAATGACTGCTGCTCTCAATGGTCTGAGGTTAAGAGTAGTATATCCTAAGGTTCAGTGTGGGGTGAACTATTATTCATCTTATTTATTAAAGCACCACGCCAGCATCTTTTTTGCGAGGGTTAGCACTAGAGTGGTACTTTAAATCTAAATCCCCTGCCCCCGATCTTAGGCTATGTCCGCACGTTGCTTTTTACCTGCTTTTTTGCTGCTTTTTCAACTGCAGCGTTTAATGCCAAAATGGTTATGTTCTGCTTTTCAAGCATAGTCTATGGGAATTTGGGTTTCTTGTCCGCACTATGCAGTTCAAACTGCAGCCTTTTTGTTGCAGAACTTTGGTCAAAAACTCAGCTTTGGAGTGCAAAACCCAAATGGCAAAAACAATTGACAAGAAAGCCATGGATCCCCCCTTGGGGAGGAGGGGCGACATGACCAAGGGTGAGTTAGGGAGTGATGGGGTTAATAGGGACAGTTTGGTAGGCAGGCCTAATATGGCATTAAGGGGTTGTTTTAGCTTGGGAGGAAGAGGAGGAGTAGGGAAAGGGTTAGTCTGGGAGAGGAGGGGGTTACCTCCTCTTCTTCTTCCGGACGCCAAGAGATCAGCAGCACGAGGACCACCATGGCTGATCTCCAGGAACTCCAGCGCCTGATTGCAGCAGCCATTGCAGCGCACGGGCCCCTGGCAGTGCAGACCCACATCAGGGCAACCGGGGTTAACCCGTCGGCGCTTGCCCCTCGCTCCCCCAGCCGTGGTGTGCGCCAGTCGCGGCCCCTCCGCAGGTATTCCTCGGGTGCGGGGGGAGCGAGGAGGAGATGCCAGAGCCCCTCCAGGGACCCTTCGCAGCGGGCCGAGCAGCAGCGGAGTCTGGCTGCTGCTCCCAGCAGCAGCGGGAGGAATCTGCGTTCCAACCGCGGTGGTCGGGAGGTGGGAGTGGCCAGCGCGGGGCCTACTTCCGGTCCCGGCCTCCGGGCTGGATTTACAGTGACAGCAACGGCTCCAGGTCGGGAGCGCGCTCGGCGAGGGATGGAGGCCAGCAGTTCCCCCTGCAGTCGGCGGGGGGACCGAGGGGCTGCAGGTGGCGGTAGGTCCAGCGCCAGGGGGAGGTCTGTGGTGCCTGACCCTGGCGCGGCAGTGAGCAGGGGTGACGGCGTGAGCCATGCGGCGACCGCCCGGTCACTCAGGACCGCTGTGCAGCCCCCGGATGTGGCGGTGTCCCGTGGGAGCGGGAGGACCCAGCGGCAGGAGGCCTGCAGCGGCCCAGGAGGGCCAGAGGCGGCGACGGCTGGGATCCAGAGCCGGGCGTCTATCCGTCCGCGTCCAGAGTCCCCTGGCAGTCGGCGAGGGGGTGGGCGCGGGCGCAAGAGGTCGAGGCCTGGGGTGCCGGCGCGGGGGACAGGACGGTCTCCTGGGCTGTCGCCCCAGGGCAAGAGACGGAGCGGGGACGGCTCTGCCCTGGGGCGGCCCGGTCTGGCGGCCGTGGTGGGTGGGGTGCCGCGGCGGCGCCCCCCGGGTGTCGGATGGAAGAAGATGTCAGCAGCAAGGATGAGGAGGTCGTGCTGTCGGATGAGTCGGATGGACGGCAGACGGAGGACAGCGAGGCGGCGGTATCGGGGGACACTGAGCCGCGGTTGGGTGAGATGGCCGCAGAGGCGGCAGGGGCTGCGCTGGCGGGGAGTGTCGGGGGCGGGAGGGTAGCTGTGAACATGGCAGCGCCCGGCGGAGCAGCAGTGTGGAGCCAGTTGTTGGGGCTGTTGCAGGGGTTGGAGGCGGTTGCCGGGGCTGCGGGGGAGGCGACCCAGGCGCCGGCGGCGGAGTGGGTGGGGACGACAGGTCGGGGGGCGGCGCCGGTGGGAGGGGGCAACGGAGCGGGTGCGGCGGAAGGGGGGGTGAAGGGGGGAGTGCGGCGGAGGGGGCAAAGGAAAAAGAAAAGGAGAAGGAGGATGAGGTGGTGCGCCTAGATGATAGGGCTAAAAGCGAAGTTTATGTTTGTTTTGAGGGCCCGCTGGGGGCTCATTTAAAGAAGGAGGTGTGGGAAAAAATTTGGAAAGGGGAATATGTGGAGATTTTTTCTCTGCTTCCCCTGGAGAAATTTAATCTGGATAGGGTTAAGCCGAGCGAATCCAAAAAGGAGAAGGACGAGGAGGAAAAGCGCCGTTATAGGCTTATTCCTCGGACTTTTGCAAACTGGTTGCAAGCGTTTGCGATTTTGGCGGGCATGGTCGGGGAAAAGGAGTCGGAGCATTGTTCGGCCTTGTTTGGTTACATGGATGCGATAGGGGAGGCTTATCGGGTTTATGGCGGGCTGGCGTGGCTGTGTTACGACGAGCAATTCCGGCAGCGGAAGGCGTTGCGGCCGGATATGCGATGGGACCATAAGGATATTTCCTTATGGATGCGACTGATGTCGGCACCGACTCAGCCCTTTCGGGGGGTGCCGGGGGACCGGGGGCCGGGTCCCCGGCAAGTCAGAAAAAAGGTTTCTGTTGGCAATATAATGAGGGGCAGTGCAGGTTTGGAGCGGCATGCCGCTTTAAGCATGAATGCTCAGGTTGTTGGGGAGGACATAGCCTGTCCAAGTGTTTTAAAAAGGGGGAAGGAAAAGCGGGTGACGGGGTTGGAAAAAGGGATGACGCCGGTGAAGGTAGAAGCGATGGCCCCCTTTTTAAATAGGTATCCGGACGGCGAGGCAGCGGCGTTGTTATGGTTTGGTTTTTCTGACGGTTTCCGTATCCCGTCGGCTGTTAGTCCATCGCCCCCGCCGTACCGTAATTTACGTTCTGCTCGGGATCATGCGGATGTGGTGGATGAGAAGCTGAGAAAGGAGGTGGTTTTGGGCAGAATGACGCCCCGCCGTGTTCGAAGTTGGTGGTTTCGCCGTTGGGGGTTGTGCCAAAGAAAGAGCTGAACAAATTTCGGCTTATTCATCATTTGTCTTACCCAGAGGGGTTATCGGTGAATGATGGCATTGCACCGGAGTTAGCGGCGGTATATTATGTGTCGTACGACAAGGCGTTGGACCTGGTCAGGGCAGCGGGTCGGGGGGCGTTGATGGCAAAGGCTGATGTGGAAGCGGCGTTTCGGTTGTTACCGGTTCATCCAGATAGTCAGCATTTGTTAGGTTGCTGGTGGGATGGCAGTTATTATGTTGATCGCTGTTTGCCAATGGGTTGTTCAATTTCGTGTTCATATTTTGAGGCGTTTAGTTCGTTTGTAGAGTGGGTGGTTCGGGATGTGTCTGGGCTTACGTCCATTATTCACTATTTGGAAGATTTTCTTTGTGTTGGGCCGGCGGGTTCAATGGTTTGTGCGGGGTTGTTATTTGCGTTGCAGAAAGTCGCGGGCAGCTTCGGAATTCCCTTGGCTCCCGATAAGATGGAAGGCCCGGCGCCTGTGATGCGTTTTTTGGGGATTGAGATTGATTCTATTGCCATGGAATGTAGGTTGCCGGAGGAGAAGGTTCGTGATTTGAGGGCCGCGGTGGCAGGGGTGAAAGCGGCAAAGAAGGTGCGGCTTAAGGTGGTGCAGTCCTTGCTTGGGAAATTGAATTTCGCTTGCAGGATTATGCCGACGGGGAGAGTTTTTGCGAGACGTTTGGCAACGGTGACGGCAGGTGTGCGGTCGCCGACACATTTCGTGCGAATCACGAAGGCGATCAAGGACGATCTTTTGGTATGGGATCAATTTTTGCAGTGTTTCAATGGCCGGGCCCTGGTGATGGAGAAGGTGGCGTCTAACGGGGCGTTACAGCTGTTCACCGATGCGGCTGGGTCGGCAGGGTTTGGGGCCGTGTTTCGAGGTCACTGGTGTGTGGGTCGGTGGCCACAGGCGTGGCGGGAGAGCGGTTTGGTCAGGAATTTGGCTCTGTTGGAGCTATTTCCTATCGTGGTAGCAGTGGAGCTGTGGGGGTCGCGTTTTGCCGGGAGGAAGGTTTGCTTCCATTGTGATAACCAGGCAGTGGTGTTTGCTATTAACAACTTGTCTGCTAAGTCGGAGCCAGTGGTGGTGTTTTTGCGGCATTTAGTGTTGAGATGTCTGCAGCTGAATGTACAGGTGGTGGCAAAGCACGTTCCGGGAGTTGACAATGGGGTGGCTGACGCTTTGTCTCGTTTTCAGTTCAGCAGGTTTCGGGCGCTACTGCCTTGGGCGGACGAAGTCGGAGTGGAGTGTCCCGTGGATTTATGGAATCTGGTGAGGCGGTGATCTCAGAATTGATTCGGAATTCGGTGACTGAGGTGACTTGGTGCCGATATGCTAAGGTGTGGGCTGAATGGGAGGAGTTGCTGGATCAGATGTTTGATGGGGTAAGCGTGGATTACTTGGTGGCATTACTGGCGTTGGTGAGTGTGGATTTCTCGGCCGGGCGATCAGCGTCGGCCGTGGCACATCGGGTGGCGGCGGTGGCATTTTGGTTAAAACTGAGAGGGGAACAAGATGTTTCGCAGGATTTTCGGGTTCGACGGGCCTTGCGGGGGTTCCGCAGCAGTGTGCGGGAGAGGGACAAGAGGCGTCCCGTATCGTTTGGTTTGTTGAGGCGGTTGGTGGGGGACCTGAGTGGCATTTGTGAGTCGGTTTACAAGACTGTTTTGCTTACAACGGCTTTTGGTCTTGCTTTTTATGGGGCTTTCCGGATCGGTGAGTTGGTAAGCCCGTCAAGGGTGACAGGCGGCGGGTTGCTGCTTTAGGATGTGCGAGTGGGCGGTGATCAGGTGGAGTGCCGGATTAGTCGGTCGAAAACGGATCAGCTGGGCCGTGGTAGGTTGGTGGTGTTATATGCGGTCCCGGGGGAGGAGTTGTGCCCAGTACGTTTGGTGGAGCAATTCATGGCCGTAAGGGGGGGGGGGGTTTACCGGGCCCGTTTTTGCGGCACGTGGATGGGTCTTTTTTATCAAGGTTCCAGCTTGTAGCGGTTCTGCGGCGAAGTTTGCGAAACGTGGGGGAGCGCCCGGAGGATTTCGGGTCGCATTCCTTTCGGATAGGGGCAGCTAAGGAGGCCGCTCGTTGGGGGCTTGGAGATGAGGTGGTAAAGCGTATTGGTAGATGGGAATCTTCTTGTTTTCGGCGGTACGTGAGGCCGCAGTTGTTGTAGCATTATGGTAACTTTGGTCTAGGTACAGGTGGTCTGGCGGTTTGGAAGTGGTTTATATATATATAAAAAAAAAAAAGAGGGGGTAATGTACAAGTGTTAGAGGACGGAGGTAGAATGGGTTTTCTGAGAGGCGTTGATGGTGGTGATGTTATTGGTTTTAATTTCTGTTTACGTTTGTCTTTCTTTGTTGTAGGGATGTGCCTAATCTGCATTCTGGGGCATTCCTTCGTGTTTTGGGGTGCTCGGCGGGCGGCGGTTCGCCCGAATGGTCGGCAGCTAGGGCTGGATCGTGGGCAGGCGACTGTTCGGTGGATCGGTGTTCGGGGCATGGAGTGGGGCAGGGTGGTCCCAGAATTTGGTCGTTATTGTAAGGTTGACCGGCCTCCGGATGTGCTGGTATTACACGTGGGAGGTGATGATCTGGGAGTCCGGGCGTCACGGGATCTGATCCGGGATATAAAGATCGACTTGCTGCGGTTGTGGAAGCAGTACCCGGGTTTGATTGTCGTGTGGTCAGACATAGTGACCAGGTTGTCGTGGAGGGGGGCTCGGTCGGTGGAAAAGGTCAATAAGGCCAGGGCCCAGGTGAATCGGGTGGTTTCCAGGTTTGTGACCAGGAACGGTGGGATTGTGGTGAGGCACAGGGAGTTGGAGCCGGCAGATTGGCGGTTTCGGAGGGGTGACGGAGTGCACCTCAGCGACATTGGAGTGGATTTATGGGCATTGGGCCTGCAGGATGGTGTTGAGCGAGCTTTTGGTGTGTGGCGGGTCCAGGCCACGTAAGGTGTCACGTGGTCTGTCCTGTGGCGGGGGGGTAGGTCTGGTCCAGAGGTTGGAAGTGACTGGTAACTGGACCGGGAGTCATTGTCTGGGTATGGTGGCTCTCAGTTCCGGGATGTGGCAGGCACGGGGTTCTGCCAAAGTGTGGGGGTGTCAATCCGTGGGTGATTGGCACCTCGTCTCTGGGTCGGTGTGTTGCGGCCAAGGGCAAGGGGAGTAGTAGTTATGGACTGGGCCTGCCCCTGGGAGGGTCAGGTAATTGGCATTGTCTATTGTTATCTGTGTGTTGTTGTCCTGGGTCGCCCGTTGGACGGCGTCCCTAAGGTGCTTAGTTTGTGAACAATAGGCAATAAAGGCTGCTGTGACCATTTTGAACCAAGTCGCATGCAGTCCGTGTGTTTATTTTTAGGATAAGGGTTTTGGTAATACAGACATCACGACCGGAGAATACTCCCTCAGCTGGTCAAGAAAGCCATGGATCCCCCCTTGGGGAGGAGGGGCGACATGACCAAGGGGGAGTTAGGGAGTGATGGGGTTAATAGGGACAGTTTGGTAGGCAGGCCTAATATGGCATTAAGGGGTGGTTTTAGAATGGGAGGAAGAGGAGGAGTAGGGAAAGGGTTAGTCTGGGAGAGGAGGGGGTTACCTCCTCTTCTTCTTCCGGACGCCAAGAGATCCCCGCCCACCCTCCCTTTTTGTGTTGTCATCTGGGGGACGTGGTTTGGGATGTTGGGATGCTATTTGTCACAGCAGCGGGGGGGTAGGTCTGGTCCAGAGGTTGGAAGTGACTGGTAACTGGACCGGGAGTCATTGTCTGGGTATGGTGGCTCTCGGTTCCGGGAGTTCCGGGATGTGGCAGGCACGGGGTTCTGCCAAAGTGTGGGGGTGTCAATCCGTGGGTGATTGGCACCTCGTCTCTGGGTCGGTGTGTTGCGGCCAGGGGCAAGGGGAGTAGTAGTTATGGACTGGGCCTGCCCCCGGGAGGGTCATGTAATTGGCATTGTCTATTGTTATCTGTGTGTTGTTGTCCTGGGTCGCCCGTTGGACGGCGTCCCTAAGGTGCTTAGTTTGTGAACAATAGGTAATAAAGGCTGCTGTGGCCATTTTGAACCAAGTCGCATGCAGTCCGTGTGTTTATTTTTAGGATAAGGGTTTTGGTAATACAGACATCACGACCGGAGAATACTCCCTCAGCTGGACATGTCAATTGTTTTTGCCATTTGGGTTTTGCACTGCAAAGCTGAGTTTTTGACCAAAGTTCTGCAACAAAAAGGCTGCAGTTTGAACTGCATAGTGGGCACAAGAAACCCAAATTCCCATAGACTTTGCTTGAAAAGCAGAACACAACCATTTTGGCATTAAACGCTGCAGTTGAAAAAGCAGCAAGCAGGTAAAAAGCAACGTGCGGACATAGCCTAATACTTAACCTTTGCTGTCTTCACTTTTTCTCAGCGTCCCTTCAGTCCCACAGCACCAACTTGTGTTTGCATCTTCTGACTGGCCTGGAGGTCAAAAGTTATTTCACAAGTTTCAATACAAGTCACTGAAAGCCAGAACGAGCCTCTCATAAACTTGTATTGAGTTGAGACGCCCGCTCGCACCATGAAACACTAGGGTAGGTCACAAAGTGCCTGAGACCAATCAGAGTGATGCTAAAACAAGATAAAGACTCCAGAAGGTGAGTATAAGAGAAAGGGCAGACTAAGAATAAGGCTATGTCCGCACGTTGCGTCGGAGTACCTGCAGTTTATTCTGCACGTTTTCCTTCCCTTGGTTTTTGACCAAATGGCTTTTGACAATTTTTTAGCGCTAAAAACGCATGCGTTTTTACCGCGTTTTTAGCGCTTTTTACCTGCGTTTTCACCTGCGTTTCTGCAGATGCGTTTTTGAGATCAAGACACTGATAAATAAAGTTGAATTAGTCAAAAAGAATGAAAAAAGAGAAAAAAAGTATAAAATTAACTTTTAATAAAATTATATGGGAAATTAACATAGCCTTAGGCTATGTTCGCACGTTGCGTTTTTTACCGCGTTTCTGCAGCGTTTTTGGCAGCAGCGTTTTTGGGCAAAAACGCATGCGTTTTTTATTTCCAGCAAAGTCTATGGGAAAAGCAGAAATCCTGTCTGCACTTTGCTTTTTTTTCTGCAGCGTTTAATTTGCATATTTGTGGTCAAAAACCATGCTGAAAAAGAAGCAGCATGTCAGTTGTTTTTGCCATTTCTGCAGCGTTTCCTTAACATTGGAGTCAATGAGAAATGGCAAAAAGCAACCAAAATCACAATTCCTGCGTTTTTCATGCTTTTTACCTGCTTTTCAACTGTGTTTTTGTCTCCAAAAACGCATGCTTTTCTGGCCAAAAATTAATGGGTTCTAATGTTCCTTTACACACACACAATAACCGAAAATTTAAATGTAAATAAATAATAAACTTTAGCTATTTTTCTGTTAAAATGTGCATAACCACTATTATTACATTAAAATTGTTAATTTCCCATATAATTTTATTAAAAGTTAATTTTATACTTTTTTTCTCTTTTTTCATTCTTTTTGACTAATTCAACTTTATTTATCAGTGTCTTGATCTCAAAAACGCATCTGCAGAAACGCAGGTGAAAACGCAGGTAAAAAGCGCTAAAAACGCACTAAAAACGCGGTAAAAACGCATGCGTTTTTAGCGCTAAAAAATTGTCAAAAGCCATTTGGTCAAAAACCAAGGGAAGGAAAACGTGCAGAATAAACTGCAGGTACTCCGACGCAACGTGCGGACATAGCCTTAAAGCACCACTCCAGCAGTGAAATAAAAAAAAAATGCTGGCATGGTGCTTTATAGTGATGAGCGAGTACTAAAAAGCTCGGGTGCTCGAGGCTCGGGCTGAGCATCCCAAGATACTCGTGTACTCTGCCCGAGCACCGAGCCCAATGTTATCCTATGGGAGACCCGAGTATTTTTGTGAAATGACCCCCGGCAGCATGTAGAAACCCTAAAAATGTCACAAAAGTCTCAGAAGAGTGCTCAAATGACATGGCAACAGCATGGGGAAGACCCCTTGAAGCATTTATCACTCAAAAGTCACAGCTGTGAACAATTTTGTCCGCGTTTTATGCCATTTTTACGGACTCACCAGAAAACCTTCAAAAATGACACCAAAATGAATTTTCATGGCGGAAATGTTAAGGGCACATACCCAATAGTGAGATAGAGCTAATGTATGTTACTTTTTGAGACTAATACATGAAAGATTTTACGTAAAACATTGTGTGGCACTCCGATGTCCCTGAGAAGAGACGTACATAAAGGCCTCTGAGTCTAATGTGCCCATTTTGAGGAAGTGAGTCTTTGTAGTATTTTCCTTTGCCAGGGCAGTCCAAAATTGTGAGGTTCACCAATGCCCCTGCATACAGACGTGCATGAGGGCCTGTAAACCTGAAGTGCCCATTGTAAGGAAGTGGGTCTATTGTAGTATAGCCCTTTGGCAGGGCAGCCAAAAATTGGGAGGCTCCACATTGTCCCTGGATAGAGATGTGCATGAGGGCCTGTAAACCTGAAGTGCCCATTGTAAGGAAGTGGGTCTATTGTAGTATAGCCCTTTGGCAGGGCAGCCAAAAATTGGGAGGCTCCACATTGTCCCTGGATAGAGACGTGCATAAGGGCCTGTAAACCTGAAGTGCCCATTGTAAGGAAGTGGGTCTATTGTAGTATAGCCCTTTGGCAGGGCAGCCAAAAATTGGGAGGCTCCACATTGTCCCTGGATAGAGATGTGCATGAGGGCCTGTAAACCTGAAGTGCCCTTTGTAAGGAAGTGGGTCTATTGTAGTATAGCCCTTTGGCAGGGCAGCCAAAAATTGGGAGGCTCCACGTTGTCCCTGGATAGAGACGTGCATGAGGGCCTGTAAACCTGAAGTGCCCATTGTAAGGAAGTGGTTCTATTGTAGTATAGCCCTTTGGCAGGGCAGCCAAAAATTGGGAGGCTCCACGTTGTCCCTGGATAGAGACATGCATGAGGGCCTGTAAACCTGAAGTGCCCATTGTAAGGAAGTGGGTCTATTGTAGTATAGCCCTTTGGCAGGGCAGCCAAAAATTGGGAGGCTCCACGTTGTCCCTGGATAGAGACGTGCATGAGGGCTTGTAAACCTGAAGTGCCCATTGTAAGGAAGTGGGTCTATTGTAGTATAGCCCTTAGGCAGGGCAGCCAAAAATTGGGAGGCTCCACGTTGTCCCTGGATAGAGACGTGCATGAGGGTCTGTAAACCTGAAGTGCCCATTGTAAGGAAGTGGGTCTATTGTAGTATAGCCCTTTGGCAGGGCAGCCAAAAATTGGGAGGCTCCACGTTGTCCCTGGATAGAGACGTGCATGAGGGCCTGTAAACCTGAAGTGCCCATTGTAAGGAAGTGGGTCTATTGTAGTATAGCCCTTTGGCAGGGCAGCCAAAAATTGGGAGGCTCCACGTTGTCCCTGGATAGAGACGTGCATGAGGGCCTGTAAACCTGAAGTGCCCATTGTAAGGAAGTGGGTCTATTGTAGTATAGCCCTTTGGCAGGGCAGCCAAAAATTGGGAGGCTCCACGTTGTCCCTGGATAGAGACGTGCATGAGGGCCTGTAAACCTGAAGTGCCCATTGTAAGGAAGTGGGTCTATTGTAGTATAGCCCTTAGGCAGGGCAGCCAAAAATTGAGAGGCTCCACGTTGTTCCTGGATAGAGACCTGTTAGGTTCTTAGTGCCTCCGTGCTTGCATTTAAAAACCGCACGTGTGTGCCTGTTGGTGGCAGCTTTCCGCTGCACTTGTGTGCGTTTTGCAAAAACTTGGATATAACGCACAAGTCTAGTGAATACACATCAGCACAGCATTGCAAAATGCGCAAGGGCGTTGTCAACGAACAAGGAAGTGGACGTGATGGTGGTGCAGGCAGAGTCCGAGGTCGTGTGCAAGCTCTAATTTCGCCACAACAAAGGGCCACATCTACTCACTCGCACGTCCTGTCCCAAATTCTTGGGGACCGCAGCAGTACACCGCTCTTGAACCAAGACCAGTGTCAACAGGTTGTTAGTTGGATAGCGGATAATGCTTCCAGTCAGATTGGCACCACCACAAACACTCTGTCTTCCACACGGTCAAGTGTCAGTAGCCGTGATACTGCACCGCACATTTCAGAACCTGATCCTCCTTCCTACCACCAGGCCGAGTACACGTCCACGGACATTACTGATCCCACACTTGGACACTCGGAAGAGCTGTTCGTTCACGTTTCCATTCACACATTCTGGCCTCTCGCCAGCTCCTGTTGAAGTGGGCCATGACGAGATTGTATGTACAGATGCCCAAATATTTGAGCAGCCACGTTCTCACAAAGTTGGCAACGTGTCTCAACAAGGGGTGGACGATGATGAGACACAATTGTCAGGAAGTCAGGAGGAGCAGGGTGCGGAAGAGGAAGACGACGTGGTGGATGATCCAGTAACTGACCCAACCTGGCAGGAGGATATGCAGAGCGAGGACAGCAGTGCACGGGGGGAGGGAGGCGTAGCATCCCAACAGGCAGTAAGAAGCAGGGTGGTGGCCCCAGGCAGACGTCAGGCAACTTTTCCCCGGAACAACACGACACAAGGTGCCTGTACAAATGTTAGGTCTTCCCGAGTCTGGCAGTTTTTTAAGTTGGCTCCAGATGATTCTAAAAAGGCCATTTGCAACACCTGCCGTGCCAGCATCAGCAGGGGTACCAAAACTAGCAGCCTGACCACCACCAGCATGATCAGGCACATGTCAGCCAAGCACCCGACTTTGTGGGATGTACAACAGAGTCGAGGAGCAATGCTTGCTGATGTCACTGCTACGTCTTCGCTTGTTGTGCATGCGAGCCAATCCCCTGTCCATGCTGCCCACGAACAAGCCTCCTCCGGCCCTGCACCTGCAGTTGCCCACGCAGAAATAACACCATCATCAAGCACGTCCTTTTCCCAGCGCAGCGTTCAGTTATCCATTCAGCAAACCTTTGAACGCAGGCGCAAATACACTGCCAATGCCCCACATGCCACAGTTCTAAATGCTAACATTTCGCGACTGCTTGCGCTGGAAAAGTTGCCTTTTAGGCTGGTTGAGACAGAAGCATTCCGCGACCTGATGGTGGCAGCTGTCCCACGTTACTCGGTCCCCAGCCGCCACTATTTCTCCCGGTGTACCGTCCCCGCATTGCATAACCACGTGTCACAAAACATCACACGTGCCCTGAACAACGCTGTTTCAGCCAAAGTCCACCTAACCACAGACACGTGGACAAGTGCATGTGGGCAAGGCCGCTACATCTCGTTGATGTCACACTGGGTTAATATTGTGGAAGCTGGGAGCCAGTCTGAGCGAGGGACGGAACACGTCCTTCACACACCAAGTTTTGCAGGCCCTACCTCAGTCAGGGTTTCACCCACACTCTACAGCTCCGGAATGTCATGCTCCTCAGCCTCCTCCTCCTCCTGCGCATCCTCATCCACTTTACCCTCCACACCAGTCCCAAGCTGGAAGTGTCGCGGGCGGAGGAGGGGACGCTGCGCTCTCCCACTGCTCGGGTCCGGCTGCCGCTGCTCTACGGCTGCTGCTGCTCGGTGGCTCGAGCGATGGCCGGATCCCGGGGACACGAGCGGCGCTCATCGCCCGTGAGTGAAAAGGGGTCGTTTGGGTTTTGGGGATATTGTCCGTGACGCCACCCACGGTTGTGGTGATTGTGTGGACACCACCGCTGCTCTGGACAGGGATCCCGGGAGCCTGTGACAGGGAGCAGCTTTGTTGTTATTTCTCCCCTCCGTGGGTAGGGGGGTTGGTTGTCCCGGGGCCCGGTGATGGGGTAGAGATGGATGACAGGCGGGTTGCGGGGCCTGATGAGGTGCAGGGTCGCAGGGGCAGCGCTGTGCCGCACGGCACGGAGGTACTCACTCAGCCCAATGATGATGACTCAGTTCACGGTAAAACAAGTGGCTGGATGGACGGGTCCCTCGGACGGCTGCGGTTGTTCCTCCCTGCAGGTTAGTGATGACTGTCTCTCCCTGCACCTAAGTTCAGTGTTGGTAGTGATGGTTTCCCACCGGTAACCCGCTCCCCGACCTGGATATGGGCCGGAGGAGCCCCTTTTGCCCACAGGCGCTGGCCCTGGGAGAGGGTTGCCCTTGGCGGTGGCGGTGTCTCCCCTTCACGGTTGGACGGTTGCCTTCTATCGGGACTTGGCTGTTTGGAAACCCTGAGGTCCCCTTCACTAACGGATTTGGCAAATTCACGGCGACACCAAGCCTTGCCGGGATCCAAAAGGCCCCTGCCAATGGTGCTGGCTTCTCTTTGTATACCGGTCCGGTACGGCCGGGTCACCATCCATCCACGGTCCTTACAGCAGACTCCAATCGGCCTCCACTGCAGACGGTCACCACATCCTGCCAACCTTGCTGTCCTGTCCGGGCCACACACCCGGACCAACTTCAGGCTCTTTGCTGTCACTTTTCTCCTCTCTACTACTTTCCTCCTTCCACTTCCTTAGCTTAACTCTCACTGCCTGTATTTTCCCTCCTCCTTGGTGGGTGGAGACCAACCGCCTGGCTCCACCCCCTGGTGTGGACAACAGCCCCAGGGGAAGGCAACAAGGATTTTGTGTTTTGACTATGATATGCCTGCAGGGAGTGTGGGGTGTGTAAGTGTTGTGCTCTGTGGCCCCTGGCTTGTCCAGGGCGACACAGAAGCACTGCAGCACTGCCTCGGCGAAGCGGCAACAGGCTGTGCTGAAGCTAATCTGCATAGGTGACAAACCCCACAATGCAGAAGAGGTGTGGACAGCTCTGAAACAGCAGGCAGATCACTGGCTCACACCTCTGAACCTAAAGCCAGGAAAGGTTGTGTGTGACAATGGCCGGAACCTGGTGGCGGCTTTGAGGCGAGACTAGCGGACACATGTTCCATGCGTGGCCCATGTGGTCAACCTCGTGTTTCAGCGGTTTCTAAAGTCATACCCAGAGCTGTCTGATCTGCTGGTAAACGTTCGCCGCCTGTCTGCACATTTTCGAAAGTCACCTACTGCTTCAGCCGGCCTTGCCGGCTTTCAGCGCCATTTGCATCTTCCGGCTCACAGACTGGTGTGTGATGTCCCCACGCATTGGAATTCAACTCTGCACATGTTGGTCAGGATATGTGAGCAGAAGAGGGCAGTTGTTGAGTACCTGCATCACCTAAGCCGTCGGGAAATGGGTCAAACTCCACACATAACACCTGAGGAGTGGAGATGGATGTCCGACCTAAGTACCATCCGCCAAAACTTTGAGGACTCCACCAAGATGGTGAGCGGCGATGACGACATTATTAGCGTCACCATACCGCTTCTCTGCCTTCTAAAATGGTCTCTGCTCAAAAAACAACCATGATGCATTGCAGGCGGAGCGCGATGAGTTTGAGCAAGAAACAGTAGTGGGTGTGGGTGATAACACACAGCCCAGCCTCGTCCCATCACAACGTGCAGTGGAGGACTATGACGAGGAGGAGGATGAAGACATGGAGCAACTCTCTGGCCAAATTGAGGATATGACATGCAGTCATATCCTCGGTTCAGCGTGGCTGGCCAGAGGACAGGGTAGATGATGAGGAGGAGGAGGAGGAGGACAGCATGTTCAGTCATCGTGTTGGTCAGGATACTGAAGTGATGGCTGTTAAGAGTCTGGCACACATGGCTGACTTTATGGTAAGCTGCCTGTCTCGTGACCCTCGCGCTAAGAACATCTTGGCCGACAATCATTACTGGTTGGTAACACTGTTAGACCCACGCTAAAAGGAGAACTTTATGTCTCTTATTCCCGAGGCGGAGAGGTCAGGCAAAATGCAGCAGTTCCAGAAGGCCATAGTCACGGAAGTAGGCAAAGCATTCCCCTCACAAAACGCTAGCGGCATAGGTCAGGAATCAGTGGACATCCAAGGCGTACAGCCGAGAGGGGCACAAGTCCAATCTGCCAGAGGTAGGGGAACAGTCTTTAAGATGTGGGACAGTTTTCTCAGCCCCTCACATACCACAGCCCCTGAGGTGCGGGGTAGTGCCACAAGAAATCCTAAGTTTGCCCAGATGCTCAAGGAGTACCTTGCAGATCAAACAACTGTACTCCGACATTCCTCTGTGCCTTACAATTAATGGGTATCCAAGCTGGACACGTGGCATGAATTGGCTCTCTACGCCTTGGAAGTCCTGGCCTGCCCTGCCGCTAGCGTTTTGTCAGAGCGTGTTTTTAGTGCCGCAGGTGGAATCATTACAGATAAACGCACCCGCCTGTCAACTGTAAATGCTGACAGGCTGACTCTGATCAAGATGAACAGGGGTTGGATTGGGCCAGACTTCACCACACCACCAGCAAATGAGAGCGGAATTTAACGTTTGTAACGGGAATTTGCCATGTACCTCCATTCACCCATCGGTACACACTTCTGGACTTTGGCTAATCGCTGGACTGCTCCTCCTTCTCCTCATGCGCCATCATGATGACCGTTACAATAGTTAGGCCGTTGTTTCAGGTATACCCCCAGTGGTAAATTTTTTCGCCCATTCTTTCAGAACGGGCATTACAACGACAAGAGACCCGCTCCTTTGCAATGGGAACAATGTTTTGAGGCCCTCATGCACATCTCTATCCAGGGACAATATGGAGCCTGACGCTGCCACCGACAGGCACACACGTGCGCTTTTTAAATGCAAGCACGGACGCAATAAGAACCTAACAGGTTTTTAGGAGCGACAATTACTGAGAAGTCTGACACTATCAGCCACTGCTGACTGACGTGTATTATACACTACACTTGTGCGTTATATAATAGTTTGTGAAAAACGCACACAAGTGCACCTGTACCCTGCCACCGACAGGCACACACGTGCGGTTTTTAAATGCAAGCACGGACGCAATAAGAACCTAACAGGTTTTTAGGAGCGACAATTACTGAGAAGTCTGACACTATCAGCCACTGCTGACTGACGTGTATTATTCACTAGACTTGTGCGTTATATAATAGTTTGTGCAAAACGTGCACCTGTACGCTGCCACCGACAGGCACACACGTGCGGTTTTTAAATGCAAGCACGGACGCACTAAGAACCTACCAGGTTTTTAGGAGCGACAATTACTGAGAAGTCTGACACTATCTGGACTGTTTTAGACTGTGTACACCAGCCCCAGATATGATGAAGGCTGGTATACGGTCACCACTAGGAATGGCTATATACCCTGCCTGCCTGCCTGTATACTGCTACAATAGTCCTGACAAGGACTCTTCTGGTCACTAGCCTGTATTCCGACCTGGCTATACCCTGCCTGTATATAGCACCAATAGTCCTGAGAAGTACTCTGCTCCTGTACTCCGACCTGGCTATTCCCTGCCTGCCTGTATACAACTTATTGTATGTCCTGAGAAGGACTTCTGGTCACACTGTTTGCAGCCCTGCTTCGGAACTAACTATAAAGGGCCGCAAACCTTTCCCTGAAGCAGCGACCCTCTCCCTGCACTGACTGTCTGGATGGCTGTGAGCAGAGCACAGCGTGCCCGCCGGTATAAAGGCTCGGTCACGCTGTGCAGGCCGGCCAATCACTGCAATTCCACAACTAACAGGGCTGTGGCATTGCAGTGGTCTGCCAGCCAATCCCTGCATGAGGGCTGGCTCTCAAAAGAGCGCCAACATGCAGGGATGAAGACCACGAGTACAGCACGAGTATCTCGAGATTACTCGGTCCCCGCCGAGTAGCCCGAGTACAGTGATACTCGTGCGAGTACCGAGTAGTAACAAGCATGCTCGCTCATCACTAGTGCTTTAATGATATAGAAAAAAAAATTAATAAAATAATTGCATTTTTTCTATTTTTACCAATAACACCAAACTGCAAGCAGCGGTTTCTAAAGCCAGCAAGACGTTCTTATGTATTAAAAGACCCATGGACTCATGGGACATCTTACACAGCCTTATTGCGGCCTCATCTGGAATATGAACTTCAGTTGTGGGCAGCAGGTGGTAGAATTAAGAGAAGATTGAAGAGAGAAGTGCGCGTGAACAAGAGTGCAATGGAGGACACTGTGTGGATGACATAGGACGCGTCATCCACATGAAGCAAGGAAGGAGAACGATGATCAACAGAATGAAGGCACAGTATAAAGTTAAGCTTCGCCCATCTTACTGGACTGCGTATAATAAAAGCTCTTTTTTATGTTTTAGAGAGTGGCCTGGGCACTTATATAAGGTATTCTAAAATGCTGTATATAACAGTTCACTGGTGGTGGCCGCAGCTTATAGGAGACAAATCTGGTAACAGGTTCCCTTTAAAGGAGTTACATTTATTCAGATTTGATAAGAGACATCTTAGGGGGAACATGAATAACTTGTATAAGTATATCTATGGCCAATACAAAAATTCTAATGTAAATTAAAGGGAACCAACCAGCAGGATTTTCATATATAAAGTAAAGCCAGTGCTATACTGGGTCTAGGATGCTGAATGTAAGCATACCTACTGTTCAGGGATTTGAGCTTTTATTTCAGAAATACGTGCAAGTAAAGTTCCAGAAATGCACTGCTATTTGATTGGCAGGTGTAACAGGAAGGGAACATGTGGGTCGGGTGTTGCTATCTATTCCCACCACTGTCTGTTTGCCTGTGCCAGAATTAACTATCTATGACAGCTGCAGGGGAAGGAAGGCCAGATAGGCAGACAAGGGAGGGAACAGATAGCAAAATCAGACCCACATGTTCCATTTCTGTTGCACCTGTCAATCAAATAGCAGTGCATTGCTGGAAAAATAAGGGTCAACACTGTAGAAAAATATATATTTGTCAATAAAACTTTCAAAACTTACGAGTCTTCTAAATGTTCTTTTGTAACATACAAGTAAAATATATCTTTGTACCGTGTTAGCCAGTAGAGATAAAAAAAATTTGTTTAAAAGAACTGAGAGTCCTCAGTGGTTGATACCTTTTAATGGCTAACTGAAAAGATGGTAATAATTGCAAGCTTTCGAGACTACTCAGGTCTCTTCATCAGGCATGGTATAACACAAAATCTGAAGAGTCACATATTTATACACAACAGGACATAGAAAAGTGCAGTAAAAAAAAACAAAAAAAAAAAACCAAGTTATATAAAACAGAACTATCACTATGGCAGGGGGCAAACTGTTGTGGCCATAAATGAACTGCAGCAAAATTTATGGCCACAACAGTTTGCCCCCTGCCATAGTGATAGTTCTGTTTTATATAACTTGGTTTTGTTTTTTTTTGTTTTTTTTTACTGCACTTTTCTATGTCCTGTTGTGTATAAATATGTGACTCTTCAGATTTTGTGTTATACCATGCCTGATGAAGAGACCTGAGTAGTCTCGAAAGCTTGCAATTATTACCATCTTTTCAGTTAGTCATTAAAAGGTATCAACCACTGAGGACTTCAGTTCTTTTAAACAAATTTTTTTTATCTTTTGTAACATAGAAATAACAGATTAACAGATCTAAAAACACTTAAAGGAGTTGTCCGACATTAGCTTAACAAAAATTTTTGAGTTTATCTGTGCTGTATTGTCATATAAATCACACCTACATTGTTATTTTTTGTTTTCTAACTTTTGTTCCTCTTGAATTATCCCTTTATTCTCGGCAGCTTCTTGTTTACATTCAGATCCAGCAAACATGATAACTTCCTGTGCAAAACCTCAGTCAGAGCTGTCACCACCCACCCCAGTGTCCAGCCCCACCCTCTGCCCGCCCCCTGCACACACATTCCATGTCAGTATATTCTGCCCAGCACTGACCTGGTATCACTACAGCATTGCAAATAACAGCCCCACATCGGGCTCTGCACCGCACATGCACACATATGGCTCTGCACCGCACACATATGGCTCTGCACACGCACACATATGGCTCTGCACACGCACACATATGGCTCTGCACCGCGCACATATGGCTCTGTATCGCACACGTACACATATGGCTTTGCACACGCACACATATGGCTCTGCACACACACACATATGGCTCTGCACACATATGGCTCTGCACACGCACACATATGGCTCTGCACACGCACACATATGGCTCTGCAAACGCACACATATGGCTCTGCGCACCCCCCCATAGGGAACACATATGGAATACATACTCACCCGTCCTCGGTCCCCGCCGCTCCTGCACGTTCGCCAGCTGTCTGTGCTCTGGACATATCAACACGGTAGTGACGTCACCGCTGTGCTGAAGAGAGCACAGACAGCGAGAGGGACAGTGATGAGAAGCAGCGCTGCACTGCTTCTCAACAGCACTTTCAAATGTACCGGCATCGGTGATCTGCGATCTGTGATGCCGGTACATTTGAATGTGTGATCCTGAGCAGGGGGCCCGGTGCTGGAGCTGACACCACGCGCCAGGCCCCTCCCCCAGGTCACGGACCCCACAGCAGTGCAGGGGGAGGTTACTGGAGAGTAAAAGAGGTGCGGGGAATGTGTGGGAGGGTGCAGGGAAGGGGGCGGGGCTCATCACACTGTACAGCCCAGCAGGGAGGCGACATGCTGTTTCCACATTTGCATGTCAACATGGCCCTGCCCACGTTGACATGAAATGACCGGAAGCAGCAAAATCGCGGCAGGAGCGGTCACATGACCGCTCTGAGCCAGGGGAGAGGGGCTGACAGCAGGGCAGGTAAGTGGTCTCTATCTGTAGCCCAATAGGGAAATAAAAAAAAAAAGTCAAAGAAGCCGGATAACCCCTTTAAACAGCAAACTTAGTGAAAAACAAAATTTGTCTCAGTCTCAAAACGTTTGGCCACAACTGTAAATTAAATCACTGTGATCAATCATTGCAATTGCCAGCTCTCCTCTGTGAACTGTGATGTCCTCTCACTATTCAGATTCACCACAAAATGGCTAATGCATTCCCTGCCTTGGCTTGTATTCAGGCTATGATGAAAATTGGATCTGGTACAATGACAAAAAGTTGTCTGTTTTTTGGCTTTTTTGGGTACAAGAAAAAAAACTGACATTTGAATCTGGTTAAATGCTGATTTATAAATAAACTTTGCTAAACTGCAAGAATTTTCATGTGTTGTGGCTTCAAATTTAAGTAATAGGGAATACTTGAAATAAATGCATTGATTACAGGCAGCTGTAGAGTATCTTTATGTAAATATCTTAACTCCCATTATACTAGGGCAATTTTCTATTTTTTTGTTTTCGCTTTTTCCTCCTCCTCTTCCGACGTTTTTATTTTTCCATCAATATAGCTGTCTCAGGACTTTTTTTGCAGGATAAATTGTACGTTAGAATGATTCTATTTATTTTACCATATGTTGTACTGGAAAATGGAAAAATAAAATCCAAGTGCATTGAAATGGCAAAAAAATTTCACAAATCTTTTGGGTGTTTTTATTTACCATGCTCAGTATATGGTTATATAGTTTTTTTTAATTGAAGTGGCAGGGCAGGGCAGCCAAAAATTGGGAGGCTCCACGTTGTCCCTGGATAGAGACGTGCATGAGGGCCTGTAAACCTGAAGTGCCCATTGTAAGGAAGTGGGTCTATTGTAGTATAGCCCTTTGGCAGGGCAGCCAAAAATTGGGAGGCTCCACGTTGTCCCTGGATAGAGACGTGCATGAGGGCCTGTAAACCTGAAGTGCCCATTGTAAGGAAGTGGGTCTATTGTAGTATAGCCCTTTGGCAGGGCAGCCAAAAATTGGGAGGCTCCACGTTGTCCCTGGATAGAGACGTGCATGAGGGCCTGTAAACCTGAAGTGCCCATTGTAAGGAAGTGGGTCTATTGTAGTATAGCCCTTAGGCAGGGCAGCCAAAAATTGAGAGGCTCCACGTTGTTCCTGGATAGAGACCTGTTAGGTTCTTAGTGCCTCCGTGCTTGCATTTAAAAACCGCACGTGTGTGCCTGTTGGTGGCAGCTTTCCGCTGCACTTGTGTGCGTTTTGCAAAAACTTGGATATAACGCACAAGTCTAGTGAATACACATCAGCACAGCATTGCAAAATGCGCAAGGGCGTTGTCAACGAACAAGGAAGTGGACGTGATGGTGGTGCAGGCAGAGTCCGAGGTCGTGTGCAAGCTCTAATTTCGCCACAACAAAGGGCCACATCTACTCACTCGCACGTCCTGTCCCAAATTCTTGGGGACCGCAGCAGTACACCGCTCTTGAACCAAGACCAGTGTCAACAGGTTGTTAGTTGGATAGCGGATAATGCTTCCAGTCAGATTGGCACCACCACAAACACTCTGTCTTCCACACGGTCAAGTGTCAGTAGCCGTGATACTGCACCGCACATTTCAGAACCTGATCCTCCTTCCTACCACCAGGCCGAGTACACGTCCACGGACATTACTGATCCCACACTTGGACACTCGGAAGAGCTGTTCGTTCACGTTTCCATTCACACATTCTGGCCTCTCGCCAGCTCCTGTTGAAGTGGGCCATGACGAGATTGTATGTACAGATGCCCAAATATTTGAGCAGCCACGTTCTCACAAAGTTGGCAACGTGTCTCAACAAGGGGTGGACGATGATGAGACACAATTGTCAGGAAGTCAGGAGGAGCAGGGTGCGGAAGAGGAAGACGACGTGGTGGATGATCCAGTAACTGACCCAACCTGGCAGGAGGATATGCAGAGCGAGGACAGCAGTGCACGGGGGGAGGGAGGCGTAGCATCCCAACAGGCAGTAAGAAGCAGGGTGGTGGCCCCAGGCAGACGTCAGGCAACTTTTCCCCGGAACAACACGACACAAGGTGCCTGTACAAATGTTAGGTCTTCCCGAGTCTGGCAGTTTTTTAAGTTGGCTCCAGATGATTCTAAAAAGGCCATTTGCAACACCTGCCGTGCCAGCATCAGCAGGGGTACCAAAACTAGCAGCCTGACCACCACCAGCATGATCAGGCACATGTCAGCCAAGCACCCGACTTTGTGGGATGTACAACAGAGTCGAGGAGCAATGCTTGCTGATGTCACTGCTACGTCTTCGCTTGTTGTGCATGCGAGCCAATCCCCTGTCCATGCTGCCCACGAACAAGCCTCCTCCGGCCCTGCACCTGCAGTTGCCCACGCAGAAATAACACCATCATCAAGCACGTCCTTTTCCCAGCGCAGCGTTCAGTTATCCATTCAGCAAACCTTTGAACGCAGGCGCAAATACACTGCCAATGCCCCACATGCCACAGTTCTAAATGCTAACATTTCGCGACTGCTTGCGCTGGAAAAGTTGCCTTTTAGGCTGGTTGAGACAGAAGCATTCCGCGACCTGATGGTGGCAGCTGTCCCACGTTACTCGGTCCCCAGCCGCCACTATTTCTCCCGGTGTACCGTCCCCGCATTGCATAACCACGTGTCACAAAACATCACACGTGCCCTGAACAACGCTGTTTCAGCCAAAGTCCACCTAACCACAGACACGTGGACAAGTGCATGTGGGCAAGGCCGCTACATCTCGTTGATGTCACACTGGGTTAATATTGTGGAAGCTGGGAGCCAGTCTGAGCGAGGGACGGAACACGTCCTTCACACACCAAGTTTTGCAGGCCCTACCTCAGTCAGGGTTTCACCCACACTCTACAGCTCCGGAATGTCATGCTCCTCAGCCTCCTCCTCCTCCTGCGCATCCTCATCCACTTTACCCTCCACACCAGTCCCAAGCTGGAAGTGTCGCGGGCGGAGGAGGGGACGCTGCGCTCTCCCACTGCTCGGGTCCGGCTGCCGCTGCTCTACGGCTGCTGCTGCTCGGTGGCTCGAGCGATGGCCGGATCCCGGGGACACGAGCGGCGCTCATCGCCCGTGAGTGAAAAGGGGTCGTTTGGGTTTTGGGGATATTGTCCGTGACGCCACCCACGGTTGTGGTGATTGTGTGGACACCACCGCTGCTCTGGACAGGGATCCCGGGAGCCTGTGACAGGGAGCAGCTTTGTTGTTATTTCTCCCCTCCGTGGGTAGGGGGGTTGGTTGTCCCGGGGCCCGGTGATGGGGTAGAGATGGATGACAGGCGGGTTGCGGGGCCTGATGAGGTGCAGGGTCGCAGGGGCAGCGCTGTGCCGCACGGCACGGAGGTACTCACTCAGCCCAATGATGATGACTCAGTTCACGGTAAAACAAGTGGCTGGATGGACGGGTCCCTCGGACGGCTGCGGTTGTTCCTCCCTGCAGGTTAGTGATGACTGTCTCTCCCTGCACCTAAGTTCAGTGTTGGTAGTGATGGTTTCCCACCGGTAACCCGCTCCCCGACCTGGATATGGGCCGGAGGAGCCCCTTTTGCCCACAGGCGCTGGCCCTGGGAGAGGGTTGCCCTTGGCGGTGGCGGTGTCTCCCCTTCACGGTTGGACGGTTGCCTTCTATCGGGACTTGGCTGTTTGGAAACCCTGAGGTCCCCTTCACTAACGGATTTGGCAAATTCACGGCGACACCAAGCCTTGCCGGGATCCAAAAGGCCCCTGCCAATGGTGCTGGCTTCTCTTTGTATACCGGTCCGGTACGGCCGGGTCACCATCCATCCACGGTCCTTACAGCAGACTCCAATCGGCCTCCACTGCAGACGGTCACCACATCCTGCCAACCTTGCTGTCCTGTCCGGGCCACACACCCGGACCAACTTCAGGCTCTTTGCTGTCACTTTTCTCCTCTCTACTACTTTCCTCCTTCCACTTCCTTAGCTTAACTCTCACTGCCTGTATTTTCCCTCCTCCTTGGTGGGTGGAGACCAACCGCCTGGCTCCACCCCCTGGTGTGGACAACAGCCCCAGGGGAAGGCAACAAGGATTTTGTGTTTTGACTATGATATGCCTGCAGGGAGTGTGGGGTGTGTAAGTGTTGTGCTCTGTGGCCCCTGGCTTGTCCAGGGCGACACAGAAGCACTGCAGCACTGCCTCGGCGAAGCGGCAACAGGCTGTGCTGAAGCTAATCTGCATAGGTGACAAACCCCACAATGCAGAAGAGGTGTGGACAGCTCTGAAACAGCAGGCAGATCACTGGCTCACACCTCTGAACCTAAAGCCAGGAAAGGTTGTGTGTGACAATGGCCGGAACCTGGTGGCGGCTTTGAGGCGAGACTAGCGGACACATGTTCCATGCGTGGCCCATGTGGTCAACCTCGTGTTTCAGCGGTTTCTAAAGTCATACCCAGAGCTGTCTGATCTGCTGGTAAACGTTCGCCGCCTGTCTGCACATTTTCGAAAGTCACCTACTGCTTCAGCCGGCCTTGCCGGCTTTCAGCGCCATTTGCATCTTCCGGCTCACAGACTGGTGTGTGATGTCCCCACGCATTGGAATTCAACTCTGCACATGTTGGTCAGGATATGTGAGCAGAAGAGGGCAGTTGTTGAGTACCTGCATCACCTAAGCCGTCGGGAAATGGGTCAAACTCCACACATAACACCTGAGGAGTGGAGATGGATGTCCGACCTAAGTACCATCCGCCAAAACTTTGAGGACTCCACCAAGATGGTGAGCGGCGATGACGACATTATTAGCGTCACCATACCGCTTCTCTGCCTTCTAAAATGGTCTCTGCTCAAAAAACAACCATGATGCATTGCAGGCGGAGCGCGATGAGTTTGAGCAAGAAACAGTAGTGGGTGTGGGTGATAACACACAGCCCAGCCTCGTCCCATCACAACGTGCAGTGGAGGACTATGACGAGGAGGAGGATGAAGACATGGAGCAACTCTCTGGCCAAATTGAGGATATGACATGCAGTCATATCCTCGGTTCAGCGTGGCTGGCCAGAGGACAGGGTAGATGATGAGGAGGAGGAGGAGGAGGACAGCATGTTCAGTCATCGTGTTGGTCAGGATACTGAAGTGATGGCTGTTAAGAGTCTGGCACACATGGCTGACTTTATGGTAAGCTGCCTGTCTCGTGACCCTCGCGCTAAGAACATCTTGGCCGACAATCATTACTGGTTGGTAACACTGTTAGACCCACGCTAAAAGGAGAACTTTATGTCTCTTATTCCCGAGGCGGAGAGGTCAGGCAAAATGCAGCAGTTCCAGAAGGCCATAGTCACGGAAGTAGGCAAAGCATTCCCCTCACAAAACGCTAGCGGCATAGGTCAGGAATCAGTGGACATCCAAGGCGTACAGCCGAGAGGGGCACAAGTCCAATCTGCCAGAGGTAGGGGAACAGTCTTTAAGATGTGGGACAGTTTTCTCAGCCCCTCACATACCACAGCCCCTGAGGTGCGGGGTAGTGCCACAAGAAATCCTAAGTTTGCCCAGATGCTCAAGGAGTACCTTGCAGATCAAACAACTGTACTCCGACATTCCTCTGTGCCTTACAATTAATGGGTATCCAAGCTGGACACGTGGCATGAATTGGCTCTCTACGCCTTGGAAGTCCTGGCCTGCCCTGCCGCTAGCGTTTTGTCAGAGCGTGTTTTTAGTGCCGCAGGTGGAATCATTACAGATAAACGCACCCGCCTGTCAACTGTAAATGCTGACAGGCTGACTCTGATCAAGATGAACAGGGGTTGGATTGGGCCAGACTTCACCACACCACCAGCAAATGAGAGCGGAATTTAACGTTTGTAACGGGAATTTGCCATGTACCTCCATTCACCCATCGGTACACACTTCTGGACTTTGGCTAATCGCTGGACTGCTCCTCCTTCTCCTCATGCGCCATCATGATGACCGTTACAATAGTTAGGCCGTTGTTTCAGGTATACCCCCAGTGGTAAATTTTTTCGCCCATTCTTTCAGAACGGGCATTACAACGACAGGAGACCCGCTCCTTTGCAATGGGAACAATGTTTTGAGGCCCTCATGCACATCTCTATCCAGGGACAATATGGAGCCTGACGCTGCCACCGACAGGCACACACGTGCGCTTTTTAAATGCAAGCACGGACGCAATAAGAACCTAACAGGTTTTTAGGAGCGACAATTACTGAGAAGTCTGACACTATCAGCCACTGCTGACTGACGTGTATTATACACTACACTTGTGCGTTATATAATAGTTTGTGAAAAACGCACACAAGTGCACCTGTACCCTGCCACCGACAGGCACACACGTGCGGTTTTTAAATGCAAGCACGGACGCAATAAGAACCTAACAGGTTTTTAGGAGCGACAATTACTGAGAAGTCTGACACTATCAGCCACTGCTGACTGACGTGTATTATTCACTAGACTTGTGCGTTATATAATAGTTTGTGCAAAACGTGCACCTGTACGCTGCCACCGACAGGCACACACGTGCGGTTTTTAAATGCAAGCACGGACGCACTAAGAACCTACCAGGTTTTTAGGAGCGACAATTACTGAGAAGTCTGACACTATCTGGACTGTTTTAGACTGTGTACACCAGCCCCAGATATGATGAAGGCTGGTATACGGTCACCACTAGGAATGGCTATATACCCTGCCTGCCTGCCTGTATACTGCTACAATAGTCCTGACAAGGACTCTTCTGGTCACTAGCCTGTATTCCGACCTGGCTATACCCTGCCTGTATATAGCACCAATAGTCCTGAGAAGTACTCTGCTCCTGTACTCCGACCTGGCTATTCCCTGCCTGCCTGTATACAACTTATTGTATGTCCTGAGAAGGACTTCTGGTCACACTGTTTGCAGCCCTGCTTCGGAACTAACTATAAAGGGCCGCAAACCTTTCCCTGAAGCAGCGACCCTCTCCCTGCACTGACTGTCTGGATGGCTGTGAGCAGAGCACAGCGTGCCCGCCGGTATAAAGGCTCGGTCACGCTGTGCAGGCCGGCCAATCACTGCAATTCCACAACTAACAGGGCTGTGGCATTGCAGTGGTCTGCCAGCCAATCCCTGCATGAGGGCTGGCTCTCAAAAGAGCGCCAACATGCAGGGATGAAGACCACGAGTACAGCACGAGTATCTCGAGATTACTCGGTCCCCGCCGAGTAGCCCGAGTACAGTGATACTCGTGCGAGTACCGAGTAGTAACAAGCATGCTCGCTCATCACTAGTGCTTTAATGATATAGAAAAAAAAATTAATAAAATAATTGCATTTTTTCTATTTTTACCAATAACACCAAACTGCAAGCAGCGGTTTCTAAAGCCAGCAAGACGTTCTTATGTATTAAAAGACCCATGGACTCATGGGACATCTTACACAGCCTTATTGCGGCCTCATCTGGAATATGAACTTCAGTTGTGGGCAGCAGGTGGTAGAATTAAGAGAAGATTGAAGAGAGAAGTGCGCGTGAACAAGAGTGCAATGGAGGACACTGTGTGGATGACATAGGACGCGTCATCCACATGAAGCAAGGAAGGAGAACGATGATCAACAGAATGAAGGCACAGTATAAAGTTAAGCTTCGCCCATCTTACTGGACTGCGTATAATAAAAGCTCTTTTTTATGTTTTAGAGAGTGGCCTGGGCACTTATATAAGGTATTCTAAAATGCTGTATATAACAGTTCACTGGTGGTGGCCGCAGCTTATAGGAGACAAATCTGGTAACAGGTTCCCTTTAAAGGAGTTACATTTATTCAGATTTGATAAGAGACATCTTAGGGGGAACATGAATAACTTGTATAAGTATATCTATGGCCAATACAAAAATTCTAATGTAAATTAAAGGGAACCAACCAGCAGGATTTTCATATATAAAGTAAAGCCAGTGCTATACTGGGTCTAGGATGCTGAATGTAAGCATACCTACTGTTCAGGGATTTGAGCTTTTATTTCAGAAATACGTGCAAGTAAAGTTCCAGAAATGCACTGCTATTTGATTGGCAGGTGTAACAGGAAGGGAACATGTGGGTCGGGTGTTGCTATCTATTCCCACCACTGTCTGTTTGCCTGTGCCAGAATTAACTATCTATGACAGCTGCAGGGGAAGGAAGGCCAGATAGGCAGACAAGGGAGGGAACAGATAGCAAAATCAGACCCACATGTTCCATTTCTGTTGCACCTGTCAATCAAATAGCAGTGCATTGCTGGAAAAATAAGGGTCAACACTGTAGAAAAATATATATTTGTCAATAAAACTTTCAAAACTTACGAGTCTTCTAAATGTTCTTTTGTAACATACAAGTAAAATATATCTTTGTACCGTGTTAGCCAGTAGAGATAAAAAAAATTTGTTTAAAAGAACTGAGAGTCCTCAGTGGTTGATACCTTTTAATGGCTAACTGAAAAGATGGTAATAATTGCAAGCTTTCGAGACTACTCAGGTCTCTTCATCAGGCATGGTATAACACAAAATCTGAAGAGTCACATATTTATACACAACAGGACATAGAAAAGTGCAGTAAAAAAAAACAAAAAAAAAAAACCAAGTTATATAAAACAGAACTATCACTATGGCAGGGGGCAAACTGTTGTGGCCATAAATGAACTGCAGCAAAATTTATGGCCACAACAGTTTGCCCCCTGCCATAGTGATAGTTCTGTTTTATATAACTTGGTTTTGTTTTTTTTTGTTTTTTTTTACTGCACTTTTCTATGTCCTGTTGTGTATAAATATGTGACTCTTCAGATTTTGTGTTATACCATGCCTGATGAAGAGACCTGAGTAGTCTCGAAAGCTTGCAATTATTACCATCTTTTCAGTTAGTCATTAAAAGGTATCAACCACTGAGGACTTCAGTTCTTTTAAACAAATTTTTTTTATCTTTTGTAACATAGAAATAACAGATTAACAGATCTAAAAACACTTAAAGGAGTTGTCCGACATTAGCTTAACAAAAATTTTTGAGTTTATCTGTGCTGTATTGTCATATAAATCACACCTACATTGTTATTTTTTGTTTTCTAACTTTTGTTCCTCTTGAATTATCCCTTTATTCTCGGCAGCTTCTTGTTTACATTCAGATCCAGCAAACATGATAACTTCCTGTGCAAAACCTCAGTCAGAGCTGTCACCACCCACCCCAGTGTCCAGCCCCACCCTCTGCCCGCCCCCTGCACACACATTCCATGTCAGTATATTCTGCCCAGCACTGACCTGGTATCACTACAGCATTGCAAATAACAGCCCCACATCGGGCTCTGCACCGCACATGCACACATATGGCTCTGCACCGCACACATATGGCTCTGCACACGCACACATATGGCTCTGCACACGCACACATATGGCTCTGCACCGCGCACATATGGCTCTGTATCGCACACGTACACATATGGCTTTGCACACGCACACATATGGCTCTGCACACACACACATATGGCTCTGCACACATATGGCTCTGCACACGCACACATATGGCTCTGCACACGCACACATATGGCTCTGCAAACGCACACATATGGCTCTGCGCACCCCCCCATAGGGAACACATATGGAATACATACTCACCCGTCCTCGGTCCCCGCCGCTCCTGCACGTTCGCCAGCTGTCTGTGCTCTGGACATATCAACACGGTAGTGACGTCACCGCTGTGCTGAAGAGAGCACAGACAGCGAGAGGGACAGTGATGAGAAGCAGCGCTGCACTGCTTCTCAACAGCACTTTCAAATGTACCGGCATCGGTGATCTGCGATCTGTGATGCCGGTACATTTGAATGTGTGATCCTGAGCAGGGGGCCCGGTGCTGGAGCTGACACCACGCGCCAGGCCCCTCCCCCAGGTCACGGACCCCACAGCAGTGCAGGGGGAGGTTACTGGAGAGTAAAAGAGGTGCGGGGAATGTGTGGGAGGGTGCAGGGAAGGGGGCGGGGCTCATCACACTGTACAGCCCAGCAGGGAGGCGACATGCTGTTTCCACATTTGCATGTCAACATGGCCCTGCCCACGTTGACATGAAATGACCGGAAGCAGCAAAATCGCGGCAGGAGCGGTCACATGACCGCTCTGAGCCAGGGGAGAGGGGCTGACAGCAGGGCAGGTAAGTGGTCTCTATCTGTAGCCCAATAGGGAAATAAAAAAAAAAAGTCAAAGAAGCCGGATAACCCCTTTAAACAGCAAACTTAGTGAAAAACAAAATTTGTCTCAGTCTCAAAACGTTTGGCCACAACTGTAAATTAAATCACTGTGATCAATCATTGCAATTGCCAGCTCTCCTCTGTGAACTGTGATGTCCTCTCACTATTCAGATTCACCACAAAATGGCTAATGCATTCCCTGCCTTGGCTTGTATTCAGGCTATGATGAAAATTGGATCTGGTACAATGACAAAAAGTTGTCTGTTTTTTGGCTTTTTTGGGTACAAGAAAAAAAACTGACATTTGAATCTGGTTAAATGCTGATTTATAAATAAACTTTGCTAAACTGCAAGAATTTTCATGTGTTGTGGCTTCAAATTTAAGTAATAGGGAATACTTGAAATAAATGCATTGATTACAGGCAGCTGTAGAGTATCTTTATGTAAATATCTTAACTCCCATTATACTAGGGCAATTTTCTATTTTTTTGTTTTCGCTTTTTCCTCCTCCTCTTCCGACGTTTTTATTTTTCCATCAATATAGCTGTCTCAGGACTTTTTTTGCAGGATAAATTGTACGTTAGAATGATTCTATTTATTTTACCATATGTTGTACTGGAAAATGGAAAAATAAAATCCAAGTGCATTGAAATGGCAAAAAAATTTCACAAATCTTTTGGGTGTTTTTATTTACCATGCTCAGTATATGGTTATATAGTTTTTTTTAATTGAAGTGGTGAAAAAAAATCATAGATTTGTAAAAATATATATTTTTGCTTGTGCCGTCATTTTCCATGACCGGTAGCGTTTTCATTTTTTGGGATCTGGGTTAGTATGAGGACTTATTTTTTGTGCCCTGAGCTGATGTTTTACTGATATCATTTTGTTGATTACATTTTATTGCATTTTATTGAAATGTTGCGGCAACCAAAATAACATGATTTTGATTTTTTTGTTTCTCGTTACGCTGTTTACCAGTTGGAATAATTTATGTTATATTTTGGTAGATTGGACATTTTTGAATGCACCAAATATGTGTGGTTATTATTATTTACGGTAATTGTTTTATTTTCAATAGGGTAAAAGGGCTTTTTTTAATTTTTTTCATCATCTTTTAAACTTTTTATTGTATTTACTGGTCCCGTGAGGGGAGTAGAAGCTGCGATTGTCCAATATTTTATGCTATGTATAGCTAAAATCAAGATCTTCTATGAATGCCAACTAGCAGCCAGCGTTAACAGGAAAATCATAATAACAGGCACAGGGTCCATAAACTGACCCCTGGCTGTCGTAACAATCCATGATCACCCCACAATCACATTTTGGGTGTGCCAATGGGAGTAGAGTATGACGAGCCCCCTTGTCGGCATGTGTTAAATCCTGCTGTCATTGATAGCAGAATTTAACTGGTTAACAGCTGTACGAGCAGATCTCCAATACATCCACAGCTGTTATTGTGCCGCCCCTGTGCCAGCAGCCGCCGCTGCTCGGATCCGGCCCAAGGGTCTCCAGACCCGGGGGGTCTCGCGGACACGCCGAATAAAAAGGGGGACGTAGATGTACGGGCTAGGCCGTATTAAGTTCGTGACACCACCCATGGTGTGTGGTGAGGTGGGACACCACCGCTGATGTTGTGGGGCACCCGGGGGAGATGTAGTGGCAGCTGGATGTTAAACCCTCCGTTGGTAGGGATGGTTGCCCCGGGGCCCAGTGTCCTTGTGCAGGGTATGGCGATGGCAAGGGCTGGCACGCCTGGACGTGCGGGGGATAGTTGGTTACTCACAGTAAATGAATCACACGAGTCTTTTGGTAAACCAAGGTGCTGGTGGCAGGCCGCCACAGCCGGTTGCACTTAGGTCCCCCACCCGGGCTGGTGGTTGCTGTCTTTTCCCTCTGCACTTGCTTTGTGTATGGTGGACTGCCTGGTCTGTAACTTAGGAGTCCGCTCCCAGCTAGATGTGGCCTAAGAAGCTGTGCCCGCAGACGCTGGCCCGTGGGATCTATGGGCCCTGGCGGTGGCCTTATCCCTATCGGTGGTCTGTTGTCTTCTTTTAGGGACTTTCGGTGGGACAGAACCTATAATCCTGCCCTCAATCGGTTAATTAGCTAGGCCGCTGGTTTCGGTCCTGGCTTCAGGGTCCGAGTACCGCCTCTGTGCTATGGTTTCCGTGTTACTTCTCTGTGTCAGTACCGGCGGTCTACAACCCTGTCCCGGTCCACCTCAGATCTGCTGAGCTGTCTTCCCATCTCCTGCTGACGGAGACCACTGTCTGCCACCTAGCAAAAGGCACCAGGGCTCCGACCCTGGCACCGTTCAACTTGAACCTCCTCTGCTGGAGCTACACCTTGCTCCAGCCCACACTCTCTCAACTTGAACTACAACTTCATCTATTTATTTTCTTGCCATGGGCTGTCTAGACCACTGGGTGGGCTTGTCCAACCGCCTGGTCCCGCCCACTGGTGTGTTTATCTCTCCCTAAGGGGGGTGACTAGGGTTTCAGGTTGGCTGTGTGTCACCTAAGTAAGGGATGGTGTTATGCGGGGGCCTATCTGTGACTACCTGGTTTTGCCAGGGCGTCACATTATAGACACATGATGGCTGATTAAATAAGCCATCATGGGCAATGAATAGAGATGATTGAACCCGAACTATAAAATTCGGCTTCCATACCAAACACCTTGTGCTCGATACTGAACTCCAAACACACACTTTTGAATTTGAATGTACATCCAGTTCTTGTTTGGGTTTGTGACCCAAATAAAGGTTGTTGAAAGATTGCAGAGCAGCCAATCAGCAAGTTTTTAGGCTGTGGGCACTTCAGGAGCCTTCACATCCATGCCAAGTATTAGCATTGCTGTGATTGGCCAGTTTGATCACTGTAAAAAGAAAAAGACGTGAGCTATAAATGAAAGTTAAATGGTAGTAAGAGCAGGATAGTTATACATGCTGTGTTTCCCAAGAGGATCACTCTGCAGTCAGACTCTCTTCTGGGCCCACTAATTAAGGTTCATGAATATTCACTGCTTCCCCATCCAGGCTCCCCCACTGCTCTCAGTGAAAGTGCTGCTGGACTGTCAGATTGTCTGACAGTGGTCTCTACTTTTCCTTGAGAGCAATCGGGGATCCCAGATGTGACCTCCAGAAACTGAGAGATGTCACTGCTCACCGCCGCATTCCCATCCCCGCTGCTGTCAGTGTTTCCCGGAGCCTGTGAAGAGCGCGCATGTTTTCTCTCTCCGGGTTTCGAAAGGAGCAGTGTTGGGATCGTCATGGGATTTTGTATGGATTACGTCGGATCTTCAAGGGTGATTTTTGGGTTAATAAAGGGGTGAAAGAGGGTGTGTGTATTTTATTCAAATAAAGAATTTTTTCAGTGTTTGTGTTTTATTTCCTTTCACTTTGGCTATGCTCACACAGTACATCTTTTCTAACCACAAAGATGCAGCATTTTTGGCCCCAAAAAATGCACAAAAAACACAAATGCGGCAAAAACCCATAAAAAAGCATGCCTTTTGCCCCGTTTTCACCGTATTTTTACCACATTTTTCCCAATGAGTTTTTTTAAGTCAAATCTTATGACTGGAAGAGTTCAAAAACACTGGAAAAATGCAATAAGAAATCACATGCTGCATCTTGGTTGCATCTTCATAAATACAGCCAAGATGCAGATAAAAAAAAGGTGCCCAGTGTGGACAACAAAATAGAAATCTCATAGACTTTGCTGGGGGAAAGAAATGCATGAATTTTGGTGCATCTTTCTGACCTCAAAAACGCACCCAAAACACAATAAAAGATGCACCATGTGAACATAGTCTTACAGTGTTAATAAGACTGACATCCTCAATAATTCAAACCTCCCACTCCCATCTTCAAGATTTCTCACGAACTGCGCCAAAGCTCTGGAACACACTACCAAGAACAATTTGATTAATTCCCAACATCCACACCTTTAAGCGGGCCCTAAAAATGCATTTCTTTAGACTAGCCTATCACCTCACCGCCCTGATCTAATCTAGTTCCCTTCTGCCCTTCATAAAATTTACTTCCAGTTCTTGTCCCCTAGTCCTTCTGGTGCCTTTCTCTCCATGTACTTTTTTACACTCTGTACCTGTATTATTATTATTTATTATTATAGCGCCATCAATTCCATGGCGCTTTACATGTGAAAGGGGTATACAGTTAGGTCCAGAAATATTTGGACAGTGACACAATTTTTGCGAGTTGGGCTCTGCATGCCACCACATTGGATTTGAAATTAAACCTCTACAACAGAATTCAAGTGCAGATTGTAACGTTTAATTTGAAGGTTTGAACAAAAATATCTGATAGAAATTGTAGGAATTGTACACATTTCTTTACAAACACTCCACATTTTAGGAGGTCAAAAGTAATTGGACAAATAAACCAAACCCAAACAAAATATTTTTATTTTCAATATTTTGTTGCGAATCCTTTGGAGGCAATCACTGCCTTAAGTCTGGAACCCATGGACATCACCAAACGCTGGATTTCCTCCTTCTTAATGCTTTGCCAGGCCTTTACAGCCGCAGCCTTCAGGTCTTGCTTGTTTGTGGGTCTTTCCGTCTTAAGTCTGGATTTGAGCAAGTGAAATGCATGCTCAATTGGGTTAAGATCTGGTGATTGACTTGGCCATTGCAGAATGTTCCACTTTTTTGCACTCATGAACTCCTGGGTAGCTTTGGTTGTATGCTTGGGGTCATTGTCCATCTGTACTATGAAGCGCCGTCCGATCAACTTTGCGCCATTTGGCTGAATCTGGGCTGAAAGTATATCCCGGTACACTTCAGAATTCATCCGGCTACTCTTGTCTGCTGTTATGTCATCAATAAACTCAAGTGACCCAGTGCCATTGAAAGCCATGCATGCCCATGCCATCATGTTGCCTCCACCATGTTTTACAGAGGATGTGGTGTGCCTTGGATCATGTGCCGTTCCCTTTCTTCTCCAAACTTTTTTCTTCCCATCATTCTGGTACAGGTTGATCTTTGTCTCATCTGTCCATAGAATACTTTTCCAGAACTGAGCTGGCTTCATGAGGTGTTTTTCAGCAAATTTAACTCTGGCCTGTCTATTTTTGGAATTGATGAATGGTTTGCATCTAGATGTGAACCCTTTGTATTTACTTTCATGGAGTCTTCTCTTTACTGTTGACTTAGAGACATATACACCTACTTCAATGAGAGTGTTCTGGACTTCAGTTGATGTTGTGAACGGGTTCTTCTTCACCAAAGAAAATATCTGGCGATCATCCACCACTGTTGTCATCCATGGACGCCCAGGCGTTTTTGAGTTCCCAAGCTCACCAGTCAATTCCTTTTTTCTCAGAATGTACCCGACTGTTGATTTTGCTACTCCAAGCATGTCTGCTATCTCTCTGATGGATTTTTTCTTTTTTTTCAGCCTCAGGATGTTCTGCTTCACCTCAATTGAGAGTTCCTTAGACCGCATGTTGTCTGGTACACAGCAACAGCTTCCAAATGCAAAACCACACACCTGTAATCAACCCCAGACCTTTTAACTACTTCATTGATTACAGGTTAACGAGGGAGACGCCTTCAGAGTTAATTGCAGCCCTTAGAGTCCCTTGTCCAATTACTTTTGGTCCCTTGAAAAAGAGGAGGCTATGAATTACAGAGCTATGATTCCTAAACCCTTTCTCCGATTTGGATGTGAAAACTCTCATATTGCAGCTGGGAGTGTGCACTTTCAGCCCATATTATATATATATATATAATTGTATTTCTGAACATGTTTTTGTAAACAGCTAAAATAACAAAACTTGTGTCACTGTCCAAATATTTCTGGCCCTGACTGTACATAATAGGAACAAGAACAATAATCATAAACAATACAAGGCACAAACTGGTACAGGAGGATAAAAGTCCCTGCCTGCGAGGGCTCACAGTCTACTAGGGATAGGTGAGGATACAGTAGGTGAGGGTAGAGCTGGTTGTACGGCGCTATATCAGACTGAGGGTTACGGCAGGTTGTAGGCTTGTCGGAAGAGGTGGGTCTTCAGGTTCCTTTTGAAGCTTGTCAAGGTAGGCAAGAGTCTGATGTGTTGTTGCAGAGCATTCCAGAGTATGGGGGAGGCACGGGAGAAATCTTGGATGCGATGGTGGGAAGAGGCGATGAGAGGGGAGTAGAGAAGGAGATCTTGTGAGGATCGAAGGTTACGTGCAGGTAAGTATCGGGAGACTAGGTCAGAGATGTAGGGAGAAGACAGGTTGTGGATGACTTTGTAGGTCATGGTTAGGGTTTTGAACTGGAGTCGTTGGGCAATGAGAAGCCAGTGAAGGGATTGGCAGAAAGGAGAGGTCGGGGAGTAGCGGGGGGACAGGTGGATTAGCCGGGCAGCATAGTTTAGAATAGATTGTAGGGGTGAGAGACTGTTAGACGGGAGACCACAGGGAAGGAGGTTGCAATACAACAGGTGGGAGATTATAAGGGCATGTACTAGGGCTTTTGCAGCTTCTTGGGAAAGGAATGTACGGATCCGGGAAATATTTTTGAGTTGGAGGTGGCAGGAGGTGAAGAGAGCTTGGATGTGTGGCTTGAAAGAGAGATTAGAGTCTAGGATTACTCCCAGGCAGCGAGCACGTGGCACTGGGGAAAGTGAGCAGCCATTGACATTGATGAGTATGTCAGGTAAGGGGGTTGAGTGATGAGGAGGAAAGACAATGAATTCTGCTTTGTCCATGTTCAGTTTTAAGAATCGAGCAGAGAAAAAGCATGAAATAGCAGCCAGACATTGTGGGATTCTGGTTAGTAGGGAGGTGATGTCAGGTCCAGAGAGGTAGATCTGCGTATCATCAGTGTAGAGATGATACTGAAAGCCGTGGGACTCTATGAGCTGTCCCAGGCGGAAGGTGTAAATGGAGAACAGCAGGGGTCCAAGAACTGAACCTTGGGGTCACCGACAGACAGGGGGCTGATGAGGAAGTGGTGTGAGAGTAGGAGATGCTGAAAGTTCGGTTGGTTAAGTATGAGGAGATCCAAGATAGCGCCAAGTCTATGATGCCCATCCTGGCTGGTAACCGGTCCATGCAGCTGGTTTTGAGTCCCCTATTACATCGATGGCTGGACCATATATGACAATCTTTTCTCCCCCCATTCACCTTTTCTGCCTAACCTATTTCCTCATAGACTGAAAGCTTATGAGCAGGGCCCTCACTCCTCTTTGTATCTGAATTTTGTTATTTTGTATTGTCTCATATTGTCTGTATATATCCCCTCTGAATTGTAAAGAGCTACAGAATATGTTGGCGCTATATAAATAAAAATTATCATTATTTTTATTATATGGGGGGGAGCCTTCCATTACTAATCTAGGGCTTGATGGCGGCTGACAAATCACAGCTGTCATTAACCTCTTATATTACCCCAATTTCCACCACACCAGGGCAATCGGGATGAGCCGGGTAAAGCCCTAATGGATGCAGCAATTCTGGGCAACTGCGGGCTAGTATTTTTAGGCTGGGGGGGTGCAATATCCATGGTGCCTCCCTTCCTGATAACACCAACCCCCACGTTTCTGCTTTACCATGGCTGGATATCAAAAATGGGGGGGACACTACACATTTTTCCCCCCTTATTTTGATATCCAGCCATTGTAAAGCTCACAAGTGGGGATTACAGCCTGTAGCTGTTGTTTTACCCACGCTGGCTCAAAATATCAAAATATGGCGGAGGCCTATGGCATAGTTTTTAAAAAACGATATATTTATTTTTACACTACTTCCCATGCTGGTTCAGCAAGCCCTATTATCCATTGGTTTGCTCTTCATATATAGTATTTTTTAACCTTTTTACTCTTTAAATACTTATTTCAGCTTAACCTCAATCTGTACTGTGGCCTTTTGACAGTTTGGCAAACTGAAATCAGAGTTTTTATAAGGTTATGTAATTTTCCTTTAATGAGCTTTTCAAGAAGTCAAGATGCAGATTTATTATAGCCTTACAGGAATTTTCCAAAATCTATAAAATTGTAGGTACTTGTACGGTACTTTTTCCTGTCCCGGTCTTGTGATCCTTTCTTGATTCAAGTTAAACCGTTTTAGGAATGCTATATCATACATACTTTATATTATATACCTGGAATTGCTTTTTTCTTGGCAATTTTCAATTATCTAGCCACAGCCCCTAGAGAGCACCATGTACAACATTACGTGTTAACACAGAGAAGGCACTATGACTTCATGGAGGCACAAAGTGGGCATGCTTACTGTGACGCCCTGGGCAAGCCAGGGGTCACAGGTAATGACATCACCACACCCTACACCCCGGTTAGGTACACCTAAGCTAGACCAGAAATCCTTGTTGCCTTCCTCCAGGGGCTGATGTCCACACCAGGGGGTGGGCCAGGCGGTTGGCTCCGCCCACCAAGGAGTTCACAGTCCTGGAGGAGGGAAAACTGGCAGATTAGTTGTGGAGGTTGAAGTAGTAGGAGGAAAAAGTAGTAAAAGAGGAGCCTGAAGTTAGTCCGGGTGTGTTCCCCGGACTGAGACAGCAAGGTTAGCAGACGGCGGTGACCGTCTGCAGGAGTGGCCTATCGGAGTTACCGTGAGGACCGTGGACGGGTGGTGGCCCAGCGGTACCGGACCGGTACACAAGGAGAAGCCAGCACCATTGGCAGGGGCCTTTCGGATCCCGGCAAGGCTAGGAGTCGCCGTGAATTTGCCAAATCCGTTAGTGAAGGGGACCTCCGGGTCTCCAAACAACTAAGTCCCAATTGAAGGCAACCATCCAACCATATGAGAGAGACACCGCCACCGCCAAGGCACCAGTTTCTCAGGGCCAGCGCCTGCGGGCAAAGAGGGGCTCCTACGGCCCATATCCAAGTCGGGGAGCGGGTTACCGGTGGGAACCCATCGCTACCAACATTACACAAGGTGCAGGGAAAGAGACAGTCACCATTAACTACCGGGGAAAAGCAACAGCAGCCATCCGTGGGAACCGTCTTTCCAGCCGTGTGTTTTACCGAGAACTGTGTCAACGTCTCAGGCTCAGTGAGTACCACCGTGCCGTACGGCACAGCGCTGGCCCCGCGACCCTTCACCTCACCAGGCCCCGCACCCGGCCTGCCATCCATCCCTACCCCATCACCGGGCCCCGGGACAACCAACCCCCTACCCACGGAGGGGAGAAATAACAACAAAGCTGCTCCCTGTCACCGCTCCCGGGATCCCCATACAGAGCAGCGGTGGTGTCCACACAATCACCACAACCGTGGGTGGCGTCACGGACAATATATCCCCAAAACCAATCCCCCTTTTTACTCACGGGCAAGGAGTGCCGCTCGAGTCCCCGGGATCCGGCACATCGCTCGAGTCACCGAGCAGCAGAGGCCGCAGCAGCAGCGGCAGCCGGACCAGAGCAGTGGGAGAGCGCAGCGTCCCCTCCTCCGCCCGCGACACTTACCATATATACTACTACTATATGGGACACTGCCATTATACGGCCACATGGAGGAGGGCATTATTATTATTATATGGAGGCACAGATGGGGCACTATTACTATATGGAGGTGTAAAGGAGGAAATATTACTATATGGAGGCATAGAGAGAGACTTTAATGAATTATAGAGATGGGCACTGTTACTATATCATACTTGAATTGTCTCTCCAGGACTGGAGACAAACTCTAGCGCAGCGCCACCTATTGGAAGTAGCGATCCTAAAAGTCAAATGTGGATTTTTAACAACCCTTTACATATAACTTAGGATATATATATGCCAGATCAGAATCCCAATTTGCAGACATGGTGTTTCGGGGTGCTTGCCCCTCGTCAGTGCAAAGTAGGGGGTGTCTGATCTGGCTAATGAGAAAGCTATGTGGGGATCACGGGGGAACACTATTCTCCTTATGGAGACTTTGCAAGCCAGTCTGGCTGCTTTCAAGTAAGGGGACTTATAGCTGCCATGCCCCTCTGCAAAATATTCAAATTGTTTCTCCAGGACTGGAGACAAACTCTAGCGCAGCGCCACCTATTGGAAGTAGCGATCCTAAAAGTTAAATGTGGCTTTTTAACAACCCACATATATATCATACTTGGGAGCATTATTACTTTAAGGCACATAGGGGACATTATTATTATAGGGGGGAACAGAATGGGCACTGTAACTATGTAAAGGCACAGAGAGAGGCACAAGTGTGTAGAGCACAGAATAGGGTACTATTACTTTGTGGTGTACAAAGCATTGCATTATTACTGTCTAGGTTACTATAGATAAGAGGTCTCAAGCATGCGGCCCCTCAGGCTGCTTCTTGCGGCCTGCAGGCACATGCCTCCCTTGACCATCACGGCCAGGGCTGCAGCCATCACTGCTCACTGCTTTATTTCAGATGAACACTGGCCAATCAGAGGCAAGCAGCTGATGCGTATGACATCCCCTGCTTGCCTCTGATTAGCCGGTGGCTGCCATTGGAGAAGTGCAAAGAGCTTGACTGTGCAGCGGCGGCAAAACGTTCATCTGAATTTTAGATGAAGCACTGACAGCGGCTGCAATAGTCAAGGGGGCTCGTGCCTGTTGGCTGCAAGAAGCAGAGTAGAGAATGCCACCACACACAGACAGATACACAGACACATGTTCATTCACACAATCGGGAATCTGTGTCATTCAGGACGGGTTCTCTCAGGGAGAGACGCTCTCTGTAACCACTTATACACTGACTAAGAGATGGGGATGCTGAACACAGGACTCATATTAAGAATTACATAAAAATGTTTAATAAAATAGGTTTTACAAACTGGAGTAAGTAAGAGGACGGTTTTCATAGGATTATCTACTTAAATGTAATATTTAAGAAAGTGCTCCTATATACTTCATACTAAAGTCTATTTTACACACAAAACAAGTTTGATATGAATTATTACACATCAGGGTGTTCTTCTTATGGGGTCACTAGGGTGGTCACTAGTGAAAATGTTGAACTTAATGCCTTGTAAGCTCTGCCTGCTTGATAACTGTCTACAAATAGGAATTAAGAAGGTACCCTAACCCTAATTAAATTTTGTAGATATGATTATTTTTTATAATCTTAGTAAACCCATCATGGACATCTGAAGAATGAAGCCTGCATGGAGCTCTTATGCTGCTTTTGTATACTATCACTCTCTATTTAAAAATCCCCATACAAATACACACTTGGCAGAGTGCACATGTGATTTCAATCGGAAAACGGTGAAGAGCCTAAATGCCCGATCTTTATCCCGACATTTGCTTTTGGTTGTGTTTTACAACATTACAATAGATATTTGGTAATTGGCCCATTAGCTGGTGCAGCCATTATTTCTATCTAACCTATCACACTCATCACAAACTCATAGTGAAAGTGATGTCTTTTATTTTCTTAAAAATACAATCCCAAGAAAGTTTCCAACGTCAAAATTTTATACATCAGCTCTACCCACAATGAAATGTATTAGTCTGTCCCTTTCTAATTGAAAACAACTTTTTATGGTAGAAAGCTCCCTGACAGTAAGTCCATCATTTTCCGGTATCGGTTGTGATACATGAATATGCATTATATCATCTCTTAAACATTTCTATCCAAGCAGCTAATGCACTGGAACATCATGTGAGAGTAAAATGGACTGTGGAAAGCCATCACTGACTGGAAGCAACCTTACTTTTATTTCTGACCATATTTAATATTTAAATTTACTTAGCTGAGTTTAAGAGATTAGAAGCTTATGGTTGTTTTCTTCCAGAAACAGCGCAGCTTTGCTCCATGCTGTGAAATACAGTCACTAAAGTCACCACTACCTACACCAGCGAATTTATTTCATTTTGATAGGAAGTAGTTATCAGTTTCTTTTTCTTCATTTTTATTCTAGTATGGTTTTTTTTCCCTCCTCTTAATCAACATGTTAGGTTAGATTAAGGGTTTAACATGATGGACTTAAGGGGAACCTGTCACCAGATTTGGGGCCTATAAATTGCGGCCACCACCAGTGGGCTTGTGACACCCTGGATACCCAGGGGTCACAGGTCACTACACTCACCACATACATCCCCCCCACACTAGAAAGGTATCACCAGTCAACTAAAAGACCTGATTGCTTCCCTCAGAGTCAGACAGGCACACCAGGTGGGCGGAGTCAGGCGGAAAGACATGCCCACCGAGGAGTCTGCTGGCCTGAGGCAGGAAAACACAAGCAGTGAAGTTAGGAGAGTGAAGTTAGGAGAGTGAAGTGAGGAGAGAGGAGAGTGAGGAGCTCAGTTCTGTGTGGGGCCTGGGTTGGAGCCTAGGAACCCAGATCAGTCAGGCAGGCAGATGGTAGTGGCCGCCTGCAGGAGACCGGGAATACGACCAGCGGAACCGTAAGGGACCGGGACAGGGTAGTGGCCCGTCGGAGCGGGGAGCTAACTGGATACCGGAGCACCAAGCAGGGTACTCAGACCCCGACTAGGCTACAAGCCACCACCATAGTCAAATTAACAAATTGCGGTCTGGACCTCAGGGGTTCATTCCCACCTAAGTCCCGATTGAAGGCAACAGCCCAACCCGTCCAGATAGTAGCCACCGCCAGAGGCCAGAGATCCAAGGGCCAGCATCTATGGGCAAATGGGCTCCTACGACACATACACGCCGGGGAGCGGGCTACCAGTGCCCAGGCACGGTAGCCAAAATCACATAAAGGTGCAGGAGAAAGGCGGACATTACCAACCTATCTGGAGAAACTGCAGCCAGCTGCGGGCCCCGTTCATCACCCCATTACCAGTGATTCTCTGTGGTTTAATCGTGAGTACACCAGTGCCATCAGGCACTGCACCGCAAACCTGCCCCTGCACCCCGGCCTTCACCACCGGGCCCCGGGACCAACATCCCCTACCCACGGAGGGGTCAACACCTAGATGCGCCCATACACCGCTCCCGGGATTCCCCGTACCTTTACCGCAGTGGTGGTGTCCACCATCACCACAACCCGTGGGTGGCGTCACGAACTTTCCCAAAAACAACCATCCCCCACAACCCCTGCGTGCACCGTCACTACTCTCTTCCAGAGCGACGTGACCCCCGGGTCCGGAGGCACTCGAGCCACCGACACACGCGAGCCCGGACCCGAGCGGCTCGGTGGTCGCAGCCGAGGCCGCGGGGTGGTACAGGCTCTTATATACAGCATTCCAACATGCTGTATATAAGAGCCAAGGCCGCTGTGTAGAAAATAAAAAACACTTGAAAATACTCACCTAGAAGGTCGCTCTGAGCAGACTGGTCAGATGGGTGGCGCTGTTCTCCTGTACTGGCGTCTCTTCTTTCGGCCATCTTGGTTCTCCTTCTTCTGAAGCTGGCATGCATGACGCGTCGTACGCCATGCACACAGGCCGGCATTGAGGTCCTGCGCAGGCGCACTACAATACTTTGATCTGCTCTGAGCAGGGCAGATCAAAGTGCGCCAGCGCAGGACCTCAGTGCCGGAGAGTGTGCATGATGTAGGAAATAAAAATGGAATGCACTTAAAGAGAAATTTTACTCCATGCTGTTTTCTGTTAGGAGTGGCTGAAATCACTGGAGCTAGATCTGCCTCATTGACTTTTTATTTGGACAGTTATTGGACATGTTTAATAGCTCAGGAGCTGTACTGCAGCTCTGAACACCCTCTGTCCAGATGATGCAACTGGCTTAAGCTGTCATTCAAGCAGGCTGGAGAAGGGTTTGCTCCTGTAAAAGGAATTTTAGGTAAAAACCCTTTAATTGGGGTTCTTATAGAATGAGATAAAAAGCATCTGTGCTATAATTCAAATAGCATCCTGTCCTAGTCAAGTATTGTAACGAGCTTCATACTGAAGATATATGGATCCCAATGTGACGCCCTGGCAAAACCAGGTAGTCACACAGTTAGGCCCCCGCATAACACCTCTCCCACACAGGGTTATACCAGTCGACAAAAACCTTAGTCACCCCCTCATGGAAGGACAGACACACCAGTGGGCGGGACCAGGCAAATGGAAAACGCCCACCTAGGGGTCTGGAGAACCCGGGGCGGGAAAACAAGAGTGAAGCTTGGAGGAGTAGTGGAGGAGGAGTGAGAAAGTTAAGCTCCGTCAGTTGAAGTGGAGTTCAAGTTGACAGACGTCGGGGTTGGAGCCCCGGTGTACTGGCTAGGTGGCAGACAGTGGTCAGTGCCAGCAGGAGACGGAAAGATGGCTGCCGGAGATCTGAGGTGGACCGAGGCAGGGTTGTAGCCCGCTGGTACCGACACCAGAGAACTGACCTGGAAACCGTGCACAAAAGGGGGTACTTGGACCCTGAAGCCAGGACCGGCACCAACGGCCTAGCTAATTAACCAATTGAGGGTAGGATTTTAGGTCCTTTCCTAACCTAAGTCCCGAAAAGTAGACAACCACCCACCGAGAGGGATAGGGCATCCACCAGTGCCCGGTAGATCCCACGGGTCAGCGTCTGACGGACACGGCTACCAACCAAAGGACCGGGAGCGGACTCCTGCGTTACACACCGGGAAATCTATCACAGAAAACACTGACTGAAGAGGAAAGGGTCATTGACCACCAGCCCGGGTGTGGGACCAGAAATACACCCCCGGCCGCGGCAGCTGGCCTTCATCACCTTGGTTTACCAAAGGACTTGTGTGATTTATTCAACCGCGAGTAACATCCCCGGCCTGACCGGGTGCGCCGGCCCCTGCCGTTGCCATCCCCTGCACAGAGACACTGGGCATCCATCCCTACCCACGGAGGGGTTAAAATCCAGCTGCCACTCCATCGCCCCCCGGGAGTCCCACAGCAGCAGCGGTGGTGCTACACCTCACCACACACTGTGGGTGGCGTCACAGACAGCTTTCAACAACATCCGTACAAATATGGCCCCATTTATTCGAAGTGACCGCGTGACCCCCAGGTCCAGTAGAGTCCCTCGAGCCATACCGCAGATCCGGATCCGAGCAGCACCGGCTGCTGGCATGAGGGCGGCACACCAAGACCTGTGTATCAACTGACAAGAGCTGTATCATACTTACCTCAGTTAGGCTGTCATATGTGAAAAAATATAGCTCTTCCTCACTAAGCACAATGGGTTATCTCCAGCTTCATCCTCCTCATTTTTTTTTAATTTTCGAGTTAGGCGTCATCAGTCTTCATGCACTTCTTATAAAGCCATCAGACTGATGGAGAAGGGGGATGAAAAATGGAGATTTCCTCGTCAAGAACAACATGGGTTAAACTATTACTTCACACATCACAGACAGCAGCTGACTGAGGTATGTGTGATATAGTTGTTGTGAGTTGAAACACAGGTCTTGGGAGCTGTATATTTTCAGTTGACAGCCCATGCTGGCATGTGATTATGATGGGAAACAGTTTGAATTATGTTAGTGGTGCCAATTCACAGAGAGCCCTTTTAAATGAGCAAACAACCAATTATATGATCAAATCTACCAATAAAATAATAAAATCATAAAAAGTCAATGCTTTTGAAAGAAAAATATTTTCTTATGAATTTTATTATGACAAAAAATAAAAAGAGCAAAAAGTGCACATAACTATTATTGTTAGAATAAACCTGTCATTTATTACATACAGCCAAAACCACGGGCAGCATGGGTCAGAATTTGAAACTCCGCTGTGTTTCAGAGAAAAAATACTTTGAAAAGCTGGCCCATGTAGGACCATGTATCTCGAATGACTAGACTGTGGCTAGTCCCTATTAGCTTCATCCCACTGGCCCTTTGACTGACTGACCAACCTTACTCTCTTCACTCACATAGAGAGAGAACTGTTAGGGCCGCTTTACACGCTGCGACATCGCTAGCAATTGCTAGCGATGTCGAGCGCAATAGCACCCGCCCCGTTGTACGGCCGATATGCTACGGCAGCGTCACACGCACATACCTGTTCAGCAACGTCGCTGTGACTGCCGAACAATCCCTCCCTCAAGGGGGAGGTGCATTCGGCGTCACCGCGACGTCACTAAGCGGCCGGACAATAGAAGCGGAGGGGCGGAGATGAGCGGGACGTAACACCCTGCCCACCTCCTTCATTCCTCATTGCCGGCGGCCGCGGGTAAGGTGAGGTTCCTCGTTCCTGCGATGTCATACATAGCGATGTGTGCTGCCGCAGGAAAGACGAACAACATCGTACCTGCAGCTGCAACGATAATTGGGAATGGACCCCCATGTCACCGATTAGCGATTTTGAACGTTTTTGCAACGATTCAAAAGCGCTTATAGGTGTCACACGCAACGACATCGCTAACACGGCCGGATGTGCATCACAAATTCCGTGAACCCAACGAGATCGCTTTAGCGATGTCGTAGCGTGTAAAGCGGACATTAGTCTTGGTTATGGTGCGTGGATGAGCTGCCAGGAATCAGCCTCGGACTAGACAGCCAAGAAACATCTTTCCTGAACAGCTTTTCAAAGTATGTTTTCTTTGCATTTTCTTTATTTCTTCACCATAGCGTAGCCGGTGACTGATTCATGCTGCCTGTGGTTCCAGCAGCATGACTTAGATGACAGATTCCCTTTAAATATAAAGGTCATGTTATTTGATCTACACAGTGATTGTCACATAAAAAAGTATTGCCAAACCTGCCTTGTTTTTTTTTTCATCCTGCCCTTAACAAAATGCAAAAAAGCAATTAAATAGTAATTTGCACGGTAAACTCAGGAAAATGTCAACTCATCCTGCAAATCTTCAAACAGCTCCAAAAATATGCTTACCGATCACCGGATCACAAAAAACAGCTAGTGGTGGCCCATGGTTTGAAATTAACATGGAATTCATACCGCATGAGGAACATCATAAAATAAAAGCCTAAAAATGGGAGCCCAATTTGATAGTTTCTAAGGGTGAACTTTTCTTCTATGTACACCATTGGATATTGAGAAGAGTCCATACCAGGGGTATGCAATCAGGTGTGGATCATTTTGGAAGGTAATGTTCTCTTTTCGTCAGTTAAAAATATCTCCATGTTAATTTATTATATATGAGGCTAAAGATCATTCTTCTTTCTGTCTGGCAAACATACTACAGAACATTTTCCACTGACCACATTGACATTTGCTTTGTTGACATGAGATATTCATGGGAAATGTAACTACACAGATAGGAAGGCAACACTGCATCGGAAAAGGGAAACAAGGACAGGGCAATGTAGGAAGTCTGTGACAGCAGTGGCACAGTTCAGAAAATGGAGTTCAGAATTTACAGACTAAGACCCAGCTTACAAGTTAATAAAAAACAGCAAAAGATAATATAAACTAGAAAAAATAAAAATAATATATAAAAATAATGTGTTTTTAATAGTAATAGGATTGAGGAACTCTGTATAACATGTAAAGGTGCCTAGTACATTATTTTTAACATCACTTATCACTCAAAAGAAGAATTTTTGCCCTTGAAGTACATTTTAATCAATAGATCTTGGAATAATAATACATTCCATAATTGGATGTGTTAAAAAATGCTTTCATGTGCTGAGATATTCTTAGAAATGTGACCCAGATATGTACTATGTAATTATCACGGAGTATGTAATGACAGAACAGGGGCCCCTAGGCTGGCCTTCAGGCTCCAAACCCTGTGCTGTTCCTTATCTCAGAGGTAGGCTTGATGGTAGCCAGGTCCGAGCCGCCAGTGTGACCCTGATTCCTGTCCGAGCCCTGATCTTACTCCCCCTCTCCCCTATCCTTGGGGCACACCAGAAAACCAAAACCAAAAGACAAACTACGTTATGAAAATAATTCTTACTTTATTAAACATATATGCCACAACAACATTATATACAACACTTATGATAAAAACAACTTTTTGAGAGAAAAAGGGGGGATATGACAGGTACTATCCCAACCTTTTCCCTTAATGACATACGGAGGTTGGTGTCCTAACGATGGTAACCAGGTCTGAGCCACCAGTGTCATCCTGACTCCTGTCCGAGCCCTGATTTTACTCCCCTCTCCCCCACCCTTCGGGCACTCCAGAAAACACAATAACAAAACCCCACAAAAATGAAACAGACAAGCGAGAACGAAAACTCCTACATACTGCACTCAAAACACACAGGAGAGGCAATATGTGTACAGGGGAATAAAAGAAAGGGAAGGAAGTTAATGCATAACGGGGGAACGTCCACATTACTCAAAATCGCAACACAAATCACCATAAACAGATTCACCACAAAGATCGGAATCACTGGAGCTTATGCTGAAGCTATTGTTGGTGCACACTGGATGAAAACCGTACTTCAAATAGGAAGGAGGCAGCTGCGTGTGGCACTTAGCAACCTGAGCTCCTAGTTCCTGCTCACCAGTCTGCAGAAATATTACTCCTGCAGGGCAGAAGACCAGTGAACCTTAACTAACCGATACCTAGCTCTGGCTGAACAATTCTTAGGCTATGTGCGCACTTTCCGTTTGCACCTGCTTTTCAGCTGCTTTTTAGGTCCGTTTTGAACTGCACGTTTTCATGCCAAAATGCATGCGTTTTGATTTTCCAGCAAAATCTATGGAAAATGTGGATTTCTTGTCCGTACTTTGCGTTTCCAAACGCAGCGTTTAATTTGCATATTTTTTGGCAAAAAACATGCGTTCAAAGAAGCTGCAGGTCAATTATTTTTGCCATTTTGGCTGCGTTCTACACCCATTGAAATCAATGAGTTGTAGCAAATCGCTGCCAAAATGTGATGCAGTGCGCTTGCATTGCATTATTATTGCGATCCACATGTTTTTTTTAACATAACAAAGGCAGGTCTTTCGTCTTTCTCTCTCTGTCGGTCGGTCTGTCGGTTGGTCTCTATGTCTCTATCTCTCTCTCTGTCCATGTCAGTCTCTCCCTCTCCCCCCCCTTCTCTCATACTCACCCTTCCACGATCACCGGCGCGGCGCTGCACGGCGTTCATACTGTGGCGGCTTCTTTTCTTTTGAAAAAGCCGGCCGCTCATTAATCCATCACGTATTCCCTGCTTTCCCCACCCACCGGCGCCTATCATTGGTTACAGTCAGACACGCCCCCACGCTGAGTGAAAGCTGTCTCACTACAACCAATCACATCAGCTGGTGGGTGTGTCTATATCGAGCAGTAAAAAAATAAATAAATAAATGGAAAAAAAACGACGTGCGATTCCCCCCTATTTGGATACCAGCCAGGGTAAAGCCATACAGCTGGAGGCTGGTATTTTCAGGATGGGAAGCTCCACGTTATGGGGAGCTCCCCAGCCTAACAGTATCAGCCAGCAGCCACCCGGAATTCCCGCATCCATTAGATGCGAAAGTCCCAGGACTTTACCGGCTCATCCCGACTTGCCCTGGTGCGGTGGCAAACGGGGTAATAAGGAGTTAGTGGCAGCAGCCCATAGCTGCCACTAAGTCCTAGGTTAATCATGGCAGGCGTCTCCCCGAGATACCTTCCATGATGAACCTGTAAGTTAAAGTAAATAAACACACACATCCAAAAAATTCTTGAATGAAAGACAAAAAAACACCCTCTTTCGCCACTTTATTAATCCATCAAAAACACCTCCATGTCCGACGTAATCAACGCAAGGTTCCACGATGCTTCCAGCTCTGCTACATCGGAAGTTGACAGGAGCGGCACTAGAACACCGCTGCTCCTTTGAGCTCCATGCAGCAAGTGAAGTGAGTTGCGCGATCAGCTGTGCTGCCACTGAGGTAACTCGCAGCCACCGCTCTCACGTGGAGGACTGCAGCTGTGACCGCGGGTAACCTGAGTGAAAGCACAGCTGATCGCGTGGATCACTGCAGTCACTCAGGGGATTTGCGATCACAGATGAGTCCTTCACGTGTGACCGCAAATCAAGCCGCGGCACACACACAGAGCCGCGGGATCACAATGAAGTCGGGTGAAGTTCATCCGAGTTCATTCTGATTGCGCGGCACTGTCCCGCAGCCAGCCATCAAAAAGGCTGTGGGAAAAAAAGGCGCAAATAGGGTCTTACCCGATATAACAATGTGGGGTGAATGTAAAAAGGAACACTCACCTGGTGTGGTTGTGACAGTCACAACCCCTTTGTCAGCATGAAAGTGACGTGGAAGGCAGCAGTCCCGCAAAATGGAGTAAATTTCAGGCAGCAGGAGAAAAGCAGGTTTAATACCGCGCCAAACCACAGGAATGCAGATGAAATTAATAGATCTCTTTTCTTTATTTTCACAGGTCTACGCGTTTCAAGGACATATCCGTCCTCTTCCTCAGGACAAATGCAGAGAATACTATACTACTAGTATTCTCTGCATTTGTCCTGAGGAAGAGGACGGATATGTCCTTGAAACGCGTAGACCTGTGAAAATAAAGAAAAGAGATCTATTAATTTCATCTGCATTCCTGTGGTTTGGCGCGGTATTAAACCTGCTTTTCTCCTGCTGCCTGAAATTTACCGCAGCCAGCCATGACAGTGACAGTGTGGTCCCACTCGGCTCTGCTGCAAGTCTATGGGGATGCTGCAGAGCCGAGTGGGTGCGCACTGTGAAAAACGTGCGTTCTGGATGCTTTTCCCACTCTGTCTATGGCAGAGAAAGCATCCAGAACGCATGAATTCTCTCCAACCAATGGCCTAGCTAATTAACCGATTGAGGGCAGGATTTTAGGTCCTGTCCCAACCCAAGTCTCAAAAAGTAGACAACCACCCAGAGAGAGGGATAGGGCAACTGCCAGGGCCTGTAGATCCCAAACGTCACACCGGGAAGTCCTACCTACAACACACTGAGTGCAGAGGAGAGAGACTTTAACTACCAACCCGGGTGTGGGATCAGATACACCCGTCTGCGGCAGCCGGCCACAATCATCTTGGTTTACCACAGGACTTGTGTACTTTATTCGACCATGAGTAACATCCCCAACCTGGCCGGGTGCGCTGGCCCCTGCACTCACTATCCTCAGCATAGAGACACTGGGCTCCGGGACATCCATCCCTACCCGCAGAGGGGTTAACATCCAGTTGCCAGCCCAACGTCCCCGGGAGCCCTGCAAGGGGCAGCGGTGGTGCTACATCTCATCACACACCATGGGTGGCGTCACAGACATCTTACAACCAATCCCGTATAAATACGTCCCCTTTTATTCAGGTCAGGAGAACCCCTCGAGCTGCACCATAGACCCGGATCCGAGCAGCACCAGCTTCTGGCACGGGGGTGGTACACAAGTGATACCGGTCTTGTTGGTGAATCTGTTGATGGTGATCTTTGCTGCGTATTGAATGGTATGAACGTTCCTCTGTTGTGCGTTACTTCATTCCCTTTTCCTTTGCTCCCCTCTACAGTTATTGTCTCTCCTGTGTGCTTTGAGTGCAGTGTATTTGAGTTTCCGTTCTCCCTTGTCTGCATTGTTTTTTGGGGTTTCGTTTGGGCCCAGACCAACGGTAGGGGAGAGTGGGTGTAAGATCAGGGCTTGGACAGGAGTTAGGGTCACGCTGGGGGCTTGGACTTGGCTACTATTTAGCCTACCTCCAAGATAAGGGACAGCGCAGGGTCCCAAGTCTGAGGTCCAGCCTAGGTGCCCCTAACCTGTCATTATATACTCTGCGATTATGTATAAAAGGTGTTACCTGTCATTGATGAACAATGATAATGAGACAGCTGAAAAGTTTTCTGCAAAGAACAAGAAGTATCTATAGTCAAAGGAGGTGATTCATCAAGCAGTTTACCCAATTTTTGAGAGTTGTCGTTTGTCCGCCAGTGTCATCTAGATCCACCAACTCTTTGAAAAGTAGGTGGAACTCTACTGGATGTGGCTATGCTGAGGGCACCTGATAAATTCATCATACTTTAAACCCACAAAAGTGGTATAAATTATAAGAAAATGTACACCAAGCCAATGACTGGCATACATTTTCTTTGGTCACACACAGCAGCTAAATGATGTGCCACGCCTGTTAATGAATATGGCGTATATTACTCCATCACTCACTTCATTCAGGCTGGCGTACAATACATTTAACATAAAAACGTTTACATAACAGGTCATTTTCAGAGGATACATTCCTTTTAAGTATAACAATATGAATAACGGGGTCAGAGGCAACTTTTATGATATTGTCTATTCATTAATGTCTATTTTAGTCCCTAACATTTACACATCTCAGTACAGGATTGGACATTTTTAAACTTTTACATTTACAAAAATTTAGTTTGGGTTTTGTAAAGCACGCTTTGTTGTGCCTGCCAATTATGTAGGCTCATTTCACCATTGAATTCCTCATTTTGATCCCTAGAGTAAATATTAATACTTGCAGCATTCCACTAAAATATATCACATCATTAACGTGCAATGGAATTCATTGTAATAGCATTAAGTCTCAGAAATTTATTTTGGAAAGTCGCATTCTAATAACGTCTGTCAAGTTCATTCACTACTACATAAAATATATTTTTTGCTTTGTTTTATATACACATAAACTATTTTAGTTTACTAGATTTTTACAGATCTGCTATTCAGTGGTATGTCATATCAAGGCAAAGCCGCAACAGAAGAGGTCCCTTGCTCAGGGTCCCTTGCGCTTAGAAACAATAATAAAGAGAGACTCTTGTGATGGTGGATCCAGCTATTCCTGTTAATAACTTGTGCCAGCTCTACCACTGGTCCTGTCTCCCGTCTCCTATGGCCTGCTCCTCCCATTCCATGCAGGAGTACTTTGGCAACATGGATAGCTGTCACACAGTGACTACCGGGGTTCCTCCAGGTACAAAGGAAGTCCTGAGCACCACAACACACAGGGTATACCAGGAACACGATACAACAATGGGTCCAGGGTGCTAGGGAGAGGGAAGCAAGGTCACCTCCTAGCACTCACCTGAGGCTGATCCCTGAAATCCCTATTGTCCCTATATGGGTCCTTACCCTCATCACTGATCATGTGACTAGGTCCTCACTGACCCTAAACTCACCCCGGCTAGTGAGTGCCAGTGAGACACTAGTTTTTCCACTACAATAAGATAACACGATGTAGGAAAGACAAACAGAGAAGAAAGACTCAACAAATAAAACTCCAGCAGGAACTTCTCAGCTGCAACTGAAGTGACACCTCAGCTTTCTCTAGAAACTGGTTCCTTCCAAGTGGGCAGCAATAGGAATGAGCTATCGCTAACATGAAGTGAGGAGCGAAGATTTATAGCCGAAGGGAGTGACTGCAGCTGAGGTTACAGTTACCTATTAGAGCACTGCAGGATACAAAGTAACCTTAACCTCTTCAGTGCTGGATGGACTTAAATATGCTCCAACTCAGGGTAAATTGCAAACAGCCACTAAAGCGGATCTGCGATACACAATGCGCTGTGACTTTCTAGTCCCAGATCGCCCCGAGATCACATCAGGCCATGCCACACTCGTGACACAAGCATCTCTGATTTCATAAACCAGGCCAGCTCAGGCAGCTATGAGTTTCCTGAGTATTCAGGAAAGTGTAGCACATTGCTACCATGTGCTTTTACAGGAGTTATGCTCAGCTTCCTCTGATCCACCCTTGTCACCACCCTCCAGGTTTGATGTCCACACCAGGGGGCGGAGCCAGGTGGTTGACTCCGCCCACCGAAGAGTTCACAGGCCTGGAGGCGGGAACCTAAGTAGTCAAGTTCAAGTGGAAGTACACAGTAGTTTGGACAGTGAAGGAGGGAGGTTGAGTCCAGAAGCAGACCTGTGCTCAGGCCTGCCAAAGACTACTCCGGTGGCTGGGTTGTAGCCCAGTCACCATTGGCAAGGAGGCAGACGGTGGTGGCCACCTGCAGGAGACCAGGAATATGACCGGTGGAACCGTAAGGGACCGGGACAGGGTAGTGGCCCGCCGGAACCGAACCGGGGAGCCAACTGGATACCGGAGCACCAGGCAGGGTACTCATACCCAGCACAAAGCCCTGAACCGACAGGGCTGAGTCGATTCAACTTAAGACTTAAGGACCTACCCCACACGAGTCCCTTTAGAAGACAACAGCCCAACCATACAGGGTAACCCCACCGCCAAGGCATAGAGACCCAAAGGGCCAGTGTCTGCAGGCAAACGGCTCCTCCGGCAAATACCAGTCGGGGAGCGGACTACCGGTGCCTAGGCACAGGAGTCAGAACATTTACATAGAGGTGCAGGAGAAAGCTGCAGCCGGCTGTGGGCCCCGTTCATCACTCCGTTTGGTTTACCAGCGACTCCAGTGTCTTGTGTTAGAGTGAGTACACCAGTGCCATCAGGCACCGCACAGCACCGCACCGCAACACTTCACCCTGCACCCAAGCTCTCTCCTACCGGGCCCAGGGCCCAACAACCTCTACCCACGGAGGGGTCAACACCTAGCTGCGCCATTACACAACTCCCAGGATCCCCGCACCTTCACCGCAGCGGTGGTGTCCATAATCACCACAACCCGTGGGCGGCGTCACGAACTGTCATTCCAAATCAAACACCCAAATCCCCGCGTGTAGCGCCAACTCCCTTGCAGAGCGACGTGACCTCCGGGTCCGTGAGAAGCTCGAGCCACCACCCGCAGTACGAGCACGGATCCGAGCGGCTCAGCGGTCGCAGCCGAGCCCGCGGGACGGTACAAAAGCTACAAGTTACAAACTCATTTCTTCTATGAAGGTACCTAATTGCATATATTTCTTTACTATTCTCTACTATTAATATGACTATCACAACGTCATAGCTTCATAGAAAAGGAGTTCAGGTGATGAACTGGCCTCCTACAATGCAGAACTTTTACTAATAGATAACATTTGGTGTATTTTATAACAAAAAATCAGATCCAGGACTATTTAACAGCTAAAGTCCTACATCAGACAAAGAATAGGACAGGGCTCCTCACCCAAAACGCCAGCAATTAGTCCTCTCACTACCAAAATATTTACAGACTGTTGTAAAAAGATGAGGGGATGCATCACAGTGGTAGACATGGTCCTGTCCCAACTTTTTTTTGAGATGTGTTTTTGCCATCAATTTCCAAATTTGTTTTGTTTGTTTTTTTGGGGTTTTTTTTAAAAAAATGGGAAAATGTCAAACTTCCATCTTTCATTATTACAATGAATTCCCTTGCATGTTAATGAAGTGATACTGTATGTTCAGTGTTCTATCTTCTATCGTGAATAAAATATAGCTATAAGAGATTTCCCAATCATTGCATTCTTATTTTCTTTACATTTAATACTCTTTTAGAATTGGGGTTGTAGATATTATACATAGCCAAATAATTACACTTGACTATATGATGTATATGGATTTTTGATCTATCATTTCAGTCAACTATGTGACAGTAATTGCAAACTGGAAATGATAGACAATAAGCTAAAATTTTGATCTTCTATATTGGATTGCTTTCTCCATCAAACGGGTATAATTTAATGTTCATCAAATACGTTTTTGGGATCTTGCATCCACTGACATTCATTCATAATAATATTAAAGTAATAATGTTCCTGGAGAACATATGGCCAACACATTGGTTTTCTATTTTTCAACCCAAGGGGGTATCTATAGAAGGTGCAAAAGTGGCAGGGGTGTGATGGAGACCAGAGTCCTTTGACACACAAGGAGGCACGAGTCATATAAATAGAGTAGCACATGGTAGAAGCGGGCAATGTTATAGATTTTGCATTAGGGCTTAGGAACTTCAAAAGAAACCTGTCACCAGATTTGTCCCACATAAACTGTGGCCACCACCAGTAAGCTCTTATATACAGCGTTAGCAGAGAGAAGTGTGTGTGCACAAGAGGGCAATGGAGGACACTGTGTGGATGATGGAGGACGCATCTGTGTCGCCCTGGGCAAGCCAGGGGACACAGGTCACACACCATCACACCTTACATCCCAGGTAGGAACATCTAAGCTAACCAAAAATCCTTGTTGCCTTCCTCCAGAGGCTGATGATTCACACCAGGGGGTGGGCCAGGCGGTTGGCTCCGCCCACCGAGGAGGTCACAGCTCTGGAGGCGGGAGAAAACCAGGCAGATTAGCCCAGGCAGGGCTTGAGTGCAGACAGCTCAGGGAGGAGCAGGAGTGAGGAGCTAAGATGAGCTAAGGAAGTGAAAGTGAAAGTAGAAAAGTGGAAAAGGAGGAAAGCAAGTGAGGCGACAGAACAGAAAGAGCGTGCAAAAACCTGAAGTAGTCCAGCTGTGTGCAGGACAGGTCAGCAAGGTCAGGAACGACGGTGACTGTCTGGAGGGGGACCGTTTGGAAGTTCCTGGAAGGACCCCGTAGGCTGTGTGCCCGGCGGTCTGGAGCAGTGTTCCGAAGGACAGTCAGCACCAGGGCAGGGGCCTCTCGGACCCCGGCAAGGCTTGGAGTCACCATAATTTGCCGAATCCGTCAGTGAAGGGGACGTAGATCCCCCAACAACCAAGTCCCGATTGAAGGCAACAGCTCAGCCAGTGTGAGAGAAACACCGCCACCGCCAAGGCACCAGTTTCTTAGGGCCAGTGCCTGCGGGCAAAGAGTAGAGCTCCCCCGGTCCAGCTTGAAGCCAGGGAGCGGGTTACCGGTGGGGACCCATCGCAACCAAAAAGTACACAAAGGTGCAAGGAAGAGGGACATCACCGTCACCTACCGGGAGAGCAAGTGCAGCCGTCCGTGGGACCGTCTTACCAGCCGTTTGGTTTACCGTAAAAACTGTGTCCACGTCTCAGGCTGAGTGAGTACCACAGTGCCGCAAGGCACAGCGCTGCCCCCCGCGTCCCTGCGCCCACCAGGCCCTGCACCTCACAAACCATCACCGGGCCCCGGGATCACCAACCCCTACCCACGGAGGGGCAACACAACACCTGGCTGCTTCGCATCACCATCCCCGGGACCCCTGTACTGAGCAGCGGTGGTGAAATCACCACAACCGTGGGTGGCGTCACGGACAATAATCATCCCTACACCCAACAACCCCCCTTTCACTCACGGGCGAGGAGTGCCGCTCGAGAAACCCCCGGGATCTGGCCCACCGCTCGAGCCACCACTGAGCAGCAGCCGCCGGACCCGAGCAGAAGGGGTGAGCGAAGTGTGCTGACACCCTCCTCCCCGCCCGCGACACATCATCCACACAAAGAAAGAAAGAAGACGGTGATGATAAAAAGAGAGGAGGAGCCGGATCAAGACCAGAGACGCCCATCGGACCGGATGCCCTGTAGGTGAGTATATTAAAAGCTGGGTTTTTTACATTATATAGATCAGCTTGGGCACTTATATATACACTCATATGAAAAAGTTTGGGCACCCCTATTAATGTTAACCTTTTTTCTTTATAACAATTTGGGTTTTTGCAACAGCTATTTCAGTTTTATATATCTAATAACTGATGGACTCAGTAAATCTGGATTGAAATGAGGTTTATTGTACTAACAGAAAATGTGAAATCCGCATTTAAACAAAATTTGACCGGTGCAAAAGTATGGGCACCCTTATCAATTTCTTGATTTGAACACTCCTAACTACTTTTTACTGACTTACTAAAGCACTAAATTGGTTTTGTAACCTCATTGAGCTTCGAACTTCATAGGCAGGTGTATCCAATCATGAGAAAAGGTATTTAAGGTGGCCACTTGCAAGTTGTTCTCCTATTTGAATCTCCTATGAAGTGTGGCATCATGGGCTCCTCAAAACAACTCTGAAATGATCTGAAAACAAAGATTATTCAACATAGTTGTTCAGGGGAAGGATCCCAAAAGTTGTCTCAGAGATTTAAACTGTCAGTTTCCACTGTGAGGAACATAGTAAGGAAAAGGAAGAACACAGGTACAGTTCTTGTTAAGCCCAGAAGTGGCAGGCCAAGAAAAATATCAGAAAGGCAGAAAAGAAGAATGGTGAGAACAGTCAAGGACAATCCACAGACCACCTCCAAAGACCTGCAGCATCATCTTGCTGCAGACGGTGTCACTGTGCATCCGTCAACAATACAGCGCACGTTGCACAAGGAGAAGCTGTATGGGAGAGTGATGCGAAAGAAGCCGTTTCTGCAAGCACGCCACAAACAGAGTCGCCTGAGGTATGCAAAAGCATATTTGGACAAGCCAGTTACATTTTGGAAGAAGGTCCTGTGCACTGATGAAACAAAGATTGAGTTGTTTGGTCATACAAAAAGGCGTTATGCGTGGAGGCAAAAAAACATGGCATTCCAAGAAAAGCACTTGCTTCCCACAGTAAAATTTGGTGGAGGTTCCATCATGCTTTGGGGCTGTGTGGCCAATGCTGGCACCGGGAATCTTGTTAAAGTTGAGGGTCGCATGGATTCAACTCAGTATCAGCAGATTCTTGACAATAATGTGCAAGAATCAGTGACAAAGTTGAAGTTACGCAGGGGATGGATATTTCAGCAAGACAATGATCCAAAACACCGGTCCAAATCTACTCAGGCATTCATGCAGAGGAACAATTACAATGTTCTTGAATGGCCATCCCAGTCCCCAGACCTGAATATCATTGAACATCTGTGGGATGATTTGAAGCGACTGTCCATGCTCAGCGACCATCAAACTTAACTCAACTGGAATTGTTTTGTAAACAGGAATGGTCAAATATACCTTCATCCAGGATCCAGGAACTCATTAAAAGCTACAGGAAGCGACTAGAGGCTGTTATTTTTGCAAAAGGAGGATTTACAAAATATTAATGTCACTTTTATGTTGAGGTGCCCATACTTTTGCACCGGTCAAATTTTGTTTAAATGCGGATTGCACATTTTCTGTTAGTACAATAAACCTCGATTCAATCCAGAAATATTACTCAGTCCATCAGTTATTAGATATATGAAACTGAAATAGCTGTTGCAAAAACCCAAATTGTTATATAGAAAAAAGGTTAACATTAATAGGGGTGCCCAAACTTTTTCATATGACTGTAGCATTTTAAGAGCTTATTGGTTGTGGCCGGAGTTTATATGGGAAACACCCGTTGACCGATTCCCTTTCAAGTGATGCCTCGGTGGTATGATCTCATTTTGTAATCCTATTTGCTAACAGAGGCATGTAGCTTGGTCATATTTTTAACCCCTTCAGACACAGAAGATAGAAGGCTAGTTTTCAGTGCTCTTTTGTTGCAGCCATTAAGCAAACGTCACCCATAGTCTTGAGTAGATGTAAATTTGAATATTATGAATCAGCAAATTCTGAGAAGAATTTGCATTGGCTTTAATCATATACGGTTTAGACCAAACTTTTGGACACACCTTCTCATTCAAAGAGATTTCTTTATTTTCATGACTCTGAAATTTGTAGAATCACATTGATGACATCAAAACTATGAATTAACACATATGGAATGAAATACTTAACAAAAAACTGTGAAACAACTGAAAATATGTCTTATATCTAGGTTCTTCAAAGTAGCCCCCTTTTGCTTTGATTACTACTTTGCACACTCTTGGCATTCTCTTGATGAGCTTCAAGAGGTAGTCACCAGAAAAAATGGTTTTCACTTCACAGGTGTGCCCTGTCAGATTTAATAAGTGGGATTTCTTGCCTTATAAATGGGGTTGGGACCATCAGTAGTGTTGTGCAGAAGTCTGGTGGATGCACAGCTGATAGTCCTACTGAATAGACTGTTAGAATTTGTATTATGTCAAGAAAAAAGCAGCTAAGTAAAGAAAAATGAGTGGCCATCATTACTTTAAGACATAAAGGTCAGTCAGTCTGAAAAAAATTGGGAAAACCCCAAGTGCAGTGGAAAAACCATCAAATGGTACAAAGAAACTGGCTCACATGAGGACCGCCCTAGGAAAGGAAGACCAAGAGTCACCTCTGCTGCGGAGGATAAGTTTATCCAAGTCACCAGCCTCAGAAATTGCAGGTTAACAGCAGCTCAGATTAGAGACGAGGTCAATCCCACACAGAGTTCTAGCAGCAGACACATCTCTAAAACAACTGTTAAGAGGAGACTAAAGGTACTGTCACACTAAGCAACATCGCTAGCAACATCGCTGCTGAGGCACAACTTGCTAGCAATGTTGCTTAGTGTGACATCCAGCAACAACCTGGCCCCTGCTGTGAGGTCGTCAGTTGTTGCTGAATGTCCTGGACCATTTTTTAGTTGTTGCTCTCCCGCTGTGAAGCACACATCGCTGTGTGTGACAGTGACAGAGCAACAACTAAATGTGAAGGCAGCAGGAGCCGGCTTCTGCGTACGCTGGTAACCACGGTAAACATCGGGTAACCAAGAAGCCCTTACCTTGGTTACCCGATATTTACCTTCATTACCAGTGTCCACCGCTCTCAGCTGTCAGTGCCGGCTGCCTGCTCTCTGCACACGTAGCCGGAGTACACATCGGGTAATTAACCCGATGTGTACTGTGGCTAGGTGTGCAGGGAGCCAGCGCTAAGCGGTGTGCACTGGTAACCAAGGTAAATATCGGGTTGGTTACCCGATATTTACCTTAGTTACCAAGCGCAGTATGCTTCCACGTGTAGCGACGCTCCAGCGATCCCTGCCAGGTCAGGTTGCTGGTGGGATCGCTGGAGCGTCGCTTAGTGTGACATCTCACCAGCGACCTCCTATCAATTTACCAGCGATCCCTATCAGGTTGTATCATTGTTGGGATCGCTGGTAAGTTGTTTAGTGTGACTGGGCCTTTAGTGCAGCAGGCCTTCATGGTAAAATAGCTGCTAGGAAACCACTGATAAGGACAGGCAACAAGCAGAAGATACTTGTTTGGGTTAAAGAACACAAGGAATGGACATTAAACCAGTGGAAATCTGTGCTTTGGTCTGATGAGTCCAAATTTGAGATCTTTGGATCCAACCATCGTGTCTTTGTGCGACCCAGAAAAGGTGAATGGATGGACTCTACATGCCTGGTTCCCACCGTGAAGCTTGGAGGAGGAGGTGTGATGGTGTGGGGATGCTTTGCTGGTGACACTGTTGGGGATTTATTCAACATTGAAGGCATACTGAACCAGCACGGCTACGACAGCATCTTGCAGTGGCATGCTATTCCATCTGGTTTGCGTTTAGTTGGACCATCATTTATTTTTCAACAGGACAATGACCTCAAACACACCTCCAGGCTGTGTAAGGGCTATTCGAATAAGAAGGAGAGTGATGAGGTGAGTAGTGAAAAATTATCCATTTTTTTGGAGTCTGCAACAGGTTTGCTATTTTAAAAATGTGTAAACAATTAGAACGTCTTATCAAGCTTTCCAAAAGGGATCCTTTTTTTAGGGAGTCGGAACAAGCTAACTGATTTCTAAGTGAAAGCCTTTCAAAAGATTAGCCTTATTTAGTGAGCTGTTTTATGTTTGTATGCCCTAAAGAGAGTACATTTCATATATGCAGTACAGTCTATCACTATAAACCATAGTGTTCATTCAAGAGATGTGTCTTTTGCATAGTTCTCCAGTGGCAATTATAGCGGCAGAAGCAGCACGGCAGAATATTAGGACAGGAGGGAGAGGCAATACCAGTAGTATAAGGCCAACAACAGCATTTTCAGTAGGTACAGTATAATGAAACACTATAAAAACACAGTAGACAGGCAGTCAGCAAATGTGTGGCTGGCATGGCTGGGCAGTGGCAATGACAGTGGCACAAGCCACACAGCAGAGATTTAGGATAGGGCAAGAAAGGAGATGTGTGGCAGTGTAGAGACAGCAATGGCAGACCTGGCCGCAGCAGAACTACAATATAAATTACGTGATTGAAAGGGAGTGGATGCGTAGCTGATCATGGGCCATCTGCACTGGTGGTAGCAGAATAGTGTAGAAGAAAGACAATAGACAGTCAAGAAGGCAGATGGTATGGCTGATAAAATCATTAGCATCAGATATAAGTGAATGAAAGTCAGCACATATCCTTGCCTAATTGATTTTTATATATGGAAGGTTTTCCACGCTTGATAACTTGGTACCCTTGGATGTCATAAGCCATTGGCCATGCTGAAAACCTTTTAAAACATTTCAGTGTAGATTGGACATGACAATACACTCGTATCAAATTTGGCTGGATCTTGGCTCTGGTTAAGTCTGCTGGCCCAGAAGTGCATATTACTGGGGCTCATGGTATCTGCCTGAGAGAGGATACAGTTTAGGAATTACCTAAATGGGCTGTTCAGCCAGGTCGTTTGTGTTTACTGACGCTTGGGGTTCGCAGTGATCACAGAGCCTCTTTTGGTCAATTATGTGGTCAGCAGGAAATCTTTCAGAGAAACTTTGCAAAGCAAGTAACACAGCTTATCCTGGTAATAAGTAGAGATGGCAAACCTGTTCAGGTTCAGCGGGTGCGGCTGAACTTAAAAACAAAAGTCTGGTTCAGAACCAGACTTGAACCCAAACTTGAGCCCGAACCCCATTAAAATTTATGGGAACCTGAACTTGTATGCAGTAAAATGGCTAGGAGGCTGCAAAAGAAAGCAAATTAGGATTAAACCAGGACAATTATACTTACTGAGTCTTTGTGGATCCGCTTCTGGATCCACTCATTAACTGTCATGCATATTCACTGCTTTCCCCGCCCATCCTCTGTGACAGCATCTATGATTGGTTCCAGTTAGACTACTGGCATCTGTAATTGGTTGCCCTCACACTAGCTGTCTGGATCCCCGAAGTAGAGAGTGTAAAAATACATAAATATTTGGAAAAATGGCATAGGGTCCCCATATTTTGATCTCCAGTGCATATAAAGCAGACCGCTGGAGGATGCAGTTTCAAGCTGTGTGCATTTTGGCTGTTTATCAAAATGTGACGGACCTCATGCTGCTTTTTTTTTTTTAATTATTTAAATTTTAATAACCAGCCAAGATCAAGCCAGGATAAAGCAGACAGCTTGGGGCTGGTATTCTCCGGCTGGGGTGGCCCATTGTTATTACCTGCAGCTACCCCAGAATTGGCTCATCCATTAGATGTGTCAGTCCTGGCACTTACCCGGCTCATCCCGATTACCTTGAAGTGGTGGCAATCGGGATAATATAAAAGGTAAATGACAGCTGTGATTGGTCAAAAAATCACAAGTGCCACAAAGCCCTGGATTAGTAATGGGTAGGGGGTCTACAAATTCAAAGTCACAAATTAGGAAAGGCTCTGGCCTGCTGTTCTGGCCTGGAGAGTGAACGTTGCTATGTAACCAGCCAGCACAAGGGTTTCCTCATTATGCACAACTGCAACTTTTCCGCTGTATAACTTTTGTTCCCCATGCTTTCATTTTAAAAACCACTTGACAGCTCTTAAAAGGGTTGTCCTCTACTAGGACAACCCCTTCTCATTTCACTTGTATGCTCTTGTTAAAATAAGAAAACTTATACTCTCCTCCACTGCCGGTCGCTGTACCAGCAGTGCCAGTGCTCGCTCTCCCTGGGCTCAGTGCCGGATTCACTGTTCCTGCCTTCAGACGAATAAGTAATCAAGAGGAAGTGTGAGCTGCGGCTGCTCATTCATTTCCTGTTAATTATCTACAATCTCTTACAGAAGTTCTGTCGCTTATCCATGTTATGTAAATAAAAGCATATAACCTGACTTTAAATTTATCCATTGGTTTTATAAATTAATCTTTTGAAAGTTGAAACCCTCCCAAATTTGGTTTAGGTTATGAAAACAAAGTTGCTGCAAAGATGAAATATTGATCATTCAATGAACACAGAAAGGTCAGCTTTTGGCCAGACAAACATTTTGTCGCCCACAGAAAGTAATGTGAAATTCAAACAAATAATTAACTTCTAATATAAAGATATGTTGCATAGCATTGGTGAATGAAGTTGTGGTGCTATTAGAGCCATATTTAATAGTTTGTGTGACTGAGCTTGAGGACTGCATCCATGCGGTTCAATAATGATTCATTCAATTTATTGATGAAGTCATCAGGAATAGCAAAGCAGTCTTACATGCCTCCCAGAGTTCATCTACATTCTTTGTCTTTGTCTTCCAAGCTTCCTCTTTCATCCTACCCCAAACATGCTCAATGATGTTCATGTCTGGTGACTGGGCTGGCCAGTCCTTGAGCACCTTGATCTTCTTTGCCAGGAGGAACTTTGTTGTAGAGAGGGATGTATGAGATGGAGCACCATCCTGCTGCCGAATGTGACCCCTTTTATGATTGGGAATGTAAGAGGTAGCTAATACCTCTTAATATTTTAGGCTATTGATATTGCCTTTCACCTTGCAAATGTTTCGCACACCCCATACTGAATGTAACCCCAGACCAAGATCTTTCCACTACCAAACTTAACTGTTTTCTGGGTGTATTTTGGATCCATACGGGCTCCAGTAGGTCTCCTGCAGTATTTGCAATGGCTGTGGTGTAATTCAACTGAAGATTCATCAGAGAAATCCACCTTCTGCCACTTTTCCAGTGTCCATCTGTTTAGTAGGCTGTGGGACTTTTAATTGTCTTTTGTTTAGTGCTGGCTTCTGGGCACTGATTCGACCATGGAGGCCATTTTGAGACAGAATCCTACAAACTGTTCTAGTTGACACAGGGACTTGAAGTGACCAGGCCTGTTGGAGCTCTACTGCAGTGGAAGGGGGTCTGGCTTTGGATTTTCTAACCAACAAACGTTCCTCCTGGGCAGTTATCTTGCGGTGTTTGCTGGACCTGGGCTTGTCAAAAACATCTCCAGTCTCTTCAAATCTTTTTTTAATTCTTTGTACTTGACGCTAAGACACATTAAAGGTGCCAGCCACCTCTGCAGTGGATCTGGTCTTCAGCCTCTTGATAATCAAGGCTTTGGTCGCAGGGTGGATTTTTGGCATGTTGTCAGAAGTCAAGTTGCAGTTCAAGTGAAGGTCTGGGGTGCTGGGTTTCTTTTTATACACACCCACTAATTAACCAATCATTTAGTGAGCACAGGTGAAAATGTAAACTAGGATTGGGTGCATTATATGACAAGGCGAAAAAACCTTTGTCTTGCCAAAATCTGACCTTTCTGTGTTCATTAAATGATCAATATTTCAGCTTTGCAGCAACTTTATTTTCATAACCTAAACCAAATTTGGGAGGGTTTCAGCTTTCAAAAGATTAATTTATAAAACCAATGGATGAATTTAAAGTCAGGTTATAAGCTTTTATTTACATGTGATGCCGTGGCAAAACCAGGTAGTCACAAATAGGCCCCCGCATAACACCTTCCCTAAATTAGGAAACACAAAGCCGACCTGAACCCCTAGTCACCCCCCATAGGGAAAGATAGACACACCAGTGGGCGGGACCAGGTGGTTGGACATGCCCACCTAGGAGTCTAGACAGCCTGGGGCGGGAAAACAGTAGTTAGTTCAGTTTGGAGTTCAAGTTGAGAGGAGTGTGGGCTGGAGCTAGGTGTAGCTCCAGCAGTGGAAGTTCAAGTTGAACGGTGCCAGGGTAGGAGCCCTGGTGCCTTTGGCTAGGTGGCAGATGATGGTCTCCGTCAGCAGGAGATGGGAAGACGGCTCGGCAGAACCGAGGTGGACTGGGGCAGGGTTGTAGCCCGCCGGTACCTACACGGGGAACCGACCCGGAAACCGGAGCACAAAAGGGGGTACTCGGACCCTGAAGCCAGGACTGGAAACCAGCGGCCTGGTTAATTAACCGATTGAGGCCAGTATTATAGGTCCTGTCCCACCCAAAGTCCCTCATAGAAGACAACAGCCCACCAATAGGGAAAGGAGGCCACCGCCAGGGCCCATAGATCTCACGGGCCAGCGTCTGCGGGCACGGCTCCTTAGGCCACATGCAGCCGGGAACGGACTCCTGAGTTTCAGACTAGGAAGTCCACCTTACACCAAGTCAGTGCAGAGGAAAAGTATAGAGACCACCAGCCCGGGTGGGGTATCCGAATGCAACCGGCCGCGGCGCCGGCCACCAGCATCTTGGTTTACCAAAGACTCGTGTGATTCATTAACTGTGAGTAATCAAACATTCCCTTGCTGTCGCTATACCCTGCACAAAGACACTGGGCCCCGGGGCAACCATCCCTACCCACGGAGGGGTTAACATCTAGCTGTCACTATATGTCCCCCGGGTGCCCCATAACAGCAGCGGTGGTGTCCCATCTCACCATACACCGTGGGTGGCATCACAAACTTAATACGGCCTAGCCCGTACATCTACGCCCCCCTTTTATTTGGGGTGTCCGCGAGACCCCCGGGTCCGGAGACCCTCGAGCCACCCCCTTAGGAGTTCCGGATCCGAGCAGTGGTGGCTACTGGCATGGGGGCGGCACATACATAACATGGATAAGCGACAGAACTTCTGTCAGGGACTGTATACATGCAAAGGAGGGGACAGTGAAGCCAGCGTAGGGCTTGCGTGCTGTAGAGACTTCACGTGAGCCCCGTGAGTGTGAGCGCAGGTGTGTCGCCCAGGGCTATGGGGTACTCGGTTCCGGGCGGTGTATTGCTGGGGAGATGTCACTTGGCGGCCGTTGCCCTGTTCCGTGACCCTTGGGACGCTTTTTAAAAGGATGTATTTACAGGGAAAATTAGGTAAAAGTTTATATCGTGACGCCACTTGTGGGTTGCGGCTATTTAGTGGAGCCGGCGCTGCACAGTTCTCACTACTGGGGCTGGTGTTAGTGGCAGCCTGGATGTTGAGCCCTCCGCTAGTAGGGCCAGGCCCCAGAGGATATATATTAATAGTTTGAACAAAATACACATCTCAATAGTTTTAGACTATGTCTCAACAAGACCACTCCATAGAAGCATAAGAACCAGAAAGACCAGGAGTTTTTATAGGCAAAAATAAACAATCTTAATTAATACAAAATGTACACATATAGAAAAATATACAAAGATTAAAATAGTGCTATAAGGGGAAAGGACACCCAGAGACACGTGGGAGAGAAAAAACACTCTCATGTAGGCAATTGAATTTTTGGCCTATTATATGACTGCACTTCATAATCTACTGAGGCCTGACCTATATACCCATATTTTATGATACCTACATGAGAGTGCTTTTTCTGTCCCACGTGTCTCTGGGTGTCCTTTCCCCTTATAGCACTATTTTAATCTTTGTATATTTTTCTATATGTGTACATTTTGTATTAATAAAGATTGTTTATTTTTGCCTATAAAAACTCCTGGTCTTTCTGGTTCCCAGAGGATATATGATGTTGATCGGTGAAGGAAGAAGGTCGGCCACACAAGGAGTTGCAGTGTAACTGGTTCTTTTACTCACAGTAAGATGGAAACTGGTCACCCGAGGAAGGCTGGTCTTGACCGCTGGTCCCCTTAGTCCCAGTGCCGGTGTGGTGACCTGGTGGCTTTTTTCTCCTGCACCTGCATCTGGTTGGTGGGTTCCCGTGGCTTGGAGCATCTGGGGTTCCCCTCCTGGTAGTCTCTCAACTCTAGTCCACATGATGGTAGAGTGAACCCCGTGGGGTTGGTTTCTCTGGTCCAGTTCTTCCGTTGCTACTGTGTCCCAATCTTTAAGGTCAGTGAGGTCCTGGATGGTCCCCTCACTGTACAGATTTTATCAGGTCTGCCTGGAGCGTTTGCCTGACCTAGGATTCTGTACCCCATTGGTGCTATGGTTCCGGGAGTACTCCACCATACTTTACTGTCAACCACACGCTTTGGCCCTCAGGTCATCGTTACACTCCTGTCAGTGTCGACGTCCAGCCCCTCTCACTGTCACCAACTGACTACTGACTCTCACTCCTCTCTGTCTCCTCCCCTCCCATCTGGTCGTCTAGTGAACTGGATCAGCTCCACCCCTAGGTGGCCATCCATTGAATCCAACCCTAGTCTGTCACCAGTCTTTGGGGAAATTGGGGAAAAACAGGGATTAACTGGAATGTTTTGTTGTTACCGTCACTGGTCTTCTGGGTCCCTGGGGGTAGGCCCTTCATCCTGATGGGGATGCAGTACCTTGTAGCTCCCTGATGGCTTCAGGGGCTCTACACAGGTAGCGTTGGAACAATGCTAGCAGCAGAGGTGAGTATAAGCTTTATTATGTTAATGAGGACAAACATGTGGAATGAGAAGGGGTTGTACAACTAGTGGACAACTTCTTTAATCTTGCATGAACGAAATGAATAAAGTCCCTATGAGTACAATTTTGTACCCTGTGCCTGTTAGAGATGGAATCATGTCAGTTGAGTAGGATCTAGAAGAAGTATAGAATGAGACAATTGAAATGTTTTGACAGGTGGTAGAAGCATACATGTGTCATCTGCCACTGTCCCATCTACTCCTGCATTGTTCTTGACCAATGTAGAGTGACTATTGCCAGTCCAGTAACTATGGAATTAATTATGTTCAGATGAGTTTGTGATGCCTTGGACTATCAGGTAGTCACAGGATATTGTGCAATCTGTACTTCTGTATAATATCCACCTCCTCCTTGGTTATGGGTCCCCAGCTATATGGCTTTGCCTACTACAGCTAGTAAAGTCCTAAATACACTCTACACCACACCCACCAGACACACCAGTGGATGGCCTGAGTGGAATAGGGTCGCCCATTTGGGGTGTTGGTAAGGGGAGGTCAGGAGTGTCATGAGTCAGTCAGGAGTCAGTGAGGAGAAAGAGAGACTGAAGTGAGGAGGTCAGGAGCTGGGCTTCTTGGAAGCAACTAGGTAGCAGACGGTGATCTGGGCCCAGTAGGAGCTGGACCCCTGGTCGCAGGGAATCGTGACAAGGGGCACGGAACTGTCGAGGAGGACAGCCGCCGGTCTTGTACCATCACCGAGATGGGACCAGGGCACGACGGGGTACATGGACCCTAGGTCAGGGAGTAGCTTCAGGCAACCTGACAATTTACCCGACAAGAACAGAGCCTTCAAGATCCGCTCTCCTCCCGCTCAAAAATCAGAGTACTAGCGCAACGAGGATAGGACTTTTCACAAAAACGGTCCAGAAAATCCCAAGCGTGAACCCTGAGAGCAAGCTCCCACAGTTAGCCACACTGGGGAGCGGGACCCGACTAGTTCGACACTACCGGGACCAACTGACAAGTGAACTTAGTGCCAGGAGGAAGGTCACAGATCACCAGGCAACACCAGAGGGGGCTGGACCCTCAGCGGCAGCGGTGCCCAGAACTTTGGTTTATCCAGTTGTTAGTGTCAGCTTTATGGACTGAGTGAGTACGCAAGTGACCCATTCACTCCCAACAGCACTCCCCAACCACCATCACTGAGTCCCGGGGCATTCCCCCTACCCGTGGAGGGTTCCAACACCTAGCTGCCCTGCTCCATCGCCCCCGGGTACTCCCAACTGCAGAGGTGGTACTACATATTACCACACACCACGGGTGGCATCAAGAACTTTAAATATACAATCCCCTGTAAATACCCTCTTCATTTGAGTGGTCGCATGACCACCGTGTCCGAACACCCCTAGAGCCACCACGGATCCGGATCCGAGCAGCCCGGCTGCTGACACGGTGGCGGCACAAGTTTCTTCCTGCTGTCATGAACTGGGTGGGGCTGCACTGTATTTAAACCCCTGAAAATTAGTTCTCACTGCCAGTTCATGTATATACTTCCTAGATTCTGATTGATTTTGTTTCTTCACCTTGGCTAGTATATTGCTGGTTCTCCTACCTGACAATTTTCTACCTCCCTGACGTGACCTATTGGCTTTGTCCCTGCTTGACTACTCTTCTTGCCAGCTTGTGCCATCAAACAGCAGCTGATTCTGTGGCCCTTGCCCAGGGAGCCCTGAGTAAATCCAGATCCCTGTACAGGGGTTAAATGGTGAAGGCCAGTGCAATTGTTGGGCTTTAGGAAAAGGAGCAGCTTGGACCAAGCCTGTTTGCAATAGCTGTTTTGGAACTGCCAGGTGACTAGGAACAGTGTTTGGGTGACAATAGATAGCACCCAGTTGTGGAGGCTTCCCACCTGACACAGTTGTGGTGATGCATCAATACATTTCAATGAAATGCATTGACACCCGAAGAAGGGGATGATTGAAATGTATTGTGAGCAATAAAACATTTTCAACGTCACTGTTGGCATCAGTGATTAGCAGCGCACGGATACCGCACTTTCTTTTTCCTTCCATTTTTCATTATGAGTACTTCCACCTGAGAGTGGGTGACTGGTGTGGCAGCTACCACTGTGCCTTCCATAGTTTGAGACTCGATATTCACTTTCAGGCCACAAAGCAGCTGATAACAGCAACTACCATGCACGCTTAGCACGGCACCATCAGAGTCAGATTGCCAACGGCTTTGGGAGTCTGGTTATCCCTGCGATCCCTTAGACCCCCTTCACACGACCGTGTCTCCGGTACGTGTTAGGTCTGTTTCCGTATGTACCGGAGACACGGACACACGTACTCCAATGTTATTCAATGTATGGAGTTACACGTATGTTTTTCCATAAGGTGCATGTGTCCGTGTGCGTGATACGTTTGTTTGTCCGTAAAACACGGATGTATGTCCGTTTTCGCATGGAACACGCACACACGCACCCAATGAAAATATATGGGTCTGTGAGCACACGTACGTGACACGGATGCAACTCCGTATGGTCCGTGTACGTTTTGTGCTTTTTTAAAGCGATGTCGGTCAACCTTTTTTTTCTGTGTATGTTAGTCAATCTCCCTCAGTCCGTTGGTCGGTCTCTCTCTGTCTGTCGGTCGGTCTCTCTCTCTCTCTTGTCTGTCCCTCTCTAAGTCTGTTGGTCAGTCTCCCCCCTCTCTCATACTCACCATTCCCCGATCACTGCCGCGGTGCTGCACAGCTGTTAAAAACACTCCGGCGGCTTTTAGTATTTTGAAAAAGCCGGCCGCTCATTATTCAATCTCGTATTCCCTGCTTTCCCCGCCCACCGGCGCCTATGATTGGTTGCAGTGAGACACCCCCCCACGCTGAGTGACAGCTGTCTCACTGCAACCAATCACAGTGGGCGGTGGGCGTGTCAATATTGAGCCGTAAAAAAAATAAATAAATAATTTAAAAAAAACGACATGTGGTTCCCCCCAATTTTGATACCAGCCAGGGTAAAGCCACACAACTGAAGGCTGGTATTCTCAGGATGGGAAGCTCCACGTTATGGGGAGCCCCCCAGCCTAACAATATCAGCCAGCAACCGCCCGTAATTGCCGCATCCAAGAGATGTGACAGTCCTGGGACTATACCCGGCTCATCTCGATTTGCCCTGGTGCATTGGCAATCAGGGTAATAAGGCGTTAATGGCAGCAGCCCATAGCTGCCACTAAGTCCAAAATTAATCATGACAGGTGTCTCCCCGAGATACCTTCCATGATTAACCTGTAAGTTAAAGAAAATAAGCACACACAACGAAAAATCCTTTATTTGAAATAATAAACAAAAAAAAACACGCTCGTTCACCACTTTATTTATCCCCGAAAACCCTTCCAGCTCCAGTGTAATCCACGGATGTCCCGCGACGCTCTCAGCTCTGCTACATGAAGGTGACAGGAGCTGCAACAGAACACCGCCGTTCCTGTCAGCTCCACGCAGCAACTGAGGTGAGTAGCGCGATCAGCGAAGATGTCACTCAGGTCACTTGCGGCCACCGCTGGATCCTGCAACTGTGACAGCAAGTCGCCCGAGTGACAGCGATGAAGTCACAGGTGAGTTGTGATCTCAGATGAAGGATCCTGCTAGCTGCAGGTAACCTGAGTGACAGCAGCGCTAATCGCGCTGCTCTCTTCGGTCACTCAGGGGATTAGCGTTCACCGGTGAGTCCTTCACGGGTGACTGCTAATCAGTACGCGACACAGACAGAGCCGCGGGATCACAATGAAGTCGGGTGAAGTTCACCCTAGTTCATTCTCATCGCGCGACGCTGTCTGTCTGCTGTCAGCGGGCATGTAGCAACGACATTGTGCATCACACATGGAACATTTCAAACGGACAACACACGGACATTACACTTACGTATCTCACGCACACATGGACATTCCACACGCATACACGGCTAGCATACACAATCACACGGATGTCACACGTACCAGAAAAACGGACCCGAAAAACGGCACGTAAGACACGCACGTGTTTTTCACGGACGTGTGAAGGGGGCCTTAATCAGTGTGCACATCTAGTGGATTTAATCCATGCCTCTTCACTGTGCTGATTACACACAGAAGCACTCCTGCTGTCTCCGTTTTCTCTGTCATTACATTTCAAACATTCACTCAGTAGGCTATGAAACTTGTTTAATGTCCCTGCCCATGGTTCTTGCTTCAGGTGTCTACATTGCAGAGCACAGAGCGTGCAACCCATTCTGCAAGAAGAAATTGTGACTGGGTAATTCCCAGCAAGGCTGAGCACATGCCATCATTTCTCGAAATCAAACCAATACAAAAAATTAAAATCTGTGCTGCTTATTATCCAGATGGTATTATACCCATGCCAGATTACATTCCGCATTATATACTATTTCTGATCTCTGTTGGACAGGTTGTTACTCCAGAACAAATATTTAGCATGTCTTTAGGGATTGTCCTTTAATTAAAAAATCTGTTGGAAAATGTATTTTTTTAGTAGAGAAAACAACTAATCATAAAATCCCACTTCTATCTTACCTATCACTATTCTCCCTTGAAATTGAAGACTTTCCATCAAGATCTAGATCCAGTATGATTCATATTTTCTTCCTTAAAAAAGCTTTTCTAGCAAGTAATTGGAAATCATCCATTATCCCATCTCTTGTGGATGTTTTTGAGATAATTTCAAACCACAATACATTTGAATTCTCACATGCTATAAGGAACAATTCCCATCAGAAACATACTAAATGGTTCCTTTGCAATAAAGAATTGCATTCCAAGTTCTTGCCTCTTCCTGGATAAGTGTTCAACAGAATGATCAGAATATGACAATATCTTTTGTTTTCAGTTAACTTCATGATCTTTGGAACATCTTTGTCATGGTGTGGCAGGGGATAACAGGAGACTGGGGCTCCTAAACCAGCTCTCAGGCGCGAGGGGCCATAGCTGTCCCTGATCCCAGAGATACATCTGATGGTGATGATGTCTGGGCCTCCTTCCTACCCCTGACCAGCAGTGTTCTCTCTGGATGATGGCAATGAAATGCCCTAACCAGACGCTCTGCATGGCTATCAGAAATCTATAATTCTCGATACCTGGAACTACACCAACCATCAACCACGACCGGAGCTGGAGGAGCGGGAAGAGGAGGTACCAAACCCACAAATTTCTTCTTTTCTGTTCGAACAGCAAAATGCTAGATCGAGAATGAAGCACAGTAATGCTCAATCAAATGCCGAGCACATTCGCCTATCACTAGTTGTTTAGTTAGTGGTGCCTCTTGCTTAATGGTGTTGAAGCCTCTGTAGCTTTTTAGAAAAGGTGTGTATATACTGACAGACCATGTGACATTTGGATTGCACACAGGTGGACTTCCTTTTACTAAGCATGTGACTTATGAAGATAATTGCTTGCAGCAGAAATTTTTAGGGGAGGCATAGCAAGAGGGGTGAATACATGTACCGCCCCGTGCTTGGCAGCTGAGCCGCTTGGATCCGGACCTTCAGTGGGTGGCTCGAGGGTCTCCGGACCCGGGGGTCTCGCGGTCACCAACTGAAAGGGGGTTTGTGGTTTGAGGACGTAGATGTACGGCCGGAGCCGTGTTAAGTTTGTGACGCCACCCACGGGATGTAAAGAAGGTGGACACCACCGCTGCAGTTACGGGGCACCCAGGGAAGATGTTTGGCAGCAAGTTGTTAACCCCTCCGTGTGAAGTGATGGTGGCCCCGGGACCCGTTGGGGGTGTTTCGCGGTGCAGGGAGATGGGTGACCGGAGGGTGCTGATGTACTCACTATTAGTAAATACACGAGTCTCTGGTAAACCAAGGTGATGGTGGTTGGTGCCCACAGCCGGCTGCAGTCTGGTTCCCCACCCGGCTGGTGGTCTCTGTGTTTCTCCCGCACCTGTGTTGGATGGTGGGCTGCCTGTGCTTGCAACTTCAGGAGTCCACTCCCGGCTTGTGGTTACCTAAGGAGCCCTTTGCCCGCAGACGCTGGCCCGTGGGCTCTGAGCCGTGGCGGTGGCAACTTATCCCCCTCGTTGGGCTGTTGCCTTCAGTCGGGACTTTGGGTGGGACAGGACCTCTAGTCCTGGCCGCAATCAGTTAATTAGCTAGCCCCCAGTAGCTTGTGGACCTAGCTTCAGGATCTGAGTACCCCCCTTTGTGCTCCGGTTTTGAGTCAGTTCCCTGGGTTGGTACCAGCGGGCTACAACCCTGTCCCGGTCCACCTCGGTTCCACCGTGCCGTCTTCTCGGCTCCTGCAGACGGAGACCGCCGTCTGCCTCCTAGCCAAAGGTACCAGGGCTCTTACCCTGGCACCTGCTCAAATTGTTTTTTCTCCTCTGCTGGAGCTGCCCACAGCTCCAGCCCACACACCTCTCCAACTTGAACTCTAGACTTGTTCTGTTTACTTTCCAGCCTCAGGCTATCTGAGACTCCCCGGTGGGCGTCTTCCAACCACCTGGTTCCGCCCCCTGGTGTGTCCATCAAGCCCTGAGGGGGGTGACTAGGGTTTAAATGTTTGGATGTATGTTACCTATGAGGGACAGGTGTAATGCGGGGCCCTATTTGTGACTACCTGGCCCGGTCAGGGCGTCACACACATATGCACTGTTGTGAATGTCATCCGAGGGGGTGATGGTTTGGAGCTCCCTCTGGTGGCCAGGACTGGGGGTGAAGCTGACTGTGGCTCTACAGGTGTGGGAGTTAGTTGGGAGTTTGGGAGGCCCAATTGCAGATCAGCCTGGGCTATATAGTAGAGCAGTGTCTGCTGGCTGAGGCTGGTGATAGATGTTTATCCTCAGTCTCTGAATTGGCTTGGAGTTTGACCTTACATTTATCCTGTGCCTGTACCATTCCATATAAGTTGCAAGTTCTTTGCTTTATTGCCTGATCCACACTTAAGGGTGGTTGTGTTTCTTTTCATTTTGCTTAAAGTCTGTTTTCTTGCAGCAGAAGAATTGTCTTTATGTTTTGATGAGCATGGGGGTTCCCCCTCTGCAGGCCCCACTGCAAGAAAAGGGAGATTCTCCCTGTTCTATTTGATTATTTGCACTTTTGTATTTCTTGGGGTTTTTTTGTATTTTGTTTCTCCCATTATTTACAAGAGTACCTGATATAGTGGGAGAGAGTCCGTGTGGTCTCAGTATTTATATTATCAGGAGATTGGTATTTTTTGCAGGGTTTTTTGCTGGCCGCAATCAGTTATCTGTCCTGTTCTATCTAGGAAGTCGGGCCTCACCTTTGCTAATCTATATTTCCAATTTGTGTATTGTGTTTTCTTACATCACCGTTAACATTATATGTTGGGGGCTTGCTATTCCTTTGGGTACTACTCTAAGGCAAGATAGGTTTCCTCATTTCTATCTGTGAGGTGTAGTAAGTTTCTCCGGCTGTGACGAGACGTCTAGGTGTGTTTAGGAACGCTCCCCTGCTGCTTGTACTGAGGTCTGACAGAAAGGGGATTGCGGTCAACTCAGGTTCCAACTACTCTTGTGATTTTCTGCTGATGGGATTTTTGTGATTGCCAACAGTGACCAGATCATCGGAAATTCTCCGGTGTTTCACCTGCCAGGGGAAAATGAGACCCTGAAGAGCATGACCTGGGCTGGTTTTCTTAGTCCAAAGTCACGTGATCAACAAATTAAATGTTTAAAAAGTGACATCACCCATATAGGTAATTTCTCTCTCACCTGACATGATCTAACATGTCAGATGAGAGCGAAAATGTGTCCCCAGATCCCTCCGATACCTTAGAACCATAGAAGTCATCCCCTAGCCCCCCTCCTTTTATCCAGGTCCAAAATGGAGGGCACATTCATTGTGTCCCCTTGAAAATCTGCCTCTGGCACCAGGCCAGCATTATGGGGAGGGTGCAAACTGGGCAACTGCCCAGGGCCCTCACCGACAAAGGGGGCGACCTGCTTATTCAGACCTTCTATAAAGTGCACGGAGGGTGTATAAATTTGCTTACGGTGGTGGTGTTAATGTGGGCAGATGTGTCTAGTCAATACAAAACTGCCCTACAGTTTGTGAATGGTACAGTGACAAGCCCCTACTACTTGAATAACATCATTAATACAGCCATTGTGCCTCTGCATGAACAACACAGGCCTAATTTCATCTTCATGAACGACAATGCTCCAGCTCATCAAGGTTGCATCATTAGGGAACGGCTGCTGGAGACTGGGTTACCTAAAATGGAGTGGACTGCACTTTTTTCAGGCTTGAATTCCATGGAAGACCCATGGGATCAGCTCAGTGACCTGAGCGCTGCCCTTAACCCCTTTACGACCAAACCCGCACTAATCCCTGCACATGTGGGCTCTACTGTATATAGGGCCATGTGTATTGGCTCATTCTGTATATATGAGGGTGTGGGGGCTCATACTGGATACTGAAGGCTCATGTGTGGGCTCATACTGTACAGTGGCAGTTTGGGTACCCCTGGTCAGAATTACTATTATTGTGACCAGTTAAGAAAGCTGAAGATGAAATGATCTCTAAAAGGCATAAAGTTAAAGATGACACATTTACTTTGTATTTTAAGCAAAAAAAAAATACACATATATTTTCACCATTTGCATTTTAAAAAATACAAAAAAGAAAATTGGCCAATGCAAACGTTTGGGCACCCTTGGAGATTTGTGTGCTCAGATAACTTTGAACAAGTCTTCAGACCTTAATTAGCCAGTTAGGATTATGGCTTGTTCACTGTTCACTATGATCATTAGGAAAGGCCAGGAGATGAAAATGTCACAGATTTATAAAAAATCAGCCTCCTCTAACCTTGTGCCAAAAAACAGCAACCATAGTTTCTTATAACCCCTTAACCCTCGGGCGATTTTCTGTTTTTTGGGGGTTTTTTGTTTCCTTTCTTCCAAGAGCAATAACTTTTTTTATTTTTCCATCAATCTTGCCATGTAAGGGCTTATTTTTTGCAGGAAAAGTTATATTTTTAAATACATGAGTTTTACAATATAGTGTACTGGAAAACGACAAAAAAGATTCCAAGTGCAGAAAAATTGCAAAAAAAGTGAAATTGCATGATTATTTTTAAGGTATGTTATTCACCGTGTTCCCTATATGGTAAAACTGATGTATCGGAGTGATGCCTCAGGTCAGTATGAGTTCGTAGACACCAAACATGTCTAGGTTTACTTTTAGCTAAAGGGTTAAAAAAAATCAGAAGCTTGTCATAAAAAGTGGTGCACTTTTGTGCCAGTTTCTGAAACCCATAGCGTGCTCATTTTTTTGGGCTATGGCGCTTAGTGATGCCTTATTTTTTGCATCTCGAGCTGATATTTTTAACGGTACCATTTTTGCATAGATACTACATTTTGATCTGAAATTGATCAAAATTGATTTTGAAATGCTTATTATTGCATTTTGCGCAAAATGTTGGCGTTTGGAATTTATTTGCTGCTAAGCCATTTACCGATAAGGTTAATTGATTTTATATTTTGAAAGATCGGGCATTTTATTTTTTTAACCCTTTAATTTTCAATAGTGGATGGGGAGTGACTAGAACTTTTAGGTTTTTTTTATTTTTTAAAACTTTTATTAACTTTTTCTTATTTTTCTAGTCCCAATAGTGGGCTATTAGGGTCAGTAGTTTGATCGCCTGTTCATTTCTCTAGAGCATAGCTGCACAGCTCAGACTAGGAGAAATGCTGCTCTCTTCTTACAGCCAGCGCTCTGCTGGCTGTAAGAGGAAGTGAGTCATGATAGCAACAGGAGTTATCACCTGACCCTGTGCCACCATGGCAACCATCGGCTCCCTGTGATCACATCATGGGGCCTCTGGTGGTGGTGGGTTACCCGCTGCAGGCATTTACATTGTACTGTCACATTCTGACAGCGCGATCTAAGGGGTTAACAGGTGCAAGTGGATCAGCTGACATTTGCAGGACTCACCGCCGGCTTACCATAGCAGCCGGCGGTGATTACACTGACATTATCTAGGACGTACCCAGTACGTGCAATGTTGTAAGAGGTTAAACAGCTGCATAGCACTCTGAAAGTAAAAATGGTAGAGGCCCACAAAGCAGGAGAAAGCTATAAGAAGATAGCAAAGCATTTTCAAGTTGCCCTTTACTCAGTTCGAACTATAATTAAGAAATGGTAGTTAACAGGGATAGTAGAGGTCAAAATAAGGTCTGTAAGACCAAGCAAAAATATTGTGAGAGCTACTCCTAGGATTGCTAGGAAGCAAATCAGAACCCCCTTTTGACTGTAAAAGACCTTGAGGAAGATTTAGCAGACTCTGGAGTTGTAGTACATTGTTCTACTGTTCAGAGACACTTGCACAAATATGGCCTTCATACAAGAGTCATCAGAAGAAAACCTCTCCTGTGTCCTCACCATCAAATTTAGTGTCATAAGTATTCAAAAGAACATCTAAACAAGCCTGATGCATTTTGGAAAAAAGGTTGATGAGGTTAAAATAGAACTCTTTGGCCACAATGATCAAAGGTGTGTGTGTGGAGAAAAAAGGGTACAGAAAGGAAAAGAATATCTCCCTAAACTAAGAATGGGGGTGGATCAATGTTGCAGCCAATGGCATGTGGAACATTTCATGAGTAGAAAAAGGAACGGATTCAATGAAATTCCAGCAAATTCTTGATACAAGCATAACACCATCTGTATAAAAGCTGAAGTTGAAAAGAGGATGACTTCTACAAATGGATAATGATCCTATACGTACGTCAAAATCTATGGGAGACTACCTCAAAAAGCACAAGTTAAAGGTTTTACAATCACCCTCACAGTCCCCTGATCTGAAAATCTGATGTTCATCTGAATATCAACAGAGCAGTTCATGCAAGACAACCCAGAAATCTCATAGAGCTGGAAGACGTTTGCAAGGAAGAATGAAAATCCCTCAAACAAGAATTGAAAGACTCTTGGCTGGCTAAAAAAGGGCTTACAAGCTGGGATACTTGCTAAAAGGGGTGCTAGTTGGTACTACCAATGCAGGGTGCCCAAACTTTTGCATCGGCCCATTTTCCTTTTTTGTTACTTTTAAAATTTAAGAGATGAAAATATATATTTTTTGCCTAAAATACAAAGGAAATGTGTCACCTTTAAATGTATGCCTTTTAGAGATGATTTCATCTTCAACTTGCTTAACTGTTCACAATAACAGTCATTTTGCCCAAACGTTTGTAGGCTGTGTGTAGGTTAATTTTGAATATAGGGGCTATGTGTGGTTTCATACTTTGATTAAGGTCTATATGGGGACTCATACTGTATATAAGGTGGGGTTATATGGGGCTCATGCTGTATATAGGGGGCTGTGTGTAGGTTCCTACTATATATAGGGGCTATGTGATTTTCATATATCAATTAAAGACTATGTGGGTGCTCCTGCTGTATATAGGGGGGTACAGTCTGTGGAAGCGCATGCTGTAACTAAAGGGCTGTGTGTAGGCTCATACTTTATATAGGGGCTATGTGTGGTCTCATACTTTAATTAGGGTCTATGTGGGGACTCATACTGTATAGAAGGTGGGGCTATATGGGGCTCATGCTGTATATAGGGGGCTGTGTGTAGGTTCATACTGTATATAGGGGCTATGTGGGATTCATATATTAATTAGAGACTATGTGGAGGTTCATGCTGTACATAGGGGGATACACTGGGCGGCACGGTGGCTCAGTGGTTAGCACTGCAGCCTTGCAGCGCTGGGGTCCTGGGTTCAAATCCCACAAAGGACACCATCTGCAAGGAGTTTGTATGTTCTCCCTGTGTTTGCGTGGGTTTCCTCCGGGTACTCCGGTTTCCTCCCACACTCTAAAGACATACAGATAGGGACTCTAGATTGTGAGCCCCCAGTGTTGCCAATGTATGTAAAGCGCTGTGGAATTAATAGCGCTATATAAATAAATAAAATTATAATTATTATTATTATTACAGTATGTGGAAGCTCATGCTGTAACTAAAGGGCTGTGTATAGGCTCATACTGTATATAGGGGCTATGTGGGGGCTCATACTTTAAGTAGGGGCTATGTAGAGGCTCATGGCATATATAGGGGCTATGTGGGGGCTCATGTTGTATATAGGGGGCTGTGTGTAGGCTCATACTGTATATAGGGGCTATGTGAAGATCATACATTAATTAGGGACTATGTGGGGGCTCATGCTGTATGTAGGGGGCTACAGTATGTGGGAGCTCATGTTGTATATAGAGGGCTGTGTTTAGGTTCATACTGTATTTAGGGGCTATGTTAGGGCTCATACTTTAATTAGGGGCTATGTGGGGGCTCAACCTGTATATAGGGGTTGTGTGTAAGCTCATACTGCATATAGGTGCTATGTGGGTGCTCATGCTATATATAGGGGGCTATGTGAGGGCTCATGTTGTATATAGTAGGCTGTGTGAGTGCTCATACTCTATATAGGGGGGCTGTGTGAGGGTTCATACTATCAGCATTTATATTTAATTTTGCTTAATAATAAGTGATACAGTTATTAACTCCTTTCTTGATGGTGCAACTTTCAGATCTTGTTTTTTTTACATTACATCGGATCTGGGTGATTTTGGGGTTAATAAAGGGGTGAAAGAGGGGGGGTTGTATTATATTTCAAATAAAGGATTAATTCAGGGTTTGTGATTATTTCATTTCACTTACAGATAAGTAATGAGGGGGTCTCAGAGACGCATCCCATTGATAATGTAGGGCTTGGTAGCAGCTGTGAGCTGTTATTAACCCCTTATTACTCCAATTGCCACTGCATCAGGGCAGTCGGGGTAAATTTCTAGAATTGTCGCATCTAATGGATGTTACAATCATTGGCGGCTTCAGGCTGTTTGAAGGCTGGGGGCCCAATAAGTATGAGAATATTAGCCCCCAGCTGTTGGTTTTATCATGGCTGGGTATAAAAATTGGGGGGACTACATGCCATTTTTTAAAAATGATTTGATTAAATAATTTTAAAAGGCCACATGCAGTCCCTATTACTGTGCTATACAGCCAGGATAAGTGCAGCCTGTAGCCATATGCTTTATCTGTGCTGGGTATCATAATATTAGGGGATCCTATGCCAATTTTCTTATTTATTTATTTTTACACTGTGTCTGTGATTGGTTGCAGTCAGACACACTGTCACACAGGGTTGGGGCACGTCTGACTGCAACCAATCAGAGACACGGGGACTGCCAGTGATCGGGGAATCAGTGTATCCGCATCAAGGATAGTGGCCCCAGAAGTAGCATGAGTGGACCCAGAAGCAGTGTATAGCCACAAGAAAGACTCAGTAAGTATAAGGGTATACTCACACGAGCGTTGAAATCGGATGAGTGCAATGCGAGAAAATCTGGCATTGCACTCTGATCAATGCTAGTCAATGAGGGCAAGCAGTTGGTCAGCTTTTCTCGCATCCAGATTCTGGATGCGAGAAAAGTAGCAGCATGCTGCGATTTTCTGCGAGAGCCGTATCACTCACACCCATTCAAGTGACTGGGTGCGAGAGAGAAACATCGGACTGTACTCGGATGTTATTCCAGTGCAGTGCAATATACGCACAGGCTGACAATGGAGCAGATGGGGGGATTAACCCCTCCCTCTTCTCCGCAGCGCCTGCCCTCAGCTTCGTAGCTGTGACCCGACCACAAGATCGGGTCACAGTCGCATGACACTCGGCTCACGCTCACAGCAGAGCCTGAGTCGGGGGTCATTAACATATTGCATCCGTAGCTCTCGCATCGGATGCCATACGCTCGTGTGAGTCCAGCCTAAGGGTACCTTCACACTTTAGCGATGCAGCAGCGATCCGACCAGCGATCTGACCTGGTCAGGATCGCTGCTGCATCGCTACATGGTCGCTGGTGAGCTGTCAAACAGGCAGATCTCACCAGCGACCAGTGAACAGCCCCCAGCCAGCAGCGACGTGCAAGCGACGCTGCGCTTGCACGGAGCCGGCGTCTAGAAGCTGCGGACACTGGTAACTAAGGTAAACATCGGGTATGGTTACCCGATGTTTACATTAGTTACCAGCGCACACCGCTTAGCTGTGTGTGCAGGGAGCAGGGAGCCGCGCACACTGAGCGCTGGCTCCTTGCTCTCCTAGCTACAGTACACATCGGGTTAATTAACCCGATGTGTACAGCAGCTACATGTGCAGAGAGCCGGAGCCGGCAGCACAGGCAGCGTGAGAGCTGCGGAGGCTGGTAACTAAGGTAAATATCGGGTAACCACCTTGGTTACCCGATGTTTATCTTAGTTACCAGCCTCCGCAGCTGCCAGACGCCGGCTCCTGCTCCCTGCTCGCTTCATTTGTCGCTCTCTCGCTGTCACACACAGCGATCTGTGTGTCACAGCGGGAGAGCGCCTTTGAAGAAAACGAACCAGGGCTGTGTGTAACGAGCAGCGATCTCGCAGCAGGGGCCAGATCGCTGCTCAGTGTCACACACAGCGAGATCGCTAATGAGGTCACTGCTGCGTCACAAAAAGCGTGACTCAGCAGCGATCTCGGCAGCGAGCTCGCTGTGTGTGAAGCACCCCTTACATGCCTGCTTTCCCCTTTTTATTTTATTTTCCCTTTATTTTTTTGAATTACTCGAGTTACTAGACCCGTATCATTACCCACACTCCCCTGAGAACTCTGGGCTCGTGGTTACTGCTCGGGTACTTTAGAACCTGCGTGGATCTGAACTTTTACAGTCCAGGACAAATCATCACTATTGACAACTGACATTAACCCAATAAAATATCATCTCAATTGCCACCGCACCAGGACAATTGGGAAGAGCTGGGTAAAGTGTCATCCAATGTGATGCACCAATCCTGGGACTGCGGTGTGCTTGTGCCGCCCCGGCGCAGACCGGGGTGCTCGGATCCGGGGTGGTCGTGGCTCGAGTGGTCCGGACCCAGGCTCGGCAGACACTCCGATGCGTGAAAGGAGACTATTTAAAGGGGAGACGTTTGTGAAGTGTCGCGGGCGGAGGGGACGCGCTCGCCACGCTCGGGTCCGGGGCTTCTGCTGCTGAAGGGGACTCAAGCAGCGCTCCTCATCCGTGAATGAAAAGGGATGGTTTGTTTGAGGAGAGAGTTTGTGACGCCACCCACAGGACGTGGTGATAATGGCACCACCGCTGCTGGTGACGGGGATCCCAGGAGAGATGGTAGGGAGCAGCAAGGATGTTGTCCCCTCCGTGGGTAGGGGGTTGGTGATCGCGGGGTCCGGTGGTGTAACAGGGAGGCTGGATGGCTGGGGTACAGGGTTGCAGGGACAGCGCGGTGCGGTGCCGAACGGCACTGGTGTACTCACTCAGACAATCAATGACAGAGTCTCTGGTAAACCAAAACGGCCGGATGGATGGGTCCCGCAGCCGGTTGCAGTGCTGTTGTGCTCTCCCCGGACGGCTGATGGTGGCTGTCTTTCCCTGCACCTTTTAGAATGTTCTGACTCCTGTGGTTGCCCACCGGTAGTCCGCTCCCCGGCGTATAGGTACCATAGGAGCCCGTTTTACCCGCAGGCGCTGGCCCTTGGATCTCTAGCCTGTGGCGGTGGCTGTATATCCTCACGGTGTGAGCGGTTGCCTTCTGTTGGGACTTGGTTGTTGGGGAACCCCTGGGGTTCCTGTCACACTCGGATTTGACTATTGACGGCGGCTCCAAGCCTGGTCGGGGTCCAATGGCCCTACCTGTGTGTGCTTAGCTTCACTTCGCTCCCCGGTTTGGTACCGGTGGGCCACCACACAGCCCCGGTCCTCACGGCTTTGCAGAGTTCCACCAACTCCTGCAGACGGCCACCACCGTCTGCCAACCTTGCTGTCAGTGCCTGGGCTCCTACCCCGGCACACACAGACGTTTTACTCCTCTCACTTTCAACTCCTAAACTCATCAGTCTCCTTTTCCCGCCTCCAGGCCTGTGAACTCCTCGGTGGGTGGGGCCAACCGCCTGGCTCCGCCCCACTTGGTGTGGACATCAGGTCCTGGAGGGAGGCAATAAGGGTTTTTGTCTGACTGTTGTTACTGTCTAGGGTGGGGGGTGTGTATGTTGGTATGTATGTGACTACCTGGCTAGTCCAGGGCGTCACAGAAGCCACCTGCGGGTTGCGGTAATGGGAGTATCGCTGCTGCTGGAAGGAGTACCGGGACAGATGGTATGGAGCATCAAGGTGTCAGTCCCTCCACAGGTAGGGAAGGCCCCGGCCTCTGGGGTTTTGGTGGGATATTTGAGAGTGCAGGGTGCATGGGAACCAGGGTACTCACTGAGGGTAGTCGTGGTACTAGATGAGAATTATAAAGCAGACACTCACATGGAAGATTAACCAATGTCTCTGTGCATCACAGTCTCTATGGGAAAACCCGTCCAGGTGTCCGCTCCCACCAGTGTCACTTGGTAATCCGGAGCCGCCTCCGTGCACAATTTAGTTCTCTGTGTGGCCTCTTGGCTTAAAGCTGTTAGGGCCCCGCTCACTATATTTAGTAACCAAGGGAAAAAAAAAAATGGTGAAAACATACCCTGCTGTAACTAAATAAAAGCATAGTGCATATAAACAAAGGGTACTTAGTAAACACTGTTTTTTGATCAAAAAAAGCATAAAGCTATCCCACCAACGCCAAGGTGTACCCAGTTGGGATAGTACCTACACTCTCTAATATTAAAACCTTACCATGGGTCTAAAATAGGCCTCAATGTGGCTAAGGGCTGAGAGTGACCGGGTCCCAACAGGACACACAGTCAGGGGATGCACAGAATGAAATGCCCAGCTCACTAAGAAGGGGGCCACACCCTATTTGTACTGAATACAAAAAAACTACATAAAAACAAAAAAGTGAGCTGGAGTATGAGATGATACACATGGAGCTTGTGAGCTCATGTTCACACTGGCCATAAGAAAAAGAGCTGGAAGGAGTACCGGGACAGATGGTGTGGAGCAGCAAGGTGTCAGTCCCTCCACAGGTAGGGAAGGCCCCGGCCTCTGGGGTTTTGGTGGGATATTTGAGAGTGCAGGGTGCATGGGAACCAGGGTACTCACTGAGGGTAGTCGTGGTACTAGATGAGAATTATAAAGCAGACACTCACATGGAAGATTAACCAATGTCTCTGTGCATCACAGTCTCTACGGGAAAACCCATCCAGGTGTCCGCTCCCACCAGTGTCACTTGGTAATCCGGAGCCGCCTCCGTGCACAATTTAGTTCTCTGTGTGGCCTCTCGGCTTAAAGCTGTTAGGGCCCCGCTCACTATATTTAGTAACCAAGGGAAAAAAAAAAATGGTGAAAATATACCCTGCTGTAACTAAATAAAAGCATAGTGCATATAAACAAAGGGTACTTAGTAAACACTGTTTTTTGATCAAAAAAAGCATAAAGCTATCCCACCAACGCCAAGGTGTACCCAGTTGGGATAGTACCTACACTCTCTAATATTAAAACCTTACCATGGGTCTAAAATAGGCCTCAATGTGGCTAAGGGCTGAGAGTGACCGGGTCCCAACAGGACACACAGTCAGGGGATGCACAGAATGAAATGCCCAGCTCACTAAGAAGGGGGCCACACCCTATTTGTACTGATTACTGAATACAAAAAAACTACATAAAAACAAAAAAGTGAGCTGGAGTATGAGATGATACACATGGAGCTTGTGAGCTCATGTTCACACTGGCCATAAGAAAAAGAGCTGGAAGGAGTACCGGGACAGATGGTGTGGAGCAGCAAGGTGTCAGTCCCTCCACAGGTAGGGAACGCCCCGGCCTCTGGGGTTTTGGTGGGATATTTGAGAGTGCAGGGTGCATGGGAACCAGGGTACTCACTGAGGGTAGTCGTGGTACTAGATGAGAATTATAAAGCAGACACTCACATGGAAGATTAACCAATGTCTCTGTGCATCACAGTCTCTACGGGAAAACCCGTCCAGGTGTCCGCTCCCACCAGTGTCACTTGGTAATCTGGAGCCGCCTCCGTGCACAATTTAGTTCTCTGTGTGGCCTCTCGGCTTAAAGCTGTTAGGGCCCCGCTCACTATATTTAGTAACCAAGGGAAAAAAAAAAATGGTGAAAATATACCCTGCTGTAACTAAATAAAAGCATAGTGCATATAAACAAAGGGTACTTAGTAAACACTGTTTTTTGATAAAAAAAAGCATGAAGCTATCCCACCAACGCCAAGGTGTACCCAGTTGGGATAGTACCTACACTCTCTAATATTAAAACCTTACCATGGGTCTAAAATAGGCCTCAATGTGGCTAAGGGCTGAGAGTGACCGGGTCCCAACAAGACACACAGTCAGGGGATGCACAGAATGAAATGTCCAGCTCACTAAGAAGGGGGCCACACCCTATTTGTACTGAATACAAAAAAACTACATAAAAACAAAAAAGTGAGCTAGAGTATGAGATGATACACATGGAGCTTGTGAGCTCATGTTCACACTGGCCATAAGAAAAAGAGCTGGAAGGAGTACCGGGACAGATGGTGTGGAGCAGCAAGGTGTCAGTCCCTCCACAGGTAGGGAAGGCCCCGGCCTCTGGGGTTTTGGTGGGATATTTGAGAGTGCAGGGTGCATGGGAACCAGGGTACTCACTGTGGGTAGTCGTGATACTAGATGAGAATTATAAAGCAGACACTCACATGGAAGATTAACCAATGTCTCTGTGCATCACAGTCTCTACGGGAAAACCCGTCCAGGTGTCCGCTCCCACCAGTGTCACTTGGTAATCCGGAGCCGCCTCCGTGCACAATTTAGTTCTCTGTGTGGCCTCTCGGCTTAAAGCTGTTAGGGCCCCGCTCACTATATTTAGTGTAGCTGTGTTCTTGATGGCTGGCACTAATGCAGATTCCATTTTTATACCTTCATTTTTACATATAGCTATTGGATTTTTCATGTCAGTATTCACACAGCAGTTTCTGCTTTTCATGTATTCCCCTTACATAGTCACTGGTGTGCATACCTTCTCTCCATATAGTGTAGATGTTTTAGGTTTTTGCACCCAGTTCAGACTTAGCATGGTGTTCCAGACGTTATTTCTTGATTGATTTGTAGTTTTTCGTTTGTGAACCGGCCCCACCCACACCTATTGCCAGTCCACATTATACGCATATATAGCCTGGGTCTTAGCTTCCCATACACGGTAGGTTTTTTAACTGCATGAGAGGACACACACTAGCTAGGGACCCCAACGTAGAGAAATACTTTGGCGTAGTGTTGGGGATCTGTTGCATTGATCAATTCAATAGCTAAATTTCTCTTTATTCATATGTTCATGGCAGTAATGCAGATTCCATTTTTCATGCCTTCATTCTTAGGCCCCTTTCACACGTCAGTGATTCTGGTACGTTTGTGCTTTTTTTTATATGTACCAGAATCACTGACATATGCAGACCCATTATAATCAATGGATCTGCTCACACATCAGTGATTTTTCACTGAACGTGTCTCCGTGCAGCGTACACCCTTGGCTATAATTCTGCACGGAGACATGTCAGTTTTTTTCTAGCATCACTGATGACCCACGGACCACACTATGGTGTGATCCGTGTATGATCAGTGAAACACGTACAAGAAAATCACGGACATATTAAATATTAAAAATTTTCAACTTACCTTGCCTGCGATTCGCTGTGCAGCCTCTGCTTTCGGCAGCTCCTGCCTGGCTCATGAATATTCATGAAAGCAGGAACTGCCGACCAGGAAGTAGGTGCTGAGAGCAGTGGGCAGACGCTGCAGAGCCAGAGACTTCAGCACCATGGACAGCAGAAGTGAAGGCAGGTGAGTAATGCCCATATGCAATCACGGGATCACGGATCACGGATTGCACATGGACAACCCACGTCTGCCGTAAATCATGGAACACGGAGGGACATGTGCATGTTTTACACGTCAGTGAAGAACGTCAGTGAAGAATGTCAGTGTTTTTCACTGATGTGTGAAACGGGCCTTACATATAGCTATTGGATTTTTCATGTCAGTATTCACACAGCAGTTTCTGCTTTTCATATATTCCCCTTACATAGTCACTGGTGTGCATACTTTCTCTCCATATAATATAGCGACGTTGCTAGGCAGGTTTGTGCGTGTGACGCTGCTGTAGCGATAATGTTCGCTATGGCAGCGATCACCACATATTGGCCATACGATAGGGGTGGGTGCTATCACGCTCGACATCGCTAGCATCGGCTAGCAATGACGCAGCGTGTAAAGCACGCTTTAGCTACTTATAAAGGTGCTGTGTGTGCACCCATTTCGGCAAGTCAGCTACACCTGCCACTGGTCTGGCAGTGCTGCAGCATTGCTTCAAGTGCCAGTTCACCGACTGATTGTTTCAACTTGCCCACTTGGAACTCAATATTACAAATGTTAGAAAGACTTTGGGAGCAGCAGAGGTCCATAGTTGAATACCAATATCAACCTCTAAAGTAAAGTAGGAATAATTGTGCATTATTATGAACTATTTGACTGCAAAGGGCCCAATTACTGTTGTTGCGCAGGGGCTCTCTTCCGTCTGTGTCCGCCAGTGCATCAATATATTGTGACTGGAGAACCCCTTTAAGTGCATTCCATCTTTATTTCTAATGTGACTATTCTTATTTTACTTGCCCAGCTTTTTGGCCTCCTGATTTTCTGCCAAGCAATACTATGAATATTTTTGCAAAAATAGGTAATATCAGCTCACCAAGCCTGCTGCAGTCCCATAATCGTCCTGTGGTGGATGATCAGCGCACGGATGGTCAGAAGTCTCCAAATAGATATAAAATATAAATCCAGCGCAATCACATGGAATATTAAAAAGTTGTCTTCTTTATTGATAGTTTTTCATAAAATCCAAAAGGTACATGCAGCATAAAAATAAAGGATGCCCAGGTCAGAGCGACGCGTTTCAACAAACTGTCTTAATCATGGACCATTTATTTTTATGCTGCATGTACCTTTTGGATTTTATGAAAAACTATCAATAAAGAAGACAACTTTTTAATATTCCATGTGATTGCGCTGGATTTATATTTTCTATGAATATTTTTGGTTTTGTGATCCCAACATCTGTCACGCTCCCCGGCTCCCCTGCTAGGCTCCCCGGCTCCCCTGCCTTGCTTACCGGCTCCCCTGCCACGCTTCTCCGCTCTCAGGTCGCGCTCCGCCGCTCCCGTGCCAGGCTTCCCGGTCCCCCACTCCACAGCATTCCTGCTCCATCGTTTGCGGTCCCCAGGCAGCCCGGTCCCCGCTCCCGGCGCCCGTCGGCAACTCGGCCCCAGCCCGGCTCTCCTGCCTCCTGTCCACCACTCCCTGCTCTGGCTTCTGGCACCCGGGCCTCGCGCATGCGCATTAGGGCGCGCGCGCGGTCATTGACCCTCTCTTAAAGGGCCAGTGTCCTCCAACAGGATATTGAAGAATCAGGTACAGGGTATATAGGGGAATCCTTTCCAAGTGGGCGGGGCCTGTTCTTCGTGTTTTGCTAAGCTAGGAGTCAGGTCTCCTTGTGTCTTGCGGTATACTTACCTATCTCTCTCCTAGAGCCGCTCCTGCCACGCCATCCGGTCCTGACGATTCCCGTACCCCGAACGGTGACTGTCCGCCATCCCGTCAGTCCATACTATCTCTGATCCCTGTGGTGACCCGTCTTCTCGCTCCATCGGTTCCGGACTCTGCCTGACAACATCTCGGCCTCCGAACCTGAGCTCCGTCATCCAGACTACCTTCGGTGACTCCGTGGTCCCAGGGACATCTACACTCCACTCCTTGGAACGGACTGTCCTGCTACCTGTAGTGCTCCGGTTACCGGACCCCTTGCCTTCAGTGAGGTGTTCGGCCCAGTGGATCCACCTCCTGGGTCTGCCCGTCCACCTGGCCCTAACAGTAAGAACAGGCCATGGATCCCGCCGAAGCACTAGCGGCCCAGCTGGGCAACTTGCAGCAGGAACTCGGACGTCAGCGCGAGACTCAGTCCCGCATGCTGGCCTTCATGACCTCAGTGGATACCCGCCTGCACACGCTGCAAGCATCTGCCACGTCCCTGGCATCTCAGGTTACCACTGCACAGTCCACGGTCACGGTTCCCGTAGCGGCTACCTCGGAAGCTTCTAAACTCTGCTTGGCCTCTCCACCCCGATATGCCGGAGATCCCAAGACCTGCAGAGGATTCTTAAACCAGTGCTCCCTCCATTTCAAGCTGCTTCCGCACCTGTTTGCCTCCGACCAAGCCAAGGTGGTGTTTGTGATGTCCCATCTAGAGGGTGAGGCACTGGCCTGGATGAACCCCTTGTGGGAAAAGGAGGACCCTGTAACCACTAACATCCAGGACTTCCTGCAGGCGTTTAGAACCACCTTCGACGAACCCGGCCGTGCCGCCGCATCCGCCTCATCACTCCTCAGGCTACGTCAGGGGACCATGACGGTGGGGCAGTATGCCATCTGCTTCCGCACTTTGGCCTCAGAATTGGCCTGGAACAATGAAGCCCTCACCGCCGCCTTCTGGGAAGGACTCTCCAGTCGTATTAAGGACGAGCTGGCAGGCCGCGATGTTCCTTCTACTCTGGATGCCCTGATCGCACTAGCCACCCGCGTGGACCTCAGATTCCAGGAACGATCCAAAGAGGTGTCCCGTGAGAGACGTCCGATATGGCATTCCTCTCCTCCGCAGAAGCCCGCCGTACTTCAGTCAACGTCGTCTGGTGTCTCTGTCCACGAGCCCATGCAGATTGACCGTTTGCGGCAGTCCGAACAACGCCGAGCAGAACGGCTCGCCAAGGGCCTCTGCTTCTACTGCGGAGAGGGCACACACCTTCTATGCTCCTGTCCAGAGAGGCCGGGAAACGCCAAAGCCTAGGGCTGGTAGGAGAGGCCACCCTAGGTGCTGGGACTCTCTCAGACCCGGTTACGTGGACTGTTCAAGTGACAACGGGAGAGACGCGGTTCACGGCCGAGGCGTACCTCGATTCCGGGGCAGCAGGCAATTTCATCCAGCAGGCCACGGTGGACAAGTACCAGGTGCCTGTTACTCCACTCGACAAACCCCTCGTGATTGCCTCTGTAGATGGGAGACCCCTCTCTGACACCATCTCGTGGATCACCAAGCCGGTGGAACTACGTATCGGTGCCCTGCACACCGAGAACATCGCTCTCTACGTCCTCCCACACATGTCTCATCAAATCCTGCTGGGACTCCCCTGGTTGCGGACACACGAACCGTCAGTCAGCTGGGGTACTGGTGAAATCACCCGATGGGGCTCCTCTTGCCACGAGAACTGTCTGAAGACTATAGAGCCCATCCGACGACCTCCGGTTCCAGAGTCCCTACCGGGACTGCCCTCGGCCTATTGGTCCTTCGCGGACGTCTTTGATAAAAAGGAGTCAGAGGTACTGCCGCCACATCGTCCTTACGACTGTGCCATCGACCTACTCCCGGGAACTACACCACCTCGAGGACGGATATATCCGCTGTCTCCTGCTGAAACAAGGGCCATGTCTACCTACATCACAGAGAACCTGGCAAGGGCATTTATTCGGAGATCCTCCTCTCCTGCTGGAGCAGGCTTCTTCTTCGTTAAGAAGAAAGAGGGCGACCTACGCCCATGCATTGACTACCGGGGATTGAACCAAATCACCGTAAAAAATAAATACCCCCTGCCGCTCATCCCCGAATTGTTTGATCGGCTTAGAGGAGCTCGTGTGTTTACCAAGTTGGATCTTCGGGGTGCCTACAACCTGGTCCGCATCCGCTCTGGGGACGAATGGAAGACCGCATTCAATACTCGCGATGGGCACTATGAATACTGTGTGATGCCCTTCGGCCTGTGTAACGCACCAGCAGTCTTTCAGGAATTGGTGAACGACGTGTTCCGGGACCTTCTCTACGTCTGTGTGGTGGTGTATCTCGATGATATCCTGGTCTTTTCTCCGGACCTCCAGACCCACAGAGAGAACGTGCAGCTGGTACTACAAAGACTGAGGGAGAATCGTCTGTACGCCAAGTACGAGAAGTGTGTCTTCGAGCAGTCTTCTCTTCCCTTCCTGGGTTACGTAATCTCCGATACCGGTCTGCAGATGGACCCGGAGAAGGTCTCTTCCATTCTCAACTGGCCCCCTCCTTCCGGACTGAAGGCAATCCAACGCTTTCTGGGATTCGCAAACTATTACCGTCAGTTCATCCCTCACTTCTCTGCTCTGACTGCACCTCTCTCCGCCTTGACCAAGAAGGGGGCTAATCCAAAGGACTGGTCACCTGCGGCCGACGCCGCGTTTGGCTCCCTGAAACAGGCATTTGCTTCCTCCCCTGTGCTCCACCGTCCTGAGTTAAACCAACAGTTCACCTTGGAGGTGGATGCCTCCTCCTCGGGAGCCGGAGCAGTGCTCATGCAGAAGTCCTCCTCCGGGAAGATGGTTACTTGCGGTTTCTTCTCCAAGAGCTTCTCAGCGCCTGAACGCAACTACACCATCGGTGACCGAGAGCTATTGGCAGTCAAACTGGCTCTGGAGGAATGGCGCTACCTTCTGGAGGGAGCAGTGTACCCCGTGATCATTTACACGGACCACAAGAACCTGGAATACCTGCGGTCCGCTCAGCGACTGAACCCACGGCAAGCCAGGTGGTCCTTGTTCTTTGCCAGGTTCGATTTTCAGCTCCATTTTCGACCCGCGGACAAGAATGTACGAGCAGATGCCTTGTCCAGGTCATTCATGCCCATGGAGCAGGAGGAGGAGACATCCCAGCCCATCATCTGCCCTAGTAAAATCATTCCGGTGGCCCCTGTCACCCTGGCCCAGATACCGCCCGGGAAGACCTATGTCTCTGAGACTGACAGGCAAAAAGTGTTGCATTGGGGCCATGCCTTGAAAATAGCCGGCCATGCTGGTCAGAAGAAAACATGGAGTACAATTGTACGTCACTACTGGTGGCCATCCCTTCGCACGGACACCGCTTCTTTTGTCTCAGCCTGCTCCTCTTGTGCCAGGAACAAGACACCCAAACACCTGCCATATGGCCGTCTTCTGCCTCTGCCTATTCCCTCCGTTCCGTGGCAACACATTGGCAATGGACTTTATTACGGACTTGCCCCTGTCCTCCGGACACAGTCATATGGGTCGTGGTGGATCGGTTCTCCAAAATGGCTCATTTCGTCCCTATGGCTGGACTGCCCAGGAACTCGCTGACGCTTATATACAGCACATCTTCCAGTTGCATGGCTTTCCATCTCACATTGTGTCCGACAGAGGAACTCAGTTTACCTCCCGCTTCTGGAGGGCCCTCTGCAAACATCTGGGAGTGACTCTGGACTTTTCTTCAGCCTACCATCGTCAGTCGAATGGCCAAGTGGAACGAGTCAATCAGATCTTGACCTCCTTCTTACGTCACTACGTCAACGCCCATCACGACGACTGGTCCACGCTTCTTCCTTGGGCTGAATTCTCCCATAACCACCACGTCAGTGAGTCCTCCTCCAGCTCTCCCTTCCATGTCGTTTACGGACTTCAGCCTTCCGTCCCATTACCTGTTTCCTCTTCCTCGGATGTCCCTGCTGCTGATGCTGTAGTCCGTGACTTTGCAACAATTTGGGACTCTGTTAAGGCGTCCCTTGGACGTGCTTCCCTGCGGATGAAGAGACACGCAGACAAGAGGCGTCTGGATCCTCCGTGTTTCTCTCCAGGAGATCTGGTCTGGCTTGCTTCCAAGTACGTCCGATTGAAGCTACCATCGTACAAGCTGGGTCCTCGCTACATCGGGCCGTTTAAAGTCCTCAGCAAAATAAATGAGGTCTCCTACAAGCTGCAGCTCCCGGCCACGATGAGAATACCCAACTCCTTCCACGTCTCCCTGCTCAAGCCGGTTGTCCTTGGTCCCTTCTCCGCTGCTGCCAGTTCTGTTCCTCCTCCTATTGCTGATGATGACATCTATGCGGTAAGGGATATCGTGGCCATGAAAACCGTACGGGGCCGACAGTTCTTCCTGGTGGACTGGGCAGGGTATGGTCCTGAGGATAGGTCCTGGGAACCCCGGGAGAATGTGGGTACTCCCCTGATACGTGCCTTCTTGTCCCAATTGCGGGGAGGGGGGCGTGGGGGAGGGGGTACTGTCACGCTCCCCGGCTCCCCTGCTAGGCTCCCCGGCTCCCCTGCCTTGCTTACCGGCTCCCCTGCCACGCTTCCCCACTCTCAGGTCGTGCTCCGCTGCTCCCGTGCCAGGCTTCCCGGTCCCCCGCTCCACAGCCTTCCTGCTCCATCACCTGCGGTCCCCAGGCAGCCCGGTCGCCGCTCCCGGCGCCCGTCGGCAACTCGGCCCCAGCCCGGCTCTCCTGCCTCCTGTCCACCGCTCCCTGCTCTGGCTTCTGGCACCCGGGCCTCGCGCATGCGCATTAGGGCGCGCGCGCGGTCATTGACCCTCTCTTAAAGGGCCAGTGTCCTCCAACAGGATATTGAAGAATCAGGTACAGGGTATATAGGGGAATCCTTTCCAAGTGGGCGGGGCCTGTTCTTCGTGTTTTGCTAAGCTAGGAGTCAGGTCTCCTTGTGTCTTGCGGCATACTTGCCTATCTCTCTCCTAGAGCCGCTCCTGCCACGCCATCCGGTCCTGACGATTCCCGTACCCCGAACGGTGACTGTCCGCCATCCCGTCAGTCCATACTATCTCTGATCCCTGTGGTGACCCGTCTTCTCGCTCCATCGGTTCCGGACTCTGCCTGACAACATCTCGGCCTCCGAACCTGAGCTCCGTCATCCGGACTACCTTCGGTGACTCCGTGGTCCCAGGGACTTCTACACTCCACTCCTTGGAACGGACTGTCCTGCTACCTGTAGTGCTCCGGCTACCGGACCCCTTGCCTTCAGTGAGGTGTTTGGCCCAGTGGATCCACCTCCTGGGTCTGCCCGTCCACCTGGCCCTAACAACATCCCAACATCTATATTCGGAGGACCAGATGTGATTAACTAAAAGGGTTTCTACTTTGTTTCACATATTGGGATTGCTAGTTATGATTTATGTGCAGGGCACTGCAGCTTAGGTATCGATGGTTGTGTGCCGCCCCCGTGCCAGCAGCCGGGCTGCTGCTTGGATCCGGATCCGCGGTGACTCGAGGAATCTCCGGGCCTGGGGATCGCGCGGCCACTCGATGAAGGGGGGGAGTATGTACAGAAGGGTTAGAAGTTCGTGACGCCACCCACGGTGCATGGTAAGATAGGGTACCACCGCTGCTGTTAGGGACGCCCGGTGGCAGTGGTCAGGCAGCAAGATGTTAGGTAGGTAGATGGTAGGGTTTTTTTGCCCCGGGTGATGGTGGTGAAAGAGTGCTATTGGGGAGAAAAGGAATTTCTACGTACTCACTCAGTCCAAGAATACTGACACCGACAGCTTGTAAACCAGAATTCTGAGCACCTCTGCAGCAGGGAGGGAGTACACGTGGATCCGTGCCCCTTGGTGTTGCTTGTTCGCCTGTGACCTTTTCCGTTGCTCCTTCTTCACTATTTGGACCCTGTAGTGTGGAACTATTTGGCTCCCGCTCACCCGTATGACTAACGGAGTGAGCTTGCTCTCAGGATTCACGCTCGGGATTTTCTGGACTGTATTCCATCCCATCGATGCACTAGTATCCCGATTTTGGAGCGGGTGAGAGATGAATCCTGAAGACTTTACCCCCGTCGGGTAAATTACCGGGCTGCATGAAGCTACTTCCCGGCCTAGGGTCCACGTACCCCGTCGGGCCCTTGCCCCTACCCGGAGATGGCTCAAGGCCGCCGGCTCAAGGCCTCCTCGGCAGATCCATGCCCTTTGACACGATCCCCTGCGACCGGGGTTCCAGCTCCTACTAGGCCCAGACCAATGTCTGCCACCTAGTATTCTACAAAGAGCCCAGCTCCTGACCTCCTCTCTCCTCTCCTTTCTCTCTACACACTAACACTTTTCACTTTCCCTTACCAACCCCCCCAAGTGGGTGGCCCTATTCCCTTCAGGCCCCCCCCAATGGCGTGTCTGGTGGGTGTGGTGCAAAGTGTTCCTAGGATTTTGACTGGCTTGGCTCTTAGCAACACCAACAGACAGGGATCCATAACCAAGGAGGATGCGAATACTGTGCAGAAGGGCAGATTGCACAATATCCTGTGACAACCTGATAGGCCAGGGCATCACAGTTGTATTCACTGGTTGTAACCATGGATACCTAAGCTGCAATGCCCTGCACATGAGGTAAGAGACATGGTTATATCAGGAGAACTACACTATATTTCTAATTGGAGGTACAGTATTTCCCAATATTATTAGTTTTACGTTTACTACATTTTGGGAAAGGATCTTGGAGATGTGAATACCCCTTTAATACTAATGATGTGGGCTATTACTAAATCGGACAACGTTTGTGTCGCGGGCGGCGGGGCGCTGCGCTCACCACGCTCGGGTCCGGCGCTGCTGCTGCTCGGTGGCTCAAGCGGTGGGCCGGATCCGGGGACTCGAGCGGCGCTCCTCGCCCGTGAGTGAAAGGGGTGTTTTGTTGGTGTTTGGGGTGTCGGTTTGTGACGCCACCCACGGTGTTTGGTGAGGTTGGAGCACCACCGCTGCTCTGTACGGGGATCCTGGGAGCGGTGACAGGAAGCAGCTGGGATGTTTTCCACCCCTCCGTGGGTAGGGGGGTTGTGGTAGTCCCGGGGCCCGGAGTGGTTGTCTGTTTGATGGATTGCGGGGCTTGACCAGGTGCACGGTCGCATGGCAGCGCAGTGCCAGACGGCACGGTGGTACTTACTCAGCCAGTAACGCACACGGAGTCTCTGGTAAAACAAACGGCTGGATGGACGAGTCCCACAGATGGCTGCGATGGTCACTCCCGGTAGGTTGGCGGTAACTGTCTCTCCCTGCACCGGTGTTATGTTCTCGGCCCCGATGGCTTCCCACCGGTAACCCGCTCCCCAGCGGTATGTTTGCCGGAGGAGCCCCTTTTGCCCGCAGGCGCTGGCCCTGGGAACTCTAGCTGTGGCGGTAGCTGTATTTCCCTTCACGGTTGAGCGGTTGCCTTCAGTCGGGTCTTTATTGCTGGGAAACCCCGGAGGTTCCCATCGCTGATGGATTTGACCGGTTTAACGGCGACTCCAAGCCTGGTCGGGGTCCGTAGGCCCTGCCGAATGGTGCTGGCCTCTTTTCGCTCCCCGGTCCGGTACCGGCGGGCCAACGCCCGTCCCCGTTCCTTACGGTTGTGCTTCAATCGGCCTCGCCTGCAGATGGTCACCACCGTCTGCCAACCTTGCTGTTTCTGTGCCCGGGCCACGTACCCGGACACAGTCAGTCAGTTCCTCCACTACCACTTCCTCACTCTCAACTCCCCAACTCAACTGAACTCTTTTCCCGCCTCCAGGACTGTGAACTCCTCGGTGGGTGGGGCCAACCGCCTGGCTCCACCCCACCTGGTGTGGAAATCAGCCCCTGGAGGGACGCAACAAGGATTTTGTGTGTGCGGCTGATGTGCCTAACCGGGGTGTGGGGTGTGTTGTTACAGTACCTGTGACGTCCTGGCTTGTCCAGGGCGCCACATTTGAACTACATGAACCTTTACTCCTGTGCTTTTCTAACCAAATTGTCTGTGTACACGGTGTGAGTTACCTGATTGTTTAGCTAATCTATATAAATTTACTGTATCGTCCTGCCAGGTTTATTAGTGGTGACAAGGGTCACAATGTGCTCTGCTATGAAGCTCGCCATCACCATGGCTACCAGAATAAAACAAACATCCCTATGACATCACTACGTGAGTCACAAGTAACGCAGTCACCTCTCTACATTTCATCAGGCCACTTCTATATTGTCAGAACCTATATATACATATATAGATTTCATGGATAAAATTGCAGGAATTAATAGAATGTATTAACCACTTCAGTGCTGTGGTCATTCAATATCACTGTAGCCGTGATAAATAACTGTAATCATTTCTTCAGGTGGACAATAATACGTAGAAATGCATTGAAAGCCACGAGACATATAAATAGAAACCATGCAAAAACATGAGACCTTCTGGTGCTGTAATTCAAGGTGTAGTGTCTCCGTACAGTGGTCTCATCTCAGGTGGTGTGCAACTACAATTTCCAGCACACCCTGATATGCTCAGCATATGCTGGGAGTTGTACATTTATAGCAAAAGTGCTACAAGTTGCTGACCTATGTTCTAGGAAATTCTTCTAAGGGTTAATATATATATATATATATATATATATATATATATATATATATATATATATATATAGATGAAATTGGGAATGTACAGTTAGGTCCAGAAATATTTGGACAGTGACACAATTTTCGCGAGTTGGGCTCTGCATGCCACCACATTGGATTTGAAATGAAACCTCTACAACATAATTCAAGTGCAGATTGTAACGTTTAATTTGAAGGTTTGAACAAAAATATCTGATAGAAATTGTAGGAATTGTACACATTTCTTTACAAACACTCCACATTTTAGGAGGTCAAAAGTAATTGGACAAATAAACCAAACCCAAACAAAATATTTTTAATTTCAATATTTTGTTGCGAATCCTTTGGAGGCAATCACTGCCTTAAGTCTGGAACCCATGGACATCACCAAACGCTGGGTTTCCTCCTTCTTAATGCTTTGCCAGGCCTTTACAGCCGCAGCCTTCAGGTCTTGCTTGTTTGTGGGTCTTTCTGTCTTAAGTCTGGATTTGAGCAAGTGAAATGCATGCTCAATTGGGTTAAGATCTGGTGATTGACTTGGCCATTGCAGAATGTTCCACTTTTTTGCACTCATGAACTCCTGGGTAGCTTTGGCTGTATGTTTGGGGTCATTGTCCATCTGTACTATGAAGCGCCGTCCGATCAACTTTGCGGCATTTGGCTGAATCTGGGCTGAAAGTATATCCCGGTACACTTCAGAATTCATCCGGCTACTCTTGTCTGCTGTCATGTCATCAATAAACACAAGTGACCCAGTGCCATTGAAAGCCATGCATACCCATGCCATCACGTTGCCTCCACCATGTTTTACAGAGGATGTGGTGTGCCTTGGATCATGTGCCGTTCCCTTTCTTCTCCAAACTTTTTTCTTCCCATCATTCTGGTACAGGTTGATCTTTGTCTCATCTGTCCATAGAATACTTTTCCAGAACTGAGCTGGCTTCATGAGGTGTTTTTTCAGCAAATTTAACTCTGGCCTGTCTATTTTTGGAATTGATGAATGGTTTGCAGCTAGATGTGAACCCTTTGTATTTACTTTCATGGAGTCTTCTCTTTACTGTTGACTTAGAGACAGATACACCTACTTCACTGAGAGTGTTCTGGACTTCAGTTGATGTTGTGAACGGGTTCTTCTTCACCAAAGAAAGTATGCGGCGATCATCCACCACTGTTGTCATCCGTGGACGCCCAGGCCTTTTTGAGTTCCCAAGCTCACCAGTCAATTCCTTTTTTCTCAGAATGTACCCGACTGTTGATTTTGCTACTCCAAGCATGTCTGCTATCTCTCTGATGGATTTTTTCTTTTTTTTCAGCCTCAGGATGTTCTGCTTCACCTCAATTGAGAGTTCCGAGACCGCATGTTGTCTGGTCACAGCAACAGCTTCCAAATGCAAAACCACACACCTGTAATCAACCCCAGACCTTTTAACTACTTCATTGATTACAGGTTAACGAGGGAGACGCCTTCAGAGTTAATTGCAGCCCTTAGAGTCCCTTGTCCAATTACTTTTGGTCCCTTGAAAAAGAGGAGGCTATGCATTACAGAGCTATGATTCCTAAACCCTTTCTCCAATTTGGATGTGAAAACTCTCATATTGCAGCTGGGAGTGTGCACTTTCAGCCCATATTATATATATAATTGTATTTCTGAACATGTTTTTGAAAACAGCTAAAATAACAAAACTTGTGTGACTGTCCAAATATTTCTGGACCTAAGTGTATGTACGTATACTAGGCCCTGTATGGGTTTACGGCCCTGTACCTTTCATAGCTTGTATGGCAATACACGATTAATGATACTAATTAATTAATATACTAATGATAATTCCTGTATATAATTATATTATATTATTAGAGTATATATTATGTTGATGTCGCGGGCAGGGAAGTACGCCGCCGCGGCGCTCGCTAACGCTCGGGTCCGGCGCTGCTGCGGCTGCTGCTGCTCGGTGGCTCGAGCGGTGGGCCGGATCCGGGGACTCGAGCGGCGCTCCTCGCCCGTGAGTGAAAGGGGTGGTTGGTTTGGGGGATTTAGTCCGTGACGCCACCCACGGATTGTGGTGAAGATGGGCACCACCGCTGCAGATGACGGGGATCCCGGGAGCGATGGTAGGGAGCAGCTGGGATGTTGTTTTCCCCCCTCTGTGGGTAGCGGTCGGTGGTCCCGGGGCCCGGTGGTGTGACGGGGAGACAGGGTAGGTGAGATGCAGGGTTGCAGGGACAGCGCGGCGCGGTGCCGGATGGCACGGGTGTACTCACTCAGTAAGAGATGCACAAAGTCCTCGGTAAACCAAACGGCTGGATGGACGGGTCCAGCAGCCGGTTGCAGTGTCTCTCCCCGGACAGGTGATGGCGGCTGTCTTTCCCTGCACCTTGGTGTACTTGTTTGACTACGATGGATCCCCAATGGTAGTCCGCTGCCCGGTGTATGGATGCCGGAGGAGCCCGTTTGCCCGCAGGCGCTGGCCCTTGGGTCTCTAGCCTTAGGCGGTAGCTGTATACCCTCACGGTGTGGGCGGTTGCCTTCTATCGGGTCTTTGGCTGTTAGGAAACCCCTGGGGTTCCTGTCACACTCGGATTTGACTGTTGACGGTGACTCCAAGCCTAGTCGGGGTCTGATGGCCCTGCCTGTGTGTGCTGGATTCACTTCGCTCCCCAGTCGGTACCGGCGGGCCAACGCCCGACCCCGGTCCTACGGTTCTGCGTCGATTCACCACTCCTGCAGACGGCCACCACTGTCTGCCAACCTTGTTGTTCGTGCCTGGGCCACAAACCCAGACACACTTCACTTCAACCTCCTCCACTGAATTCCTGAACTCAACTGTCACTTTTCCCGCCTCCAGACCTTTGAACTCCTCGGTGGGTGGGGCCAACCGCTTGGCTTCCGCCCCACCTGGTGTGGACATCAGACCCTGAAGGGAGGCAACAAGGGTTTTGTGTTTGGCTAATGTTACTGTCTAGTGGGGGTGGGGGTGTGTGAGTGTTACCTGTGACGACCTGGCTAGTCCAGGGCGCCACATTCCCCCTTGGTGAAATGCAGACCGTCCGCGGGCTGCTCGTCCATCACCGGTTTTATTTTTTATTTTTTTCAAAACTGTAAAAACATAAATAACATGTTAACATATCAAAACACAAGCATTTTTGTTAGGTCACTTAAATGTTGCACATATAAAAACATTTTTAATAATAACGGACGGACGGATGTCTTCCGCTCTCCCACCCAAGCAACCTAGCCCTGATGCTGCCCCTAAGAAGTGGGCAGCACCCCTTGACCCTAGTCCAGGTTCAGACTGCCCGAGCGGGAACGGGTACGGTTGCTCGCACCCGGCTGTCACTTCAGGGGACCCCACGTCCAGGGGGACCCCTGACCCCTAGAGGATTGCCACCGGTCCTGGTGGTGGCCGGGCCCCAGCCTACTCTGCTGCGGGCTCTTCCTCCAATCTGCCTCTCCGGAGGTGGCAATGGTTTCCATCCCACAAAACTATTTACAAGCCCACCAGTTCGTGGGTGGCCTGCCAGTTCTCGGCCATGTTCATGAGTAGTTCCTCATGTGGGTGGTAAAACACACAGAGTCCCTCCGGGGACAACTTGCCGGCAACGGCCGGGATAATCACGTAGATAATCAGATGAAAAACTCGGTTTGATTTAGTGTTCATTCCAAGTGCTGAAGGTCCCAACGGGGACAACAACTTTTCTTTTCCTCCTCTTTAAACAGCAATCCCGTGGCACAGCTGCTGTTGCTGCTGCTCCCGGTGTGGAGCACCTTCTGCTTGCTCCGGTTCAGGCGGTGTGGGGGATGGGCCCAGACAGAGTCCTTCCGGGCCGGCTACAACCGGTACCTTCGATAATAAGGGACCCTGCTGTGACGTGGCCTGCTCTGCCTCCTGGCAGCTGCATCCCTGCCGTGCCTCAGCCGAGGCCCGGGATCTGGGAGCGGTTTATGGGACTTGCGATGCTGGCCTCTGGTCGAGGATCGGCTCCGCTGCGGCCGGGCGGACTGCCGGGGCCGTCGTCATCTCTGTCGCAGTCGGGATGGAAGCCGGGACGGGTGCCAGGGCGGTGACAAAGGTAAGGCCCAGGGGTCGCAGGTCTGGGCCCTCTCCCTCAGACACTGCGGGCTCCGCTACCGGTGACAGGGGTAACGGGTCGGTCGGGGAGTTGGCCGCGGGCATGGGCAGTGAAGGGAGGTAGCGTGGTGGATGGCAGCAGGCCGGGCCCCTCAGCCGTATCGACCGATCCCTCGGGAACATAGGGGCGTGGGATGCTTACCCGCTCCTCTGAGACCACCTCCACTCTGGATGCCCAAATGGTTGCGGCCAGGCCCTTCATCCCCGACGTCCACTTCGCCAGCATGAAGTGGACTTGGGCCTGGAGCTCCTGGCACATCTTGCGGCTGGATCCAGGAATGTGTTTCAGCAGAGTCCTGGTGTCCCTGCACGCTGCAGCGCTAGTTACATGCCGCCGCGGCTACGACCGCCGCTCGTCCAACAGCTCCATCGGGCCCAGACATCTTTTTCCCGTCCCCCCTTGGTTCTCTTCAGCACTTCCGCTTGTTGGGGGCGGGGCTTCGCTTTCGCGCCTTCCCTGCTCGGAGAAGACGCTCGAGCGGGAGATTTTCACGTCAAAGATGGCGGCGCTTCAAAATTTTCGGCCGGACACTGTCGGCGGAGATCACAAGGCACACTTCTACTGGTAAGTAGATGGGTTCAATCCTGTTCGTGACGCCAAGTTTTCGTGGGCGGGGAGGTACGCCACCGCGGCGCTCGCTAACGCTCGGGTCTGGCGCTGTTGCGGCTGCTGTTGCTCAGTGGCTCGAGTGGTGGGCCGGATCCGGGGACTCGAGCGGTGCTCCTCGCCCGTGAGTGAAAGGGGTGGTTGGTTTCGGGGATTTAGTCCGTGACGCCACCCACGGGTTGTAGTGAAGATGGGCAACACCGCTGCAGATGACGGGGATCCCGGGAGCGATGGTAGGGAGCAACTGGGATGTTGTTTTTCCCCTCTGTGGGTAGGGGTCGGTGGTCCTGGGGCCCGGTGGTGTGACAGGGAGACAGGGTAGGTGAGGTGCAGAGTTGCAGGGACAGCGCGGCACGGTGCCGGATGGAACGGGTGTACTCACACAGTAAGAGATGCACAAAGTCCTCAGTAAAGTAAACCAAATGGCTGGATGGACGGGTCCCGCAGCTGGCTGCAGTGTCTCTCCCCGGACAGGTGATGGCGGCTGTCTTTCCCTGCACCTTGGTGAACTTGTTTGACTACGGTGGATCCCCAAAGGTAGTCGCTCCCCGGTGTATGGGTGCCGGAGGAGCCCGTTTGCCCGCAGGCGCTGGCCCTTGGGTCTCTAGCCTTAGGCGGTAGCTGTATACCCTCATGGTGTGGGCGGTTGCCTTCTATCGGGTCTTTGGCTGCTAGGAAACGCCTGGGGTTCCTGTCACACTCGGATTTGACTGCTGACGGCGACTCCAAGCCTATTCGGGGTCCGATGGCCCTGCCTGTGTGTGCTGGCTTCACTTTGCTCCCCGGTCGGTACCGGCGGGCCAACGCCCCACCCCGGTCCTACAATTCCGCGTCGATTCACCACTCCTGCAGACAGCCACCACCGTCTGCCAACCTTGTTGTCCGTGCCTGGGCCCTAAACCCAGACACACTTCACTTCAACCTCCTCCACTGAACTCCTGAACTCAACTGTCACTTTTCCCGCCTCCAGGCCTATGAACTCCTCGGTGGGTGGGGCCAACCGCTTGGCTCCGCCCCACCTGGTGTGGACATCAGATCCTGGAGGGAGGCAACAAGGGTTTTGTGTTTGGCTAATGTTACTGTCTAGTGGGAGTGGGGGTGTGTGAGTGTTACCTGTGACGACCTGGCTAGTCCAGGGCGCCACATTCCCCCTTGGTGAAATGCAGACCGTCCACGGGCTGCCCGTCCATCACCGGTTTTATTTATTTATTTTTTTCAAAACTATAAAAACATAAATAACATGTCAACATATCAAAACACAAGCATTTTTGTTAGGTCACTTAAACGTTGCACATATAAAAACACTTTTAATAATAACGAACGGACAGATGTCTTCCGCTCTCCCACCCAAGCAACCTAGCCCTGATGCTGCCCCTAAGAAGTGGGCAGCACCCCTTGACCCTAGTCCAGGTTCAGGCTGCCCGAGCGGGAACGGGTACGGTTGCTCGCACCCGGCTGTCACTTCAGGGGACCCCACGTCCAGGGTGACCCCTGACCCCCAGAGGATTGCCACCGGTCCTGGTGGTGGCCAGGCCCCAGCCTACTCTGCTGTGGGCCCTTCCTCCAATCTGCCTCTCCGGAGGCGGCAACGGTTTGCATCCCACAAAACTATTTACAAGCCCACCATTTCGTGGGTGGCCTGCCAGTTCTCGGCCATGTTCATGAGTAGTTCCTCATGTGGGTGGTAAAAACACACAGAGTCCCTCCGGGGACAACTTGCCGGCAACGGCCGGGATAATCACGTAGATAATCAGATGGAAAAATCGGTTTGATTTAGTGTTCATTCCAACTGCTGAGGGTCCCAACGGGGACAACAACTTTTCTTTTCTTCCTGTTTAAACAGCAATCCTGCGGCGCAGCTGCTGCCGCTGCCGCTCCCGGTGTGGAGCACCTTCTGCTTGCTCCGGTTCAGGCGGTGTGGGGGATGGGCCCAGACAGAGTCCCTCCGGGCCGGCTACGACCGGTACCTTCCATAATGAGGGACCCCGCTGTGACATGGCCTGCTCTGCCTCCTGGCAGCTGCATCCTCGCCGTGCCTCAGCCAAGGCCCGGGGTCTGGGAGCGGTTGACGGGACTTGCGGTGCTGGCCTCTGGTGGAGGATCGCCTCCGCTGCGACCAGGCGGACTGCCGGTGCCGTCGTCATCTCCGTCGCAGTCGGGATGGAAGCCGGGTGGGTGCCAGGGCGGTGACAAAGGTAAGGCCCAGGGGTCGCAGGTCTGGGCCCTCTCCCTCAGATGCTGCGGGCTCCGCTACTGGTGACAGGGGTAACGGGTTGGTCGGGGCATTGGCCTTGGGCATGGGCAGTGAGGGAGATAGCGTGGTGGATGGCAGCAGGCCGGGCCCCTCAGCCGTATCGACCGATCCCTCGGGAACATAGGGGCGTGGGATGCTTACCCGCTCCTCTGAGACCACCTCCACTCTGGATGCCCAAATGGTTGCGGCCAGGCCCTTCATCCCCGACGTCCACTTCGCCAGCATGAAGTGGACTTGGGCCTGGAGCTCCTGGCACATCTTGCGGCTGGATCCAGGAATGTGTTTCAGCAGAGTCCTGGTGTCCCTGCACGCTGCAGCGCTAGTTACATGCCGCCGCGGCTACGACCGCCGCTCGTCCAACAGCTCCATCGGGCCCAGACATCTTTTTCCCGTCCCCCCTTGGTTCTCTTCAGCACTTCCGCTTGTTGGGGGCGGGGCTTCGCTTTCGCGCCTTCCCTGCTCGGAGAAGACGCTCGAGCGGGAGATTTTCACGTCAAAGATGGCGGCGCTTCAAAATTTTCGGCCGGACACTGTCGGCGGAGATCACAAGGCACACTTCTACTGGTAAGTAGATGGGTTCAATCCTGTTCGTGACGCCAAGTTTTCGTGGGCGGGGAGGTACGCCACCGCGGCGCTCGCTAACGCTCGGGTCTGGCGCTGTTGCGGCTGCTGTTGCTCAGTGGCTCGAGTGGTGGGCCGGATCCGGGGACTCGAGCGGTGCTCCTCGCCCGTGAGTGAAAGGGGTGGTTGGTTTCGGGGATTTAGTCCGTGACACCACCCACGGGTTGTAGTGAAGATGGGCAACACCGCTGCAGATGACGGGGATCCCGGGAGCGATGGTAGGGAGCAACTGGGATGTTGTTTTTCCCCTCTGTGGGTAGGGGTCGGTGGTCCTGGGGCCCGGTGGTGTGACAGGGAGACAGGGTAGGTGAGGTGCAGGGTTGCAGGGACAGCGCGGCACGGTGCCGGATGGAACGGGTGTACTCACACAGTAAGAGATGCACAAAGTCCTCAGTAAAGTAAACCAAATGGCTGGATGGACGGGTCCCGCAGCTGGCTGCAGTGTCTCTCCCCGGACAGGTGATGGCGGCTGTCTTTCCCTGCACCTTGGTGAACTTGTTTGACTACGGTGGATCCCCAAAGGTAGTCGCTCCCCGGTGTATGGGTGCCGGAGGAGCCCGTTTGCCCGCAGGCGCTGGCCCTTGGGTCTCTAGCCTTAGGCGGTAGCTGTATACCCTCATGGTGTGGGCGGTTGCCTTCTATCGGGTCTTTGGCTGCTAGGAAACGCCTGGGGTTCCTGTCACACTCGGATTTGACTGCTGACGGCGACTCCAAGCCTATTCGGGGTCCGATGGCCCTGCCTGTGTGTGCTGGCTTCACTTTGCTCCCCGGTCGGTACCGGCGGGCCAACGCCCCACCCCGGTCCTACAATTCCGCGTCGATTCACCACTCCTGCAGACAGCCACCACCGTCTGCCAACCTTGTTGTCCGTGCCTGGGCCCTAAACCCAGACACACTTCACTTCAACCTCCTCCACTGAACTCCTGAACTCAACTGTCACTTTTCCCGCCTCCAGGCCTATGAACTCCTCGGTGGGTGGGGCCAACCGCTTGGCTCCGCCCCACCTGGTGTGGACATCAGACCCTGGAGGGAGGCAACAAGGGTTTTGTGTTTGGCTAATGTTACTGTCTAGTGGGAGTGGGGGTGTGTGAGTGTTACCTGTGACGACCTGGCTAGTCCAGGGCGCCACATTCCCCCTTGGTGAAATGCAGACCGTCCACGGGCTGCCCGTCCATCACCGGTTTTATTTATTTATTTTTTTCAAAACTATAAAAACATAAATAACATGTCAACATATCAAAACACAAGCATTTTTGTTAGGTCACTTAAACGTTGCACATATAAAAACACTTTTAATAATAACGAACGGACAGATGTCTTCCGCTCTCCCACCCAAGCAACCTAGCCCTGATGCTGCCCCTAAGAAGTGGGCAGCACCCCTTGACCCTAGTCCAGGTTCAGGCTGCCCGAGCGGGAACGGGTACGGTTGCTCGCACCCGGCTGTCACTTCAGGGGACCCCACGTCCAGGGTGACCCCTGACCCCCAGAGGATTGCCACCGGTCCTGGTGGTGGCCAGGCCCCAGCCTACTCTGCTGTGGGCCCTTCCTCCAATCTGCCTCTCCGGAGGCGGCAACGGTTTGCATCCCACAAAACTATTTACAAGCCCACCATTTCGTGGGTGGCCTGCCAGTTCTCGGCCATGTTCATGAGTAGTTCCTCATGTGGGTGGTAAAAACACACAGAGTCCCTCCGGGGACAACTTGCCGGCAACGGCCGGGATAATCACGTAGATAATCAGATGGAAAAATCGGTTTGATTTAGTGTTCATTCCAACTGCTGAGGGTCCCAACGGGGACAACAACTTTTCTTTTCTTCCTGTTTAAACAGCAATCCCGCGGCGCAGCTGCTGCCGCTGCCGCTCCCGGTGTGGAGCACCTTCTGCTTGCTCCGGTTCAGGCGGTGTGGGGGATGGGCCCAGACAGAGTCCCTCCGGGCCGGCTACGACCGGTACCTTCCATAATGAGGGACCCCGCTGTGACATGGCCTGCTCTGCCTCCTGGCAGCTGCATCCTCGCCGTGCCTCAGCCAAGGCCCGGGGTCTGGGAGCGGTTGACGGGACTTGCGGTGCTGGCCTCTGGTGGAGGATCGCCTCCGCTGCGACCAGGCGGACTGCCGGTGCCGTCGTCATCTCCGTCGCAGTCGGGATGGAAGCCGGGTGGGTGCCAGGGCGGTGACAAAGGTAAGGCCCAGGGGTCGCAGGTCTGGGCCCTCTCCCTCAGATGCTGCGGGCTCCGCTACTGGTGACAGGGGTAACGGGTTGGTCGGGGCATTGGCCTTGGGCATGGGCAGTGAGGGAGATAGCGTGGTGGATGGCAGCAGGCCGGGCCCCTCAGCCGTATCGACCGATCCCTCGGGAACATAGGGGCGTGGGTCGCTTACGCGCTCTTCTGAGACCACCTCCACTCTGGATGCCCAAACGGTTGCGGCCAGGCCCTTCATCTCCGACGTCCACTTCGCCAGCATGAAGTGGACTTGGGCCTGGAGCTCCTGGCACATCTTGCGGCTGGATCCAGGATTGTGTTTCAGCAGAGTCCTGGTGTCCCTGCACGCTGCAGCGGTAGTTACATGCCGCCGCGGCTGCGACCGCCACTCCTCCAACAGCTCCGTCGGGCACAGACATCTTTTTCCCGTCCCCCCCTTGGTTCTCTTCAGCACTTCCGCTTTTTGGGGGCGGAGCTTCGCCCCTGGGGTTCCTGTCACACTCTGATTTGACTGTTGACGGCGACTCCAAGCCTAGTCGGGGTCCGATGACCCTGCCTGTGTGTGCTGGCTTCACTTCGCTCCCCGGTCGGTACAGGTGGGCCAACACGACCCCGGTTCTACGGTTCCGCGTCGATTTACCACTCCTGCAGACAGCCACCACCGTCTGCCAACCTTGTTGTCCGTGCCTGGGCCCCAAACCCAGACACACTTCACTTCAACCTCCTCCATTGAACTCCTGAACTCAACTGTCACTTTTCCCGCCTCCAGGCCTGTGAACTCCTTGGTGGGTGGGGCCAATTGCTTGGCTCCACCCCACCTGGTGTGGACATCAGACCCTGGAGAGAGGCAACAAAGGTTTTGTGTTTGGCTAATGTTACTGTCTAGTGGGGGTGGGGGTGTTTGAGTGTTACCTGTAACGACCTGACCAGTCCAGGGTGCCACATTGATCTCCAATGCCATCTGTGCTCATGACGACAGTATCATTCTGCGGCCGTTTCCTCCAAAACGTGGCACCCATGCAGCTTCTGGGGTACTGGAACCTGAATCGCCTTCCTCCATCTCCTCCGGTTCCGAGTCCACGGTAACAAGATCAATCTGCTCAGAGGCCGCAGGTTGGTCATCTCCATTAGGGGTCGAGGGATCCGCTGCCGGTGTTGCGGGCAGCGCCTCGGTATCAGCGGTGGTAGAGGGCAGAGGCGACGGCAGCTGAGTGCTTGCCGTGAGCGGGAGCGACTCGGATCCCACAGCCACATCGGCCGGATTAGTGAAATCAACTAGGACTGAGTAACCACTTACCCACTCCTCTCGTGGAACTCCAATCTCACGGGTTTGCACCGCCGCGGCCATCCTCCGCCTCTCTGTCCATTGAGCTGTGTCGGGAGCAGTATCCTCTGCTGAACAGCCACGCCTTTTTTGCCATCTTGACTCTGCGCTGTCCAGGAACATTATGGCAGAGTCCTAGTGTGACGCCCTGGACTAGCCAGGTAGTCACAGTTAGTGCCCTACACAACACCGGTCCCCTAAGGAGTCATCAGCCAACGACAAAAACCCTAGCCACCTCCCTCAGTGCTTCATGAACACACCATGGGGGCGGAGCCAGGCGGTTGGCACGCCCACCGAGGAGTTCTGAGGGCCTGAGGCAGGAAACACAGTCAGTTGAGTTGAGTGAAGTTGAGTTGTGGAGTTGAGGAGTGGAGGAGGTGAGGCCTGTGAGACAGGCCAGTATGTTATGATCCGGAACCATGGAAGTCAACCACAAATCATTGGCAAAAAGGTGATAAGAGCATTGGCAACTAATCTGGCCGCCATCCCCTTACTAACCAACACAACTAGAAGTAGCTGAGGGGAGAACTAACATCCTGTGCACCGCGAACCCAGCCGGAGAACTAACTATCCTAAAGGTAGGAAAGATGAATAACTCTCTGCCTCAGAAAATAGACAAGAATAGGAAGCCCCCCCACATTCAAAGACTGCGGTGATATAGGAAAAACACAATACACAGGTAGATGACAGGATTAGCAAAAGGTGAGGCCCCCGCTGACTAAAATAGGAAAGGACAGGAAAAGGAACTGATGGTTGCCAGAGAAAAACACTGGAAAATACCAACTTCCTGATAGTACAAAAAGGCCCTCAGATCGCTCGATCTGAACTCCGTCCTATACCAGGTGCCGTTGTCATACCAATGAACAGAAAACAAGAATCATAACAAAGTCAACAAGCCACAAACACATGGACCCAAAGGAGCTATACTCCACACAGAACTGCAGGGAGTTCCTCAAATCCACTAAGGGGGAAAATCCCTGCAAGCAAATAAACTGAAAATAACCACAGCAAAATGACAAACCCAGATAAATAAGAGAACCAGACAATAAATAAAGAGCAAGCACTTATCTGGGGAAGATGTGGTGTAAAGCAGGATCAAGCAGGCTAGAGATACAAAGAACAACTGACATCTGGCAACAGCCTGCAAGCAGACCAGGACTTAAATAAGCAGAGAGTTAGGAAAGGAAACACCCACTGCACAACCCACCTGGTCTCTATCCAAACCCTTCCTGGCCACCAGAGGGAGCCTCCCAGCAGCCAAGACATAACTAACATTCACAACACCAGTAACAGTCTGACAGGTGTGAGGGTCGTAGCCCGAACACCTTGGCTAGGAGGAAAGCGGTGGCCTCAGCCTGCAGGAGCCGTGAAGACAGCTCGGTGGAACCGTGGTGGACCGGGACAGGGTAGTGGCCCGCCGGTACTGACCCGGGGAACTGACTCGGAAACCGGAGCACACAGGGGGGTACTCAGACCCTAAAACGAGGTCCAGAATCCACTGGACTGAGTTAGTTAACTGATTGCAGTCTGGACTATAGGTCCTTTCCCACCCAAGTCCTGACTGAAGACAACAGCCCACTAAGGGGGATAGAAAGCCACCGCACAGGCAGAGAGATTACAAGGGCCAGCGGATGCGGGCAAACGGGCTCTCGCGACATACACAAAGCCGGGGAGCGGACTCCTGTCGCTAAAGCGCAGGCAGTCTACAGCTACACAACACGGTGCAGGAGAAAGGCAGAGACCACCATCCGGGTGGGAGACCCGACCGCAGCCGGCTGCGGGCACCGACCACCATCAACTTGGTTTACCAGAGACTTGTGTGTGTCAATAACAGTGAGTACAACAGTGCCCTCCAGCCGCGCACATCGCCCTGCACTGCCCAGCTATCCCCAACGGGTCCTGGGGCCATCATCCCTGCCCATGGAGGGGTTAACATCTGGCTGCACTACCATCTCCCCGGGTGCCCTGTAACTGCAGCAGTGGTGTCTACCTTCACCACATCCCGAGGGTGGCGTCACGAACTGAAGCGCGGCTCCGGCCGTGCACCTACCTAACCCCCACCGAAAGCGGCAGCATCCTTTTTCAGAGCGAAGTGACCCCGGGTCCGGGGGGGCTCGAGCCACCCACCAACAAGCCCGGATCTGAGCTGCTTGGCTGAGGCCGAGCGCGGGGCGGTACACTGGCGTCCCTGCATCTCTTCCGCTGCTACATGCCGTCACGCCCCCTTGGTTTTCACTCAGCACTGCTGTGGCCCTCTGGGAACCTTCAGTTCCGGGCTCACTCTCAGGACGAAGGGTGGGGCTTTGGCTTAGCTCACTTTTGTGGAGAAGACGGCGTTTTCTCGCCAAAAGATGGCGGAAGATGGCGGAAATGGCGGGAAACGGGAATTTTGACTCGCGGTTTTGACTTCTAAGGCGCATGTTACCCAGGTAAGTGGGTCCTGCTCGTATCCTGTTGGTGACGCCAGGAATTTGAGGTGTGCCGCCTCCGTGTCAGCAGCCAGGCTGCTCGGATCTGGATCCGCGGTGGCTCGAGGGGTCTTCGGACCCGGGGGTTGTGCGGCCACTAAAATGAAGGGGGTATTTACAGGGGATTGTGTTACAGTTTGTATCGACACCCGTGGTATGTGGTAATTTAGAGTACCTATGGCTAAGTGTGGGAGCTTGCTCTCAGGGTTCACGCTTGGGACTTTCTGGACCGTTTGAGTGGAAAGTCCTATCCCCCTCATTGCGCTAGTACCCCGATTTTGGAGCGGGTTGAGAGTGGATCTTGAAGGCTCCGTTCTCGTTGGGTAAATTGTCAGGTTGCCTGAAGCTACTCCCTGACGTAGGGTACACGTACCCTGTCGTGCCCTGGTCCCAGCCCAGTGATGGTGCAAGGCCGCCGGCTGTCCTCCTCGACAGTTCCGTGCCCCTTGCCACGATCCGACTGCAACCGGGGGTCCAGCTCCTCTAGGCCCAGACCACCGTCTGCCACCTAGATAGCTTCCTAGGAGCTCTGCTCCTGACCTCCTCTCTCCTTCGCTTCCAGCACACTTCTCCTCTCCTCCTGACACTCCTGACCTCCCCTAACGAACCCCCCAAGTGGCGACCCTATTCCACTCAGGCCGTCTACTGGTGTGTCTGGTGGGTGTGGTGCAGAGTGTACCTAGGATTTTGATTAGCTGATGTAGGCAACACCATGTAGTTCGGGGGGCCCATAACCAAGAAGACGGTGGATATTGCACAGGAGGGCAGATTGTACAATACCCTGTGACGACCTGATAATCCAGGGGCATCACACATGCACTACCGCTCTTCGTTCTATAGACTGCAGGTCAATTTAGGCCTGCCATCTACAGAACATCAGGGAGACTCACTGATAAGGTGGGAATGTCGCGAAGCATGATGATGTTACCACAATGGGACTCTGCCTGCCCTTGCGCAATGACATCACAGCTTTGGTCCTGTCGCCTGCAGACTCCTCAGGATCTATGGGTAGGTGAGTATATGGCGGGATAAATCGTGGTCTTCTCTCTCAAACTAGTTAAGAAAGAACATCTGGAACACCATTCTAAGTCTGAACTGGGTGCAAAAACCTTAAAAAACATCACTATATAGAGAGAAAGACTGCACACCAGTGACAGTGCAAGGGGAATAAATGTAAAGCAGAAACTGCTGTATGAATATTGGCATGAAAAATACAATAGCTATAGGTGAGAATGAAAAAATGACAATGGTATCTGCATAACTGCCATGAACTTTAAGAATAAAGAGAAATTTAGCTATTGAATTGACCAATACAATAGAGCCCCAACACATCGTCTTGGTATTCTCTTACATTGGGGTCCCTAGCTAATGTGTGTCCTCTCTTGCAGTTAAAAAACTTACCGTGTGTGGGAAGCTGAGACCCAGGCTATACTGTATATGTATAATGTGGACTGGCGATAGGTGTGAGAGGAGTCAGGTTACCGTGTATGGGAAGCTGAGACCCAGGCTATATATGTATAATGTGGACTGTCAATAGGTGTGGTTGGGGTCTAGTTTTTAAAATGCAAGAGAGGATACACATAAGCTAGGGACCCCAATGTAAGAGAATACCGTGACAAGGTGTTGGGACTCTTCTGTATTGATCAATTCAATAGCTAAATTTCTCTTCATTCTTAACTTCATGGCAGTAATGCAGATTCCATTGTCATATTTTCATTCTCACATATAGCTATTGCATTTTTTCATGCCAATATTCATACAGCAGTTTCTGCTTTACATGTATTCCCCTTGCACTGTCACTGGTGTGCAGCCCTTCTCTCCCAAGCTGTCCACCCATAGGAGACATGTTCTTCAAGTCCTACAGAGACTGAGGGAGAATCTTCTGTATGCCAAGTTTGACAAGTGCATCATTTAGTGGACATCCCTTCCTTCCTTGGCAATGTCTATTCCGACAAGGGGTTGAAGATGAATCCTGAGAAGGTGTCTTCCATTCTCAAATAGCCTCAAAAGCCATCCAGCAGTTCTTCGGCTTTGTACATTACTATCAGCAGTTCATTCCGTATTTTTCCACTCTGACCACTCCGATCTCCTCCATGACCAGAAAAGGTCGAATCCTAAAGCGTGGCCTCCTGAGGCCGAGGAGACTTTTTTCATTTTCTGAAGCAATCCTTCTCCTCCGCCCATGTCTTGCATCGACCTAAGGTGTACAAGCAGCTCTTTCTGAAGTGGATGCTTTTTCCTCCGGGACCAGAGCAGTTCTCATGCAGATGTCTTCGTCTGGACACCTGTGGATTCTTCTCAAAGGCTTTCTCAACAATGGAACACAATTACTCCATAGGAGATCATGAGTTGTTGGCAATCAAGATAGCCTTAGAGGAGTGGCAGTAACTTCTGGAAGTTGCGGTTAATCCGTTGGTGATCTACACCGACCACAAGAATACGCCATTCATGTACTTGTCCCAAAGATTAAACCCCCGGCAAGCTAGATGGTCCCTGTTCTTTGCTCATTTTGACTTACTTCTACATTTCTGGCTGGAGGATAACAATATCAAGGCTGATGCTCTGTCCATGGCCTTTCTTCCCACGGATTAGGAGGAGGATTCCCATTATATCCTCAATCCCATGAAGATAATTTCTGTGACTCCAGTTAATCTGACCTGGATTCCTCCTGGAAAGATCTACGTTTCAGAATCCAACAGAAGGAGGGTCCTCCAGTGAGGTCATTTGTCCAAGGTAGTCAGTCACGCTGGTCTTAAGAAGACTTTTCTCCTCATCTCCCATCATTATTGGTGACTGGGTCTTTGTAAGTATATTATAGACTTCTTATATGTCCTGTGCTTGAAATAAGACATCAAAACAACTTCCCTCCAGTCTACTACTTCCTCTGCCCATAACCTCCGTTCCATGGTGGCACATTGCCACGAACTTCATTACGGACCTTCCTGTGTCTTCCGGCTGCTCCATCATTTGGGTAGTGGTGGACCGAGTTTCCAAAATGGCTTATTTTGTCCCATTGCCCAGACTGCCCTGTACTCCAGAGCTTGCTAGAGCTTATATTCAGCACATCTTTTGACCTCATGGTTTCCCATAACATATCATGTCTGACAGAGGAGTTCAGTTCACATCTCAGTTCTGGAGGGTGATGTGCAAACTCTTGGAGGTACTGTATCTCTGTATTTCTTATCTGCTTACCTTGGGCACGTCAAATGGGAGACTAACTTCTTTCCTGCGGCACTCATGCACATCATAGTGTTTGGACCAAGCTGCTACCTTGGGCTGAATTCTCTGATAATAACCATACCAACGAATCCTCTGCTAGATCTCCATTCGCATCCATAAGATGGACCAATTCTGGAGCTTTACCTGGCTCATCCTGCATTCCCTGGTATGGTGACAATTGGGGTAATATATGGGTATGTTGACAGCTGTGATTAATTTGTCAAAAGTCACAGCTGTCATCATACCCTGTGTTAGTAATGGTTAAAGGTCTATGAGACACCCCATTACTAACCTGTAAGTCAAAAGAAATAAACATACAAGCACCAAACAAATCCATTATTTGAAATAAAATATACACATCCTCTTTCACCCCCTTTATTAACCCAATGAACACCCCTGCAGGTCCAATGTAATCCATGCAACATCTAACAACAATCCCGGCTCTGCTACATCCAGAGGTTGCAGTGTTAGAAAATGTGACCACTCACTGCAGACTCAACACTGACAGCTGCGGGGAGCCCCCTGCTGTGAGAAGTGGTGACGACAGGGAGCCATGTCTGAGTTGTGCTTTTTAGTTGTGTGGCAAGGATCTTTTTGTCTTTACAGGAACCAGTAGGGTGTGGATGCAGCTGTTGTGTTGTAGACCGTTTCACCTTTTATCTGTGTTTCAGTTAGGTGCATGCATAAAATTTGCAGAAAAAACGTGTGTCAGAACCTCTATTGCTTGGTTTCCCAAGGCTACGCAGCTGCATGAAAGGGTTACCTCTACAAGCACAATGCTAAGCATTTGATGGATTTGCCTAAAAGGCTTCGACTGGACTCTGCAGCAGTGGAAAAATGGTCATGCTTTTTAATCTAGAAGTCTGATGGAGGAGTCTAGGAGTTTGGTAAATACCAGAAAGAGTTGCCTGCCTTATTGCATTGTGCCTAATGTAAAGTTTGGTAGAAGAGGTATAATGCTGTTGGCCTCTTAGTTCCAGTCATGGAAAATATTAATGCTTCAGCATACCAAAACATGTTGTACAATCAATTCAAACATTGTGGGGACAGATGGGTGAAGCCCCTTTTCTGTGTCGAGCATGATTGTGTCCATGTGTACAAAGCAGGGTCCATTAACACACATTTACAGTTAAGTGCAAACTAAAAGTGTGTCTAAAACAACTGAGATAAAGTTCAATCCTCATAATAGCATTTATTTCCATATTCATAAAGGCACTGGAACACTGCACATTCAATTCCAAATGAAAATATGAACAAAATATTGATTTATAAACTGAAAAAGGAGTAATAGGCTGTTTATAAAAATAGCAGTGTCTTCATCTTCATTTACAAACTCAAATATTTACAGTAGAAACTGAAATTTGTTTACAGACTTAGCTTTTTTGTTAATCACTGAACTAATATTTAGTTATATAACCTTTATTTCTGATAAGTGCTTTACATCTCTGTGGCATGATGTCAACTAACATCTGACACCTGCAAACCGATATTCCATCCCAAGTTGACTGGACTACATTCCACAGTTCTTTTGTATTCTTAGGTTTTGTATCAAATAAAGCTTTTTTTGATGTCACTGCACACATTTTCAATCCGATTGAGGTCTGAGGATTGGGCTGGCCACTTCATAACAACAATCTTGTTGGTCTATAACCAACATGATGTCCACTTGCTGGTGTGTTTGGAGTTGTGGTCCTGTTGAAACATCCATTTCAACTGCATTTCGTCTTCAGCATAAGGCACATTGACCTCTTCCAGTATTTTAATCTATTCAAACTAGTCCATGGTGCCTGGAAGGAGATATAAGGGCCCAACTGTAGAGTATGAAAAACATCCCCAAACCAATATGCTTGCACCGCCATGTTTTACAGTCTTCACAATGTACTGTGGTTTGAATTCATCTATGGTTCGTCTCACAAAATGTCTGCGGCCTTTTGATACAATAGGAATAATCTTGCTCTCATCTGTCCATAGAATATTATGACACTCCTCTTTAGAGAAAAACACGTCTTTTTTTCATCATTGGTACTTTTCTTGCAAACAGTTTGGCTTCACATAGGCCTGTTCAGCTGATTGCAGTCTCACAGGTAACTGAAGATACTTCAGATATATCAGATCATCATTTGATGTTTCTTTGCCATTCTTGTTATCCTATGTGCTATATGGTGTCATGTTTGTGTCACGATTGACAGACAGTCCTGTGGTGCCCAACTTTAACAGTTGCAGTGTTTGTCTACCCAAGCAGTGCTCCCTGATATTCTATTATTCCTGCTGTGGTGTAAGTGGTATCCTATGTATCTGCTGTGCTTGGGGTTAATCCCTCCTTTTAGGACCCTGCGGATATTCTCACCTTTCAGTTGTTAAAGGGAACCTGTCACCAGTTTTTTCACTATTAAAACAAATGTAGCACCTTCTGCAGCTCCTGGCCTGCATTCTATGAAGGTGCACTTTTTTGCTGACCCTCCTTGCAGACCCCAAAAAGAACCTTATAAAATCTCACCATTTCCTATGCAAATGACTTGTGTTGGCCAGGTGGAGGGGCTCTATTTCGGCTCCTGTCCCCCCTCCTGCTGCTGTTCGCCATCCTCCTGTCATCATTGACATGGATGACGAAGACGCTGTCATCATCCACGCTACTGGTGAAGTCTCGCACAGGTGCAGTTCGCTGTGCCCCTATTGCGGGTTGAGCATAAAAACAGTTTCCCGCGTGCCAGTGATGTATTTTCACAGGCGTGAGATTATGGACGGATACAAGGATGACGCTGGTGAGGTTATGCACAGCGCCGCCCATAATCTTGCGCCTGTTCAAATACATCACCGGTGCATGGGAAACTGTTTTTATGCTCGGCCCGCGATCGGGGCACAGTCAACTGTGCCTGCGCGAGACTTCGCCAGTAGCGTGGATGATGATGGCGGCGGCGTCATCCATGTCAATCATGACAGAAGGACGGCAAACAGCGGCAGGAGGGGGCACAGGAGCCAAAATAGAGCCCGCCCATCTGGCCAACACAAGTCATTTGCATAGGAAACGGTGAGAATTTATAACATTCTTTTTAGGGTCTGTAAAGGGGGTCAGCAACAAAATGCACCTTCATAGAATGCAGCCCAGGAGCTGCAGAAGGTGATACTTTTGTTTTAATAGTGAAAAAACTTGTGACAGGTTCTCTTTAATCATCATCACTTCCCCCTGTGTTCTTAAATACCCACATTTCCCCTTGGTGTTTGCTGGTGATAGAGTTATATTCCTATACAGGTCTTTAATGCAAGCTGTCGGCTTGTATTCATATGAAGATACATTGTGGTTTGTTGCTGTTCCTCTCTCTGAATTTTCTTGGAGATAAGTTGTTCCCTGGCACCTGATTGGGCACCCTATGTCTTCTTTAGAGTTTAGTGGAGTTGACTTAGCACTCAATCCATCCATTCCTTACCTACAGCCCAGTTCAGGGTAAGCCAGGGCCAGGTATCCTGCATGGCGCATAGGTGTGGAACCTATCTAGGGTAGTCAGGGAAGCCAGGGGCCAGCAGAAGGTTTGATTCGATGTCACCATCTTCCCCTTCCCTAGATACAAGGTTTCCAGTCCCTGTCGCTGTGCGCATGATACTTCCCATACCTAGCGTGACATGTGGATGGTAGTATTTCTTTTTCTACCACATGTTTCGGATTTTGTTTGCTGTCCTCCTTCAAATAAGGGCTATAATTCACACCTGTTTCTTCACAGAATGAATGACCTCACTAATTGAACTCCACACTGCTATTGATTAGAACACCACCCTTTCATTAAATGAGTCAAGTACACCCAACTACCAGTCATGTCATGATTGTTGGTTGCCCATTACTCGCCCACATCTAGTCATGACTTTTTTCCCTTGTTGTATGATTTGTTTTGCCAAAAAGAGTTGGTAAACTCATTAGTGATGATAGACTGCTAATATTTTGCACATAAGGCTAAGTTCACATAGGGCATCTTATGTTGCGTTTTTGGTGCGTTTTTGAGGTCACAAAGATGCACCAAAATGCACGCATTTCCTTCCTCCAGCAAAGTCTATGAGGTTTTGATTTTGCTGTCCACAGTAGGCATCTTTTGTTGGCTGCATTTTGACTGTGTTTTTGAAGATGCAGCATGTCAATTCTTTTTGCAATTTTCCAGCGTTTTTGAGTCCTTCCAGTCAGTAGATCTGGCTTAAAAAACGCATTGGGCAAAACGAGGTAAAAACGAATCAAAAACGCATTGCGTTTTTTGATTAGTTTTTGCCGCGGTGCGCTTTTGGTGCGTTTTTTGGGACAAAAACGGTGCATCTTTGTAGTAAAAAAAAGGTGCCATGTGTGAACATACCCTTACTGGTGCGTTTGATATGAAAGAAGTTGACTAGCCTGGCAGGGTCTTTACCTCAAACCCCATGGAACACCTTTCTGATGAAGTAGAGCAGAGATTGCTCATTCATCATCAGTGTTGACCTCCAAATTTTTTCTGGATGAATGGGCAAAAATTCCCAGACACACTCCAAAATCTTGTAGAAAGCCTTCCCAGAAGAGTGGACGCTATAGCTGCAATGGGGGACCAACTCTATATTAATCCTTGCACCCTATTCAGACTATATATTAAATGTCTCTATTGGTGTTAGTATTGTATCTAGAAGAACCCTGTTTTCAGGACAATATCTGTCATCCAGTTTGTTAAAAATTCACTATAATACAAAAATTAAACTTCTTATGGCTGGGAATTATCAGTTATCATAGAAGTGGGAAAACTTTTTTCCTGTAAAATATGGATGTTTTTTTTTTGTTTTTTGTTTTTTTTTTGTATAAAGTCTTTAATGATATTGGAACTATTTTCAGAAGAGTCCCTATTTTAGGATAACATGTGTCATCTAGTTTATCATATATTCATAACAATCTGGAAATTAAAACTTTCATATCCAAATATAATTGATTATCATAAATGTGGGAATATTTCTTGTAAAATATTTAGGTATTTATGAATATATATATATATATATATATATATATATATATATATATATATATATATATAAAATGCACACACGGTAGTGATATAGAAATGATTCCTTGTCATAGAAAAACTTATTGGATTATTTATTGTTACAAAAAAGTTCTTGCACCCTGTTCAGACCATGCATTGTATGTTTCCCCATAGTATGAGAACTGTTTCTAGATAAGCTCCGACTCTAGGATAACTTTTCAGTTTATTAAAAACTCATATCTCAGAAATTAAACTTCCATGGTAAAAAATAATTGGTTATTATAAATGTGGACATTTTTCTGCAGAATATGTACATTTCTCAATTGGGAGGAAAAAAATCAGTTGATCATTCTTTAAATGTTTCTGTGTTATACTGATCATTATGGAATATTTATGTATACTGCAATGTGTAAAGGGAACATGTCACCACTTTTTTTGCCTATAAGCTGCGGCCACCCCCACCGGGCTCTTATATACAGCATTCTAACATGCTGTATATAAGAGCCAGTCTGGGGGTATAACATAAAAAACACTTTATAATACTTACCTAACGGTCGTGCGGTTGGCCTTATGGGCGTTTCTGTTATCCGGTGCCGGCACCTCCTCTTTCGGCCATCTTCGTCCTCTTTCTGAAGCCTGGGTGCATGATGTGGCTACGTCATACACACTTGCCGGTCCTGCGCAGGCGCACTACAATACTTTGATCTGCCCTACTCAGGACCTGAATGCCGGCGAGTGTGTATGACGTCGGACCCGTCATGCACTGCGGCTAGAGAAGAAGGAGCACAAAGATGGCAAAAAGAGGCGGCACCGGACAACGGAGATGCCCATAAGGCCCACCGCGCGACCGTCAGGTAAGTATTATAAAGTGTTGTTTTTTATGTTATACGCCCAGCCTGGGCTCTCATATACATGATCTTAGAATCCTGTATATAAGAGCCCGGTGGTGGTGGCCGCAGCTTATAGCCAAAAAAATGGTGACAGGTTCCCTTTAATGTTTTATTGTATGTTCTTTTAAATTATTTTAATTGAAAGTCCTTTGCAACCTGCCTCATTGTTGATTGCGGGATTTCAGGTGTTCAGATGTTAAACTAATTGTTTCCCCTATATCAACCTTTGCGCTGTATACCCTGTTCACCAAGGTCTAAGAGCCATGTGCTTGAAATGCGTCTGGTGTGCGGTTTAAAGAACCTTTAGATTTTTCCTGACTCAGAGATTGTATACTTTTGTGGCTTATCTTTATTACAAGAAAAATATTCTTTGTATTTTAAAAAAGTTTTTCATTAAAGCTCTGTTTTTATGGAAACGTGAATCTGGATCATTCCTTTTGTTCACCTGTGCCTCAGACACTGAACAGCAGCGGGATCTCGTGCTTCAACACCACCAGGAGTGCGGACGTCTTGGGGTGAGCTGGATATTTGTTTCTTTGCACTTAACTGTATATTAATACCTATGGGTTTAGAAAAGTATGTCATTAAATGTCCTCTATGTGTAATGTGTAGGTGTCGCAATACTTTTACATTACACTGTCCCTCAGATTAAATCTCAAATATATGTTATCGAAGCGATAAAATACATCTATACTTATTACATTATATGTTTGTATTAACTGAGCCAATTGTGTCTTTGGGAGTAGCTGTACAGTAACAATCCTTTGGCTTATATTAGAGGATGAAGTACATTTTGACAGTGGAAGTGTATTCCGTGTCATGTCTTTTAAAAAGCAATAGTAAGTATTGGCTTCATGACAGTGAAGCCAGTTATTGGGCTGAGAATTTTGGCACCGCGTGCAATGATGGATTGCTGGTTTGTGAGTCTGGAATGCTGATTTCCTGCAAGAAGTAGACTTGCCCAGTGCTTTATTGTCATGAAATAGCACAATAAAAGAAATATTATCATGAACATTTTATTAATTTGTTTTAATTTTATCATTTTGTTTTGCATTTTTTACTATTAAGAATTACGACCCAGAAAGAAACACAAACAAATATGTAGAAATATATGAATTTTATTTTTTAAATTTTTTTTTTTAAAAAAAATCTTTAAAAGGTAGTACAGCAGAAAAGATTATGAAAAAATGTGTCAACCGAAGACACCATTAGTTGATTATAGAAGGAGTCTGTCAGTTATAATAAATACCAATGACATTAATTCATGACAGAACATCCCATATTCCCATAAAGAGTTTTTTTAACACACAAAGGAGGATACAGGTTGTAAGATGTGTTTAGCAACCGTGATTAGATGGTATTAATTAAGCAGGGATGCTAAAAGTAACTTAGTAGTACAGAAAGAGTCTTAAAATAAAGCCCTAACAATCAAAAGACAATAACATCTAAGGACATGCCTGCTAAAGGAATTTCATACACAGTGCCAAATTAGATTATAGCCTCACCATTCACACCCTGACGCGTTTCGCCGTAGCTTTTTCCAAGGGCGCATCATTTTTTTTAAAAAATAAAATTCATATATTTCTACATATTTGTTTGTGTTTCTTTCTGGGTAGTATTTTAGGTTTAAATTCTGCCACTGTGTTACTACCTGGTTATACTGGCATTTGAACTGGCTTGTTATGGTTGGTGGCCAAATTGTAGGTTAATATATTAAGAATTACGGTAGTATCAATATCTTATATATAGACCGATGGTGTACTAATTTAGTGTGACGCTTAGGTATTACTGTACTGTATTGCCTCTGTATGTATACTCGCAGTGCTACTTGTGGGCACGTGTGGCTGGAACTACATGGAGTGTCTTAGCAATATAAGTGGCCTGAATCACAGATTACAGGCCTCCACATGTCAGGAAGTATGGTTAAAAGGAAGTGTCACCAGATTTGGTGACTATAAGCTACAGCCACCACTAAGTTCTTATATACAGCGTTCCAAAATGCTGTATATAAGAGCCCGGGCCACACTATGTAACTTAAACACTTTCTAATACTCACCTAGGGAGGTGGTCCTGTCCTCTTGGTGTCGCTGCTCTCTGGTCCGGCACCATCTCTTTGCTGCGATCTCTGTTCTCCTTCTATCCGGCCCAGTGTGGATGACGTGTCTACTACATTCCTGCGCATGCGCACTTTGATCTGTCCTGCTGAGGGCAGATCAAAATACTGTAATGCACAAGCACAAGGAAAGGATAAAGACCACCCACAAATGCGCACTACAATAATTTGATCTGCCCTGAGTAGGGTAGATCAAAGTGCGCCTGCGCAGGACCTCAATGCCTGCTACTGTGCTTGAAGTAGGACACGTCATGCACACGAGCCTCAGAAGTAGGTGGACGGCGAAGGCTACACTCACACATCCGTGCTATACATCCTACTGTTGTCGGGTTTCCTCTGACACTGACCCGTAAAATTTACTTGATCCATACACATATAAGTTTTCAAAATGTGTCTCTAGTCCGTGAGACTCAGAGCAAGTAGTTATGTTCTCATTCGCTTTACAGATCAGATTGGCCATTAAAATCTATGAGGTCCATGAGACACGAAGGAAACTAGGAGCATATACTTTGTACTTCATAGTTCCTCCCTGTTTTTATCCATTTTTAACTGATCCATTGTGAAAAGTATATGGATAACAAAGATTAGAAAGTATCTCTGCTTCAGAGTAAAAAAAGGGATAGTAAATAAATTGATGCAATTAGGAAGCAACTATAATAACACCTTAGAAAAAAAAATATTTGTTTTTCTTGCAGTGCCAAATCAGTTTGCTGCTGCAAACTGCTCAAAAAGAGACATAAGGCTGTGTCCGCACTTTGCGTTTTTACCTGCTTTTCTGCAGCATTTTGAACTGCAGCGTTTTCATGCCAAATTGCATGCGTTTTGATTTTCCAGCAAAGTCTATGGGAAATGGGGATTTCTTGTCCGCACTTTGCAGTTCAAAACTCTCCGTTTGATTTGCATATTTTTGGGCAAAAACTCAGCATTCAAAGAAGCAGCATGTCAATTGTTTTTGCCATTTGGGCTGCGTTTTGCTAACATTGAAGTCAATGAGAAGTTGCAAAAATCAACCAACATCAAAATGCCAGCGTTTTACATGCTTTGTAGCTACTGAAAACATGCGTTTATGACATCAAAATAATGGAATGATATGTCCCTTTAGACACACACATAGTCCGACAATGAAATTAATGAAAAGTATTAATTTATTGTAATTTTAGCCAAAAATAGCATAAAACCGCTATAATTATATTAAATATAACTATTTTCGTTATGATTTAAATAATTATATTTGTTTTTATTTTTTTAACCTTTTTTCATAGTGTTTGTATGTTAAAACTTTATTTAGTAGTGTCTTTGTAATCAAAACGCATCTGTCTTTATGTAATGAAAAAGCATGTAAAAAGCTCTAAGCACGCGGCTAAAACGCGGTAAATACGCACACGTATTTATAGCGTTTTGATGGTCAAAAGCAACTTTGGCAAAAGCAATTTATGCCAGAGGATGCGTTTAGAACTGCAACTACCTCGACGCAAAGTGCGGACACAGCCTAAAGAGAACCTGTCAGTAGTATAGCCAATGCCATAATGGTGATGTGATGGTGGTTAATGTGATCCCTGCATTAGGGCAAAACTTGGAGGTAGGGTCTTCTTCTAATTCTCCATCTCTTCAAATGCCTCTTCTGTCTCTTTTACAAGGCACTGATGATTAAGTGACCAGACTGCTTTTTGAAAATTACTCGGTTGACAGCTGCCACGAGACACGGTGGCTGTGAGCTTGGGTAACCAAAAAAAAAAATACAGTTTAGGCACGGTTTTCTACCAGGAAATGCAGATTTGGTGCAGAAATGTCTGCACCAGATATCTGCACCAAATTTGCTTCCCCTGGCAATTGTAAGTTCAATTGCACATTATTATTTTTTTTTTTTAAGTGGAGGTTATTCATCATGTTCACTATATGGTAAAACTGACCAGCATTATAATTCCCCAGATCGGTACGTGTTCATAGATACCAAATATACAAAGTTTTACTTTGATCTAAGTGGTGAAAAAAAATTCCAAAGTTTGTATAAAAAATAAAAAGGAATTGCGCTTTTGGCGCCATTTTCCGTGACCTGTAGCGTTCTCATTTTTCGGGATCTGGGGCTCAGTGATGGCTTAGTTTTTGCATCTTGAGCTGGCATTTTTAATTATACAATTTGTATGTAGATACGTTGTTTGATCGCCTGTTATTGGTTCTTAATGCAATGTTGCGGCGACCAAAAAAAAACACCTAATTTTGGCATTTGGAATTTTTTTCTTGCTACGCTGTGTACTGATCAGATTAATTGATTTTAGATTTTGATAGATCGGGCATTTCTGAAGGCGGTGATACCAAATATGTGTATATTTTTTGTATTATTATTATTTGATTTTCAATGGGGCAAAAGGGGGATGATTTGAACTTTTAGGTTTTTTTTATTATTTAATATTTTTTAAAACTCTTTTTTTTAACTGATTTTACTAGTCCCTTTAGAGGACTTTATGGCTACAATGTCTGATCGATTCTGCTGATCCGAATGATGCTTCAGCTTTTGTGCCAACTGCTATGGGAATGTAAACAATAAGATTAGTGTTAAATCATCAAGGTGAATGTTTACTTCTTTATTTCTTTTCAGTTTACCCGCTGTGTATGACCTAATCTAATGTATAATGTTCTTCTGTCAACTCCACTGTCTTGTCAATTAAGCAATTCATGTTATTATTTAAGTTGTGCTGCTGTGATACCATAATTTCCCCCGGGATCAATAAAATGTATCGTATCGTATCGTAACGCTCTGATCACCAGGAATGTGAGTTCCTGTGAGTGCTGGTGCTCTGCCGGCATTCACAGCAAGTAAGTCATGGCAGTGACAGGGGTCATCATCTGACCCCGTGCTGCCATGCCAACTCATTCGTGCCCTGTGACTGCGTTGGTGGCGGGGAACGGGGAACGGTGCAATCCCCACCGGAGAGCATTAGATCGTGCTGTCAGAGTCCGATCCACCCGTGACTGTTATCCTCACATGCCTGCTGATCAGATCAGCACACATGTGCGGGGATTACCGTAGGCTTGCTGCAGGAGCCCATAGTAACAGGGCAGACACGACTAAGGATGTATCAGTAAATCCTTGGTCATGAAGGGGTTAAAGTATAATTTGTGTAAAATCCTTGTCCTGTACATGTCTATGCATATGGATGTGGCTGGTATGACAGCTCAATTTATTCATTGTGCTTGTCTTCAATGCCATCTACAGGAGCGGACGTGATTGATTAAAGTTTGTGCAGACTGCCAGGACCCAAACACCACCTTTTCCCCCCTAGAAAGACACCACACAGTTCTTTATAAATTAAATTACTTTTATTTTTCACTTATGGAGAGGCATAGGGAAAAAACACTCTCATCTTTTACTTTGGCATAAATTCTGGTCGCAGCTTTCAAATTAGGCATTACCAGCCAACACCATGGGGTTTTGGGAAATTTTCCGCCACCGGCCGTCCGGTGCGGGTATTTCACCACCACTTTTCCTACCCCTTCCGCCAAGGAGCAGCACAGCGCTAGCAAGCTGCGACCCCCCCAAAAACCACAATACCTGAGCCATCTCCTCACACATTCCCACCATTAATCCATCCGAAAACCGCATCATGGAAAATGCACCCGCTGCCTCATAAGGACAGCAAAGTTAATAACCTCCAGCTGGCGGTACCACACCAATTATTATTTTTTTTTTTTATATATATATTTTACACTATCAACTTAGGTAGGCACTAGTTGCCCGTGCACCAAGGACAGCCCCGTAACACATCCTTCCTTGGATACGTTCCAATATGAGCTGAAAATCACCTCTGCCTTGCCCATCTTAAATTAGGAAAATCACAGGAAAAGTTGTACCATCTCTGACCGGATGAGGGTACGAGGCGAAGCGCAGCTAGGTTGCAGGAGACCAAATCTGTGACATCTACTTGTGTCGCCAAGTCAACTGTCGAGGGCGGCTCCACAATCCTGAGCACCTCAGGTAGCACACTCAGCTCAACCAGCTCCCAGCAACTTCTCCAATCACATCCAGGCCAATAGAAACCACGGACCAACCGCCAGAGCGAGGATCACCTTTTCCCGCTGCCCGAAAAGTATGGGCATGACCTAAGCTTGAAACCTAGGCCGACTTACATCTGAAAAAGGAAAACATTGTCAGAAAGGAAAAAATTTCGAAACCATCAAAAATCTCTTAAACAGCAGACCCCCTTTCCCTTGGGGTTGATTTGGCAAGAACTCGCGGTTTTTTTTTTTTTTTTTTAATACACATCTGAAACGTATGTAATGTTACGCTAACCTATATGACAGTCAGTAGCCTCCTGCCCTTCTACTAGTGACGGTTTATAAAACAAACTCAGTACGGACGTTCCTCAAAATGCATTTGCGTTGCCAAACCCATCCCATTGGAACCACGCTCATACATACTTGCCCCAAAGCTTCAGCAGCACCCCAGTTCTGGGGGGGGGAAGGGAGGGGTGTTTACATCCCAGGTACTGCAACTAACGCACCCACAATAGCAACCATCACCAATTTACCGCCATAAAATTGCTCGCCAAATATGGGAAAAAATCTTCATGGTTAAAAATTGCTCCCCGTCATCCCTGTTCATCTGAGGGCTATCACTAACACCTTAGGCATACCAACCAGAGGTGGGGAAAAAGATCCCAAAACTGTGAGGAAAGACAGGCTTGGCTAGATAGACCTAGGCCTTTCTTCAGCCTGTGTGACTAAGCTTTAAGATCAAAACCACAATGGACGTAACCACCCTGCCCGGCACCTTATAAGATCGACAAACGGCCAGGAGTATTAGGCCTCCTGACATCCACCCACCTGCCGCTAAACCACTACCCATTTCATACCGTGGGTCCCACTAGGCCTTGGTCACACAGGTCCAGTTCCCCAACTGAAAAAATTTCAGGGCAAAAAACCCCAAACCAGTTTGCTCATAACAGGAAAAATTGGTACCCGTTGGTGAAGTAGAATCACTAAATACTGCCGGTTATACACTAGCAAGGGATCGCTTGAAAATCATCATGCTTTTCACCCGCCTGGTAAACCCCACTCGCTGCATACCCTACTATAAGCCCATCATGTCTGTGTTTTAACGAGAGGCCGGGTCCTCGGCCTCCTTTCGATGGGAGTACCATTACGAATTTAAAGAATCAAAACCCTTTGGACCTGCCAGCGGACGGAGTTAAGGAGGATACCTGGAATTGGAAAATCAATAGGGAGTAAACCATACTATCACGGCAACTGGATACCTGGTATGACTTTAACCTTTCGTTAACTTATGCGCATTCTAAAAACCGAAAAGCCTAAACAACCCACTACTGAAAAGAAAAGTTGTAAACAGGTGGTTAGATAGTTTTTTGTTTGTTTTTTTTAACGTTGTGTTGAAAACAAACCCAAACAGCCAGACCTGCTGCTGTTAAATACACCCCCTATCGATTCAACCGTTACTGCCCTTGAAGCGAATGTAGCCGTTGAAGCTTAACCCCTTAACGACCGCGGGCCGTAAAATTACGTCCTAAATGACATAATCTTACTGCCCGCGGTCCTCCGGCGGCAGCATGCCGCGATTGGCACACATCTCAGCTGATTTTCACAGCTGAGATGTGTGCCTGCTAGGCACGAGCAGAATCGTTATCTGCTCGTGCCGATTAACCCCTTATATGGCGCTGTCAATACATGACAGCGCCATTATAAGCGCAATCGCGGTAAAGTTTTACTTACCGCCGAAACCGGAAGTCACGTGACGCGATCACGTGACTCCCGATAGTTGTCATGGTAGTACAGGGTCATTTGATGACTCCTGTACTACACATGAATTGGTTTCACTTTCGCTGTGCCCGGGGCACAGCAAAAGAGAAAGACAGCGTATCTGCTGTTTACAGCCTTCCAGCTGTGATCAGCAGATACTGCAGAGCGATCGGAATGCTGATCGCAATAGCCCCCTAGGGGGACTAGTAAAATAAAAAAAAAAGTAAAAAAATAAGTTTTAAAAAATTAAAAAAAAACAAAAAACCTAAAAGTTCAAATCACCCCCCATTCGCCCCATTGAAAATTAAAGGGTTAAAAAAATAAAAAATATACACACATTTGGTATCGCCGCGTTCAGAAACGCCCGATCTATCAAAATATAAAATCAATTAATCTGATCAGTAAACGGCGTAGCGGCAAAAAAATTCCAAACGCCAAAACGACGTTTTTTTGTCGCCACAACTTTTGCGCAAAATGCAATAAGAGGCGATCAAAACGTAGCATCTGCGCAAAAATGGTACCGTTAAAAACGTCAGCTCGAGACGCAAAAAATAAGCCGTCATTGAGCCTAAGATCCCGAAAAATGAGAACGCTATGGGTCACGGAATATGGCGTAAAACGTGCGCCACTTTTTTCGGACAAACTTCCGATTTTTTTTTAACCCCTTATATAAAAGTAAACCTATACATGTTTGGTGTCTACGAACTCGCACTAAGGAATAACGTTTGGAACTCCATTCTATGTCTGAACTGGGTGCAAAAAACCTAAAAAAACATCACTATGGGGAGATAAGGTATGCACACCAGTGACTATGGAAGGGGAATACATGGAATAGCAGAAACTGCTGTGTGAATACTGACATGAAAAATTCAATAGCTATTTGTAAGAATGAAATGTGAAAAATGGAACCTGCATTACTGCCATGAATATATGAATAAAGAGAAATTTAGCTACTGAATTGATCAATGCAGAAGAGCCCCAACACTACGCCAAAGTATTTCTCTACGTTGGGGTCCCTAGCTTGTGTGTGTCCTCTCATGCAGTTAAAAAACTTACCGTGTATGGGACGCTGAGACCCAGGCTATATATACGATGTGGATTGGCAATAGGTGTGTGTGGGGAGGGTTCACAAACGAAAAACTACTAACATTAAGGAATAACGTTTGGAACTCCATTCTATGTCTGAACTGGGTGCAAAAAACCTAAAAAAACATCACTATGGGGAGATAAGGTATGCACACCAGTGACTATGGAAGGGGAATACATGGAATAGCAGAAACTGCTGTGTGAATACTGACATGAAAAATTCAATAGCTATTTGTAAGAATGAAATGTGAAAAATGGAACCTGCATTACTGCCATGAATATATGAATAAAGAGAAATTTAGCTACTGAATTGATCAATGCAGAAGAGCCCCAACACTACGCCAAAGTATTTCTCTACGTTGGGGTCCCTAGCTTGTGTGTGTCCTCTCATGCAGTTAAAAAACTTACCGTGTATGGGACGCTGAGACCCAGGCTATATATACGATGTGGATTGGCAATAGGTGTGTGTGGGGAGGGTTCACAAACGAAAAACTACTAACATTAAGGAATAACGTTTGGAACTCCATTCTATGTCTGAACTGGGTGCAAAAAACCTAAAAAAACATCACTATGGGGAGATAAGGTATGCACACCAGTGACTATGGAAGGGGAATACATGGAATAGCAGAAACTGCTGTGTGAATACTGACATGAAAAATTCAATAGCTATTTGTAAGAATGAAATGTGAAAAATGGAACCTGCATTACTGCCATGAATATATGAATAAAGAGAAATTTAGCTACTGAATTGATCAATGCAGAAGAGCCCCAACACTACGCCAAAGTATTTCTCTACGTTGGGGTCCCTAGCTTGTGTGTGTCCTCTCATGCAGTTAAAAAACTTACCGTGTATGGGACGCTGAGACCCAGGCTATATATACGATGTGGATTGGCAATAGGTGTGTGTGGGGAGGGTTCACAAACGAAAAACTACTAACATTAAGGAATAACGTTTGGAACTCCATTCTATGTCTGAACTGGGTGCAAAAAACCTAAAAAAACATCACTATGGGGAGATAAGGTATGCACACCAGTGACTATGGAAGGGGAATACATGGAATAGCAGAAACTGCTGTGTGAATACTGACATGAAAAATTCAATAGCTATTTGTAAGAATGAAATGTGAAAAATGGAACCTGCATTACTGCCATGAATATATGAATAAAGAGAAATTTAGCTACTGAATTGATCAATGCAGAAGAGCCCCAACACTACGCCAAAGTATTTCTCTACGTTGGGGTCCCTAGCTTGTGTGTGTCCTCTCATGCAGTTAAAAAACTTACCGTGTATGGGACGCTGAGACCCAGGCTATATATACGATGTGGATTGGCAATAGGTGTGTGTGGGGAGGGTTCACAAACGAAAAACTACTAACATTAAGGAATAACGTTTGGAACTCCATTCTATGTCTGAACTGGGTGCAAAAAACCTAAAAAAACATCACTATGGGGAGATAAGGTATGCACACCAGTGACTATGGAAGGGGAATACATGGAATAGCAGAAACTGCTGTGTGAATACTGACATGAGAAATTTAGCTACTGAATTGATCAATGCAGAAGAGCCCCAACACTACGCATGAGAGGACACACACAAGCTAGGGACCCCAACGTAGAGAAATACTTTGGCGTAGTGTTGGGGCTCTTCTGCATTGATCAATTCAGTAGCTAAATTTCTCTTTATTCATATATTCATGGCAGTAATGCAGGTTCCATTTTTCACATTTCATTCTTACAAATAGCTATTGAATTTTTCATGTCAGTATTCACACAGCAGTTTCTGCTATTCCATGTATTCCCCTTCCATAGTCACTGGTGTGCATACCTTATCTCCCCATAGTGATGTTTTTTTAGGTTTTTTGCACCCAGTTCAGACATAGAATGGAGTTCCAAACGTTATTCCTTAATGTTAGTAGTTTTTCGTTTGTGAACCCTCCCCACACACACCTATTGCCAATCCACATCGTATATATAGCCTGGGTCTCAGCGTCCCATACACGGTAAGTTTTTTAACTGCATGAGAGGACACACACAAGCTAGGGACCCCAACGTAGAGAAATACTTTGGCGTAGTGTTGGGGCTCTTCTGCATTGATCAATTCAGTAGCTAAATTTCTCTTTATTCATATATTCATGGCAGTAATGCAGGTTCCATTTTTCACATTTCATTCTTACAAATAGCTATTGAATTTTTCATGTCAGTATTCACACAGCAGTTTCTGCTATTCCATGTATTCCCCTTCCATAGTCACTGGTGTGCATACCTTATCTCCCCATAGTGATGTTTTTTTAGGTTTTTTGCACCCAGTTCAGACATAGAATGGAGTTCCAAACGTTATTCCTTAATGTTAGTAGTTTTTCGTTTGTGAACCCTCCCCACACACACCTATTGCCAATCCACATAGTATATATAGCCTGGGTCTCAGCGTCCCATACACGGTAAGTTTTTTAACTGCATGAGAGGACACACACAAGCTAGGGACCCCAACGTAGAGAAATACTTTGGCGTAGTGTTGGGGCTCTTCTGCATTGATCAATTCAGTAGCTAAATTTCTCTTTATTCATATATTCATGGCAGTAATGCAGGTTCCATTTTTCACATTTCATTCTTACAAATAGCTATTGAATTTTTCATGTCAGTATTCACACAGCAGTTTCTGCTATTCCATGTATTCCCCTTCCATAGTCACTGGTGTGCATACCTTATCTCCCCATAGTGATGTTTTTTTAGGTTTTTTGCACCCAGTTCAGACATAGAATGGAGTTCCAAACGTTATTCCTTAATGTTAGTAGTTTTTCGTTTGTGAACCCTCCCCACACACACCTATTGCCAATCCACATCGTATATATAGCCTGGGTCTCAGCGTCCCATACACGGTAAGTTTTTTAACTGCATGAGAGGACACACACAAGCTAGGGACCCCAACGTAGAGAAATACTTTGGCGTAGTGTTGGGGCTCTTCTGCATTGATCAATTCAGTAGCTAAATTTCTCTTTATTCATATATTCATGGCAGTAATGCAGGTTCCATTTTTCACATTTCATTCTTACAAATAGCTATTGAATTTTTCATGTCAGTATTCACACAGCAGTTTCTGCTATTCCATGTATTCCCCTTCCATAGTCACTGGTGTGCATACCTTATCTCCCCATAGTGATGTTTTTTTAGGTTTTTTGCACCCAGTTCAGACATAGAATGGAGTTCCAAACGTTATTCCTTAATGTTAGTAGTTTTTCATTTGTGAACCCTCCCCACACACACCTATTGCCAATCCACATCGTATATATAGCCTGGGTCTCAGCGTCCCATACACGGTAAGTTTTTTAACTGCATGAGAGGACACACACAAGCTAGGGACCCCAACGTAGAGAAATACTTTGGCGTAGTGTTGGGGCTCTTCTGCATTGATCAATTCAGTAGCTAAATTTCTCTTTATTCATATATTCATGGCAGTAATGCAGGTTCCATTTTTCACATTTCATTCTTACAAATAGCTATTGAATTTTTCATGTCAGTATTCACACAGCAGTTTCTGCTATTCCATGTATTCCCCTTCCATAGTCACTGGTGTGCATACCTTATCTCCCCATAGTGATGTTTTTTAGGTTTTTTGCACCCAGTTCAGACATAGAATGGAGTTCCAAACATTATTCCTTAATGTTAGTAGTTTTTCGTTTGTGAACCCTCCCCACACACACCTATTGCCAATCCACATCGTATATATAGCCTGGGTCTCAGCGTCCCATACACGGTAAGTTTTTTAACTGCATGAGAGGACACACACAAGCTAGGGACCCCAACGTAGAGAAATACTTTGGCGTAGTGTTGGGGCTCTTCTGCATTGATCAATTCAGTAGCTAAATTTCTCTTTATTCATATATTCATGGCAGTAATGCAGGTTCCATTTTTCACATTTCATTCTTACAAATAGCTATTGAATTTTTCATGTCAGTATTCACACAGCAGTTTCTGCTATTCCATGTATTCCCCTTCCATAGTCACTGGTGTGCATACCTTATCTCCCCATAGTGATGTTTTTTTAGGTTTTTTGCACCCAGTTCAGACATAGAATGGAGTTCCAAACGTTATTCCTTAATGTTAGTAGTTTTTCGTTTGTGAACCCTCCCCACACACACCTATTGCCAATCCACATCGTATATATAGCCTGGGTCTCAGCGTCCCATACACGGTAAGTTTTTTAACTGCATGAGAGGACACACACAAGCTAGGGACCCCAACGTAGAGAAATACTTTGGCGTAGTGTTGGGGCTCTTCTGCATTGATCAATTCAGTAGCTAAATTTCTCTTTATTCATATATTCATGGCAGTAATGCAGGTTCCATTTTTCACATTTCATTCTTACAAATAGCTATTGAATTTTTCATGTCAGTATTCACACAGCAGTTTCTGCTATTCCATGTATTCCCCTTCCATAGTCACTGGTGTGCATACCTTATCTCCCCATAGTGATGTTTTTTTAGGTTTTTTGCACCCAGTTCAGACATAGAATGGAGTTCCAAACGTTATTCCTTAATGTTAGTAGTTTTTCGTTTGTGAACCCTCCCCACACACACCTATTGCCAATCCACATCGTATATATAGCCTGGGTCTCAGCGTCCCATACACGGTAAGTTTTTTAACTGCATGAGAGGACACACACAAGCTAGGGACCCCAACGTAGAGAAATACTTTGGCGTAGTGTTGGGGCTCTTCTGCATTGATCAATTCAGTAGCTAAATTTCTCTTTATTCATATATTCATGGCAGTAATGCAGGTTCCATTTTTCACATTTCATTCTTACAAATAGCTATTGAATTTTTCATGTCAGTATTCACACAGCAGTTTCTGCTATTCCATGTATTCCCCTTCCATAGTCACTGGTGTGCATACCTTATCTCCCCATAGTGATGTTTTTTTAGGTTTTTTGCACCCAGTTCAGACATAGAATGGAGTTCCAAACATTATTCCTTAATGTTAGTAGTTTTTCGTTTGTGAACCCTCCCCACACACACCTATTGCCAATCCACATCGTATATATAGCCTGGGTCTCAGCGTCCCATACACGGTAAGTTTTTTAACTGCATGAGAGGACACACACAAGCTAGGGACCCCAACGTAGAGAAATACTTTGGCGTAGTGTTGGGGCTCTTCTGCATTGATCAATTCAGTAGCTAAATTTCTCTTTATTCATATATTCATGGCAGTAATGCAGGTTCCATTTTTCACATTTCATTCTTACAAATAGCTATTGAATTTTTCATGTCAGTATTCACACAGCAGTTTCTGCTATTCCATGTATTCCCCTTCCATAGTCACTGGTGTGCATACCTTATCTCCCTATATTACGAACTCGCACTGACCTGAGGCATCACACCCACACATCAGTTTTACCATATAGTGAACACAGTGAATAAAATATCTCAAAAACCATAGTGCTATCGCACTTTTTTTGCAATTTTTCAGCATTTGGAATTTTTTTGCCATTTTCTAGTACACAATATGGTAAAACTGATGGTTTCATTTAAAAGTACAGCTCGTTACGCAAAAAATGAGCCCTCACATGACCATATTGACTGAAAAATAAAAAAGTTACGTCTCTCAGAAAAAGAATGGCGAAAAAAAAAAACGGAAAGCGAAAAATCGGCCGGTCGTGAAAGGGTTAAAGAAAATTCAGCTACCAATCAGTTCCTCCTTTTCAGGTGCCTGATTCCGTGTAGCGAAAATAAAATTTAAACTTACCGCACCTAGGGTTGGACCAATGTACCGATACCGGGTAACGTGACCCTGCCGCTTAGACCTATACTGGAAAGCCTAGGAAAGGCGCCTTGGAAACAATGACAGCAATAGAAATGACCTTAACCGCAAAGTTGAAGTTCATACCTAAGGAACCGCAGGGGCCGAAAGATAAACCTCCATACGATGGGTAATAGCCGATAAACGCTATTTCCATGCGGCAAAACCTTCCAAAACAAAAGTCAAACCTAAAAGGAGGGGCTTTTCCATAATTAATTTTTTTTTTTTTTTTAAATTCATAATAGGTGCTTCAAATAATGAAGCTGCTTGACACCCTCTATAATCTAGTATTAGAATGATTGTTGTCTACTAACACATGGGAAAACACTGGTCAGTTGTGCACACCTGAGACTTAAACTAAAATTGTGTATTTTTTTTTTTTTGAGGCTATTTATGTGGACATAATTGCTCAGGAAATATTAGCGGGCATAATTATGCACTTGCATAAAATTGACAATTTTCGCATCTCACCTGTTCACTTTCGTCTGTTGAACTGAAACTCCAACCAACACGAAAATGCACAGAAATACACTTTGCTATTACCATAAGTTATCAATGACGAACATAGCTTACGCCTTGTTAACTACAGCCCTAAGTTAGAGTGTATACCAAGGAGAGGTGATATCCTATGCGCCCAACATAATGTAACCCACCTATAAATCACTTGACAGGCCACATCTAAAACCTGGGATCCAGTTCTGCTCAACTTTTTTTTTTTTTATTATTATTATCAAAAGGCGGTGGGTAAACATTCTGAGATTATTCGGTTCAAGGAGACAACTAGATTATTGCAAGGAATGGAGGAGGAGATCTAATTTTTATGCATAAATCGTGTGTGGTCACCATACAGGACTGGAACATTACTTCCTCCTACCGCAGTTAAATGAGAAGGGTTCTTTACAGTAAAAGCAAACAGACTGCGGAATGCCGACCACAAGAGGTAGTAATGGCAGCTACTATAACGCCTATTAAGGCGGGTGTATGATTTCCTCAGTACACCTATAGTGTCGGTCATAATAACTTAATTACAGAATGCTGAATAGGGCGGAAAATCTGCTGCCTGGTGACATCACGTAACCCCCCCGAGGGCGCTTATTCCACCCCGCAATCCCACGTAATGGTGCTTGCCAGATTGTGCAGAATAAAAGGGGGGCGGCCGGACTCCAGATGTTCCTGCCCAATTCCCACAGCACTCCGCTGTCCAATGTACCTCAGATGCTCATCATCCCGCCGCGGGACAGCACCAGGGGTTAATTCTGAAGAAAAAAGGGGGGGTTTAAATCTCCATGTGACTCATGACGCCCGGGGCCCCAACGCCCGTGCATAGAGTGACAGAGTCCGATCCAAGCCGCTACCCACAGAAGGGGAGGTTTTATTCTAAGATGTCATGCCGACCCCTAAAGGGGAGGGGGGTGAAAAGCACTGGCACTAATATAAGGGAGCTTTTTTTTTTTTTTTTTTTTTTTTAAATTATAATTTATTTCTTTAATTTATTTATTTATTTTATTTATAATATATTTATTTAATTTATTTATTCTTTATTTATAATTTATTTATTTATTTTTATAATTTATTTAATTTTTTTTTTTTTTTTTTTTTAAACTTGTCTGGGGATACCAATAAGGGATGTGGATTCTGCTGACTTCAGCAGTCAGCACATACACCAATGCAGCACCTCCAATCCGAGCTGCATTAGAGCTGTGATTTATTTATTTTGTATGTATAATTTATTTAATTATGACAGGGCAGCGGTGACAGGGCAGTGGAGGGATCAGGGGCACGGTGTTTGTTATTCACACAAAGCCGACAGGTCCCCGCTGCAGCGCTTCCACCTGCGCTGCATCAGGGACCGCGCCGGCTCACAGTCTGCACTCGCACCCACCGCTGGCAGAGGCAGGGCGGCGGGTGGGCGGTGCCTTAAGCAAAGAGCGCTTTCGCGCTCTTTACAAACTGAGGGACGGGCTCCAGCTGACCGGCGGGCGGGTAGTTCACTCAGAACGCCGCTCGCCGGCACACCCAGCTGGAGCCTCAGCAGGGAGGAAGCCGCTCACAACTAACAGCGTTGTGAGTCGGACGCTTCCTTCCCTGCTGATGGGGGGATTTGTGTCAGACTGCGAGCACAGGCAGACCGGCGAGCGGGTCTTTCCCTGAAAACACCGCTCGCCGGCCATGTCACCTGTGCCTCAGCAGGGAGGGAGCCGCTCACAACTAACAGCGCTGTGAGTCGGACGCTTCCTTCCCTGCTGATGGGGGATTTATGACAAACGGCAAGCACAGGCTGACCGGCGGGCGGGTATTTCCCTGAAAACACCGCCCGCCGGCCATGTCACCTGTACCTCAGCAGGGGGGGAGCCGCTCACAGCTAAAGCGCCGTGGGCAAAACTCTTCCCTCCCTGCTGATAGCTCTCTTACTGCCCTCCGAAGCGGGTACACTCCACCGGCCGCCCAAACAGGTCCGGGTCCAGGAACAAAGAGACCGGAAGCTGGGCAACGCAGTGACTTATATCAGAGCAGATCATACCACAGGAGCCGGAGGGGGGTAGCTGGTGAGTCTTTCCAGGGGGAGAAACCACCTAAAATTAGCATAGGGGGCCTGCAGTCAGGTGGCAGCATCTCAAATTTTGGCTGCAGTGCCCCTCAGAATATCTCCCATGCTTCAGGATAAGGCACCAAGGTAGGCCAGATCCAGCATTCTGGCCAGCTTCAGAACAGCACTTACAAGCTCAAAAGCTTGCAATCGTTGTGCTCTTTGCCTAGTAGACCAGCCCCCTCTGATAGACTGCAGCAGTCGTTGGTAAAATAGACAAGCAGTTAGCTGCATAATTAAACATACCTCAATTCTTAAGAAATGGTGAGGATTTTTGCTTAGGAATATATTGCAAAACTTGCTTGTTTTTCAAGAACTTGAAGATCTGCGATACCAGACACAGTCACATAAGGAAGGGTACTGATTGAAAGTGATCCACTATTCATCAACTAATGGTCTATCCTGGAGAATCTATGTACCTTTTACCTTTTTTCAAAGGAACTAGTCTTAAACTGCACATACACATAGTTTCATTGATAATTGAATTGAATTAATATGAGTCATTTTAGTCTCATGGTTTCCAGCTATCACTTTTTTTGCCTTTAAGGTTTGCATATACTGCTTTCTGCTGCCAATATATTGCCACTTTTTATCCACCAAATCATTATAATGACAGCAATATGGCCAGTAATATTGGCAAGCCTTTCACCACCGGAGCCTGACCTTGAGTAGAGGAGCTGTTTGGGTCAGCAACTTGGTTTTAACGGCGGAACTTTTAAAGCCTGACATAAGCATATTATTGCTGGATAATATCCACTTTCCACACTAGAAATGTTTCAGGCCCTTTTACTGTGGCTGATAATTTGAGTATTATTGGTCTGGGTGGCAGAATGCAGATCACTATGGACATTTATTATCTTTATACCTCTTTTCGGTATTTCCCTTTTGACAGTTAAATGCAATTTAATTCGGTATTAGTCCAGCACACACAACTATGATGTAACAATCCTGACTCGTGTCTTGATAATGCATCTTAAAGGAACTCTAAATTTCCCTTTTAAATTTAAGTATTTTGGGAAAATGTTGAAACGACTAGCTTCCTCAATTACACTAGTTCCATTGTTTTCCTCCTCTTGTTTTTCACTAATTAATCTTCAGTCTCTATTTAATATAGTACTGTATTACAAAACAATACTGGATTCCTTCCATTTGTCTTTGCTTCTGACAGTGAATAGCTCTGTGTCCAGAATCTAAAGGGTGCTTTACACGAGACGATCTATCTTGCGATAGATCGTCGGGGTCACGGTTTTTGTGACGCACATCTGGCATCGCTTGCGACGTCGGCCTGTGTGACACCTCTTAGCGACGCAGTATCGCTCAAAAATCGTGAGTCGTGTACTTGTTGCTAGGTTTCATAAAATCGTTTATGAAACATGGCGCCAGTTGTTCATCGTTTCCGTGGCATCACACGTTGCTCCGTGTGACACCACGGGAAGGATAAACATCGCTTACCTGCATCCCGCGGCTCCCGTCGGCTATGTGGAAGGAAGGAGGTGGGCGGGATGTTTAGGTCCCGCTCATCTCCGCCCCTCCGCTTCTATTGGCCGGCCACCGCGTGACGTCGATGTGACGCCAAACATCTCTCCCACTTCAGGAAGTGGATGTTTGCTGCCCTCAGCCATGTCGCATGGGAGATAAGTATGTGTGATGGGGGTTAACGAGTTTGTGCGCCACGGGCAATCAATTGCCCGTGATGCACAAATGACGGGGGCGGGTACGATCAATCGTGAAATCGCACGATCGGTCGTCCCGTGTAAAGCAGGCTTAAATCAAGCAGCATCTTGGTCTCCTTCCATAGTTGGAAGTCTCAGTAAGATTATAAGGATTAGGCTATATTCACACGACCATCCTTTTTTTTGCGGACCACAAAAAACAGATCCATGTGGACGCTATTGCATCTGTGTGGCAAATACAACCTTTCCGTATCCGGTCCATTTCGCATATGTGTGCTTTCTGTTTTTTGCAGGCCGCAAAAAAAAGGGAAGGTGCCATAAATTCACCCAGGATCCATGTTTGAATGTTTTACATGCAGTCAAAAGCTAGAAAGATTGATAGATAGATAGATACGAGGGGCTGCTGATAAGTCTTTGGCTTTACCCAGAAAGAAATGAGATAGGATGGTGAAACTTTACATGTATTCCACATACTCTCCACTGATGTCACCACACTTCTTACATCGGTATTCCAAGTTCTGTAAGTGTGACGCTCTGGACTAGCCAGGTAGTCACAGGTAGACCCCCTGCACAAACACCATTCCCTAAGAAGGTAACAGCAGCCAACCTAAAAACCCTTGTCACCTCTCTCAGTGTTCAATGGTCACACCAGGGGGCGGAGCCAGGTGGTTGGCCACACCTACCTAGGAGTCTAGAGGGCCTGAGACAGGAAACAGTCAGTCAGTTGGTGCTGGAGTTCAAGTTCAAGTGCAGCAGGCCTGAGGCGTCAGGTCTGCAGCGGCAACACTGACCGGTGCCAGGGTCGTAGCCCTGGTACCGTGGCAAGGAGGCAGACGGTGGTTGCCGCCTGCAGGAGCCGGAAAGACGGCTGGTGGAACTATAAGGGACCGGGACAGGGTAGTGGCCCGCCGGTACCAAACCGGAGCACTAGGAGGGGGGTACTCAGACTCAGAACGAGGTCCAGAAGCAACTGGACCACGTCGACTTCATTGATTGAGGTCTGGACCTTAGGTCCTTTCCCGTCCCAAGACCCAAAAGACGGCAACAGCCCACAGAGGGGGATAGAAAGCCACCGCACAGGCAGAGAGATCCCACGAGCCAGCGCCTGCGGGCAAACGGGTTCCCCGACACACATAAAGCCGGGGAGCGGACTACCATTGCTGTAGCATAGGCAGTCAAGTTCTACCACAAAGGTGCAGAAGAAAGGCGGAAACCACCAACCTAAGAAAGGGGCAAAGCGCAGCTGGCTGCGGGCACTGACCACCATCCTTTTTGGTTTCCCAGAGACTCCGGTGTATCTCTCATAGTGAGTACAACAGTGCCCTCGGGCCGCGCACCGCACCGGGCCCCGGGACCATCGCTTTCTGCCCACGGAGGGGTCAACACCAGGCTGCATAACACCATCCCCGGGAGCCTAGTTAATGGCAGCGGTGGTGTCCACATTCACCACAACCGTTGGGTGGCGTCACGAACTTACACCCCTAAACTCCACGGCCTCGGACGTGAACCTTCCCCACCGAAATCCCTACACGTAGCGCCAGCTTCACTTCAGAGCGACGTGACCCCCGGGTCCGGGAGGAGCTCGATCCACCCACCGACGAGCATGGATCAGAGCGGCTCGGCAGCCGGCCGAGCCCCGGGGCGGTACACATCGACTCTTCTGGCGTCACGAACAGGATTGAACCCATCCACTTACCAGTGGAAGTGCGCCTTGAAGCAAAAGTCAGCGGTGACCCGTTGAAAAATTTCAGAATCCGCCATCTTGTCACTATCCCTTGGCGCGAAGTTTCCCGCCAGACCCGTCTTCCCCGCGAAAAGAGCTGAAGAGTTGAAGCCCCGCCCCCTGGGAATAGAGCAGTGCAGAAAAGTGTGCGGCTAAAAAATGAAGCTGAACAGAAGGAAAGCAGAGTGCCCCGAGAAGACCAAGGGGGCGGGTGAAGATCTGCGGCATGTAACTGATGCCGTGAAGCGCAGGGACGCCAGGACTCTGCCGGAACTCGTTCCTGGACACCAACACGGAAGGATGTGTCGGAGGATCCAGGCCCAGGCTGATTCCCTGATGGAGCGAGGGATGGTCGAGGTGGAGGAGCTGGCTGCGGCCGTGTGAACACGCGAAGTGGAGGTAACCTTGGAAGAGCGGGTAAGCGACCCATGCCCCTATGTCCCCGAGGGACCGGCCAATGCGGCTGAGGGACCCGGTCTGTCCCTGCCCTCTATATTGCCTCCCTCGCCTCCCGTACCGGTTTCCGCTGCTCCCCCGCTCGGTCTGCTGCCACCAACACCGGCAGTGGAGTTCGTTCTACCAGCCTGCAAAGATCCGCTTGCGGAAAACGCCAGCAGTCAGCCCGTCTCCGCTCCGACACCCATACCGGCCCTACGTCACACCCGTCCAGAAAGTACCTCGTCCTGACTTGGATGCACCAACGATCCCAGAGGAAGCTGCGCTCCAGATGATGACGGCTCCGGCAGTCTGCCCGGCCGCAACGGAGGCGATCCTCGACCAGCAGCTAGCACCGCAAGTCACATTGACCGCTCCCAGACACCCGGCCTCAACTGAGGCACGGAGGGGTTGTAGCTGCCAAGCAACAGAGCAGGCCACGTCACAGCGGGGTCCCTCATTACCGAAGGTGCCGGTCGTAGCCGGCACGGAGGGGCTCTGGCTGGGCCCGTACCCTACGCAGACTGACCCAGAGCAGGCAGCCGGCGTTCTGTATTGGGAGCGGCAGAAACAGCAGCTGCACAGGGAGATCGCTGCCCGAAAAAGGTGTAAAGCGGATGTGCATGCCCGCATGTGTGTGGAGAAAGATCACCTGCAGCAAGCTACCATCGGGGTCCAGAGCCGTGTACCATGTGAAGGTGGTACTGGAGCCCCACGGTGGAGAATGGACTGTTGAGTGAGGCAGCGGATCCTGGCTACCTCATTTGTTGTCTCCGTTGGGACTATGCTGCCCGTCCCCATTGGGACTTTGCTGTTTTACCCCGTTCTAACATAGACAAGGCCGTGAACTTGCAGGCCACCCAATAACTTTTGGGTTTGTAAATAATTCCCGGACCACCCTTCAGATCCCACAGCCTCCGGAGAGGCAGACTGGAGGAAGGACCTGCGGCAGAGGAGGCCGAGATCCCGTCACCATTGTAACCGGTGACAACCCTCCGGGTCCAGGGGTCCCCTGGACGTGGGGCCTCTGAGAGACTGCCGGGTAAGGAACTTTTAACCCGGCCCGTAAGGGCAATACCCGGACCTTGACCCATTCATGGACTGGGGAAAAGGGGTGCTGCCTGTTTCTTAGAGGCAGCATCAAGGCTAGGTTTGCTTGGGTGGGCAACTGGAAGGACCCGGTCCCGTTCCCGTTAATAAAACGGTTTAATTATGCAACATTTAAAAATGTGCCTCCCGCTAGGGATGATTCTCCAAAACCATGCTTGAATTTTAAAAAGTTTCATATACTTGTATTTATGTTTCCCGTTTTATCTTTACAGCAAGCAAAAATAAACCTGTGGTGGTCGGCCAGCCCGCGGACGGTCTGCATTAAACCGAGGGGGAATGTGACGCCCTGGACTAGCCAGATAGTCACAGGCAGACCCCCTGCACAAACACCGTTCCCTAACAAGGTAACAGCAGCCAACCTAAAAACCCTTGTCACCTCTCTCAGTGTTCAATGGTCACACCAGGGGGCAGAGCCAGGCAGTTGGCCACGCCCACCTAGGAGTCCAGAGGGCCTGAGACAGGAAACAGTCAGTCAGTTGGTGCTGGAGTTCAAGTTCAAGTGCAGCAGGCCTGAGGCGTCAGGTCTGCAGCGGCAACACTGACCGGTGCCGGGGTCGTAGCCCTGGTACCGTGGCAAGAAGGCAGATGGTGGTTGCCACCTGCAGGAGCCGGGAAGACGGCTGGTTGAACTGTAACCTTCCCCACCGAAACCCCTACACGTAGCGCCAGCTTCCCTTCAGAGCGACGTGACCCCCGAGTCCGGGAGGAGCTCGAGCCACCCACCGACAAGCACGGATCCGAGTTGCTCGGCAGCCAGCTGAGCCCCGGGGCGGTACATAAGCCTAGAAAAAAGAAAGATTTTGGTTGTGCCTCAAACCAGGCATCCACAGCAGCCATGGCATCAGAAATGGTGTTAAATTTGGTACCCTTGAGGTGTTTCTTCAGGTTTGGAAACAGATGATAGTTGGAGGGAGCTAGATATGGTGAGTAAGGTGAGTTGTCAATTAGCTGGAAGCCCAGCTCTGCCAGTTTTGCCATGGTCTCTTCTGCAGTGCGAGCGGAGGTGTTGTCTTGCAGGAACAAGATGACTTTGGACAGCTTGCTGCACCTTTTGGCCTTCAGAGCTGCCTTCAATTGGTCCGAAAGTTCAATGGAATATCTTGCATTGATGGTGGAACCCTTTTGAAGGTAGTTCACTAGCAGCATACCCTCCTTTTCCCAGAATACAGACGCCATCACTTTAGTGGCTGATTTTTGCACCCTGAACTTTTTTGGATAAAGAGAACCACTGTGCCACCACTCTTTTGACTGTTCCTTGTTTTCAGGGTCATACAAATAAATCCAAGTCTCATCCATAGTGACCAGTCGATCCAAAAGGTTCTGATCAGTCCAGAAACACTGACAAATGGACCAGGAAGTTTTCACTCACATGCTTCTTGCTTCTCTGATCTATTGTCAAATATTTAGGGACCTACTTTGCAGATAGCTTCCTCATGTCCAAATGTTCATGGATAATGACACAAACACATTCACGCGAAATCCCCATGATATCTGCAATTGCTTTAGCTGAAATTTGTCAATTCTCCAGTATGAGGTTGTGCATAGCAACGGCGATCTCCGGAACAACAACCACTCTCGGTTGTCCAGAACGTTCCTCATCATTGGAGCCATTTTGTTTTCCTGCTTGCGTAAAATACTGTTGCCATAAGCAACAAACACAAAATTTTTAAAACATATATTACACACATAAGGCTTTCATGTGATGTAACATTCGTTACCATAGAAACAAAAAAAGATCTCAAAGCCAAAGACTTGTCAGCAGCCCTTAAGGCCACTTTACACACAGAGATAAATCTTTGGCAGATCTGTGGTTGCAGTGAAATTGTGGAAATCAGTGCCAGGTTTGTGGCTGTGTACAAATGGAACACTATGTCCATGATTTCACTGCAACCACAGATCTGCCAAAGATTTATCTGTGTGTGTAAAGTGGCCTTTAGTAGATAGATAGATAAATAAGAAAGAGATATATAATATCCCACTTCCCAGCATTTTGTAAGCTTGCACCCTTTAATGCCTTTAATGTGGCACTAAAGAGTGTTTAGCCTTATTTTTAGCTTAATTAATTATGATGCCCCAAAAAATGACATGGGTTCCCCCTACTTTTTGTAGCCAGCAAGGTGAAGCAGACAGCTGCTAGCCTGCAGATCGCAGCTGACAGTTTCCTCTTGGCTGGTAATCCAAACAAGAAGGCACCCCACCTTGTTATTTTAAATTAAATTAAATACATAATTTAAAACAAAAAACATGGGATCCCCCCCAAATTGGATCACCAGGTAAGGTAAAGCGGACAGCTGTGGTCTGGTATTCTCAGGCTGGGGAGGTCCATGGTTATTGGATCCTTCCCAGGCTAAAAATTGTGCCCTTGTGCGGTGGCAAATAGGGTAATAAATGGGGTTGATGTCAGCTGTGAATTGTCAGATGACATCAAGCCCTCGTATTAGTCATGGGTTGGTATCAGATACCCCCTATTACTAATCGAGTCGTTGAACAATGAAAAATAAATCTTATATGGACGTGGCTACTTTTCTCTCTTTTTCCCTCTCTCTCTCTCTCTTTTTCTCTCTTTTTCTCTCTTTTTCTCTCTTTTTCTCTCTCTCTTTTTCTCTCGCACATTTTCTCTCTTTTTCTCTCTTTTTCTCTCTCTCTTTTTCTCTCTTTTTCCCTCTCTCTCTCTCTTTTTCTCTCTATTTTTCTTTCTCTCTCTCTTTTTCTCTCTTTTTCTCTCTCTCTTTTTCTCTCTCTCTTTTTCTCAGTCTCTCTTTTTCCCACTCTCTCTCTCTCTTTCCTCTCTCTCTCCTCTCTCTCCTCTCTCTCTCCTCTCTCCCTTCTCTCTCTTCTCTCCTCTTCTCTCTCTCTTCTCTCTCTCTCTACCTCTTCTCTCTCCTCTCTCTCTTCTCTCTCTCCTCTCTCTATTTTCTCTCTCTGTCCCCTCTGTCTCCTCTTTCTCCTCTCTCTCTCTCTTCTCTCTCTCTCTCATCTCTCTTTCTTCTCTCCTCATCTCTCTGTCTCTTCTCTCTCTCTCTTTTCTCTCTCTCTTTTCTCTCTATATTTTCTCTCTCTTTTCTCTCTTTTCTCTCTCTCAGACCTGGCGATGATCAGCTGATGCGGTCACCTGATGGAATCAGCTGACACTGTAAGTCGAGCGGTGAGGCCGGCTTTTCACCACCCGGCCGACTAAACTATCAGCTGCTGCTGTCGGACAGGAGACTGCACAGAAGTGTGTAGTTTGTTTTGTTGGGTTTTTTTTGCACTGATGCATCAGCTGATTGTATAAAAGCCGTTTATACAATCAGCTGCTGTCATGTGATTCAGGCCCTTGAACCTGACACATCATCTGATCGCTTTGCCTTCCAGCAAACCAATCAGATGATATTGGATCCGGATTGGACCCTTGACCCAGGATTACTGCGGAGGGGGGTTCTTTATTTCAATAAAGATGGAGTCACTAATTGTGTTGTGTTTTATTTCTAATAAAAATATTTTTCTGTGTGTTGTGGTTTTTTTTTATCTGTACTAGAAATTCATGGTGGCCATGTCTAATATTATAGCTAGCCCTAACCCCATTATTACCCAGCGAGCCACCTGTCACCAGGGCAGCTGGAAGAGTTGGATACAGCGCCAGAAGATGGCGCTTCTATGAAAGCGCCATTTTCTGGGGCGGCTGCGGATTGCAATTCACGTAATTTTTGGGGGGGGGGCAAAAAACTCCTGCATACAGTCCTGGATGGAGTATGCTGAGCCTTGTAGTTCTGCAGCTGCTGTCTGTCTGTATGGAGGAGAGCAGACAGAAGCCGCAGAACTACAAGGCTCAGCATCCTCCATCCAGGACTGTATGCTGGAGGGAGAGACAGGGGGAGCAGAACTACAAGGCTAAGCATGCTCCATTCATTAGTGTATGCAGGAGAGCAGACAGCAGCTGCAGAACTACAAGGCTCAGCATACTCCATCCAGGACTGTATGCAGGAGTTTTTTGCCCCCTCCAAAAAATGACATGGGCTTTGCCATATTTTTGTATGCTAGCCAGGTACAGCAGGCACCTACGGGCTGCCCCCAACCCTCAGCTGCCTATTTGTACCCGGCTGGGAACTAAAAAGATAGGGTAGCCCTTTATTTAATTATTTCATGAATTTCATGAAATAATTAAAAAAAAAAAGACATGTGCTTCGCCCCATTTTTGTGTCCAGCCAGGTACAACTAGGCAGCTGGGGATTGGAATCTGTAGCACAGGTTGGCCCAAGCTTGCTTTCTGGGCCCCTCCCTCCAGTCCGCAGCTGCCCCAGAAAATAGAGCTTTCATAGAAGCGCCATCATCTGGCGCTGTATCCAACTCTTCCAGCAGCCCTGATGCTGGGTGGCTCACTGGGTAATAAAAGGTTAATACTAGCTTTGTTTTACTAGCTAGTATTAAGACAGAGATTCTTAATGTCAGGCAATTTTGACCAGGCCATTAAGAATCTCCAATAAAGGGTTAAAAAAAAGACACCACACAGAGAAAAAATACTTTAATAGAAATAGATACACAGACACACTTAGGAGACTCCATGTTTATTACTCCCTCTCAGCCCTCCACGATCCTGGTCTTCTGTCTTCTTTCTCCTTCAATCCATGCAGCTCTGCTACATCAGACAGCACTGCATGGGAGGAAGATGCTGCTGCTCCTGTGCAGTCTAATCACTCAGTGAGTGAGCAGAGGCTGCGGGCTATAAGCAGTGACGTCACCGCTGCCACTGTTGCTAAAGTAATCTGACAGGCGGGTTACTATAGCAACGGTGCTCCAATCACGTGAATTCGGGGCCGCAATTCACTGGCTGTGGCAGCCAGTCCCTGCATGTGGGCTGACTCTGTAAAGAGCGCCGACATGCAGGAACGGGGAATCCGACCATGTGCCAGAGCATCTCGCCGGTACACGGAGATGCTGGAACGAGCACCGCGTACCGGAGAGATGCACTGAAAGGACCTAGCATGACGTCTAGCCATGTGACCAGTCTGTAGCCAATGAGATAATATACACGTGACTGGTCACATGCTATGACAATGTCACGGAAGGTCCTATCATCAGTGCTGGTTACCGGGAGGGCGCAGCGAATATCGGAAGGAACAGCGGCGGGAGACAGAGTGCAGGACACTTCGCGGGGACCTGTAAGTGTAATGGCAATGTTTATTAACTGTATGTGTATATGTATAATGTGTTTTTATGTCTTTGTGTTTGCCTGCCATTGTTTTCAATGGGGTTCGAAGGTGTTCGTCGAACGTTCGTCGAACGTTCGCCGAACTAAGCCGACGTTTGATGAACCGAACTAAACTCGAACACTAGGGGGATGGCTCAACACTAGTCTTAATACATTTTGCAATGTTGCAGCGACCAAAAAAATGGAATTCTGGCATTTCTATTCTTTTTCTCATTATGACCATTATTGATTGAATTAATTTATTTTATATTTTGATATATTTTGATAGTTCGGGTATTGCTAGTTATTCTCGCCCCTGTCTGCCTGCCTGTCCTTCCTCCCTCCTTTCTCCCCCTGTAATAACAGAGACAGAGGAGAGGAAGGACAGGCAGCAGACAAGGGCGGGAAAAACTAGCAAAACCCGTCCCATCTATTAGATATTCCATTGCACTTATCAAATAACAGTGCATTTCACAAACTTTACTTGCCTATATTTCAGAAACTATAAATCCGATCTCACAACTAAAGGTGTGTATAGTATCAGCATGATAGCACCCAGGGCCGCCATCAAGGCATTACTAGTGAGACTGGTGTAGGGGGCCCGGTGAAGAGAGGGGGCCCGGCTGAGCCAGGGACAATTACTTCGTTTTATTAAACCCCGTGCCAGCCGGGCCCTCCCCCCTCTTCACCGCCCCCCTCATCACCGCCCCCCCCATCCCAGTCACAGCCGCAGCAGTGGAACCGGCAGTGTTCTTTTGCCACTATACACGTGGCTAATTTGCATCGCATGCAAATTAGCCACGTGTGCTGGAGATACCGGGTATGCCGCTGCATACCCGGTATCTGGTGGGGGGGGCTGGCTCTGCATCTACCCCGGGCAGTGTAAAGTCTCCCCGGGTGCTGCGTTTGCCGCCCTGTAGTGGGAGCTAGTTATTCTCTGAGCGCGGCTGCAGATTCTATAAGCACGCTGACAGCCGCACTCATAGAATCTGCAGCGCGCATCTCCCACTGCTCAATTGTCCTTGTGTCTGTCAGTCAGACGCAAGGACAACGCTGGCGTTGACTTCCGGGTCAGGGCGACTGCTGTCATGTGACCAGGTCAGCTGATCCCACTGCTGACCCAGAAGTCAGGGCCGCAGCGAGGAGGAGGCAGAGGACGCTGAAAAGTGCTCCAGTGGAGCTGAAGACACGGAAGAGAAACAGTATGGGGTGAGGGGGGGTATCTATGGAAACAGGTCCCTCCCCCACCCTCTCTCCACCATACTATCTGTGGACAGAGTATGGTTGGAAGAGAGGATGGGGAGGGAGAAATTTCTTTGGACACAGTATGGCGAGAGAGAGGATAAGGGGTCATGCATGTGGAGAGAGAGGATGAGGAGTGGTGCATGAGGGGAGAGAGGGTGAGGGGTGATGCGTGAGGGGGGAGAGGATGAGGAGTGAGGCGTGGGGGAGAGAGGATGAGGAGTGATGCGTGGGGGAGAGAGGATGAGGAGTGATGCGTGGGGGGAGAGAGGATGAGGAGTGATGAGTGGGGGGAGAGAGGATGAGGGGTGCTGCATGGGGGGAGAGAGGATGAGGGGTGTTGCATGGGTGGAGAGAGGATGAAGGGTGATGTATGGGGGAGAGAGGATGAGGGGTGATGTATGGGGGAGAGAGGATGAGGGGTGATGTATGGGGAGAGAGAGGATGAGGAGTGATGTATGGGGAGAGAGAGGATGAGGGGTGATGCATGGGGAGAGAGAGGATGAGGGGTGATGCATGGGGAGAGAGAGGATGAGGGGTGATGTATGGGGAGAGACAGGATGAGGAGTGATGCATGGGGAGAGACAGGATGAGGAGTGATGCATGGGGAGAGACAGGATGAGGAGTGATGCATGAGGGGAGAGAGGATGAAGAGTGATGCGTGGGGGGAGAGAGAATAAAGGGTGATGCGTGGGGGGAGAGAGGATGAAGGGTGATGTGTGGGGGGGGAGAGAGGATGAAGGGTGATACATGGGGGAGAGAGGATGAGGGGTGATGTATGGGGAGAGAGAGGATGAGGGGTGATGTATGGGGAGAGAGAGGATGAGGGGTGATGTATGGGGAGAGAGAGGATGAGGGGTGATGTATGGGGAGAGAGGGGATGTGGAGCGAACTGGAAATAAATTTTGAGGACACAGAATAAAGAGTGACATAGTATGAGGAGCAAGTGGGCAGGATGGGGAGTGAGAGGGGAAAGTATATGGACACACAGGAGGTAGTGCGGAGACAGTAAGGGATGAGAAGAATGTGAGGGGCAAAGAATAAAGACTGGGTAGTGGAGGGGGGTGGTATGGAGAGGGGGCAGAATTGGAGGACAGTGTGAGGTCAAAGCAAGGAGGGGGAGTGTGATGAGGGCACAGTATAAAGACTGGGCAGTATAAGGGGACACAGTGTAAATAACAGTGTGAAGATTAGGCTCAGTATAGAAAGAGAGGCAGTGTGGAGGGCATGTGCCATAAGAGGGACAGTGTGGGGTCATATTTTGTGCAGAGAACACAATAAGAGGGGCAATTATTTATTCTGGGGCATAGTGTAGGGCAGATATTTTTAAATAGGTGTATTATAATCATTCTGCTATTTTTAGGGGCATTGTGTCGGGATGTGCTGCAGAAGACCAGAGAAGATGGAAATCTGCAGAGACGAGATGTGAATGTGAAAAGACATCATGGCGTCAGGACAAGATGAAGAATAGAAAGAAATTACTAGAGACAACGTCATCTATAAGGTACCTGAATGTAAATGTTTATTTGTGATACTGACTGTGTCATCATTAGGCCTTGGTCCCACTTGTGCATTGCTTCTTATAAGAGCGCAATAGTAACTGATCAGCTGATTATGGTTCAGGTAGCCAGAAATGCTTGTTTCTGGATCTGCTCCGTTCTCTGATAGTGTCCGCGGCCGGGTACTGCATATCCGCCTCATTGATTTTAATAGTAGGCTGCTGCCACTATCAGAAGACGGAGCAGATCCGGAACTGAGCACTTCTGGCCACCACTGGCATGGCACTTAGAACAGGCAATTGGCTGGGTTGCCAGCCCCCGACCAATAAGACATTGGTGATCTATCCTAAGGAGACAGATAATCGCTCTGTGAGCCGAAGACAGGAGCGGGACGATCGCCGGGGGTGGTGGAGGGGCATTATGGAGCGGGGCGGTGAAGAAGGTTTTGTGGAGCGGGGCGGTGTAGAGGGTGTTATGGAGCGGGGCGTTATAGAGGGGGTTATGGAGCGGGGCGGTGTAGAGCATGTATTATGGAGAGAGGCGGTGTAGGTGATGTGTTATGGTGTTATGGAGAGGGGCGATGTAGAAGGCGCATTATGGAGAGGGGCAGGCGATGTAGATGATGTATTATTACTTTTCTGAGGGAAATACTTCATTTTCTAGAAGAACTTCAAGGGTGCTAAGACTTTTGGCCGTGAGTGTGTGTGTATATATAATATATATATTTTTTTTTTTTCCAAGAGTTGTGGTGGACTGTAGAAGGTTTGCAAGGTGGAGGTGGAGCCTGGGTGGAGACTCAGGGGGGCCCCATAATTTTGCCAGTATGGGGCCCTGAAATTCCTAGTGGCGGCCCTGATAGCACCAGTATAGCATTGGCTTTAGTTTATATATGAAAATCCTGGTGCTTGGTCCTCTTTAATTGCAAATGTAGCACTCCATGGGGCAGGTGTTTTAACCTACTCATTGCCAGGCCGGGGGTGCAGATCCTCTGCATAATCACGGGGTGGCCTGACCCAGTTTTGTTACCCCGAGGCGTAAATGAAGAAGGGTTGGAGGGTGGTAGGAAGGATGTAGGTAGTAGTTGAAGGTTAGGAAAGTCTATTAGGATCATGACGCCACCTGTAGTACGCTTCCAGGGATGGGGACCACCGCTGCAGGGTCTCTCACCGAGGCAGATGTCAGGTGCAGCCGGAATGGTGTCGCTCCCCACAGGTGGAGCAGGATTACGCCGGGAGGATGGCAAGGGTAGTAGTCCCTGATGGCGTCTCAGCACTGGGCGACCGTGCCAGTTAAAGGAGAGCCAGAAACAGGGGCTGCGGTTCCAGGTGTTTTTACTCACAAGTCTTTCCGTTCTCTGCCACGATGGGCTCCAGCCGATCCCAGATCCGTGAAGGATCAAGGCTGGTGTGTGTGTCAGCCTGTGATCTCTCTCCTCCTTTTGTGCGCTAAGTATCGGACCCCTGTGGTATGAAGCAGTTGAGAGTCCCAGTGTCAGTAAAGTGTGTCCCGTTCTGTATGCTGATAGCGCGGTTCCATTATGGGGCTGGTCCTCAACCCTGGATCCTATATGCTATTTGCTGTAGACTCGTGGGACAAGTCCAGTGACTTTTCATAGCCGTTTCCCACGACCCTTGCAGAGTTGGTAGACAACGTGAAGTATGCCTGCCCTAGGATTCTGCATCCTGACATCGCCAGTCCTGTGAAAGCAGCAGCCCTGTTTCTCCCCAGTGACTGTGTTGAATGCCTTGGCCCACAGAGCTGCTCGTGGCACGTCCGCCCTGCTCTGTGTCTGAAGCTGAACTCTCCTGTTCTGGTCTGTTGTGTGTTCTGAGCTGTTACCCCCAGTCGCTCCCACTGGCTGGTTCACTACTCTCACTAGATCAACCTGCTCTTTCCACTGTGCTCCTAACTCCCCCTAGTGGTTGCTTCTCCCTGACCCTGAGTCCTCAGTCCAGTGGATCTGGGGAGTCCCTGGTGCGGTGGTGTCCTGTAAACCCACCACTGCAGTGACCCCCTACTGTGATCTGACCCTGGCCCAGTCCCCATTGGAGAGGGCAACACTGTGACTGTATGTTTGTGTATGTGTAAACCGGTCTCGACCTTCCTTGGACCTAGGATGAGTACTACGCCCTAATGGGGGTGCAGTACCCTGTGGCGCCTGAAGCCGCAGGGGAGCCACACAAGCGGTAATATTTGCTTCCTTGGACTCATAGGTGTTAAAACATAAGCATGTTTAACTTGAAAAATCACTGCCCTAGAGTCAGATGTGGTTTAGGGGTTTATGTAGCAGAACCCCTCTCTCTATATCAAAAGCAAATGGAAAAGATTGATGTCTTCCCGGCCAGTTTTTCAGTGTGTTTGGCCTCTTTCACACATTTGCATAAAACACACACGTGTTTCATGGTCCATGGTGAAGGTACATATGTGTGTGTGTGTGTGTGTCTGTGTGTGTGTGTGTATGTTCTCTGTGTGCCTGTACCTGTGCTATCCTTATGACATCCAGATAGAGCGCACACACACAGACAGCATGAGCTGGTATACTTACCTGCCTCTGTTGTTGCTGTCTGCCGCGCTGCTGTTACTTCGCGGTCTGCGGTGAGTGCAGTGGATATGCAATGAGAATTATGAGCGGCCCGGATGTAACAGCAGAGGCAGAGACAGCAGCGCAGGAGACAGGTGAGTATAAACATTCTTTATTTATATGTGACACGTGTTTTCTCCATTACGTGTCACACTGATGTGACACGGATCACATCAGTGGGCAATCTGTGTGACACCCATGCTGCCAGAGAAATACAGACATGTCGCTGTGTGGAACACACAGACACGCGTGTGCTCCACATGTACACATGCTGTGTGAGAAAACATAGACGTGTGCACAACCCTATTGAATTTAATGGGTCTACGTGTGTCTGTGTCTCCAGTACATGTGAAAACGGATGTCACACATACCGGAGACACGGATGTGTGAAAGAGGCCTTAGACAGCATTCAAAACCTCATGCAACCATGTGCAACACAGTTATTTGTTTTGTTAACATTTAGATAGTGTATATTAATAGAATTTCTACCATTCATAGTTTATTTTTGGTATGTGAAGACACTACCGGCAGTGCATTTTGTTAAATGCGGGATCTTCTGGCGTTTCACGTCAATTTTCCTGACTTGGGACGTCCTACCCTGGTGATCAACACAGGAGTTTTGGTTCTGGATCAGAAATTAAGCTGTGGCCGAATACTACCATTGATCGATAGTCTGGGTCTGTTTAATCTATTAAGTAGCCATACTAGCCCATCATGAATTTGGTTCTTCCGTTAACGGGTTGGGGGTGTTTGTTCCCAGAAGACTGTGTTGAGCTGTCTACTATATCCTCAATGCTGTTGATGATGAAGATAATGGTTGCTGTATGTTGCAAATACCGTAAAAAAAAAATATTCTCCCTCAATGAAGTCCTGATTATTCTCTTCAAAGCTGAAATCTGCAACAAAAGCTGATACTTACCCTTAAATTATATTATATTAATATGTAAGCAAATGTAGATTACTGAATGATACCCATATTGAAGGGACACAGACAAGTGACTCCCACATGACAAATAATTAGAGACAAGATAGGAAGAGAGGATACACAGGAAAATGGTGACGGGATTAGCCGCTGTATCATTACCAGTATTGATTTAATTTTACATGCAGCATCATTTTCAGGAACTGATGGTGAGTCATCCTGGTCCATTTGGTGGAAGCTTACACATCACCAATAAACTAGGATACCATGTGGCTTCAGATTGTCTTACAATAGGCTTGACCGCGATCATGAGCGTGCAAAAGAGTTAATTATTAAGCAGCCTCCAGAGAACCAATTGTAATTACATTATGTTGTCTCATGCATAAATAAATGACTGCATATTAGTGTTAATGTTTCTTCTGAAGACTCCCCTAATCTGACATTATTTCATGTCTCACCGATCTATGCCTGACTAGAGGCCACACAGGTCACACAAGACGTATTAGATACCCTTACTTCAGGGGCAACACTTGGAACCTTATGATCACCACCATCTTAATCAGTTCCGTAACTAGAGTCAGATGGGCCCTAGTGCAAGTTTTGGACCTGGGTCCCCTCTGTATACAGTATTTACTCAGATATATTAGCCCCCATAATGTTTTAAATCCTGTAAAGACATATTTGTTACCCTACCCTCCATTAGTAGTAACATCCCCCATCCTGTACTAATGTCCTGATCTTGGGCCTCTTCCAGGTATACAGTATATTGCCCCCATCATGGGCCCCATCATGGTATATATGTACCCATCCTGGACCCCTTTCAGCCATCTATAAGTCCATTCTGGGCTCCTTCCTGGTATATATTTCATACATCCTGGGCCCCTTCCTGGTATATATGTCCCCAGTTCTGTCACTGTTTTCTAATGCATGAAAAATAAACATTCTGCTCACCTTCTCCTGCTCCCAAGATACGCAGCATCCTCTTCTGTAGCAGGCCGCAGCCTTCGGTGTTCTTGCTATGGGTGACACACGCCGCCACTGCTATGTGCCAGGCATGCTGACATCAGCTGCCATCCTCTGATTGACCAGCAGCATGTACTGCAACGCAGGGACCCAGTGGCTCTCTGCGCCACAATGAATTTTAGCTGAATGTGTGTCCTCGGACACATATTCTACTGAAATAGGCACTTGCGTCAGATGGCCCCTCACACAGAGGGTGCAACCATGATTATTATGCTTCTGGTCTTAATATAAATTGTATAGCAATTTATTTTGACATTATATACCACTATTACTGTGGCGCCCCTGACCTAGTCAGGCACCACTGAGTACTGCACCCATGCTGGGTCAGTACAACACAGGTAATCCAGAAGGATGACTGGGGTGTGGACACACATAGTAACCAGGTCTCCCACACTTACCTTTGAAGGGACCCCTAAGGAATCCAGGAGGGGGCGAGGCCTGCATCTCCACTCAAGGGGTGTGGTAGAGAGTCTTGATGCTAAGTTGCGTAGGCAGGCACAGAGGGGATGGAGTAGTATGGCGAGTCAGTCAGTGAAGCTCAGGCAGAGGAGTCGCAAGGAGGAAACCTGGAGGCTGTCACTAGTCAGACACCGCAGGTGCAGTGGTTGCTGACAGGGGAGAACGGTCACCTGGTAGTGCCGCCCGAAATCCACCTAAGGCCGGAGTGCAGAGAGGTAGCTGAGTACGGGGACTGCCAGGCGAGGACCAGGCCTGCACTCGGTTACAGGTCCCCAGAGCAGGGGCCCATTCAGATGGCCTGCTCAACCTGCAGGTGGGGGTACTTATACCCTCCACAAAAACACCACAGAGTCCGCAGCCACGTAGCAACGAGAGGGCCCATAGATCACAAGAGGCAAGCAGCCGGAGTGACCTGGTCCAGGCTACAAGCAGGCCGAAAAAGGGGAGAACAGGCAGAAGCAACTTCCCTGGGTGACCCCGTAGGACTACAAGTCTGGGTCACCACAAAAACACGAGGGCTAGGAAGTCGAGTCAGCAGCCACCCCCTAAGTCAGCCTGAAGGAGCCTGGTTCCCCTCTTGGAGCATCACAGCATCACCCGGGTTACTCACCCCTGCCATCTGAAGTGAGTAAAAACCCTGAAAGACATTCCTGCTGTGCGAGTGAGTTCTTCTGCGACCTGTGCTACCACACACCTACACTGGACCCTGGGGCCAGCCTCACTCTCGGGAGGCCACCACATCTAACTGCACCTACCATCAGCCCCAGGTGTCCCCTAATCTGCAGTGGCGGTCGCCCTGACCGCAATACCGAGAGTGGCGTCATGAATGCTATAGAAGTCAACCTATCTGTGACCAGAAGGACCCAGGACACGCCGTCCCTGAAGACCCTGAGACGACCTGAAGGTAACGGGGCACTGGGCGGCACATTACTATATGATTTTACATATAGCACTGTTATTTGGTCACTAAATGTTAGAATTTGAGCAATGGATGATGGTATTCAAATATGCGCATTGTGTAGCTCTGCTACATAGGGACTCTATAGCATGTTATTTTTGCAGTGTATGGTTGTAAAGTTTAATATGACAACACGTCCTAGTAGCGTTACTTTTTCACGTGTATGGAAGTATAATAAATGCTATAATGAGATTCTGTATAATATAGGTTTTTTATACACAGTATGATAATACGCTATTACTGAGGGCACCAAGACAAAATACATCATATGGAGCCATCCAACAAAAGGCTAGACCTCTAGCCAACATGTTCTGAAATAAATTGATGATTTTTTTTTTTATACACTATATTGAATAATGCTGATACCTCCAGTGCGAGCCATTCAAACACTGCTAGCAGCTCACACTGGGACGATCACTGAGCGTACCTAATGCTTGCTCGAGTGGTTTGCATAAGTAAAGCACCCAAACTCTGTCCTGGAACACTGATTGGCTTATCTCTAGTCACAGCATGTTATCAATGAGGTTATTAATGTTGTTCTGGTACGCTGAATGCACTTGAACTCTCATCAAGATCCACTTCTGGCAGCCCCATTTGCAATTGTCAACTAATTGACGTCTCAGTCCGAAGTCTCTCTACAGAACTTAGTAAGATTAGGCTACGCAGGTGGCTCACAGTATCACGAACAATATGTGGCCTGGCGTTGTTGTGTTGAAAAATTACTCCTGGAACAGTTTAGACAAATAGCCATCCTTCTTGGTGTTGCAATTTCAAAGGTTGAGGATTGTAAATAAGGTAAATTTATTAATTGCCTTACAGTAGCTCAATAATGATCTATGTCTAAATCATTGACGATGACAATAAAAATGAGACTGTCTGGATTTTCGGTTTGTAGTGCCCTTGAAATTAAAATGAATATATTTTAAATTAATAATTTAATAAATAAAAAATGACTTTGGAATATACTTGTACCGCCCCGCGCTTGGCTACAGCCAAGCCGCTCGGGTCTGGGCTCGTTTGGTGGGTGGCTCGAGCGCCTCCGGACCCGGGGTCACTTCTCTCTGAAAGGAGTGCTGGCGCTATTGGATGGGGAGGGGTAGGTAGGTGCATGGCCAGAGCCGCGCTTGAGTGCGTGACGCCACCCACGGGTTGTGGTGAAAGGATGGATGGACACCACCGCTGCCGTTGACTAAGCTCCCAGGGATGGTGTCGTGCAGCTTGGTGTTGACCCCTCCGTGGGTGGGGGGTGATGGTCCCGGGGGCCCGAGGGAGGTGCTGAGGCGGGGGGATGGATGCGTGCTGGCTTGTCGGTGCTGTGTGGTGCGGTTGTACTCACTATTACAGACACACTGGAGTCTCTGATAAACCAAACAAGATGGTGGCCGCGTTCTTCCCCTTCTTCAGGTTGGTGGTTTCCGCCTTTCTCCTGCACCTCACTTTTGGTAGAAATGATGACTCCTATGCCTGAGCAACGGTAGTCCGCTCTCCAGCTTTGTGTGTGCTGGTAGAGCCCACTTGCCTGCAGACGCTGGCCCGTGGGATCTCTCTCCCTGTGCGGTGGCTTTCTATCCCCCTCGTTGGGCTATTGTTGTGGCGCCCCTGACCTGGTCAGGCACCACTGAGTACTGCACCCATGCTGGGGACAGTACAAAACAGGTAATCCAGAAGGCTGACCGAGGTGTGACTACACAGGCGCATAGTGATCAGGTCTCACACATGTACCTTTGGGAGGACCCCTGGGGATCCCAGGAGGGGGCGAAGCCTCCATCTCCACTCAAGGGGTGTGGTAGAGAGCCTGGTTGCTAGGTGACGTAGGCAGGCACAAAGGGAAAAGGGGAAGAGAGGGCAGTCTGAAGCAGAGTGTGGAGGAGTGAGAAGCATGGAAGTGGAGCTCAGACAGGAGCAGCAGTGCAGGTCCCACGAGTGAGCCGGTTTAGTGTGCAGCTCAGGGAGAGCAGAAGCGGACCCTGGAGCTGTTGCAGTCTAACAGCGTCCGCGCAGTGACTACTGACGGGGGAGAACGGTCACCTAGTGGTGCCGTCCGAAATCCACACAAGGCAAAAGAAAGAGCAACGGAGTGGAGAGTAAGAGGACTGCCAGGGAGGTACCAGGCCCGAAGGGGTAACAGGTCCCAGTGCAGAGATAGATCCAGCTTTCTTCTGCCAAACCTGCTTGAGGGGGCACTTCAAACCCCCAAGACAACACCACAGAGTCCGCAGCCACGTAGCAAAGTGAGGGCCCATAGTTCACAGGAGGCAAGCAGCCGGAGTGACCTGGTCCAGGCTACAAGCAAACGGGCCGAAACGAGGGGAGCAGCAACTTCCCTGGGTGACCCCCGTAGGGACTGCAAGTCGGGGTTACCACAAACAACAGGAGGGCTAAGGAAGGCGAGTCAGTAGTCACCCTCACAAGTCAGCCTGAAGGACACCTGGTTCCAGCCTGGTTCATCCCAGCTACGCCCGGGTTACTCACCCTGCCATCAACAGTGAGTAAAACCCCTGAAAGACATTCTGCTTGTGTTGAGTTATTCTGCGCCTTGTGGTTCCACACACATACACAGGGACCTGGGGCTTGCCTTACTCTCAGGAGGCTATTACAACCGACTGCACCCACCATCAGCCCCAGGCATCCCTTAACCTGCAGTGGCGGTCCTCACTGACCGCAATTCTGAGAGTGGCGTCACGACAATCAAAATAGAAGATTTCCTACCTGTGACAAGATCCAGTCGCGTGGAGTCCCTGAAGGTAATGCACAGCTGCACCGACACCGCACCTCGGGGCCCCACATTTCTGGCGTCACGAACAGGATAAGGACTAGACCTGTTCAGACAGGTGACCATGTGCCTGGGCGGTCCGCTTGAAAAATTGGAAGCGCCGCCATATTGCCACCATGAAAAGCGCGCTGAAAAACAACAGCAGCCCGCGCTGGGAGAAGTTACCGCCCACGAAGAGGTGTGGCTACCCAGAGATCCCCTGCAGAGTTCTGGTCTCGCAAGTGATGAGAGCGAAGGCGTTCAGAGACGTCGGGAAAGAAAGAGAGCCAGAAGCCTGCTACTAGGAGAAGGAGACGCAGAGGAGATGGCGTCTGAACGCAGAGACCCAGAGCCAGGCTCCGCTGCCTGGTGGTATCGGGAACTTGCCCAGTTTTGCGACCGACTGGAGGCCAGGGTCGTATGGCAGATCAGCGAGGGACGCACGGAGCTTCTGGAGATGGCTGCAGCGGTTCAGGCCTACGAGAGGAGAGCCACGCGACGAGCGCCAGACCGAGCGGCGACGACTCCAACCCCGATGATGCTACTGATGGGTGAGTCCGGTGTTGCCCCTGCCAGCGCGAGTGCCCCGACCCTGCTGCCATGCCCGCGGTCCCAGGAGAGATGCCCGGCGCGGCGACGCTGAACCAGGCCGCAGAAGCGCCCGGCGCGGCCCGCCAAGTCCAGGCCGCAGAAGCGCCCAGCCCGGCCCGCCAAGATCCCTCCGCAGCCGCGACCCTCCTCCACGCTGCAGGTGTGACGCTGACCCAGGCCGCCACCATGCTAGGCCCGGCCCGCCAAGACCCCACCGCAGCAGCGACGCTCGTCCGCGCCGCAAGTGAGGTGCTGAACCAGGCCGCAGCCACGTCAGGTGCGGCCCGCCAAGACCAGGCCGCCGCCATGCAGGGCACGGCCCACCAAGACAAGACTGTACAATCATTTACCCCGGCCTGCAAGGCCAGAGCAGACACCGCTCCCCAGTCCAAGGAAGTCCCTGCTAGGAAGTCCCTGCTGGGAGAGGACCCCGAATACTGGAAGCTGAAGGCTGATCTAGAGGCCCAGTTCCCACAGGAGATGGTGGACCGGTATCTGCTCCCTCCGCATACCCACAGGAAGACTCCTGCAACATCCACGCCAAAAAGTCCACCGCCCTGGCCAGCTGATGAACACCCATCCCCAGCGCTGCCACCACAGGAGTGCTCAGAAGAACTAAGGGGGAGAGGAGGCCAGGAAGCTGAGAAGCTGACCCCGGAGCCATCAGCAGTGGATCCATGCCCAGAGCCAGAGATGTTGCCATATTCCCGCTGGGATGAAGAGGGCCCGACACCCTCCGCTGAGGAAGATCTGTCCAGATACATCACCTGGGAGCCTGCAAGCGGTGAGATAGCAGCCAGGCAGGACCCAGCCCGCAGGACACGGCGCCGCAGCAGGACAAGGGATCCACCTGCACAGCAGTCTCCAGATAAGAAGGATGAAGTAACAGCCAGAGACTTGGAAGAGAAACGGTCTTTAAGGAGAGCTAAATCCCAGGTCAGAGGCCCACTTTGTCGTGGAATTGTAGAGGAATTTAGTTTAAAATCTGGATACGGTTTCATAGTTGCACCTGGCATGAAAGAAGGCATCTTTGTGAACAGAAGGGATGTTAGAGCCCATTTGCCTAGAGGACATCCAGGAAGAAACTTGCAGATGGGAGATTCAGTGGAGTTTACCAAGCACCAAGGAGAAAGAGGATGGTATGCCCTAGATGTTACACCATGTCCCAGAAATCCCTACAGAAACAAAGAAGAAGAGGAAAGAAAAGATAAAGAACCCATTGATGAGACCACTACAGATGATGACAGAGATGGAGAAAGCAACAGGTGCCACAGCCCTACAGGCCCAAGCCCTGGTGAGGAGGAATCTGTGTAAAGCATGTAAAGTAAAGTACAGAAGTTAAAGTTTGAAGTTTTGCAACGTTTACAAGTTTAAGAAATGTGCCCACATGAACTAGTGTGAGAAACCCATGAACCTTAAGGCTATGAACTGGCTATAGCCACAAACTCTCGCAGTGTACATAGTTACCCCAGAGGTACAACCACTACCAGGGAGCACGCCTGTTTATGGGGCCTGGCTCTCCACCACAAAGAGGGTACCTGGTCGGCACCAACTGTGGAGGCCGCCTCTACATCCTGCTAGAAGAGGCTGAAGGCGCGGCTCCACCAGGCCAGGTATACCCTGAAACCACCAGACCATGAAAGCCGCCTCTACATCCTGCCAGAAGTGGCTGAAGGCGCGGCCAACGGGAGAGGCAGATTGGAGGAAAGGTCTGGGGAAACGGATGGCCCAGACCTGGTTACCAAAAGAAACCGGTGACCTGCCTCCTGAGAGGGTTTTGGGTGGGTTAACGGACTTGTGGGTGGAGGGTGGTGATGTATGGTACCTGGTGGTTTTAAAATGTTTTACTGTTTTACGCATTTTAAAATGTTGTCTTGCAGCCCGAGGACGTGCTGGTGATAACTAAGGGGGAATGTGGCGCCCCTGACCTGGTCAGGCACCACTGAGTACTGCACCCATGCTGGGGACAGTACAAAACAGGTAATCCAGAAGGCTGACCGAGGTGTGACTACACAGGCGCATAGTGATCAGGTCTCACACATGTACCTTTGGGAGGACCCCTGGGGATCCCAGGAGGGGGCGAAGCCTCCATCTCCACTCAAGGGGTGTGGTAGAGAGCCTGGTTGCTAGGTGACGTAGGCAGGCACAAAGGGAAAAGGGGAAGAGAGGGCAGTCTGAAGCAGAGTGTGGAGGAGTGAGGAGCATGGAAGTGGAGCTCAGACAGGAGCAGCAGTGCAGGTCCCACGAGTGAGCCGGTTTAGTGTGCAGCTCAGGGAGAGCAGAAGCGGACCCTGGAGCTGTTGCAGTCTAACAGCGTCCGCGCAGTGACTACTGACGGGGGAGAACGGTCACCTAGTGGTGCCGTCCGAAATCCACACAAGGCAAAAGAAAGAGCAACGGAGTGGAGAGTAAGAGGACTGCCAGGGAGGTACCAGGCCCGAAGGGGTAACAGGTCCCAGTGCAGAGATAGATCCAGCTTTCTTCTGCCAAACCTGCTTGAGGGGGCACTTCAAACCCCCAAGACAACACCACAGAGTCCGCAGCCACGTAGCAAAGTGAGGGCCCATAGTTCACAGGAGGCAAGCAGCCGGAGTGACCTGGTCCAGGCTACAAGCAAACGGGCCGAAACGAGGGGAGCAGCAACTTCCCTGGGTGACCCCCGTAGGGACTGCAAGTCGGGGTTACCACAAACAACAGGAGGGCTAAGGAAGGCGAGTCAGTAGTCACCCTCACAAGTCAGCCTGAAGGACACCTGGTTCCAGCCTGGTTCATCCCAGCTACGCCCGGGTTACTCACCCTGCCATCAACAGTGAGTAAAACCCCTGAAAGACATTCTGCTTGTGTTGAGTTATTCTGCGCCTTGTGGTTCCACACACATACACAGGGACCTGGGGCTTGCCTTACTCTCAGGAGGCTATTACAACCGACTGCACCCACCATCAGCCCCAGGCATCCCTTAACCTGCAGTGGCGGTCCTCACTGACCGCAATTCTGAGAGTGGCGTCACGACAATCAAAATAGAAGATTTCCTACCTGTGACAAGATCCAGTCGCGTGGAGTCCCTGAAGGTAATGCACAGCTGCACCGACACCGCACCTCGGGGCCCCACATTGTCTTCAGTCGGGTCTTGGGTGGGAAAGGATCCTAAGTCCAGACCCCAATCAGTGAATTTGACTCGGTCCAGTGGTTTCTGGGCCTCGTACTGGGTCTGAGTATCCCTCCTGGTGCTCCGGTTTCCAATCGGTTTCCCGGTTCGGTATCGGTGGGCCACTACCCGGTAACGGTCCCTTACAGTTCCACCGGCTGTAATCCCAGCTCCTGCAGGCGGCCACCACCATCTGCCTCCTTGCCACTGTACCAGGGCTACGACCCCGGCACCGGTCAGTGTTGTCACTGCAGACCTGACGCCTCAGGCCTGCTGCACTTGAACTTGACTCCACTCCACTGTACTGACTGAACTGAACTTAAACTGACTGTTTGTTTCCTGTCTCAGGCCCTCTGGACTCCTAAGTGGGCATGGCCAACCACCTGGCTCCGCTCCCCTGGTGTGACCATTGGACACTGAGAGAGGTGGCAAGGGTTTTGTAGGTTGGCTGCTGTCACCTTATTAGGGGGGGGGGTTTGTGTAAGGGCCTACCTGTGACTACCTGGCGTCACATACTTAGGGGGCCCACAGATAATATATAGCTGTCGGATAAACAATGGTTCAGCCAATCGATTGTTTGTCCAGGAGCTCTCTCTCCCTACTTCTCTGTACACACGAGCAGGCACTCTACTGAGTTCTCTATGAGAGAGCTGCTGCCAGACTCCTTTGATGGCGACTTTTCTTGCCAAAGATTAGCAGTCTGAAATTGGACATGCTGGTTCCTTATTTTCACTGACATCTATCAGGGGAGAGTCAGGAATGCCCCGTGTACAGGATGTCAGGGCTTGGCCTATATTAGTCTAATGTGTATAGGGGCTTTTAGTATTATACAATAACCAATGTCTAAATATTAAATAAAATCCTTAATGTGAACTAATATTACAATAGGTTATTACTACAGTTGGTGTGAATCTACTCAAAGGATGCAGTCCAGAGGCCAGGTCAGAAATCTCCAGCAGCTGGATGGGAGCTCCGAGTACTGCCTTCTAGATGCCGACATCTCCAGCTCTTCATCAGCCAACATGGAGCAACATCCCATGTATGTCACGCTTAGGGGCGTATTAAGAGTAGTCAGGGACCTGGGCAGTTTAGAAGGCAAGGCCCCCCGCCCCTCTAGCCCTGATATATCATCTGACTCGTGATATGGTCCTCTTTTCACAGATCATGTTATAGGGAATGTGATTAACACACATGATCATCTGCAGATGGAAAAGAAGAAAGACAATGGCGGCAATTTATTTTCCCTTCTGTAGAGCATTATACAGAACATTTCACTATATTTAATAGAGTAGGTGTCACGCTGTACAAAGGCGTAGTACAGCGTAATCCCCACTAGGTGGCAGCAGAGTAGTGAAAGAGAGACAAAGAAACACTGTAACGGAAAGGCAGCTGAAGTACAGAAGAGTAACTTCAGCAGGCAGTTAACAGGCGAACAACCAGGGGGCAATAGAGTAGTCAAACAGTCAGGGTCTAGCTAGGAAAGTCAAGTCACTGCAAAGGGGGATCAATATCAAAGTCAGAACCGAGTCGGAAGCCGGGTGATCAGGTATGCAGAGGGAAACACAAACAACAGACAGGAGCGGGAAGAAAGGAACCAGGATTGGCAGACGAACGGGGGAGGGTCAAAGTCAGGACACAGTAGCAGGGAGGCAGAACAGATCAGGAACACTCACCAGAGCCAGTATACATGCTGCACGGCAGAAATATCACTGGCAGTGAACCATAACTAGAGAGGCAATATATAGCATCCTGGGATCCAGAACGAGGCAAGGGAAGTTAACCCCTTACATGACCAGGCCAGAGCTGGGTGTAACCAGCCACAGGGAAAAGCCGGCTTGGATCATGACAGTAGGGTTGGATAATTAATTCTCCTGAGGTCCACATGAGAAACAGTGACTGTTGGAGAGGGCTGAACCAATGGGCTGAAATAAATTGTGTTCGATATTAGTATTAACATATTAATTATAATAAATGCTTGAAGTTAATATTAATTATATCACTTAACATTGAGCACAATTAAGTATGCTGACACCCCCCTATAATAAGGATAAGCTCCCACTGAGTGCAGCAATTGTGACACAATCAGAGTTCTTAGGCGGGCTTTGCACGTTGCGACATCGCAAGCCGATGCTGCGATGTCGCACGTGATAGTCCCCGCCCCGTCGCAGGTACGATATCTTGTGATAGCTGGCGTAGCGAAAATTATCGCTATGCCAGCTTCACATGCACTCACCTGCCCTGCGACCATCGCTCTGGCCGGTGACCTGCCTCCTTCCTAAGAGGGTGGGTCATGCGGCATCATAGCGACATCACACGGCAGGCGGCCAATAGCGGCGGAGGGGGCGGAGATGAGCAGGATGTAAACATCCCGCCCACCTCCTTCCTTCCGTAGAGCCGCCGGCGGCAGGTAAGGTGATGTTCCTCGCTCCTGCGGCGTAACACACAGCGATGTGTGCTGCCACAGGAATGAGGAACAGCATCGTACCTGTCGCGGCAGCATAATTATGGAAAAGTCGGAGCCTGCACCGATGATACGATAACGACACTTTTGCGCTCGTTAATCATATCATCTAGAATTTATACACAATGATGTCGAAAGTGACGCCGGATGTGCGTCACTTTCGATTTGACCCCACCGAAATCGCACGTGCGAAAGCCGCCCTTAGATGTAGCATGTAGAAAAGCTCAGAAAGCTAACCCCGCCCATACCACAGCCCTTTATATACATTGTCTATTGGCAGTGAGCTTCTTATCAGAGGAGGGAGCATGCTCAGACTACTTGGCACAAGGCAGCTAACCCAACAATGATAATTTCCAGGTGATAAAACACTCACTGTAAGTAAACAACAATACACAGCTAAATAAATGACAAATTGCTGAAATCTGTATCTCAGCCCTTATCTCCTGCTGTTGTCTAATTATATCTGAGAATCTGTCAGCAAAATCCTGCTGACAGATTCCCTTTAACACAAACCCATAGGGGCTCCCACATAACAGCTGTGTGTTTGCAGCTTTACTCTGTGCATGAGATCTATGTTATATTACTTCATATTTGTGTCTTGGCTTTCTACAAAAATAACAGATGATGGATGACAACCACTAATGGCTGTTATTACAGTGCCCCCAAAGATTACAATCCACATTCCCACAAATGGTGAGTGACATACAGTGCTCAGCATAAATGAGTACACCCCTCTGAAAAGTAAGATTGTAATCACTTATTATCACAATTATCTCACTGAACACATGAACAATTTCCAAAATTTGGGAGTTTTACACAGCATTTTTGTAACCTATATCATGAAAGCAAGGTTAATATAACGTACTTAACAAAATCTAATATGAATATATACACATCTACAGTGTATATATATATATATATATATATATATATATATACACTGTATGTGTGTGTGTGTGTGTGTATATATATAAACATATATATATATATATATATATATATATATATATATATATATATATATATATATATATGTATATATATATATGTTTTCTAGTGTATACATTGCTTCAAAACAATGTTACAAAGTCACATTGACATATGTAATAACAATAATTCGATCCATTATAAATCCTGTAAAAGGGACGCAGTAATTGGTAAAATATCCAATATTCCTCTCCGATAATAATACTTATGCTGGGTGATATCAAAACCAGATGATAACATAGAAATAAAGTATGAACAGATTGCAGTATCAGGGTGTTAGGAATCGTACACATCAGGTACAAGAGCGCAATAAAATCTCAGGCCAGATCTGTTATTACTGCTCGTGTGACTTGTAAAGGCAAGAGCAGCGTTTCAGCCAAACATCTGGGGAAGGGTGTGGACTGATACTTAAGCTCTTAATGCCATAAACATTTCATAAATGATTAAGAACAGACATACAGAGGCACAGGATAATCACATATATGATAATGGTGACTATGATCTAGGGAAGGGTTCTCTCTTTAAATACTCCTTATTGATAATGATAAACATAGATATTATAGGCTAACCACCAGTTTAGTACACGCAGAGCCTTACTTTGCCGGTTACAAGCCAATGTTAGGAAATTATTGTTATTATTACTAAGGAAGTCAAAACTGAAACAGGATTAGAGGATAACGTGGCATATTTTCTCGTTACCTCTATGTAAAAAGTTCTGATTAACTAGAAACAAATAATGTAACACTTTAAAGGGAATCTGTCAGCAGGTTTTTGCTACCTCATGTGAGAGCAGAATAATATAGGCAAAAAGATCCTGAATCCACTGATGTATCACTTAGATTACTGGGTGCAGCCATTCTGACAGAATCTGAATTCTTAGATTTAGTCATTTGAGTAAACTGTCTACACCCACACCAGGCTCTCTATAGAGATTGTACATTGACAGTGAGGTGACAATCACAGCAGAGGGCGTGCCGGACTGCCATGCGCTTGACATGGTAGTTCAACAATGATAAGGGTCCTGTTGCTTAAACAAACATAGCAAATAAACAACAGATAGGACCATGACAAGACAGGCATCCCTATATTTTCTGTGTCAACCCTTGCAGCATGATGGCTTCAGCTTACATTGCAAAATCCTGCTGACAGATTCCCTTTAACTATTTAGATGGTTGGAAAACATTGTAAATATATTGAATTATATAATGTTGGATTTCATTATAATCAATCCTTAGTTCCGGCATGAGAAAGAGGAGTCCAGCAGCATCTTACTTTCCTCGTACCATAGAAAACAAATGCAAGCTTGGCAGAAAATGAGGATGATGGAAAAGATGTATAGCCATCGTTATGCTATTGTTAACATCATAGAAAACAGAAACTAAATGGAAATCTGACGGACCAACTACATCTTGATTAGATCCATTTTATAACAAATTCGTTAAAGCTGTCATGACTCCATTGAGACTACAAGCCACAAAACATGTGAAAGGGAGCCTTATTTTTTACTGTATGCAATCATAGAGGAAGGTCTGCACAAGTGGGGGTTGGCCTACAGCAATGGAGATGTGTACTAGAAGCACTATTTGGATACAAATGAAAGGTCTACAGGAACTTTGACATTGGCATTATGTTGTATTGTCCAACTTATTGGCATGATTCGTTCAGACTGGAGTTGTGTACGCTAATCTTATTGAATGGGACCATTGGAATAAATTGTGCCTAATTCATCATTAATGTCAGACACTGGAGTACATTTATTATGAAATGTACACCACTAAGTGGCATAAATTTCAGTGAATTAGACGAGTAGGCTTAGCCAGTCTCCACCCCACCTATGCAACAGCCATTTTGGCAAAGCCGGCCAGGAATAACGTAAAAAACATCAAAAAATGGTCATATTTTGTGCAACCTTGAGAAAACACCTCTGCAATTGGGGGTCGAAATATTTATTGATACAATTTTAACATACAATTGTGAAGCCTTTGAACACAATAAAATTTGCAGATGCTATAATATATATATATATATATATATATATATATATATATATATATACAGTGCCTACAAGTAGTCTTCAACCCCTGCAGATTTAGCAGGTTTGATAAGATGCAAATAAGTTAGAGCCTGCAAACTTCAAACAAGAGCAGGATTTATTAACAGATGCATAAATCTTACAAACCAACAAGTTATGTTGCTCAGTTAAATTTTAATAAATTTTCAACATAAAAGTGTGGGTCAATTATTATTCAACCCCTAGGTTTAATATGTCACGTGATAGTATTTTGAACACGCCCCTATCACGTGACAAAAGGGACGTCATCCCTGGTAGCAGCCCATACAGTCTAGCACTACCCTGAGCACAGTGTGACCGCTGGAGAGGTTTGCGCGCTCACGAGATTATGGGCGGGTACTTGCTGATAACAATCACAGCCCCGCCCATAATCACTTGCCTGCGCACACGTCATCAGCGGTCACACTGCTCAGTCCCGTGAGACTGGCACTGGGCATGCGCGGGGATGGCTGGAGCAGTGGGCGGTGCATCAGCTATGGAAAGGAGCGATGGGGGCGGCATACAGGACCAGGGGGCAGAATAACGGACGCCAGAGAGCCCGCCCCCGTGTCACATTTACAGTATCTGAATACAAAAAGGTACCACTTTATAAAGTCTTTATTTTGGTCTCACATAGGGCACAATAATAACAGGGACCTTTCTAGAATGCAGCCCAGGAGCTGCAGAGGGGGAATCTTTTAGGTTTTGGGCGAATTTCTGCTGACAGGTTCCCTTTAAATTTAGTTCCAGGAGGCAGGTCACGGATCACCAGGCAAAACCATAGGGGACGGGACCCGGACGAGCTCCCCCCAGCGGCAGCGGTACTCAGAGAATTGATTTACCCGGTTGTCAGTGTCTGCTTATGAACTGAGTGAGTACGAGAGTGATCCCTGCATCCCACAGCACCCCCACACCGAGTCCCGGGGCATCCCCCTACCCGTGGAGGGCTACTACACCTTGCTGCCCCACTTCATCACCCTGAGTACTCTCAACGGCAGCAGCGGTGCTCCTAAATTACTGTACACCACGGGTGGTGTCACGAACTATACATCAAGTCCCCTGTAAATACCCCCTTTCATTTGAGTGGCCGCACGACCCCGGGTCCGGAGACCCTCGAGCCACAACGAACCCGGACCCGAGCAGCTTGGCTGCTCCCACGGGGGCGGCACACCTCTGCAGGATGATGATGTATCCCAGCAAAACATATGAATGTGCTCAATAGTCATTTTTCAATGGAGTTGTGATTCTTTTGTCCTTAAGAATTCAGATTAATCTGAGGACATCTGTTGTGTCATGTTATATCATATTTGTGATAATTATATTGATAATAATCCCAAGTTAATAGCTGAGAAATTCTTCAAATGCAATTTTGTCAATAGCCCCTATCCAGCTCCCAATAAGCTCAACTAGATGCCTTCTCCTGCATGATTGTGGCTGATAACAATGGCCAGCCCTCCCGATCCCCACTGTTATGGAACATCAGCCCCCATGTTACCCTGAGCGCACCCACACATTCTGATGAATGTTATGTCTACTTATTGTGAACTATTGTGTATATAATCCATGTAACTTGTCTCCGTAACCCTCTGGCGTTAATGTAGCCTAATGTGTGTGTAATGACATTGAGTCCAAGTGTGAACCCTCCACCATTGTCACCATACTACTCCATGTCAGCATAATATATTTTCTACATTGCACTTTTTGGAAAAGGATCATATCAAACTAAACAAAAAATGCACATTTCTATATAATATATGGTCTGGAAATAATACAGTTAAATAACAAGCTGTGAAATGTAATTGTGCTCAGGTTTTTCCAGCAAGTCATCATATCTACCTCCATGACATTTCCATCTCTTTTGGATGGCATGTTCTACTAAATTACATTTTTGATCATGTAAGTAGAGAATTACCATCATTTTTCTCTAAAGGACATTATTCGGAAAACTCAATGTTGCCCCATAGAGGAAAAATTTCTGATGTCTTGCAAAATTCATATGCTCTGATCTATTGAAACTGTCACATGTAAGTATGACATAAGGATGAAGAATAAAAGACTTGGTAAATAAATCAAATCATGGTCCACTTACTGCAATCATATGTGCACTCACGACCATAGTTTTAACTCTACTTTTTCACCTCGTCATCCCTTGTTAAAAACATTTATAAAGCAATTACTTGCAGGTAATCTGTCATCAGGTTTTTGCTATGTAATCTGAGAGAAGCATGATGTAAGGGCTGAGACCCTGATTCCAGTAATGTGGCGCTTGCTGGTCTGCATGCTTTTGTTTTGAAACAATCCCCAGAGTGCTGAGCCTTGTACAACCCACACCACTGATTGGCAGTGTTCTGGAACATTGTACATTGACAAAGCTGCTAATCAGTGGTGAGGGTGTGGTTACACCGAGAAGCTGATTTAGTCACACCTAGCCTTGTAGTGATAATCGCTTGCTGATAAAACACTGATTTAACGAATACAGCAAAATACAGCTTAATCAATGACACATCATTAGAATCAGGCCATTTGCCCATACATCATGCTGCTCTTAGATTATATAGCAAAAACAGGCTGAAAGATTCCCTTTAAAAAATGCAGTTCAGACCTCCTGAGACATGTCAGTTTAGTATATACTATCTAATGGATACACCACTTCTGGGGTGGCTGTGGGCTGCTCTTTTTATGCTGGGAAGGACCAAATAACCATGGCCCTTCCCACCCTCATAATACCAGCCCCCAGCTGTCTGCTTCACCTTGGCTGATTATCAAAAACAAGGTGGAGCCCATGCCATTGTTTTAAATTATTTATTTAAGTATATTTTAAAAATTACGTGGGATCCCCTCTATGTTTAGTAACCAGCCATGGTAAAACAGACATCTGAGGGTTGCAGCACACAGTTGTCTGTTTTACCTGCACTGGTTATCAAAAATAGGTGGCAGCCCATGTAATTATCTTATTCCATATCCACATGTTTGTAGGGCAATTGCACCCATTTTTCTTCCTTCTGCAGCCCCCTAGCCCTTTAGTATGACCATTTTACAGCCATTTTACAACACACAAGTTTGGGTCTTCATTGACTTATGTATAATAATAATAATAATATTTATTCATTTATATAGCGCTGATAAATCCACAGCACTTTACATACATTGTCAACACTGTCCCCATTGGGACATTGTATGTGGGCTTTGGGGTCTGGGATCAAGTCCGGGTCCTGAACTGAACTTTTAACTATAGTCTGGCCGAACCCAGCAAGCCCGAACTTCCATGAGTTCGCACATCACTAACTGTACATGAGAAAAGTGTTTCTGCAAGAAGCAGAGGAGAGCAGCAAAACCACAAAATGTGGAAGGCTATGCTGTAAATAAAACAGTTTAAATCATGTGGCTTTCAATGAGAACCAATAAGCACCACCCGCAGCAAGGACTGAGCTTACGCACATTCATCTCCCAGGCGGCCTTCACAAAATTAGTATAAGAGTATGTGCCCATGATCAGAAATCACTACGTCCGGAACGCAGTGAGTCCTGACCTGCGGGGCCGCGCGTCTCCTACGCAGGAGACCGTAGCTGTCAGTACCCATGATCAGGGTTCAGTGCGCTGCGGTCTCCTCGCTGTGTACTCCCTACGGAGAACGCATGTGATTCCGCAGCAAACAATTGACATGCTGCGGTCTGGGAACATGCACCGCAGGTCAGTGTTTTGCTGTGGAAAAAACAAGCACAGTGGGCACGTGATTTCAAGAAATCCCATCCACTATGCTCGTACTATCCAAAATGCTGAAAACACTGATCGTGGGCACACAGTTAAGGTCATTGTCTAGTCCTATGTGATTATATCCTAACATGAGTAAACTAGCAGTATTTTGAGATTTCATAAATTGAATTTTTTCAAAAGCACATAATAAAAATCTAAATAAAATAAATGTAAAAGAACACTGATCAAAATTAGAGAACACTTTCAGATACCTGCAAGTTATTGGTGTTAATCTGGCACCTGGTGCTAATTTCTTAATTATCTGACAAACCCTATGTAGCTGACAGCCAGTTTGCACTGACTTTGCAAAAATGGTGGGCCATTCCAAACTGACTAAATCCCTCCGGCACCAAGTTGTACAGATGAAGGCCAAAGGGGTCACCCAATCAGCCATAGCAAGAGAAATTGGTCGTTCCAAGTCTGTTATTTCGAGTATATTGCTTCTTTAAAACATCACAAACTCTTTCAAGTCCCCCAAGAAGGCTGGTTGCCCTCAATAGACAATTGCAATAGAGGACAGAATAAGGCAGAGAATCTCCATTGGTAATCATTTCAACACTGCAGCTGGAATTGCTCACCAGTTCAGCACTAAACAGGGTAAGGATCTGTCTCGTCATACAGTGTCACAACATTTAAGTGTATTTGGACTGAAAGCCCACTCTGCAGTGACAAAACCTCTCATTAGCAGAAAAAGTCAAAAGGCTAGACTCACCTTTTGTGAGGAACATGTTGTGTGAGAAGTGGTCCACAGTTCATTTTAGTGATGAAAGCAACTTTAATTTATTTGGGTCTGATGGGAAACATTACTGTATGTTTATTAACAAACTGGGGAAAGACTGAACCCAAAGTGCGTTAAGTAGTCAGTGAAAGGTGGTGGAGGTAATGTCATGGTTTGGGAATGTTTTCTGCAGCAGGAGTTGGACCTCTCATACAGCTACTTGGCAGAGAGAATGTAAGTGTGTTTCAGAACCTTCTTCAACAATAAGTGGTTCCTTAATTGCGTTCATCACTCAATCAGCCAGCAATTTTCATGCAAAACAATGCCCCCTGTCACACAGCAAAACAGGTAAAGCAGTTCTTTGAAACAGAAAACATTGAAACAATGAAATGACCAGCCCAGAGTCCTGATCTAAACCCAATAGAAAACCTATGGAAAATCCTTGGTCACAAAGTTATGGCCAAGAAGCACACAACAGACAAGAGACTGGAAGAAGATTGGACCCAAAATCACACCAGAGCAGTGTGAGAGACTAGTGATGTCCTGTGGCTGCAGATGTGCTGAAGTCATTTAAAGCAGAGGTCTGTAGACTTCCTACTGATTGGGGACTGTTGTTAAATTTCAGAAAATTTAGTTATAATCTTTCTCTGTGCTACAGTCATTTTTGTTCTCTAATTATGATTATCATGTTTTGGGCAAAATAAAGTTTTTATGTTGATAAACATTGGATTTTTTTGTAAAACACTGTTCTAATGGCATAGTGCACCCCTTACAAAAAAAACCCTTCAAATGTTGATCAATGTAGATTACAAGGTTGAATAAGTCATACTGTAGGTTTATGAAGTTCAATCTTTCTTCACCAGTTACACATTTTCTATAACTAGATTAAAAATATATATATATGTATGTATATATATATATATATATATATATATATATATATACGGTATATATATATAATATATAAAGCTGAGTGTATGTGTGTACATATGTATGTGTGTGTGTGTATGTTCGCTAAAGGAATCTGCACCGTCGCATTTACAATCACGAAATTTTGCACAGATGCCCCATGTGACTCCGGGAACGTCATAGCCTATGTTTTGACGGGAAAATTTAACCCCGTGCTTTACAGTTACTCTCCAAAATCCTGCCTCCATTAAATTGAATGGAGGTGGGAGCTACAGGCTATTAATGGCAACTGTCAGTGGTTGCTATAGGAACAAAATAAACAGTTAGTATAAGAAGCTTATGTGTGAGGTAATATGATGTCGGTGGGGAGACGGATAGAGAGAGAGAGACAGAAAAAGACAGACAGACAGAGACACAGCCAGAGACAGACGGGGAAAGAGACAGAGAGATAGAGACAGACAGAGAGACAGATGTGGAAAGAGACAGACAGAGACATATGGTCAAAGAGACAGACGGGCAAAGATACAGACAGGAAAAGAGACAGACCTGGAAAGAGAAAGCCCTGGAAAGAGACAGATGAGGAAAGAGACAGACGGGGAAAGAGACAGCCCGGGAAAGAGACAGCCCGGGAAAGAGACAGACCGGGAAAGAGACAGACCTGGAAAGAAACAGCCTGGGAAAGAGACAGACCGGGAAAGAGACATCCCGGGCAAGAGACAGCCCGGGAAATACAGCCCGAGAAAATGACAGCCCGGGAAAGAGACAGCCGGGCAAAGAGACAGCCGGTCAAAGAGACAGACCGGGAAAGAGACATACCGGGAAAGAGACAGATGGGGAAAGAGACGGGAAGATGGATAAAGACAGACAGAAAAAGACACAGACAGAGACAGATGAGGAAATAGACAAACGGGAAAAGAGACAGACCTGGAAAGAGACAGACCTGGAAAGAGACAGACTGGGAAAGAGACAGACCGGCAAAGCGACAGCCGGGCAAAAAGATAGCCGGGCAAAGAGACAGCCAGGCAAAGATACAGCCAGGCAAAGAGATAGCTGGGCAAAAAGACAGCCGGACAAAGAAACAGACGGGCAAAGAGACAAAGAGATAGAGACAGACAGAGAGACAGACAGAGACAGACGTGGAAAGAGACAGATGGACAAAGAGACATACATGGAAAGAGACAGCCCTGGAAAGAGACAGAGAGATAGAGACAGAAAGAGAGAGAAAGAGACAGACATGGAAAGAGACAGACAGAGACAGACGGGCAAAGAGACAGACGGGCATAGAGACAGACCAGGAAAGAGACAGATGAGGAAAGAGACAGACGAGGGAAGAGACAGACGAGGGAAGAGACTGACGGGGAAAGAGACAGCCCTGGAAAGAGACAGACGGGCAAAGAGATAGATGGGCAAAGAGACAGACGGGCAAAGAGACAGACAAGGAAAGAGACAGACGAGGAAAGAAACAGATGGGGAAAGAGACAGACCTGGAAAGAGACAGCCCGGGAAAGAGACAGACCAGGAAAGAGACAGACCGGGAAAGAGACAGCTGGGCAAAGAGACATCCAGTCAAAGAGACAGCCGGGCAAAGAGATAGCCGGGCAAAGAGATAGCCGGGCAAAAAGACAGCCGGACAAAGAGACAGACGGGCAAAGAGACAGAGAGATAAAGACAGAGAGACAGACATGGAAAGAGACAGACAGAGACAGATGAGCAAAGAGACAGACGGGCAAAGAGACAGACGGGCAAAGAGACAGACGGGCAAAGAGACAGACGGGGAAAGAGACAGACCTGGAAAGAGACAGACCTGGAAAGAGACAGACCTTGAAAGAGACAGACGGGAAAGAGACAGATGGGTAAAGAGGGAGACAGACAGACACACAGGTAGAGAGAGACAGACAGACACAAAGATGGAGACAGATAGACTGATACAAATATAGACAGAGACAAAGACACAGACAGACAAGGAAATAGCCAGAGAGACAGACAGACAGCGACACACAGACAGAGACTGTGAGAGAGACAGTTACTATCCCGGGCGATGCCCGGGTACTACAGCTAATATATATATATATATATATATATATATATATATATATATATATATATATATATAATTGATATATATATATATCACAAAATGCAATTTATTGTGAGAAAAGTGTCCAGCCCTACTTTAGATGCTGATATAGTGTCTTCCAGTGCTAACATTCTACAGTCCAAAGTTAGGGGAAAAGTATGTTTTACCATCTACCCCAAGTATGATGTCTTAGTCCTGTACTTCTACTTCTATCAATGAATCCTTTTTCCTAACTTTGAGTTTGCCAAGTTGATAGGTGCACATGTTACTCCAGCACATAGATACAGTCTATAATGCCGAAATAAAGTGGATTTCATAACATATTTGTATATATTTAGGTGCCAAAATGTTGATTTCAACAAAACGCCCAAATCGTGAAGTAGTTTGAAACTTGACTCTTCTATCCTCACTTGTGCTGCAAGCCGCTAACTAAATTGTGGTATTTTAGTCTGTTTCCAATATTCTTGACAAATTCTTTCGTCAGTTGTTCATCTAAAGGGTTAGAAAGAGTTATTGTAGTCCTGGGTGTACTTATTTTGTATGCAGTCCATAATGAGACATCTGCACTTAGTGCACTGTCCTGCCGCAGAACATGTAAAAACTATTTTCTGGGATTTGGGTATATGAGGTTGTGTTCACCAGCAAAGGGCAAAAATTCAAGATTATAAATAGCCTTATGCAAAATAATGTCCTTCTACTGATAGGAAAGGGACATAATAGAAGAATACATGCTGAATATAGACTGTAATTGAAGCACAAATACACAGAAAAATTTCTTTCATTGGGGTTTTATACATTATGGGGGAACGTTCTTAAAAGATTTTCACCTGTGTATTTGCATATTAGTTATTATATGGTTCATCTTCTAGACATAGTTATCTTTTTGTGTCTTATTTTTTTCTTTTAGACCTACTTGCAATTTTCTATTTTTTTTCTTGGAAAGTGGACACACTGACTTGAAGGGGTTGGCCACTACTTTTTTGTTGATGGGCTATCATTGGGATAGGCTATTCATATCTTATTGTGGTGGGAGTGACATCTGTTAATTCACTATCATAAAACAGTGATCCTGAAAATAGTTTGTGATGATGTATATTGTGGGTTGTATATCATGTTGTGTAGGTTTGTTTTTTAGGTGTGTTGCTCTGTCCATTCTATGTAATATTTGTCCTGTCTGCAGGTTAATAACCCCCTGTAGTGCTTCTGTCGCTAGGTCTAGTGGAGGGGGCATGGAATCCACCCAACCTCTCTGCTTACCTGGGGGATTTTTCAGTCTGTCTGAGAAGGAGAAGAGAGAAGCAGGAAGATTTATCTTCTGAAGGAGTGAAGGAGAAGCCTAGGCTCCCTAGAGGGACCTGGACATTTTTTGCTTACTAGACTGTATCCGTGTTCCTAGACTATTTTACCCTCTGTGTGGTGCATTATTTTATGGACCTTCTGGATTGCATGGAATAAAGGATCTTTGGATTGTTTACCCATCACTCGCTCTGTTGATTGTGTGATATGGGAGAAGGACCTCGTGACATAGTTTAACAAAAGACTATATCCCAAATAAAAGTCCAGATTTATTAGATATGCTTTAAAAATAGTTTATAACCAGAAGGAAAACCTGACAAAAATAGTACTCCCAAAAGACTGCGGTATTAGCAAAGATAATGTGAGCTGAGTGGTTATAAGGGAAGGGGTGTAGGGATAGTCAAACAAAAAAGATGGCAACCAAAAAACAGAGAAGCACTGGTCTAAATGACCCTGGTGTGTCCCTAATTCCTTTCGTGGCTGGCAGTGGAGGTTGGTCCCATATAAGATAACGCAATATGGCATACCCGTTTCTAGTTGGCTGGCCCTATAGATACCCTGAACATCCCTAAGACACCCAGTGAGGGGTCACTATACTTCCAAATAATACCCCAAAAAAATAAAAAATATATACAAAAATTGGTGTAGCTGATACAGGCTCACACCCTAAAGGCACCAAAAACCACAATATAAGTATGGATGGCTCTATTGCACAAAGATCTGTATACACACCAAAAAATATATGCAAGCCAATTTATATAATTCAATTATCAATATATTTATTATACATAAAAATACATAAAAAATACATAAAATTGAATGGATCAACCCAATTGACGGATGGAATAAATGGGGAAAACCTGGCACTTGTTATTAGTATATCTAAACTTATATATATCGGTAATCTATATATATAATTGCCTTATTCTGTCTGTCTGTCTGTCTGTCTGTCTGTCTGTCTGTCATGCTCCGAAATTGTGTCCTTACGGTGACACAAAGCTGATTGGCCGCTGGGCTCGCCATGGCCCCGCCCCCCCACACGGATTGGCCTCTCGCCCCGCCCCCCTCACGCAATGCACGCTCGCTGTGGCCCAACTGACACGGGGCTCCGATTCCCAGGTGAGTACACACACATCAGATCACACTCACTCTCACACACACCTCACACATCACATCCACACATCACAACATGCTGGGATATCGCTTGCTTCTACACCGGCTCCGTCAGGATCCCGGCAGCGCCAGACATAACCTTGCGATGCGATGCTGGGATCTTAACGGAGGCCGTGAAAGCTGGTAACCATTATACACATCGGGTAACTAAGGTCCCTTAGTTACCCGATGTGTATCATAGTTACCAGTGTACACCGGCTCACACTCAATCTCACACACACCTCACACACACATCACATCGCATCCACACATCAAGGTCCTGCAGCGGCGGAACATACATAACATAACAGCACACACACACACACAAATCAGATCACACTCACTCACACACACACATCACATCGCATCCAAATACTCACAACATCCTGGGATATCGCTTGCTTCTCGGCGGCGATATTGTGCTGTGAGCTTCCAGGACCTGACGGAGGATCACATGGCCAGAAGCATGTGATATCCCCGGATGTTGTGAGTATCAGCGCGTATGTGCAATATCGTCAGTGTCTGTGTGTGTGAGTGTATGCGATCGGGTGTGTGTGAGTGGATGCGATCGGGTGTGTGTGAGTGGATGCGATCGGTTGTGTGGGTGAGTGGATGCGATCGGTTGTGTGGGTGAGTGGATGCGATCGGTTGTGTGGGTGAGTGGATGCGATCGGTTGTGTGGGTGAGTGTCGGCAGAGGAGCACGGCGTGCTGGAGGAGGCTGGGAGCAGAGAGGCTGATCTTGGGGAAGGCTGGGAGGGGGAGGCTGATGCTGAGGGAGGCTGGAAGGAGAGAGGCTGAGTAAACGTGCTCCATCCGCCATACTGCGCACTCCCCATCGTGCTGCATCCCCCATGCTGCGCACTCCCAAACGTGGTCCATCCGCCATGCTGCGCACTCCCAAACGTGGTCCATCCGCCATGCTGCGCACTCCCAAACGTGGTCCATCCGCCATGCTGCGCACTCCCAAACGTGCTCCATCCGCCATGCTGCGCACTCCCAAACGTGCTCCATCCGCCATACTGCGCACTCCCAAACGTGCTCCATCCGCCATACTGCGCACTCCCCATCGTGCACCATATATATATATATAACAAAAATCATACATGAACTACACAATACGTAAATTCTAGAAACCCGATGCGTAGAATCGGGCCACCTTCTAGTAAGTTATATTATTCTTATTTGAAAAAACAATCTCAGGTCAAATGCATCAACAATCCCTATCTGTAATAAATAAGAGTTGTATACACGTAAATATAAAGGGATTGTATCTACAATGTCATCATGTATAAACAATATTACCAATAATCCACGGCCTCCCACAGACACACTGACGCGCATTTCGCACCTTAACGTGCTTCGTCTAGGACTCCTGGATTATTGGTAATATTGTCAATGTGTGGATGATTTTACATGGATTTGCATTGTCTGTAAACAATCTTTGCACCACACCTATTTTGTGAGAAATATATGCTGCATTTATACATTCATGGATCTCTTACCCTGAGCACTTACTGGATATATATCCATTTACAGACAATAGTTTAGGTCACTTTATAAACTGCCTGCTTTCTTAAATCCATGACTGACATGTATAGACTGTAAAGGCCACTTTACATACTATGATTTATCTGACGATCTCTTAAACGATGTGACACGCCCAGATCGTAGTTACGATTTGCTGAGGTCGTTTATTAGCGGTCACACGTAACGATCCCACAAGCGACGTAAAATCGTTCAGCGAGATATTGTTTGACCAAGGCGGTCATGTGGATGTTGTTCGTCGTTTCCAGGGTGTCAAACGTAGCAATATGTCCGCTGTGTTCCAAACAATGTACAATATTTTGAAAGTGAATGACGTGTCAACGATTTTCAACCTATTTGCGATCGTTCTGAGTCGCTCGTAGGTGTCACACGCAACGACGTCGCTAATGATGCCGGATGTGCGTCACGGAATCCGTGATCCCTGACGACATATCGTCAGATAAATCGTAGCGCCGCCTTAGGCCTCCGACACACATCCGTGCCGCTGGTACATGTTTGGTACGTTTTTGCGCGTACCGGCGGCACGGAGACACGTACACCAATGCTACCCTATGGTAGCAGGCACACACACACACGTAAAAACACACGGAACGTGTGTCCGTGTCCGTTTGTATGTGTCTGCGTTTTCCAACACGCTGACATGTCCGTTTTTCTCCGGCAGCACGGGTGTCACACGGCCTGCACCCGTACCACACGGATGTAGTGTGAATGCGGTCCCGTGTGACACGCGCTGGAGAAAACACACGTGTCAGTGAAAAAAATAACAAATCTTTACTCACCTTCTCCAGCCCTGAAGTCTCTGCAGCTGCTGTCACTTGCTGCCGACCACCGCTCATTATTCTCATTTAATATTCACTTCACTGCGGCCAGCAGCAGCGGAGAGTCGGCAGGGCTGGAGACCGAAGATCAGTACCCTAGACAGCAGGAAGGACCACGTGAGTATGTAAATTACCGGTTCTCCGTGTGTTATCGCGGATAGCACACGGAGAACACACATGGCCCGCAAGTACCGGAGACACGTACTTACCTACACGCAGGGAAAATACGTGTCTCGCGGCATGTGCGTGATTTTCACGTGAGTGTGGCAGAGGCCTAAACAGATTTTTCAGAATACTTTGTAGGATGCAAGTTGGCCAAGTTCATTAGATCCTACATTGTAGGATGCCACAATGTAGTATAGAAGTTGCGTCATATTTTTATATCATTATACAGATCTCTAAACTCATTGCTTCCTTTCATATGGTGGCGATTGGCTTTAGAGAGGTCACTTGTTTTAACCCCCAGTGGTCAGTTCATATGCATGATTAGCGCATGATTGGATTTCGAGGCTCCATGAAATGATGAAGCATCTCAGCATCAGCTACAGGACTTTCTGAAATTGCTATTTCCAGGAGGTTTTCAGGAAGTTTGTATGTGTGACGCCCTGGCAAAACCAGGTAGTCACAGATGACTGTACCCCCCACCAATGGTACAGGAATTGCCTCCTCCTTGGGAATTTGCAACACACTTCCCACACACAGGAACATCAGCCACAAATCCTAGTCGCCCCCCCATGACACACAGGACACACCAGTGGGCGGGACCAGGTAGATGGGAACGCCCACCTAGAGGTCTTGAGGTGACAAGGGGTGGAAACCAGTCAGTCAAGTCTAGTCCAAAGTCTAGTTTAGTCGAGAGTTCAAGTTGAGGTGGAAGTCAGAGCGCAGTGTGGTCGGTTTTGGAGCCCTGGGACCACGGGAGGAGCAACTAGGTGGCAGACGGCTCTGTAGGGCCACAGGAGATGGCGACTCGGTCGCGGGAGACCCGAAGTGGACCGGGGCAGGGTCGTAGCCCGCCGATACCGACGGAGGGAATCCGGTCCAGAGACTGTGCACGGGCGGGGTACCTGGACCCTAGGATGAGGCAAGCTTCAAGCCCCTTGTTAATTGACCAGCGGGACAAGGTACCAGGCCTTGTTCCCGAGGAGAGAAGCCCAGATAGAGCAGACTGGCAGCCTAACACGGGGGACAGCGTGTTCGCCAAGAACCCACTGAAGTTCCACGGGTCAGTGTCTGTGGGCAACGGCTCCCTCTGCGTCCAAACTCCCGTTCCAAGCGGGGTTAATCCACACACTAAAAGGACACAAGTGCAGGAGGAAGGGCCAATACATTGTCAACCCGGGTGCGGGGCCAGCACACCCCTCTAAAGGCAACCGGCATCCGGCCTTGGTTTACAGTACGGACTCTGTGTGGGTTATTCATTATCGTGAGCACACCGGTGTCACCCGGTCCAATCTGCCGGCGGCGCCCTAGCCCTGCTCCTTACCCACACCTGGGCCCCGGGACCACAACAAACCCCTACCCGTGGAGGGAGAACCATCTTGCTGCCCCCCTACATCACCGGTTCCGGACATCGGCCCCGAGAGGCAGCAACGGCGCCACCATCCCATCATCGCAACCCACGGGTGGCGTTACAGACAACAACCTCCCCTATTAATACCCCCTCTTTCACTGTGTGCATGGACGGGCGGTTGCAAGAGCCCCGGGTCCGGTCACCACTTGAGCCGCCAGACACAATCCTGGACCCAAGCGTCACTCAAGCAGCCCCGGTTGCCGCAGTGGAGGCGGCACCTGTCTGCGACAACACTAAACCTGGCGTCACGAACAAGATTCTTACCCCATCAGTAGATCCCATGCCCCTAGCTTTGAAAACTGTGAAGCGCCCCAAAATATTGAATTGCCGCCATCTTGCCCGCCAACTTTGGCTTCAAAACAACAACAACATCATCGTCTTCCCCGAAAAAGGCGCAAAGCCAAAGCCCCGCCCCCTAAGAACGCGGACGGAACCTGGTGACTCCCAAGACAGGAAGTTGCAAAGGACAGTGGGTCTCGCGAGACTGCTGTGGAAAACCAAGGGGGAAAGAACGGAAAGATGTCGGCACCTGGTAGTGATGGTGGAGCAGCGGCTCCTGCAGTCGTGCAGGGTGACGGAGACACAGCAGGCCCCGCTCCGGTCACAAGAGCGGTGGACCCCGCGATCCCGGCTGTCACGCAAGTCATGCCGATTACTTTGCCTTATGTGCCTGGTGCTGCCTGGCTTCCACAGTATGATGGCCGACCTGACGCCCTGCAGGTATTCAAGAAAAAGATATGCACTGTTCTCGACATGTATGCAATGACCAGCAGGCAGCGTGCGTCCGTGGTGCTCGGACAGCTAACAGGCACAGCCGAGCAGGAGGTTGAGACATGGGCTGATGAGGATCGGGCCTTTGTACCCACCATATTTGATAAGCTGCAAGTTGCCTTCGAAACCCGTATGGAGGCGGAGTTACGAATGAACTTTTATAACTGCAAGCAGCGACCCCAGGACAGTATCCGGGACTATGCCCTGAGACTACAAATTGCTCTGCGTACCCTAAGGCTCGTAGATCCGATCAACGAGCTGGAGAGCAACAAAATGCTGGTGGAACAGTTCTTGCACGGGCTGGGGTCGGCGGAGGACCGCAAACAGTTGCGGCTGTGGGCCCTGGAGCATCCGGACATAGACTTTGCAGTTTTAAAGGACTGAGCCATAAAGGTTCTGCAGGCCCCTGAAGCCGGTGACCCTACATCATCATCCTGGCCGGCAGGCACATCCCACTTGCTGGTGAAGCCCCAGCTACAGCTACTGGCTTCCCGGTGATCTGAATTCCCAAGTTCAGCAGCTGAGCAAAGATGTCGCCAGGATCCTCGAGGCCATTCAGCTAAAGCCAAAGCCCAAACCGCCGGAGAAGATCCAGCTCGCCGACAGCCCTTAAGACGTCCCCTGGATGCAGAGACGAAACAACAATCGGTATGGACAACCCGTTTGTTACAGGTGCAACCAGACTGGCCATTACACCCGTCGGTGTCCTTTAACTGGGCCACCCCTGAGGCCAAGGGCCAATCCTCAGGAATAGACCAACAAGGCCCAGCTGATTGGCGTGAGCGGTATGTCAGAGGCCGCCCCATCATCTCCCTCACTGTGGATTGGATCCCGACCATCGCGCTCCTGGACACCGGCTCACAGGTAACGACTATACCTCATGTACTGTACAAGCGTTACTGGTCCGATGACGACCTTACCCCGCCATATTCTGGCCTGACTATCATTGCAGCCAATGGACTCCCTATAACCCAAGTGGGGTTTAAGGAAGTGACTCTGGTGGAAAGAGTGCAGTTAGAACACCAAGGACTCATAGTGGTGCAGAATGACCCGAGTGACCGTAACCCGCAAATGGTCCTAGGGACCAATGTAATTGAGAATTGCATGGGGGAAGTGTTGTACTTGCTTCAGCAGCTGTCTGTAACTATAGGAGTGGGCCGGCAGAGGGCTCTGCAACGTGAGATCTGGGCCCTCCTGCAGCGGCAACAGGTGAACCTTTCTGGTGGAGAGATTGGCGGTGTGCGAGTGATGGATGCAGCACCTCTTGTAGTGCCTCCGCGGAGTGAGATGATGATTTGGTGTAGGGCAGCTGTAGGTACCCGAGGACAAGATTATCCGGCAGTGATGGAGCCCCTGCCATTGGAACACTGGCCCACAGTTTTGGCAGCCAGAGGGGTGATTGATGTCCGGAAGGGAAGAGTGGACATGAGAGTGATGAACCGCGGAGAGGAAGATGTTAGGCTACCCAGATATGCGACTATTGCCAAGCAATTCACAGTAGACGCACATTGCATCCAAGTGACAGCTTCCACTGAGTCTGTGGTGCCCTGGACTAGCCAGGTCGTCACAGATAATACACAAACACCCCCACCCCCATTAGACAGGGACACCAGCCAAACACAAAAACCCTTGTTGCCTCCTTCCAGTGTCTGATGTCCACACCAGGTGGGGCGGAGCCAAGCTGTTGGCCCCACCCCCCGAGGAGTTCACAGGCCTGGAGGCGGGAAAAGTGACAGTTGAGTGTTGGAGTTTGAGGAGTGAGGAGCAAGCAGGGAGTGTCTGGGTTTGTGGCCCAGGCACTGACAGTAAGGTTTGCAGACGGTGGTGGCCGTCTGCAGGAGTGGTGAAGCGACGCGGAACCGTAGGACCGGGGTCGGGCGTTGGTCCGCCGGTACCGACCGGGGAGCGAAGTGAAGCCAGCACACACAGGCAGGGCCATCGGACCCCGACCAAGCTTGGAGCCGCCGACAATAGTCAAATCCGAATGTGACCGGAACCCCAGGGGTTTCCTAACAACCAAAGACCCGATAGAAAGCAACCGTCCACACCGTGAGGGTATACAGCTACCGCCTAAGGCTAGAGACCCAAGGGCCAGCGCCTGCGGGCAAACAGGCTCCTCCGGCATCCATCCACTGGGGAGCGGACTACCGTTGGGGATCCATAGTAGTCAACTGAGTACATCAAGGTGCAGGGAAAGACAGCTGCCATCACCTGTCCGGGGAGAGACACTGCCGTCCATCCAGCCATTTGGTTTACCAGAGACTCTGTCATTGACTGCCTGAGTGAGTACACCAGTGCCATCTGGCACCACGCCGCGCTGCCCCTGCAACCCTGCACCCTAGCCATCCAGCCTCCCCGTATCATCACCGGGCCCCGGCACCACTGACCCCTACCCACGGAGGGGGAAAACAACATCCCAGCTGCTCCCTACCATCGCTCCCGGGATCCTCGTTACCAGCAGCGGTGGTGCCCATCTTCACCACGACCCGTGGGTAGCGTCACGGACTAAATCCTTCAAACCAACCACCCCTTTCACTCACGGGCGAGGAGCGCCGCTCGAGTCCCCGGATCCGGCCCACCGCTTGAGCCACCGAGCAGCAGCAGCCGCACCAGCGCCGGACCTGAGCGTTAGCGAGCGCGCAGCAGCGGCGGCAACCTCCCCGCCCACGACAAGTCCACACCCCCAGCGGTCAGTAAAGACTCACCAAGCCAGTTAAAAGAATGGTGTTAGGAACTACATGTAGGCACTGACTTCACGCCTTCATACCACAAGGAGGGGGTCTACTGGGTAGTGCAGGAGTATGAGCATGTCTTCAGCAAACTCCTGTTAGATTTTGGGAGGATCAAAGGGGTCCAACACCCCATTTCCACAGGTGCGCATCCACCCATCAAGGAGAGGTATAGGCCAATACCGCCCGCACATTACCAGTGTGCCAAAGACATGTTGAGGAACATGAAGGAGGCAGGGGTAATCCGAGATAGCTGTAGCCCCTGGGCAGCGCCACTGGTTCTGGTCAAGAAGAAGAATGGTACCATGCGGATGTGTGTGGACTATCAAAAAATTAACCAGATCACCCATAAGGATGCGTATCCACTCCCCCGTATCAAGGAATCACTAGCGGTATTGAGAACAGCTAATTACTTCTCTACCATTGATATCACTAGTGGTTACTGGCAGGTGGCCGTTGCTAAGGAAGACCGTGAGAAGACCACCTTCACCACCTCGATGGGACTCTGCGAGTTCAACAGCATGCCCTTTGGGTTGTGCAACGCACCCGGAACCTTCCAGAGGCTGATGGAGTGCTGCTTGGGACACCGCAACTTGGAGACGGTACTGTTATACTTGGATGACGTCATTGTCTATTCAAGGATGTACGAAAATCACCTAGAACATCTAGCAGAAGTCTTCGAAGCCCTATCCAGGTATGGCATGAAGTTGAAACCGTCCAAGTGTCACTTGCTGAGGCCTAAGGTTCATTACCTCAGGCATGTAGTGAGCGCAGAAGGTGTTGCCCTGGACCCAGGGAAGATAACCACCATCCAGAGCTAGCCAAGACCTACTACCATCAAGGAGGTGTGACAGTTCTTGGGTCTGATGGGCTACTATCGTCGCTTTGTCAAAGGATACACCAAGATGGCAGCTCCTATGCAGGACCTCCTAGTCGGGCAGACTCAGCATGGCAAGGCTTCTGGTTCCCCATTTACATGGGGTGAGTAGCAGGAAAGGTCCTTTCAACAGATGAAGTCGGCCATGACTGGAGAAGAGATCCTGGCATACACTGACTACGTACGGTCTTCCGTTCATATTGTATACAGACGCCAGCAATGTGGGATTAGGGGCCGTCCTGTCCCAAATGCAGAATGGAAAGGAAAAGGTAATAGCTTACGCAAGCCCAACAAAGCGAAACCCGGAGAACTACAGTTCTTTCAAGTTGGAGTTCCTGGCACTCGTTTGGGCTGTGACAGAGAGGTTCAAGCATTACCTGGCTTCTGCAAAGTTCACCGCATATATGGGCAACAATCCCTTAACTCACTTGAGAAGGAAAAAAGTCCAGCGCAGTCCTCAGAATGTAGATTAAAAATTATCACATTTATTTAGTAAATCCATTAAAAATGAGTGGTATACAGAGTGGTCAGCTGAAAAGGTATAAGGGACATTAGATGAACCCCAAGACTATGTGTCGAAACGTATAGTTCTGTGGGGTATACCACTCATTTTTAATGGATTTGCTAAATAAATGTGATAATTTTTAATCTATATTCTGAGGACTGCGGTGGACTTTTTTCCTTCTGATCGTGAATTTGGCAGCCTAACCTTCCGTGCGCGGGTCCAGACAGACAGCGGATTACAGCAACTCGGTGAGCTGAACTTCCTTTTCTTTGTCTTAACTCACTTGGGTACAGCGAAACTTGGTGTCCTGGAGCAGCGCTGGGTAGCCCGGCTGGTGAACTATGACTTCACCATAAAATACAGAGCCGGTCGGAAGAACACCAATGCTGATGCGTTTTCTAGGATGCCACACCTGCCTGATGGTGGAATTGATGAAAATGAGCTAGAAGAAATTGAGTTGCCAGCATTCCATCAACCTGACAGGTTGGAAAACATCAAGTACTACAGCAATCAACAAGAGGCAGCGTTCAACCTGTTACCCCATCACGGTTGGCGAGAAGCACAAGATAAAGATCCTACCGTCAGTCTGGTCAAGACGCTGATTTCACAGGCTGGTTCCAGGTTAGAAACCACTGCCCCGGCAGAAGCCCGAAGGTTGTGGAAGGAGCGGGGCCGGTTGTACTTACAGCAAGGCAGGTTGTGCAGAAGACTGATCAACCCCATGTCACACGAGAGGATCTGTCAGATAATCATACCTCAAGCATATGTTCCAGTGGTCTTAGAAGCTTATCATGATGGAGCTGGACACTTTGGCTGGAAGAAGTTGGAAATGCTGCTTAGAGAGCGCTTCTACTGGGCTGGAATGAGAGAATCCATTGAAGCATGGTATCGAGATTGTGGTCCCTGTGTGCTAAGAAGAAAGGATGGTACCAGCCAGAGAGCCCCGTTGCAGCCGATCATCACCAATCAGCCGTTGGAACTCGTCGCTCTAGATCATGTCAAGCTGACACCCAGCCGGAGCGGGTACACATACGCCCTCACCATAGTGGACCACTACTCAAGGTTCATGGTCATGGTACCCGTTAAAGATCTAACAGCCCATACTGCAGCAAAAGTTTTCCAAGCGCACTTCTGCCGACCGCATGGATATCCGGAGAAGGTCCTTACAGATCAAGGCCCCGCCTTTGAAGCAGAGATCTTCAAGGAATTTTGCAGTCTTTATGGATGCAGGAAGATACGCATTACACCTTACCATGCCCAAACCAATGGGATGTGTGAGAAGATGAACCACCTAGTTCTTAACCTGCTCAAGACCCTACCCCTTGAAGAGCGGAATCGGTGGCCTGAGAAGTTACCCGATCTGGTAGATATGTATAACCACATTCTAGTCAGTTCTACTAAGTGTATGCCTGCTTACCTCATGAGGGCGAGGCCCGGGAGGTTACCTGTGGACCTGGACATGGATGTTGAGGTGCCCGAAACCATCTCCCCGACTACAGATTGGAATTCCAAATGTCAGATGCAGTATCGACAGATTCAAAAATATGTAGAAGAAAATCTGGACCAAAGCTGGAGAAGGCAAGAGCAGCACTTTAACAAAGAGGCAAAAGCTGCCCCCTTTGTACTGGGAAACGTGTACTGAAGAGGAAGAGAAGACTACATAAATTGGACGACCAGTGGGAAAAAGTCCCCTATGTCATACAACCTTCTGATCCCGGGAATCAAAAGACTTACCTCGTTAGTCGAGACCAAGGGAAGACTACAGCTACCATCTCTAGGGACCACCTGAAAAGATGTCCAGAACTCCTGAAGGTCGTGGAAGAAGTACCCACTCCAGTCCCGGGTGCGGAAAGAAGGAAAGAGGTGATCCACACTGTCTTAGGTGACTTCCCAGCAGATTGGCCGATGCAAAATGGGTCCGTGATCGTTCCCATTCTAAAATTCCCCCAACCCGTGGAGGAGCCAGAACTAGAGAGGCCTGCTGAACCTGCACCTATACCTACACCTAGAGTTGCACCCACACTTATGCCACGCACCCGTTGGTCTTTGCCCATCATACCTATCACAGGGAGTGAGGAACCCGTAAGTAGTCTAGCCCCATTGAGCCTAGGAGAGAACCAAGGGTTAAGAAGGTCCACACGCCCTAACCTAGGTCATCCACCACTCCGATACAGGGAATGAGTGAGGCTTGTACGCCTATGTAAATAGTAATGTTTATGCAAATATTAATGCCAATTAACTGCGTACTTCACCTGATTTACAGTTGTTGTGAATATTGCTTTACCCCGGTTTAGTAGTTAAAAAAATGGACCATGGTGTCAGGACTGGCAACACTGCCCCAAAAACTTTCTTGGGTCATGTAAATAACCCCCCATCTACCTTCTTGTTACTCACCGCCAGAAGGCGGCACCAGCTGGAGAAGTCGGTTGGAAGAAGGGCCTGTGGTGGAGTCGGCCGAGGTCCAGTCACCACTGAAACCGGTGACTACCCTCCAGGCCAAAGGGCCCCGGTCCAAAGGACCCTTTGAAGCAATAATGGGTGCGGAACTTTGACCCGGACACCAACAGAGACACCCACCAGAACCCGGCAAGGTGTGACACCTGACTAGTGGTGGCACCAAGGGAGGGTACAGGTGTTTTGGGTGGCAGGAAAAAGGGGTAGATGGTAAAATATTTTAGCAACATTTAAGATCTGTGCCTACCATAAAGGGAAGAAATGTTTTAATGTTTAAATGTTATCCCTGTTTTACCTTTTTGCAGTAAGCAGAAATAAATAAACTCCGCGTCCGGGCTGTGTTTTACCAAGGGGGAGTGTGACGCCCTTGCAAAACCAGGTAAGTACAGATGACTGTACCCCCCACCAAGGATACAGAAATAGCCTCCTCCTTAGGAATTTACAACACACTTCCCACACACAGGAACATCAGCCACAAATCCTAGTCGCCCCCCCATGACACACAGGACACACCAGTGGGCAGGACCACGCAGATGGGAACGCCCACCTAGGGGTCTTGAGGTGACAAGGGGTGGGAACCAGTCACTAAAGTCTAGTCCAGAGTCTAGTTCAGTCAAGAGTTCAAGTTGAGGTGGAAGTCGGAGCGCAGTGTGGTCGGGGTTGAAGCCCTGGGACCACAGGAGGACCGACTAGGTGGCAGACGGCTCTGTAGGACCACAGGAGACGGCGACTCAGTCGCAGGAGACCCAAAGTGTTCCGGAGCAGGGTCGTAGCCCCCCGGTACTGACGGAGGGAATCTGGTCCAGAGACCATGCACGGGCGGGGTACCTGGACCCTAGGAGGAGGCAAGCTTCAAGCCCCTTGTTAATTGACCAGCGGAACAAGGTACCAGGCCTTGTTCCCGAGGAGAGAAGCCCAGATAGAGCAGACCAGCAGCCCAACGTGGGGGACAGGGTGACCACCAAGAACCCACTGAAGTCCCATGGGTCAGCGTCTGTGGGCAACGGCTCCCTCTGCGTCCAAAACTGCAGGGGAGCAGATTTCTCCCGTTCCAAGCGGGGTTAATCCACACACTAAAAGGACACAAGTGCAGGAGGAAGGGCCAATATATTGTCAACCCGGGTGCAGGACCAGCACACCCCTCTAAAGGCAACCGGCATCTGGCCTTGGTTTACAGTACGGACTCTGTGTGGGTTATTTATAATCGTGAGTACACCGGTGTCACCCGGTCCAATCTGCCGGCGGCGCCCCAGCCCTGCTCCTTACCCACACTTGGGCCCCGAAACCACAACAAACCCCTACCCATGGAGGGAGAACCATCTTGCTGCCCCCCTAAATCACCGGTCCCGGACATCGGCCCTGAGAGGCAGTGGCGGCACCACCATCCCATCACCGCAACCAACGGGTGGCGTCACAGACAACAACCTCCCCTGTAAATACATGGGAGATTTGCCAAATTTTTCAAGAATCCGGGAGGTCTCTCCTTATTTACAAAGCCTCTTGTCCAGTCCAATTCAATCGCTGATCAGTAGGTGTGTCTAAAGACAGACACCCCCTATCTAATAAAGATGGCCTAGATTCGAATCTGTTCCTCGTAAAAATGTACATTTTCCCATATGAATTGTTTAGTTTAATCTGTTAAAGTGAGAATAATAACCAAACAACTCAAATGTCCAAAAATACATCTTTGACATTTCAGAAAAACTATCAGTGGCCAATATAGTCACCATGCTTTGCATTAACAGTCAGAAGTTTTTCCATCCCTGGAGTCTGTCAGTTTCTTAATCTGTTGGCAATCAACTTTTTGGGCAGCACCAATCACAGCCTGCCACACACTGTTCAGAGAGGGTAACTGTTTCCTTCACAGTAAAGAGATATATGCGAATAGTCAAATATTCATGTTCAGATTCTTTGTGATCATTAATTTCTATTATTCGTGTATTCGGACTAACTGAATAGCAAACCTAATGCAAGCCAAAGGGAAACGCAAATAATTTTCAGGAGGACTTTGGTGTCATGGATGTGTCACTTGTGACTAACAGTCCTGTGGTGTCTGGCTATAGAAGGTCATAGCATTTGGCTGCACAAACTGCTCCTGACCTTGTATTATTTTTGCTTGGTTTTGATCCCTTTCCCTTTAGGACCCAGAGGAGTTCCTCAGCCTTTCATCTGCTTTTCATCAGCACTTCCCTTGGTGTCTTTATATACCTTCACTTCCTATTACTCTATGCCTGTGATAACTCTTATGCCCTTAACTAGAGATGAGTCACCACCCTAGTGTTCGAGTTCAGTGCAACGAATAACGGGTGTGTTTGTCGAACGTTCGTCGAACGTTCATCGAACATTTTCGAACACCGTCGAACACCATTGAAAACAATGGCAGGCAAACACAAACACAAACAAACACATAGAAAACACCTTCTAAGGTGTCCAAAAGGTGACAACTCAGAAGACACCACAAACACATGGAAAAGTGAGAAGTACATATACTCATGCTGAAAGAAAAGAGCTGGATGATTAAAAGGAGGAGGAAACACAGATATAGGAGTATGTCAGGTGCGATGTCGGTGGGATCAAATTGAAAATGACGCACTTCCGGCATCGCATGCGACATCGTAGTGTGTAAAGGCTCGATGATACGATTAACGAGCGCAAAAGTGTCGGAATCGTATCATCGGTGCAGCGTCGGCGTAATCCATGATTACGCTGACGCGACAGTCCGATGTTGTTCCTCGCTCCTGCGGCAGCACACATCGCTGTGTGTGAAGCCGCAGGAGCGAGGAACATCTCCTACCGGCGTCACTGCGGCTTCCGTAGGATATGCGGAAGGAAGGAGATGGGCGGGATGTTTACATCCCACTCATCTCCGCCCCTCCGCTCCGATTGGCCGCCTGGCGTGTGACGTCGCTATGACGCCGCACGACCCGCCCCCTTAACAAGGAGGCGGGTCGCCGGCCAGGTGAGTCCATGTGAAGCTGCCGTAGCGATAATGTTCGCTATGGCAGCTATCACAAGGAAATCGCTGCTGCGACGGGGGCGGGTACTATCGCGCTCGGCATCACAGCATCGGCCTGCGATGTCGCAGCATGCAAAGTACCCCTAAGATCCCCGGTACAAGACAAAATGTGGTGAAATAATTCCTGCTATAGAAAGGAACGCACGTATGCAGGAGTATCAGCAGAACCTGTTACACAATCTTAGATCAACTTTTCCACTAAACACCAGTGGTGCACAGAATGAATCTCACAGCTTTGTCATGGCTAGAAGGAAATGGTCTTTTACTTGTCCACATCTGAGGGACCGAGGGCTAGCTGCTGTTCTGAGATGGCGTTTAGTAGGGTGTCCCTGCAGAGTTGCAAATTTGGTCATATACAAAATGAGTGGAAAAAGGCCAGATGCTGGTGGAAAGGGGAACAAGCGTGTTGGAAAGGGAAAAAAAAGTTTGTGTCCGTGGGGTAGGTGGTAAAGCAACAGTAACATCTGCTGAAGAAATACCATCTTCCAGCCAAAATAACATGTCTACTTCTTTCCGCGGACAATCTGATATGATCCCTTTCTTATGGACACGCCCATTGCTACCAAATGCCGATTACAACTCAAAAATATCTCCCGGTTTCGTGCTTTCCTTAACCAAGAATCAGCAAAAACATTAGTGCATGCCCTCATCATCTCCCGCCTTGTCTACTGCAACCTCATGCTCTGTGGCCTCCCTTCCAACACTCTTGCACCCCTCCAATCTATCCTAAACTCTGCGGCCCGCCTAATCCACCTCTCCCCTTGCTACTTCCCAGCCTCACCACTCTGCCAATCTCTTCACTGGCTTCCCATCACCCAACGACTCCAGTTCAAAACATTAACCATGACATACAAAGCCATGCACAACCTGTCTCCTCCCTACATCTGTGACCTAGTCTCCCGGTGCCTACCTGCACGCAACCTCAGATCCTCACAAGGTCTCCTTCTCTGCTCCTCTCTTATCTCCTCTTCCCACAATCGCGTGCAAGATTTCTCCCGTGCATCCCCCATACTCTGGAATGTTGTACCTCAGCACATCAGACTCTCACCTACCGTTGAAAGCTTCAAGAGGAACCTCAAGACCCACCTCTTCCAACAAGCCTACAACCTACAATAGTCCTCAGTCCAGTAGACCACTGCGCAACCAGCTCTGTCCTCACCTATTGTACCATCACCCATTCCCTGTAGACTGTGAGCCCTCGCGGGCAGGGTCCTCTCTCCTCCTATACCAGTCTGTTTTGTACTGTTAATGATTGTTGTATGTATACCCTCTTTCACTTGTAAAGCACCATGGAATAAATGGCGCTATAATAATAAATAATAATAATAAAAATAATAATAATAATGAGGCACCAAAAGAGCAGGTGCTTGAATGGATCTCAAATGCTCCATCAAGTGGCCTCTCCTCCACCTCAACTTCAACATTCCAAATACTCCTGCCCTCTGAGGTGTCACCCCAATCGCACTTGCTCCTACCAGCTCTCAAGTCTCCACCCGCCCACCTGAGAATGGGGTAACAGAGATGGTTGAGTCATACATCAGCAACACTGTCCCATTGGAGCTCACAATCTAAATTCCCTTTCTGTATGTCTTTGGAGTGTGGGAGGAAACCAGAGTACCCGGAGGAAACCCACGCAAACACATGGAGAACATACAAACTCCCTATAGATGTTGTCCTTGCTGGGATTTGAACCCAGGACTCCAGCGCTGCAAGGCTGCAGTGCTAACCACTGAGCCACCGTGCCGCAGTAACTCGCAGTGGGAAGCTCACTGTGCTACAATGCAACCTAGCGGGGCAGGCCAACCACCATCTGCCCCATCAATGCATCCGCGTGCTCTTCATCCTCTGTGACTGTGGGGACAGCAGTCACACATGCTTTTGGACGCTGACCTTCCACCTCTTTACCCGCAACAGGCAGTGTGATTGGCAGGTCGTCAGTTGTTTTGGAAGTGGAAACAGGTGCTGGTATTGAGCTCTCTCAGATATCGACTGCACCACCTTTGGATGAAGGCAACATTATATCTCCGCCTGCACCTTCTTCACAGATTAAATATAGAAACCCCCACACAGCAGTACAGAGAGTCCTGCTAGGCGTAACTTAGACCAAGCTGGTCATTAGACCATTGCACAGACTCGAAACAACATATAAATATGCTAGGAATACCCCTAGATCTCAGCTGCTCTCATATACACCTAGGAGGAATCCTTCAGAGCCTGAACTGCGTTTTATTGGCACTTATAATCACGAGTGGAATGCTGTGAGGGGGGTTCTGAACAAACACTGGCCGGTGCTTTTGTCGGATCCGGTGTTGTCGGGGCTCCTTTCGCAAACTCCACTAGTCACAGCATGTCGTGCCAAAAACTTGAGGGATATCCAGTCACTATGTCCCGCCTATCCACAACCCATTTGGCACCGGGGGCCCAAGGGTGGGTTGTTACAAATGTGGCCACTGTTTGGCTTGTAGAAACATAGTCCGCAGCAAGACATTATTTTCATATGATGGGACTAAGACATTTCAAACTAGGAAATATATCACGTGTAATTCCCTACATGTGGTATATTTTGCAGTGTGCCAATGCTCCCTAATCTATGTGGGGCTCACTTCCCATGAGCTCCACATTAGGGTCAGGGAGCATGTCCGTGACATTGAGGCATCTAAATCAATCAATGATAATACATTGCTTAAGACCCTGCCTCGGCACTTTAGGGCCCACCACAACTGTGATTCCACCCTGTTGGAGGTGCGGGGCATTGACATGGTCAACAGTGGATCCAGGGGCGAGAATCTTAAAAAGAAACTAGCCCAATGTGAGGCACGTTGGATCCACTGTTTGGACACGTTGGTCCCAAAAGGACTCAACAAAACAATAAGCTTCGCCCCATTCCTCTGACATTTATGGTCCTTTGTTTTCCTATCGCCGGGTTGATTTTATAATTCTCTTAGCAATTGTGGTTTTGTTTTTATCCTGGTATTGTTTTTAATATTTTTTCCGCTTCTGTGCTTTCCCCTTTTCTTCTCTTCACCGCCATGCCCGTTTGTTCTTTCATCAACACATTTATATGAGTTTATATATGCACTTTATGGCCCATTTTTGTAATTTCCATGCTCTTGTATACATTTTAGTATTTCATCTGCCTGGACTTGCCCTTTTGTGAATTGGCTTGGACTTCCATTTTTCTGCCAGAATTATACCCACGGATCTATTTTATCATAACAACAATCAAGATACAAGAATATTGGATACGGCCTTTGAACCAGTCATTATTATATTTTGTGTGGTATATACCTGTTCTTTTGAATTTTCTAACGACCTTTCAGAATGTCATGGTCCAGCTTGCAGTGCACGTCCTTTTGTGTTTACATACCTCTGTACGCGCACTGCGCCCATGCTCTCCTTCTGCTCGCGCGCTTGCTGTCGCTATGGTGGCCACACTCGAGAGAGAGCGGGATGACGCGTCCCCGCTCCCGCGCGTGTGCGATACCGCCCGATGGCTGGCCTGCCCGCACCATGACGTCACTGGGCGTATGTGCGCGTCACCCGAGGAAGTGACATGCACGGAAGTTACTGGGTACTTTACCTTACTAAAGCCCTGGCGCTAACGACCATTGTGAGGTCCTCCCAATTTTGATACCCAGCCAAAATAAAGTGGAAAGCTGGGTGCTGGTTTTCTCAGGCTGGAGAGGACCATGGTTATTGGGCCCTCCTAAGCCTAAAAATAGCAGCCTGCAGCCGTCCTGGAACTGGCACATCCATTAGATGTGCCAATTCTGGCGCTTTACCTGGCTCATCCCGATTATTCTGTAGTGGTGACAAGCAGGGTAATATAAGGGGTTAATGAGAGCTGTGAATTGTAAAAATATCACAGCTGTCATGAAGCCCGAGGTTAGTAATGGGGAGGGGTCTATGAGACTCCCTAATTACTAATCCTCTAAGTCACAAGAAAAAAACACAAAACTGAGTAAAATCTTTTATTAAAAAAAACCACACCCTCTTTCTCAAATTTACTAACCCCCAAAGCACCCCTGCAGGTCCGACATAATCCACACGATGTCCCACGACAATTCCAGCTCTGCTACATCCTGAGGTTGCAGTGCACAGTCACATTAGAAAATGTATCAATAACAGCAGCATCAGGGACACACTAACTGAGCCACATCTGTGAGACCGGTGATGGCAGTGTTTTCACAGCTGGGGTTCCCATGATATTGCAGCTGTGACCTCAGGTGAACTGACCTGAGGTGAACTCAATGAATTTAGTGACCTCACTTCAGCTGAAGTCATTGAACTCAGTGCTGGATTACCAGATTAGGTGATGTGGGCACATTAAGTATTTGGTTGCAGATATTTCTGCACCAAATGTATAGCTCTTGGAAAAAAAAACACCAAAATCGCATTGAAACGCAACCTGTATTAGTGTGCTTTTTACCTGGAGATGAAGATTTGCCTGCAACCAAATACTCAATGTGTACAACACGCCTAATCTGGTAATCCAGCATTAAGTTCAGTTACTTTACGTGAGGTCACAGCTGGGGTTCCGATGGTACTCAGCTGTGTCCCCAGGTGAAGTGACCTGAAGTGAACCCATTGAACTCAGTGACCTCACCTCAGGTGAAGTCGTTGAACTCACTGCCAGATTACCAAATTGGCAATGTGCACACATTGAGACCAAATCTGCAACTCCTGGCAAAAAAACGGTAATCTAGCATTGAGTTAAATGACTTTACCTGAGGTCACAGCTTGGGTTACCATGGTACGCCAACTGTGACCTCACGTGAGCTGACATGAAACCCCTCATTACTAATCATGTAAGTAAAAAGAAATAAACACAAAACACACAGAAAAATCCTTCTTAAATTGTTAACCCCAAAACACCACTGCAGATCGGACATAATGCACAGACTTGCTCTGCTACATCTGAGGTTGCAGTGCGCAGTCACATTAGAAAACATGACAGATCACTGCGGCATCAGGGACACACTGATGGAGCCACAGCTGTGATGTTACTGAGTTCACTTGAGGTCACAAATGTTGGTTCCCAGGGTACCCTAACTGTGACCTCAGGTGACTGACCTGAGGTTAGCTCATTGAATTTGGATTGCCAGATTAGGTGATGTGCGCACATTGAGTATTGATTTGCAGACATTTCTGCACCAAATCTGCATCTCCTGGCAAAAAAACACACTGATACCACATGTGTTTTGATGCAGTGTTGGTACTTTTTTTGCCATGGGAAGCTCAGCTGTGACCTCAGATGAAGTAATTGAAATCAATACCGGACTACCAAATTAAGCTATGTGCACGCGTTCAGTATTTGGTTGCAGACAATTTTGAACCAAATCTGCATCTCCTGACAAAAAAATGCACTGAAATCGCATGTGTTTTGATGTGGTATCGGTGCGGTTTTTGACAGGAGATGCAGATGTGGTGGAGAAATGTTTGCAACCAAATATTCAATGTGAAAAAAAATGACATGTGGTCATTAAAGCAGAAGAATTATACTTAATGAGTTTGCCGTGGCTGTCACAGTGCTTCTACGTCCAATCATTAACCCTTATGAATATATTCACCGCTTTACTTGCCCACCCTCTGTGCAGGCATCTGTGATTGGTTGCCCTCACACTAGCTCTCTGGGTCAACAAGTGGAGTGTAAATATAAATAATATGGAAAAAATGGCGTAGGGTCCCCCGCGCCGATGAAGCAGCTCCAAGCTGCAACCGCCGGTTGTGCGCGTTTTTTTGGCTGTGTTTTATTTTTTGAATTATTTAAATAAATAAAACATTGTGGGGTTCCCCCAATTTTTGATACCCAGATAAAATAAAGCAAACAGTTGGAGACTGGTATTCTCAAGCTGGGGAGGCTCATGGTTATTGGGCCCTCCCCAGCCTACAAATAGCAGCCCGCAGCTGCCACAAACTTGGCGCACCTAATAGATGCGCCAAGTTTTTGGCGGTTGCGAGTTGTTATTTTTCCGGCGCTTACCCGGCTCATCTCAATTGCCCTGGTAGACTAAAGAAATGCCAGTGTGATTCTGGACTCCCAAAAAACCGGAGTGCTCGAGTATTGCACATGTGTGGTATTATACACCTTATTTATAAATGAAAAATTACATATTAGTTATGTGTGTACTATTATTATATTTTTAATAATTTTTTTAGGTATAAGTAAATGAGAGAAAATAGCACTAATAGATTCTTAATGAACATTTATTTTTACATGTTATTCAGTAACGGCCTTTTCTCCTACACAAATAACCTGTGTTTTCCGTTCCATTTCTTCTTTTTCTATAGTGAGGTTTACAATGGAACATTTTGCTGCACACAACAAGCAGATGAAGGACAAGCTGTGTGCCCAGCACATTTGAGACAATCCGGTTAAACTCAGATGTCTTGGCAAATACTACAATGTTCCCTTCACACATTCCAATGGTTTCTAGTGAAATACAGAAGGATAAAGGAACAGTTCTTCCTTCCATGGCCTATTTCAGAAAGTCAGAGCATATTATTCCCCTTAAAAGAATACTAGGCATTACTCCTATTGAGCTTTTGCTGACTTATTTGGTGTTTTAGTCATTTCATTTTCAGTGTGCTAAAAACAATTTAAAATACCGTTGTATCTAAGTATCTCCCAGGATGAGGAGGAAATCCATACTAGTCAACAGACACTAGTCCAAAATGTTCCTGGCTTTTGCATGCCCCTCCTGATATTATATGTCTCTTTCTTGTATCCTAGGGCAGCATTGAAGAGAGAGATGATAGCAGGCAACTGGTGAGAAAAACCTAAGCTCCTGAGCTACGTGGAGAAATAATACTGCAATGGGTGTCAAAAAGGCATCGTGTCATGGCCACATATTAGAACTCGCTCTTTGGCAGAGAGGATTAGTTATCAAAAAAGTGAAACTTCTTTGATGCACTAGGTATGGTAGACAGAGAGTAAAGGCCGCTTTACACGTATCAATTTATCATGCGTTCGCATGTGCGATCGCACCCACCGCCATCGTTTGTGTGAAACGGGCAATTTGTTGCCCGTGTCGCACAAACTCGGTAACCCCTCTCATGCGTACTTACCTTCCAAACGACCTCGCTGTGGGCATCGAACATCCTCTTCCTGAAGGGGAGGGACGTTCAGCGTCACAGTGATGTCACACAGCGGCTGGCCAATAGAAGCGGAGGGGCGGAGATGAGCGGGACATAAACATCCCGCCCACCTCCTTCCTTCCGCATTGCCGGCGGCCGCAGATAAGCTGCAGTTCATCATTCCCGGGGTGTCACATGGAGCGACGTGTGCTGCCTCGGGAACGATGAACAAACGGAGCACAGAAGGACGTTTGATTTTTTGAAAATGAGTGACGTGTCAACGAGCAACAATAAGGTGAGTATTTTTGATCGTTCACAGTCGCTGATTTGTGTTACACGCTACGATATGTCAAACGAGGCCAGATGTGTGTCACTAACGACGTGACCCCAACGACATATGGTTAGATATATCGTAGCGTGTAAAGCGGCCCTTACAAGCTAGAAAAAATGTAATTTGGGAGGTATCGGATGCAAGAAGAGGCAGAGTGGTATGAGCTGCATTTAGCCTTGGCCTCTGCTGCAGTGTAAAGCCATGAGACCAGAAACCATTAGAGTAGCTCTAGTTTAAATAAGAAAAGACAGTCAGCCTTGAGACCTCAGCTGGCACCCTGCTGCATCAACCATAATGAGTTTTGTGATCCAACATGGCCATTTAAAGGGAACCTGTCAGGTTAAATATGCACCCAGAACCATGAGCAGTTCTGGGTACATATTGCTAACCCTGCCTAACCATCCCTGTATACACTAGCATAGATAAAACAGATCTTTAGAAAAAGTATTTCTAAAGCTCTTTTATCATATGCTAATAAGCTCGGGGACTAGTCCCAAGGGTGTTGCTTCCCTTGCTAGTCGGCCCTATTAGCATGTTAGCACGCCCCTGTAGCCCCTGGGGGTGTGTTAACATGCTAATGAATGATCTCACTCACCTCTCTGCCCGATGCTGGATTTCAGCTCGGCGCATGATCCTGGACTTCCGGTCATGCGCATGTACTGCTCCCCGTGCAAGCAGCCGGGCTGCTGCCGCTCGGATCCGGATCTGCAGTGGCTAGAGAGGTCTCCGGGCCCAGGGGTCACGCAGCAACTCGATTTAAAGAAGGGGGGGAGATATGTACAGGGTTTTTTTTGGAAAGTTCATGACGCCACCCACGGTGCATAGTAATGTGAGGGATCACCGCTGCCGTTGGTGATCCCGGTGATGATGGTGTGGCAGCCTGATGTTTAACCCCTCCGTGGGTAGGGGGGTTTGTGTCCCGGGGGCCCGTTAATGGTTGAGACGGTGTTTTGGTGCCATGGGGGATAGGTAAAGGGGTCTTGTAAACTAGAATTCTGAGCACCCTGCAGCCTGCGGGGAGCATATCTGGATCCATGCCCTTGGTGTTGCTGTTAGCCTGTGGCCCTGTCCTTGGCACCTTCATCTCTGTTGGACCCGTGGGTATAAAACTCTTCGGGTTCCGCTCACCCATATGGCTAACGGAGGAAGCTTGCTCTCACGGTTCACGCGTAGGATTTCTTTGGACTGTAGTGGGAAAATCCTATCCCATCGGTGCGCTAGCACCCCGATTTTGGAGCGGGTTGGGGATGACACTTGAAGTCTTCACCCCCGTCGGGTACATTACCGGAACGCGTGAAGCTACTTTCCCGCCTGGGGTCCACGTACCCCGTCATGCCCTGGCCTCTGCCCGGTGATAGCTCAAGGCTGCCGGGTTGCCCTCCTCGGCAGTCCGTGCCCCTAGACACTGTCACCTGCAACCGGGTTCCAGCTCCTACCAGGCCCAGACCAACGTCTGCTACCTAGTACACAGGAGCTCTCCTCCGTGACCTCTCCCTCCCAGAGAGTCACTTCACCTCCTCTCAACTCCACTGTCCGAACTCAATTGCTCAACTGTCACTTTCCTCACTCTACCCTTACCAACCCCCCATGTGGGCGGCCCTATTCCCTTCAGGCCCCCCAATAGTGTGTCTGGTAGGTTAAAGTGGGAAGTGTTTCTAGGATTTTGATTGGCTAAGCTGTTAGCAACACCAAAGGACCAGAATCCGTAACCAAGGAGGGTGGATACCGTGCAGAAGGGCAGATTGCACAATACCCTGTGACGACCTGATAGGCCAGGGCGTCACACGCACTAATCAGTGTGAAGCCAAGACGCGTGCACCCGGCTTCATAGTGCGCAAGATCGAACCTCCGGTGTCATACGCCCTGAGCCGAAATCCAGCATCGGGCGGCGATGACAGCGGAGAGGTGAGTGAGATCATCCTCTGACACTGCACATTCATCAGCATGTTAGCATGCCAGAGGCGTAATAACATGGTAATGGAGCAGACTAGCCAGGGAAGCAACACCCTTGGAACTAGTCCCCGAGCTCAATAGCATAAGATAAAAGATCTTTAGGAATACTTTTTCTAAGGATCCCTTTATCTATGCTAGTGTATACAGGGATTAGCAATATACACCCAGAACTGCTTGTGGTTCTGGGTGCATATTGGACCTGGCAGGTTCCCTTTAAGCCTCTTGCTGCTGTCAATAGCAGTATCAGCACCTAAATTGATAACATAGGGAGAGGGCGCTCTAACTTCATCTGAACCCTATAATTGGGATTGTGTGGTCCTCATAGTAGCCATGGCAAACCAAGGCATTATAATATAATAAGTGGACTTTTAAAAAAATGATGCTGTCATAAAGAAAACACAAGGTAGATGTTATTTTTATCAACATTTTTATGTGTCATAACAATCAAGTTAAAGGGTATAAACATACAAAATTTAATAATTGCTTTCGATAGTTCCATAAATAAACACAAAACATATTGACCTAAATCTAACAATAACATAAAGTACAATGTGTCACGAAAAATACAATGTAAAAATCACATTCCAGAATTATCACTACATAAAGTAAAATGTCAGATATGGAAAATTTTGCTTTGTCAAACCTTTTTCTTAATACGCTGTATGTTGCATCCGAATCTGTTTATTAATGTGATGTTTATGCAAATTGTATATTATTGCATCTTTACACTACTGGTTCTTTTCCTTCCTATTTATTTAGCTGTGGGATAGCCTCTTTTCCAGTGCACACATCTCACCAGAAGGTTCTAGTGCAAGGGTCGGGAACCTTTTTGGCTGAGAGAGCCATGAAAGTCACATTTTAAAATGTAATTCCATGAGAGCCATACAATACATTTAAAACTAAATACAAGTAAATGTGTGCATTTTACGTAAGACCAACACTTGTACTTTTAAGTCTCTGAATTCTTTTTAGTAACATTGTTATGCTGTTTCTAACCAATGATGAATAAAGTACTTCTTACCATTAATGTGCCTCTTATATTAACACACAAGGGAGGAGTGGCGGTGGTGAAGCTGCTCAGAAGGTCCCAGGTGGCAGGGTAGGTGATGCTGCTGTGCCGCCCCGTGCCAGCAGCCGCTGCTACTCGGATCCGGACCTCCTGAGGGGGGTGGCTTGAGGGTCTCCGGCCCCGGGAGTCTCGCGGACATGCCGAATAAATGGGGGGACGTAGATGTACGGGCTAGGCCGTATTAAGTTCGTGACGCCACCCACGGTGTGTGGGGAGTTGGGACACCACCGCTGCTGTTATGGCGCAACCGGTGGAGATGTAGTGGCAGCTGGATGTTAACCCCTCCGTGGGTAGGGATGGTTGCCCCAGGACCCAGTGTCTCTGTGCAGGGTATAGCGACGGCAAGGGGATGTTTGATTACTCACAGTCAATAAATCACACGAGTCTCTGGTAAACCAAGGTGCTGGTGGCCGGCGCCGCGGCCGGTTGCATTCGGATCCCCCACCTGGGCTGGTGGTCTCTATCCTTATCCTCTGCACTGACTTTGTGTATGGTGGATTGGCTGGTCTGGAACTCAGAAGTCCACTCCCGCTGGATGTGGCCTAAGTAGCCGTGCCCGCAGACGCTGGCCCGTGGGATCTATGGGCCCTGGCGGTGACCTCCTATCCCTATCGGTGGGCTGTTGTCTTCTATGAGGGACTTTGGGTGGGAGAGGACCTCTAGTCCTGGCCTCAATCGGTTAATTAACCAGGCCGCTGGTTTCCAGTCCTTGCTTCGGGGTCCGAGTACCCCCCTTTGTGCTCCGGTTTCCGGGTCAGTTCCCCGTGTCAGTACCGGGGGACTACAAACCTCTCCCGGTCCACCTCGGTTCTGCCGAGCCATCTTCCCGTCTCCTGCTGACGCAGACCACCGTCTGCCACCTAGCCAAAGGCACCAGGGCTCCTACCCTGGTACCGTTCAACTTGAACCTCCTCTGCTGGAGCTACACCTAGCTCCAGCCCACACTCCTCTCCACTTGAACTCCAAACTAAACTGAAGCTTAACTGCTTGTTTTCCCGCCCTGGGCTGTCTAGACCAGGGTTCCCCAACTCCAGTCCTCGAGGGCTGCCAACAGTGCATGTTTTCAGGATTTCCTTAGCATTGCATGGGTGTTGGAATCATCAACTGTGCAGGTGATTAAATTATCAAATGTGCAATACTTAGGAAATCCTGAAAACATGCACTGCTGGCGGCCCTTGAGGACTGGAATTGGGGACCCATGGTCTAGACCCCTGGGTGGGCGTGTCCAACTGCCTGGTTCACCTACTGGTGTGTCAATCTTTCCTTAAGGTGGGGTGACTAGGGTTTCAGGTCGGCTGTGTGTTTTCTAAGTGAGGGAAGAATGTTGTGCGGGAGCCTATCTGTGACTATCTGGTTTTGCCAGGGCGTCACACTGCGGGCACGGAGGAGGGGGTGTTGCAGCTCAAGAGGATCAGTATGCAGAGGGTCAGCGATACTGCTGAGGGCTCATGGGGTTTCACGGCTGCTGGCACCATTGATCTGTCAGTGGGCTCGGAAGAGGGGGTGACGTGGTTCAGTGTGCGGCAGCAGAGGGTCGACGATACTGCGGGTTTGTGGGGTGTACGCAGCGGCGAAGACCATCGATCTGCCAGTGGGCTGCTTTGAATCTCCCCCAGTTGATGAGATTGACTTCAAGAAAATGGCAGCTGCGCATGTTCAGAGCGACATGATGGACTTCAAGAAAATGGCCGCGGAGTACTATCTGCACATGCGCCGCCTCTGCGGCTATTTTCTTTAAGTCGATCTCGTCAACTGCACGAGATTCGAAGCAGCCTGCAGTCCGCCAGCAGATCAACGGTATTTTTTTTATTAAAGATTTGTCTGTGAGTCAGATGCAGCCATCAAAAGAATCACATCTGTCTCGCGAGCCATAGGTTCCCGACCCCAGTTCTAGTGGGTGGGAGTGATTTAGTTTAGAAAAATGATCCAACTTTAGAACCCGTGGAGTATTTTGTTCATATGGATGCAAGGAGAAGTTTAGTCTCCATCATGTAGTAAGGAATTCCTGTACACATTCAACAACCAACGTCTCACAGTTTGGTTGGGACCAAAAGGCTGAATCTTCTCCATTCAAGAAAAAGTTCAATCATGCTAATCAGACTCTGATTAGAGGATTCATTTTTTCTCAGAGGTGGAAAATAAAGAAAAATCATATCTCCATCTACTCTATTCTGTCAGTTCTTGAAAATTGGACTGCACTTGGTTGTCATCCGAGTGTGGTCTGATTTTTTTTTGGCAGATCCATAAACTTGATTGGTCAAGTGTTATCTGATTCTCGGAGGAAGATCGTGTATGCTGTGATTTTTTTTTTACCTCATTGAATAACATTGGTCCAAGTGCAATATGATATTTTGACGGATAGCACTCGGACTGATCACAAGGTTATCTGCACAAGCACTTAGGGGCACTTTGCACACTGCGACATCGCAGGTGCGATGTCGGTGGGGTCAAATTGAAAATGACGCACTTCCGGCATCGCATGCGACATCGCAGTGTGTAAAGGCTGGATGATACGATTAACGAGCGCAAAAGCGTCGTAATCGTATCATCGGTGCAGCGTCGGCGTAATCCATGATTACGCTGACGCGACGGTCCGATGTTGTTCCTCGCTCCTGCGGCAGCACACATCGCTGTGTGTGAAGTCGCAGGAGAGAGGAACGTTTCCTACCGGCCTCACTGCGGCTTCCGTAGGATATGCGGAAGGAAGGAGGTGGGCAGGATGTTTACATCCTGCTCATCTCCGCCCCTCCGCTCTGATTGGCCGCCTGCCGTGTGACGTCGCAGTGACGCCGCACGACCCGCCCCCTTAACAAGGAGGCGGGTCGCCGGCCACAGGGACGTCGCACGGCAGGTGAGTGTGTGTGTGAAGCTGGCGTAGCGATAACTTTCGCTACGCCAGCTATCACCACATATCGCTGCTGCAACGGGGGCGGGCACTATCGCACTCGGCATCGCAGCATCGGCCTGCGATGTCGTAGTGTGCAAAGCCCGCCTAAGGCCTCATTCAGATGTCTCTTTTTCAAATACATGTAATCTTTTTTTTCTGGGGTGAAACTTGTAGTTATGATAATCTTTGTAGCTGTTTACACATTCATGCATTTTTGTGGACGGAGTGATCTGTACAAAATGATAGAGCCATGTTCTTGTATCAAACTCTCCAATGCAAGTCTAGGAGTTCATGATAATTGGACAGCTGTAGGATGTCATCCATGTGCTGTCCATTTTTCATGCACTGCTTGAGAAGAGAAGTTCGAGAGACCTCCATAAGTTCATTTTCATTACATCTGACCTGATGAAACTCTGATAGTAAAAGCTGACACTCACCAAACTCTGATGATACTCTAATTAAAAGCCACTGATGAAACTGATACCTTTTTTAGGCGTTACTTCTGTCATGTTGTGTTGCCCCTTCACTGACCTCCAGAGAAGAGAAAGGGTAACATCACACTGAATATTTTTAGAGTGTAAACTAAGTGGAGACTCCATGTGTTTGAGTAGTTTTGCATTTCTGAGTAGGATTTGATACATGTAAAATATATCTTTGTACCATGTTAGCCAGCAGAGATACAAAAAAGAGCTTGTTTAAAAGAACCGAGAGTCCTCAGTGGTTGATATCTTTTAATGGCTAACTGAAAAGATGGCAATAATAGCAAGCTTTTGAGACTACGCAGGTCTCTTCATCAGGCTGAGTATGATGAAGCCTGATGAAGAGACCTGCGTAGTCTCAAAAGCTTGCTATTATTACCATCTTTTCAGTTAGCCATTAAAAGGTATCAACCACTGAGGACTCTCAGTTCTTTTAAACAAACTTTTTGAGTAGGATTTGGAGAGTTTCTGCTCCAAGTACTTCTAAAAAAATCAGAGTGAATGTACCGCCCCGGGGCTCGGCCAGCTGCTGAGCCGCTCGGATCTGTGCTCGTCGGTGGGTGGCTCGAGCTCCTCCCGGACCCGGGGGTCACATCGCTTTGAAAGGGAGTTGGCGCTACGTGTAGGGATTTCGGTGGGGAAGGTTCACGGCCGAGGCCGTGGAATTTAGGGGTGTAAGTTCGTGACGCCACCCACGGGTTGTGGTGAATGTGGACACCACTGCTGCCATTAACTAGGCTCTGGGGACTGTGTTATGCAGCCTGGTGTTGACCCCTCCGTGGGCAGGGGGTGATGGTCCTGGGGCCCGGTGGGTGTGAGGTGCGGGCAAGATGGTGTGGTGTGGTGCGCGGCCCGAGGGCACTGTTGTACTCACTATGACAGATACACCGGAGTCTCTGGTAAACCAAAAAGGATGGTGGTCGGTGCCCGCAGCCAGCTGCGCGTTGCGCCTTTCTCAGGTTGGTGGTTCCCCCCTTTCTCCTGCACCTCTGTGTAGAACTTGACTGCCTATGCTTCAGCAACGGTAGTCTGCTCCCAGCCTTGATGTGTGTCGGGGAACCCATTTGCCCGCAGGCGCTGGCCCGTGGGATCTCTTTGCCTGTGCAGTGGCTTTCTATCCCCCTCGGTGGGCTGTTGCCATCTTTCGGGTCTTGGGACGGAAAAGGACCTAAAGTCCAGACCTCAATCAGTGAATTTGACGTGGTCCAGTGGCTTCTGGACCTCGTTCGGTACCGGCGGGCCACTACCCTGTCCCGGTCTCTTACGATTCCAATAGCCATCTTCCCGGCTCCTGCAGGCGGCAACCACTATCTGCCTCCTACCCAGAAGTGACTGGGCTCCAACCCAGACACCTGGTGTTAGACTGTGGCAGACCTGGACACAGGTCTGCACTTGAACTCCCCTCCACTTCACTATCAAAACTAATCTACTACGTTTTTCCTGCCTCAGGGCCTGTGAACTCCTCAGTGGGCGTGGCCAACTGCCTGGCTCTGCCCCTTGGTGTGACCATCAAACCCTGAGGGAGGTGACTAGGGTTTGCAGGTTGGCTGCTGTCACCTTATTAGGGGCTGGTGTTTGTGCAGGGGGTCTACCTGTGACTACCTGGCTAGTCCAGGGCATTACATTCTCCCTTGGTTTAATGCAGACTGTCTGCAAGCTGCCCAACCACCACTGGTTTATTTTTGTTTGCTGAAAGATAAAACGGGAAAAAACACAAATACAAGTATACTAAACTTTGTACAATTCAGGCATATATGGAAATCATCCCCTGCGGGAGGCACATTTTTAAACGTTGCATAATAAAAACAGTTTTATTTAATGGGAACAGGACCAGGTCCTTCAGTCACCCACCCAAACAAACCTAGCCTTGATGCTGCCTCTAGGAAACAGGCAGCACCCCTTTTCCCCAGTCCAGGAATGGGTCCAGGTGTTGCCCAAACGGGCCAGGTAAAAGGTTCCTTACCCGGCAGTCTATCAGAGGCTCCATGTCCAGGGGACCCCTGACCCGGAGGGTTGTCACCGGTTGCATTGGTGGCGGGACCTCCGCCTCCTCTGCCGCAGGTCCTTCCTCCAGTTTGCCTCTCCGGAGGCTGTGGGATCTGAAGGGTGGTCAGAAATTATTTACAAGCCCAAAAGTTATTGGGTGGCCTGCAAGTTTACGGCTTTGTCTATTTTGGAACGGGGTAAAACAGTAAAGTCCCAACGGGGAAGGACAGCAAAGTCCCAACGGGGACAACAACTGGGGTAGCCAGGATCCACTACCTTTTACTCCTCATCATCTGCATGGTCAGAGGGCGGCGGACGTGCAGCTGAGCACCCGTGTACACTCTCCTTACACCCAAGGCTTGCACGGAGATCTGGGACATCTGGGATTCACGGGTCTCACTGTGAGCGGGTCCTGTCTCCTGACGGGTCGGCGGGTCTGGAAGGGTCTGCATGGTCTGATCCTGCTGGGGTGCTTTCCCTAAGGCGGGCCTCTCATTCGCCGCACTACAGCCGCCATCTCTTGTATCTCCTGCTTCCAGGCCAGAACTTGCTGCATCGACCCAACAAATACCTGGATACAGAACTGCGTCAACTTTCTTTCCAGCCACGTCCCCATCCCTGGCGGCAACTGGCCCCATGCCGCCTCAGCTCCAGCGTCCTGGGCGGGGGCCACAGCCTCCTCATCGGTCGCCCCCTCTTGCTCCAAACTGACTATCGGGAGGCCTTCTGGGCCGGGTGCCGTACCTGCGGCCCACGCGGGAATTGTAGCTTCTCTTTTTCCGCTGGCGGCCTTCCCTGCATGCGGATCCCCGCAGGCCGGTGAGGCGGACCCCGCTGCCGGTGCTGGTAGCAGCAGACCGGGCGGGGGAGCAGTGGCGATCGACGCAGACAACGGGGGAGGCAGTATAGTGGGTCGGGGCAGACCGGGTCCCTCAGCCGCAGCGGCCGGTCCCTTGGAGACATAGGGGCGTGGGTCGCCCACCCACTCCTCCAAGGCTGCCTCCACTTCGTACGCCCGTGCGATCGCAGCCAGTTACCAATAATTCCATTATCCAGATCACTTATAAAGATACTGTATTAAACAGCACTGGCCCCAGGACAGAGCCTTGCGGCACCCCGCTTTTCAATTCCTCCAGGTGATGTAAATCCATGGTTCTGTATATGAGAAAAGTATTACATTCATATAACATAAAGTTTATCACAAAAGTGAGAACACCCCTCACATGTTTGTAAATATTTTATTAGATTTTTTCATGGGACAACACTGCAGATATGACACTTTGATACAATGTAAAGTAGTCGGTGTACAGCTTATATAACAGTGTAAATTTGATGTCCCCTCTGAATAACTCAACACACCGCTGGCACCAAAAGTGAGTACACCCCTAAGTGAAAATGGGCAAATTTGTATGTAAACTTCTGATTTCAACTGTATGTGTATATGTCTAAAGGAATCCGCACCGTTGCATTTAGAATCACGAAATTTTGCACTGCCGCCTCATTTGACTCAGGGAACGTCATAGACATAGGAAATTTTATCCCTGCACTTTACAGTTTTTTGCTAAAAAAATCTTTCTTCCTGTTTGGATGTGTGAGGTGATGGCTGTTTTGACAGTTAGCCTGGATATTTATCAGGTGACCTAAATCAACCAATCACAGCTCTGCTTCTATTCCGCTACATGTCATTAATAGCCGCTCTGCTTGGTTGCTATAGGCAACGTAGGACATTCTAGGTATAAGAGGTATAGGACAGCTTATGTGTCAGTTAATATGACTTTGATGGTGAGAGGGGGAGTGGAAGAGGGGGGGAGAGACAGAGAGTGAGAGACAGAGTGAGGGTGGGAGAGAGGGGAGAGAGAGTTAGTTACTATCCCGGTAATGTCAGATATTACAGCTAGTAAATAATAAAAGTCAAATACAGTTTCATATCTTTATAGCTGTCATATGTCTATAAAAAACACAAGGCATACAGATGGTGAGCCGTATGTGATCCACTTTTTACGCACCCGTTGATTTAGTGGGCAAGTCTGATCCAGCATATGGATCAACGAGCATGCTGGGATTTTTTACATGTAGGCCATCATTTTCTGTTTAAAATCGTTCATATGATCTACCACATTGATTTGCATTGGTCCTTGCGCTGTCTGTATGTTATATTTTACATACAGACAGCTCACAGACATTTAATACATTTATCCTACTGAGCTTTTATACTTATTGCTTGGCTCCTTGTTTCGGGTCATACACCAACATCAGTTGCTGGCCTCTGATTGGCTAGCAGCTGCTCTTAGTATAGCCGCAGAGAGCTTGTCTCTGCTTGGCATTATAATACATTCAACTGAAATAATATGCTTATGGTGGTGGTCCCCTGCAATGGGCCGCAATCATCACGAGGCCCATATACCTGCGGGATGCAAGAATCAGCCTCATAAAGCCTTATGTGGCCTCTGGGCCACGTGTTTGAGACCCCTGCTCTAAATCATTGTGGGGTCAAAATGTGAGGACAAGGATAAAAGAGGCTATCCATTACCTTAATATTGATGGGTGTGTCCTTAGGATAGGTTATCAAATCTCATCAGCTGGGGTCCGACACCCTGCACCCGCGCTGATCAAATGTTTCTGCAGCAGTAGGCGGCATGAAACTCTCAATTCCGGAGCTGCCCGTCTTCTGATAGCGGCCGAATAATGCACAATTGCCTTCCATTCAAATCAATAGGAAGCAGATGTGCAATACCCGGCCGCGGCCAATATCAATTGAGGGGGCAGCTCCGGAACTGCGCATTTCTGGCCGCCACCAGGACCAAGAATAGCTGATTTGTGGAGGGTCCAGGGGGGTCAGACACTGGATGATCAGATATTGATTACCTAACCTATGGATAGGCTGTCAATGTAAAAGTAATGAACAATCCCTTTAGGTTAAAAAAGACACATTTCACTCCAAATATTTTTTTTTAACTGTTTCTTTAATAGAAATGACCATTGAGCAACCTCCATATCTGTAAAACGTTTGTAGCCGTTATCAAACGTTGGTAAAGAGGGATCTTTTTTTTTGCTTCTCTAACTATGCCGTGAATGCTCATAACAATAAACTGCTACTCTATAAAATTGATATGTGATTTTCTTTTTTACCCACCAAGAAATTGCTTACAGATGCTTGTCCCAATCCTGGGTATAGAACAGAGGGTTCATGATTGATATGGTTTGAATTTATTACCGCAGGTAGGAAAATTAAGACTGGGTGGCCAAGTATGGGTGGAAGTTGTAGAAGTAAAAACAGATAAAAACTTTTTTAAATGGTAAAAGAAAATAAAGATTGAAAGCGAAGGGTCTTAGCATGGTTAGTTGTACTCAGCAGCTACTCACCCTCCCTCCCCCATTTAAGTATGTGTTGAAGGCTCTGGTATTTTTCATTGAAATAAAGAGCAGCAATCCTTTATATTATACGATATACACAATTCTCAGCTGCCCATTAACACATCATAACTCATAACACTGCTTACAGCTTACATCTCTGTGCGTTTAGCACTGGCATTTCTCTTGTGCGTTCACACACATTCCTGAGAATGTTACTGGATGGATAACAATGGAGAAATAACAAATTCTAATTCATGGTTTAAGATTTTTTTTTAACTAGATTTCTATAGGAAATTTTTATAGGATGTCCTGTGGAGCTACTGGATCACAATAACAGGGTCAATGAAATATTCATCAGTGGTCGTCATGCAGAAGACAATTACAATGATTAAAGGGGACCTGTCAGGTCCCTATGCCCTCCAACCCAGCAGCATCCATACCTGTATGTCCAAATTCACTCCCCAACTATCCCTGTATAATTCAATTTACCAATATGAATGTCTAAAAAGACGACTTATAAACCTCATTGTCCCTTTGCTAATCAGGGCCTTGACTAGGGACATTGTTCTCCCACACTAGTCGGCCCCTATGGATGCAATAACATGATTTCCACGAGCAGGTGTCATCGCCAGCTAATGGAAATCTCATTCGCGTGGCCCATTTCGGCCACGTCAGTGCACCTCAGAAGTAGTGTGGACGCTTTCCGGCTTCATTAGGTGCACTGCGTATGTCCAGAAGTTCAGAAGATGGCTCAGCAATACATGTCTTCGGAACTTCCGGTCATGCGCAGTGCGCCCAATGAAGCTGGGAAGCATACACCCGGCTTCAAAGGTGCACCGACACAAAATGAGACGCATGCATGAGCGAGATTTCCAGAAGCTAGTGGACACACCGGCTTGTGGAAATCATGTTATCATGCACACTGAGGCATGATATCATGGAAAAAGGGCCAACTAGTCTGGGGAACTAACGCCCCTGCGACTAGTCAAGGCCCTATTTAGCATATGTTAAGCGAGGTTTATAAGTCATTTTGGAGGGCATAGCTGACCTGACAGGTTCCTTTTGAATATATGGCCATGAAAGAGGTTGGTTCTCTTATTAATCTTTCATGTGGGAGCCAGAGAAGAGAGACACTGTAATCCACTGACATCCAAATATCACACCGACAACCATCATTTACATGACTAACATGTAATACTATATATCTCCTGCAGTGTCTGCTGCAGGGAAATACCAGACAGCGCAAGTGATCTTTACTGATGAGCAAATATATTCGGCACTATTCGCTACTTTCACAAATATTAATGTTAAGTATTTTGGTATTTGCCTTGAGTCTCGAGTCCCCTCCCAGCATATTTGGTGCCTGATTTTCAGCCACTAAATATGGGGGGATTGTCTGCTAATCACAGTAATACCATAGCCATCTTTGCTACTGGCATTACATTGATTGGAAGATGCAATGAATAAAAAGAATGACTAGCGGTCAATAAAGCAGAAGAATTACACTTACCGAGTTTCCCGTGGCTGTCACACTACTTCCTGGTCCGCTCATTAACCCTTATGAATACGCACTGCTTCCTCACCCACCGTCTGTGGCGGCATCTGTGATTGGTTGCAGACCAGCTTTTCTCGCCCGCCCTAAATGCTGGCATCTGTGATTGGTTGCCCTCACACTAGCTGTCTGGGTCAAGAAGTGGAGTGTAGAAAGAAATAAATGGACAAAATGATGTAGGGTTCTCGGTATATTGATTCTCAGCACAGATAAAGCAGGCTGCTAACGGTTGCAGCACCCAGGTGTGTGCGTTATCTTGGGGGTGTATCAAAATACAAGGGACCCTATGCATCTTTTTTTAAATTTATAAATAAGTTTAAAAAACGGCTCTGTAGTACTCTCCAATTTTGATACCCAGTCAAGATAAAGCAGACAGTTGTGGGCTGGTATTCTCAGACTGGGGAGGCCCATAGTTATTGGACCCTCCCCAGCCTAAAAATGGCAGCCCGCAAAAACACACAAACGTATTATTTTTTAAGGCTAATTCATTTTAAAATACTGTTTGTGAGCTCAGCATACCCTTATTTATGTGATCCTTGAGCTGGGACAATTGTAGCTTGGAGATAGTGTGGCTTATATGTTGTATCTTTGCCATTGAGTTGGTCATATGAAATATAGTGACTATGCATATTTACAAGAAAAATCTGTAGTGCACTGCAGTGTAAGAGTATGGTAAACAGAGGGTGTACACAGTCAACAATTCAGAGTACTTTCAAATAAATGTCACCATCTGGTGGTCAGACAAGGCAGGAAATGAAGAATGAAAAGTGTTCCTTGGGGAAGGGTTGAAGGGTACGCCAGGTCAGGTGACAGCTGTGGCAAAGTTAGTAAATATAAATGGTTGGGGAGGTAAAAGAGGGTAGGACTTGCAATGCAAAAACTTTTTTTTCTATAAAATTGTTTTTATGGTATATAAGCAGCTAAACATAAAATAATATAAATGTGGTATCGCTATAATCGTACTGACCAGAGGAATAAGGCTGTGTTAGCACTTTTACGACACTGTGAATGGCACAAAAAAAACATTTCTGAATTGCTGTTTCTTCTTGATTCTGCCTCACAAAACGTGGAATAGGAAGCAATCAACAAATATTGTGGCCCAAAATGATACCAATAAAAACTCCAACTCATCCCAAAAAATCAAGCCTAAGAAACTATAGTCTTCAAAATTTGGTGATGCACAAAAACATCAGCACATGAAAAAAAAAAAACATTTTTTAGAGTGATAGCAGCCAAACCTAAAAAAAACCCAAAATATAATAAATCTGGCATCACTGTAATTGTACTGACCTAAAAAATAAAGATGCCTTATCACTGATTTGGTAAAGTGAATGGCGTAAATATAGTAATAAAGCCACTTCTTTAACTGCTATTTATTCTGCCTCCCAAGACTGGAATAAGACCCAGGTCATATTTATCCTGCACTCTACGCTGAGTGCTTAAACCAGAGATAACGTAGTAATCTCTAAAAAAAAATGTGATTCAGACAAAATTCCCAACTCTAGTGCCTCATTAAAGTGAATGAATCTAATATTTTGGAGATGTAGTTGGAAACCCTGATGTAAGTGCTCAGCATATAGCATAGGATAAATGTGATTGTACCCAAATTCCCACAAAATAGCATTCAACCCAGAAAAAAAATGTCCCCACTCAGGTCTTTCATTTGTTAATGGAAATATAGGAGGCTTCATGCTACTGGTAACAGAAAGGCTCTTGGAAAGTATTCTGCCCTCCTGCCCCCATTAGAAAAAATTCTGCACAATCTGCACTTCCAAATCCAAATGCCCCCATCCCTTCTGAGGCCCACAATGTGTGTAAGGCTATGTGTGCACTTTCCGTTTTCACCTGCGTTTCAGGTACGTTTAGGATCAGTTTTGAACTGCAACGTTTTTGTGCCCAAATGCATGCGTTTTGGTTTTCCATTAAAGACAATGAGAATTGCTGATTTCTTGTCCGCACTTAGCGTTTCTAAACGCATCTCCAAATTTGCATAAGTTTGGTCAAAAACCATGCGTTCAGAAAAGGACCCTGTCAATTGTTTTTGCCTTTTTAGTTCCGTTTTCAACACATTGAAGTCAATGGGAAACGTCAAAATTGAACTCAACTCAAAAATTCATCCGTCTCATATGCATTTGAATTGCATTTGTAATGCGTTTTGATGTTTCTGAACGCAACTATGTAAATTTTCAAATGACCTCACAAAAGAGTGAAATTAACGTCACATCCGCTTAACAATAAATAGACCCATGTGGGAACAATATTGCTGCACTGATCTTAATCTTTGTGGTCTCAAGCAAAGCAGACAAAAATATCCAACATGTCTTGGTATAAGCGATTGAAATTGGACGTCTCCAAACTTATTAGTATGGTAAGTTTTTTTTCTCTCATTTTATATATTTTTGACATTTTTAAAAATATGTCAAATATTTTTGTTAAGATTGTTTTGTTTTTTTTGTTTTTTTTTTAATTTAAAATAAAAAGCTTCGTATTTTAAAATTTAAAATTTCATACTCAGGTTGAATCAATGCCCTGCTTATGGGATCCCACGTCGCCCGAGTACATGATAAAAAACAAACGTGAAGAATGCTGGATAATAATATGTAAAGAATTATATCAGCAATGGCATGAGGCCGATCAAATCCTCCAGACTAAGATTGGTATGTTATTTTGGTAACTTATCTTAATTTTCTATTTAATATATTATTTTTTTAAACAAATTTTTTAAAACATAATTTCTTTTTAAAATATTACAAACTACAGAAAATGATGTTCGGAAGCGATGGCAATCTGTCTGTGACAGATTTAATAAAATCAGATTTGAACCTGGCAAAAGTGGATCATCTCCAGTGAAACCTAATTTTATTTATTACAATGAGTTGAAATTCTTGAGTACCGGCCGTGTTTTAAGAACGTAAGTGTAATCTATATTTTTTTTTTTTTGGCAAAAAAAAAATTTGATTAAATATAATATCCTGATATTTAATAAAACTACAATTAAATTTAGATTTTATTTTTTCAAAAAGGACCGACGGAAATATTGCGCCAAGAAAGAGCATTGATGTATTAAAAGATACTAATCCTGAAAAAAATGCACAAATACAACCAACCATTGAGGCCGAAATTAATCAGGAGGCAACGAATCTGGAGTCAGATGTTGAACCAAGCCCATTAGAACCATCTGTTTCAAATCAAAATCAAGATCAACAACCTGTGAGATTTCAAAAATCAAAAGGAAAAAAAAAATATACCATGCGCCAAAGAAATCAACCAAGATCATTTAACAAATCAAACTATTGAAATTTTAAAGACAGCAACCCAAGATGACGAGTTTGACAATTTTGCAATTAGTGTTGCCTGCCGTTTAAGAAAATTAACAGAAAAAAAAAAAAACATCGGCATGTATGACTGCCATCTGTGGATTATTGGCCTGTTTTGAGGATGATGGTAAATTTCCAACAGGTGGCGAAATAGTTCATCTTTGTGAAAATTCTTTTGAATAAAAAAATAATCCAATAATTTCAAGTCAGTCTCAACCTCATTTTCAAACAAACAAACAAAGAGTTGTTTTTTATCCTGATTGTCAAGATACATATTCTGCACAAAGTAACCAACCTTATAACCCTATGAAACTAAGCAAAGATTTTGCTCATTCTATTCCGGAAAATTATCAAGCTACAAATAGTTTTCGAAATAGACCAAACGAACAAATGTCTGGCTTTTTCACAAATGAATTATTTTCTCAGCCCTGATTTTTTTTTTCTTATGGTTGTTTATTCATTAAGAGAATATTGTTTGTGCAAAATTATATTGACAAATTTATTTGCATGGAAATAATGTATTTTTTTTTAAAAAAAAAAACCCTTATTTTTTTTTTTTAAAGGATTTTGTAAATTAGACATTTTCCAACAAATAACAATTTACATATCCTCACGAACTTTAATTTAATACAGAAATTGTAACGAATGTCTTGCAACATAATTTGATTTTGAAAAAAATTACAAAATAAAATCAAAATTTGCACAATTAGTGAAGTTTTATTTATTTTTTTTAATTATGATTTGGAGGCTCAACTCCGACAGAACGGTATTGCCAAGGTAAGCCACCAACATCACTCATGAAATAATCTGTGAATTGGTCACTCACAGATATACCTAAATTATTTAATCGGCCAGATATTGAAGGACATGGATAGTATCATAGTATCATAGTATCCTAGTTTTTTAAGGTTGAAGGGAGACTCTAAGTCCATCTAGTTCAACCCGTAGCCTAACATGTTGATCCAGAGGAAGGCAAAAAAACCCCAATGTGTCAAACAAGTTCCAATGGGGAAAAAATTTCCTTCCTTCGTCCACATCCGGCAATCAGACTAGTTCCCTGGATCAATACCCTGTCATAAAATCTAATAAACATAACTGGTAATATTAAATTTTTCAAGAAAGGCATCCAGGCTCTGCTTAAATGTTAGTAGTGAATCACTCATTACAACATCATGCGGCAGAGAGTTCCATAGTCTCACTGCTCGTACAGTAAAGAATCCTCGTCTGTGATTATGATTAAACCTTCTTTCCTCAAGACGTAGCGGATGCCCCCGTGTTCCAGTCGCAGGCCTAGGTGTAAAGAGATCTTTGGAAAGGTCTCTGTACTGTCCCCTCATATGTTTATACATTGTGATTAGATCCCCCCTAAGCCTTCGTTTTTCCAAACTAAATAACCCCAAGTTTAATAACCTGTCTTGGTATTGCAGCCCACCCATTCCTCTAATAATCTTGGTCGCTCTTCTCTGCACCCTCTCCAGTTCAGCTATGTCCTTCTTATATATCGGGGACCAGAATTGTACACAGTATTCTAAGTGCGGTCGCACTAGTGACTTGTACAGAGGTAGAACTATATTTTTTTCATGAACACTTATACCTCTTTTAATACATCCCATTATTTTATTAGCCCTGGCAGCAGTTGCCTGACACTGTCCACTAAAGTGAAGTTTACCATCCACCCATACACCCAAGTCTTTTTCTGTGTCTGTTTTACCCAGTGTTCTACAATTAAGTACATAATTATAAATGTTATTTCCTCTACCCAAGTGCATGACCTTACATTTATCTACATTAAACTTTAATTGCCACTTCTCAGTCCAATCCTCCAATTTACATAAATCTCCCTGTAATATAAAATTATCCTCCTCTGTATTGATTACCCTGCAGAGTTTAGTATTATCTGCAAATATTGAAATTCTACTCCGCATGCCCCCAACAAGGTCATTTATAAATATGTTGAAAAGAAGCGGGCCCAATACTGACCCCTGTGGTACCCCACTATGAACTGAGACCCAGTCCGAGTACGTACCATTAATAACCACCCTTTGTTTCCTATCACTGAGCCAGTTTTTAACCCAGTTACACATATTTTCCCCTATCCCCATTATTCTCATTTTATGTACCAACCTTTTGTGTGGCACCGTATCAAAAGCTTTTGAAAAGTCCATATACACAACATCCACTGCATTTCCCTGGTCCAGGCTTGAACTTACCTCTTTATAGAAGCTGATCAAATTAGTTTGACAGGATCGATCCCTCATAAACCCATGTTGATACTCTGTCATAAGGTTATTTTTCTTGAGATACTCTGGATGGAAGTTTAATGGAATTTCTTCCTCGTTAATTTCAAATCTGTATTTGCCCAAAAAGTTATGTAGCACACAACAACTTTGTATAACAAAATCAACTGTTGAAACATTTAATTGTATGGGGGAATGTAGAATTCGCCATTGGCTACTCATTATGCCAAATGTGCATTCAACATATCTCCTTGCCCGGCTTAATCTGTAATTGAAGATGCGACGGGGAACATCTAATCCTCTTCTGGGAAATGGTCGCAGTAGATTTTGTAAAAGGGGAAAAGCTTCGTCTGCAACAAAAACATAAGGAAAAGGTATATCTGACCCAGGTATTGGTTCAGGTGCAGGTATGAATTCAGAGTTGCTAATGAATTGAAGTCCTATTTGTGAATTTTGTAGCACACGTGAATCACCAGTACTTCCATGGGCACCAACATCAATTGCTATAAAATTATATTTTGCGTCGGCCACTGCCATTAAAACAATGGAAAAATATTTTTTATAGTTAAAAAAATTTGAACCTGAACGGGGTGGCTGTTGGATTCTGATGTGCTTGCCATCAATTGCTCCAATACAATGTGGAAAATTTGCTATTTGAAAAAAATCATCAGCTATCTTCATTAAGCTTTCTTCAGTAGGGGAGGCATGACAATAGGTTGAAGGGTTTCCCATATTGCTTGACAAGTTTCTTTGATTATTTCGGAAATTGTGGTTTTGCCTAGTCGGAATTGTAAATGGAGTGATGAAAAATTTTCACCTGTAGCAAGGAATCTGTAATGTAAGATAAATATTTTATTTTTTGGGGGGTTTTTTCCCGGCTTATTTTTTTTTAAAAATTTGTTAAAAAAAAATACCTCAATGTAACAAGAAGTCTCTGTTCTGCAGATATTGCTTGACGCATATATGTGTCTGCGTGGGTAATTTTCGGTCTTAATAAGGTTAGCAAGTCATCAAAGCCTTGTTGTGGCAGCCGGCAAAATGCAATGAATTTATCATCAAATCTAAGAATTATAATGTTTATATAATTATTTTTTGATATTAAAAAAAACAAACAAAAAAACAAATAGCTAAAATAAATGTTAAAAAAATAGAGATCGCAACTTTAAAGGCACTATAAATTTGGCTTAATAAATTGAAAAACATATAATTCAAGAAATATATACTTTCGTAAATCCGCATATAAGAGAGCAAAATGGCCTTTGACATCACGATCCTGTAACAGGGGATGTACCCACATTCCTCTTGTCGTCTGCTGTTGATGGTTCTAAAATAATTAAGAATAATTTTATAAAATTTTCACATAAAAAAAACCCAAAAAACATTAAACTCAAAAAACAAACCTGTAGTCTTCTTCTACGATTTAATAACATCAATATTAGCAACAAGCGATGCCTTTGCGACCTCCTCAAACGTAAATGCATCGACGAATTAGGCATATTCAAATGGAATCACATAAACCAAGAAAAGCCGATTTTAGGATCCAAGTCGGAAATGACATCAGTAGATCTCTATAGATCCTTTTTTTTATAGTAAATTGAACTAAAACAACAATCAACTTTATTTACAATGGTAAATATGTGACAAACGCAGCATGAATGAAATTTCTGAAACGCAGGAAAGTACATATAAACGCAAGTAAAACATAAGTTACAAGCTTCGGAAACGTAAGGCAAACTGATGCGTTAGGGATGCATGTTGTGGCAAAAATCCAAAAAGGCAAAAGCCATTTTGGGCAAAAATATGCGTTTTCAAACGCAAGTAGGACGACGCAAAGTGCGCACATAGCCTCTACCACAGTTAGCATCCACATGTTTGACATTGTTGTAGTGATAAAAGCCTGCTTAATGTATGGGGTGTGTGACTCCAGAAGTACGACCTGGGCACAATGTACGGGAACTATAATGCACTGGGCACTACAAGGGCTTATTTGCAATTTTTAATTCTGCATCATTCACTTCGTTTAACGCTATGGGTGTTTTCCAGAAACAAAATCATCACTACACCTGTAGATGCACTCCTAGAGGGGTGTTATTTCCAATTTGTGGTCAACTGATGGGGTTTCTGTTGACCTGACACTTGGGGGCTCTGCAAATGTCCGCAAGCAATTCTAGGAAAATCTGTGCTTTAAAAATTAAATGGCACTCCTACCTTCCTGAGCCCTGCCATGTGGCCAAACAGTATTGTATAGTCTTATGTGGGTTATTGCCATGTTCGGGAGTAGAGCTGGGCGGACTCACAAAAACCCAGGACCGACGGGTCCCTGCTCATTTTTTTAAAAATCTGGATCCGGTCCGGAATCCGGTACCCATATAAGTCTATGGGAATCAGAGTCCGGGGATTAAAAATGTTGGAGGAAGGGATAGGGGGATAGGTGTGGGCGCGGTGTACTCACTGAACCTCTGTGTCATGGCGGCAAGATGCTTCCAGGTTGCACATTCACTTCCGGAGCTGCGTGGGTCTAGATTGTGCGCTAAAAGTAAAGGTAGATGCTAGAATGTATGGGTTCCTTCCAGGTATGACGTAATTTGTCATGTGATAGGGGAGGGTGTGTTCAAAATAGTGGAAGTGGGGGTTTGTGAGGGAGCAGCCTGCTTCATGAACTGGCCGCGACGTGTCCTCCTCTGCTCAGCTTGGGCCTCCCGGTGCAGGAGTCGTGCACAGGGAAACCCAAGATGAGCCGCGCCGGTGATGTTTCTTCCTCTGCTTAGCCTGCGCCTCCCATTCATGAATCATGCACTCATCTGACCTGCAGACAGTGTCTGTGAGCGGAAGCAGTCAGACGCTATCACAAAGGCTGGGGGTATGTCTGACTGCAACCAATCAGACGCGATGCCGGCCAGTGGGTGGGGAAAGCCATGCATATGTGATGAGTGGCACAGGGACGCAGCAGGAGCAGTGCACAGCCGGGCTGGAGCCTGAGTAAGTATGAAGTGTTCGCTTCATTCTTATTTTCTTTATTTTTCCTTTATTTTTTTTTTATTTTGTCAAGTTCTGGATCAAACAGCCAGAATTCCAGGCCTGGGTCCAGCACCTGTGCAACTTTGAAACCGTGCGGATCCTCCTAGTCCTATTCAGGAGAACTTCTATAACACATTATGGGGCCTTTTTTACCTATTCACCTTGTGAAAATTGGAAATCTGGGGATAAAACAACATTTTAGTGGTAAAAATATAATTATTTTTTCTTCACTTCCCAATGGTATAACATTTTGTGACACAGCTGCGGTGTCAATATGATCACTGCACCCCTGGATGAATTCATGTTATTTTGAGCAGTTTAAAGGGTGCAAATTTTAGAATGGTGTCCCTAAAAAAATGGTTTTGTAACTTTTGCTGGATAAATTGCTGATAATCTTTTAATCCTTCCAATTTGGTAACAAAAGAAATGTTACAAAAAATGGTGCTGATGTAAAGTAGACGTGGTAAATGTTATTTAACTATTTTATGTGAGAGGTCTCTGGTTTAAGGGCAGAAAAATTAAAAGTTTAAAAATTGACACATTTTCTAACTTTTCACCAAATTTCCCATGTTTTCACAGATAAAGTATCGTTCTAAATTTACGATTAACATGAAGTAGAAAATATTACAAAAAATCTCAAAATCGCTGTAAAATCCATAATGAAACTTCCAGAATTATTACCACGTAAAGTGACACTGGTCAGATTGATACAATAGGCCTGGTCAGAAAAGAGAAAACAGGCTCAGGGGTGAAGGGGTTATATCAGGGGTATGGAAACAAGAGTTTGGGAGACAAAAAGATTGAGATTAAGATCATGTTAGTACTACCTGTCATCTAGTGGCTTAAGTAACTGAATGTAAAAATACTTTATATATTACTGACTATGTATTAATTTGTCTTCTTGTCAATTGTATTGTTTGCTGAAATTCTTTATCAGTGCTAACTTTTTGTTTCTGTAAATAAATAAATAGCCATTGTGAAGTCACCATTGTGTTGTCTTTATTGGGATGTTGCATTCTTGGATTCTGTTCCCAGAAATACTGAGTGGCCATGGAGGGCCCATCTGTGATTCACAGAAGATTGTAGGTTCCAGTAGATGGTGGTCTAAATGAGGACAACCTGAGTGGGGACTCACGGTGTCCAGTCCATCAACTCTCAGCTAGAATTGCCCTTATCTGTATTTCACTACATACAGTGCCTACAAGTAGTATTCAACCCCCTGCAGATTTAGCAGGTTTGATAAGATGCAAATAAGTTAGAGCCTGCAAACTTCAAACAAGAGCAGGATTTATTAACAGATGCAAAAATCTTACAAACCAACAAGTTAGGTTGCTCAGTTAAATTTTAATAAATTTTCAACATAAAAGTGTGGGTCAATTATTATTCAACCGCTAGGTTTAATATTTTGTGGAATAACCCTTGTTTGCAATTACAGCTAATAATCGTCTTTTATAAGACCTGATCAGGCCGGCACAGGTCTCTGGAGTTATCTTGGCCCACTCCTCCATGCAGATCTTCTCCAAGCTATCTAGGTTCTTTGGGTGTCTCATGTGGACTTTAATCTTGAGCTCCTTCCACAAGTTTTCAATTGGGTTAAGGTCAGGAGACTGACTAGGCCACTGCAACACCTTGATTTTTTCCCTCTTGAACCAGGCCTTGGTTTTCTTGGCTGTGTGCTTTGGGTCGTTGTCTTTTTGGAAGATGAAATGACGACCCATCTTAAGATCCTTGATGGAGGAGCGGAGGTTCTTGGCCAAAATCTCCAGGTAGGCCGTGCTATCCATCTTCCCATGGATGCGGACCAGATGGCCAGGCCCCTTGGCTGAGAAACAGCCCCACAGCATGATGCTGCCACCACCATGCTTGACTGTAGGGATGGTATTCTTGGGGTCGTATGCAGTGCCATCCAATCTCCAAACGTCACGTGTGTGGTTGGCACCAAAGATCTTGATCTTGGTCTCATCAGACCAGAGAACCTTGAACCAGTCTGTCTCAGAGTCCTCCAAGTGATCATGAGCAAACTGTAGACGAGCCTTGACATGACGCTTTGAAAGTAAAGGTACCTTACGGGCTCGTCTGGAACGGAGACCATTGCGGTGGAGTACGTTACTTATGGTATTGACTGAAACCAATGTCCCCACTGCCATGAGATCTTCCCGGAGCTCCTTCCTTGTTGTCCTTGGGTTAGCTTTGACTCTTCGGACAAGCGGGTGGAAACTTTCAAAGGCTGTCCAGGCCGTGGAAGGCTAACAGTAGTTTCATAAGCCTTCCACGTCCGGATGATGCTCCCAACAGTGGAGACAGGTAGGCCCAACTCCTTGGAAAGGGTTTTGTACCCCTTGCCAGCCTTGTGACCCTCCACGATCTTGTCTCTGATGGCCTTAGAATGCTCCTTTGTCTTTCCCATGTTGACCAAGTATGAGTGCTATTCACAAGTTTGGGGAGGGTCTTAATTAGTCAGAAAAGGCTGGAAAAAGAGATAGTTAATCCAAACATGTGAAGCTCATTGTTCTTTGTGCCTGAAATACTTCTTAATACTTTAGGGGAACCAAACAGAATTCTGGTGGTTTGAGGGGTCGAATAATAAATGACCCTCTGAATAAACTTTTCACAATTTAAAAAAAAAAATAAAAAAAAGAAATAACATTCTTTTTTGCTGCAGTGCATTTCACACTTCCAGGCTGATCTACAGTCCAAATGTCACAATGAAAAAACCGTCATAAATAATTATTAAGGGATCATAAACTGTAAACCGTAGAAAAACCCTTTAAAAATTCACTTTTAATTAATTTAGATTAAAATAGATATCCCATATGACAAAACCACACACACATATATATATATATATATATATATACATATAAATAAATAGAAAAGTGCTGCAGTGCAGAATGGGAGTGGTCAAACACCCTCACACTTCTCCCTACCTAGCCTGCGGAGGTCGGCACCCTAGGTTACGTAATGGCGCCCCCGCTCAAATGTCGGCTTGCCCTCCTCTCCCTGCACTAAGTTACAAGTGCAGCTAGTCTGGGAGTATAGGAGTGCTCAAAAAAAATATTCTGCACTGTCAAAATAACACAAAGGTGCAAAAAATTAACTGTCAGGGGTAGAGCCTGTTATCAGTTAGCACATATGCGAGTATGACTCTACGGAAATAGGGTTTTATATCAGAACAGGCTCTATCATGGAAGATGTTGAGGAGGGTTCAGACAAAATCAGTAACCAATTTTCTTGGGGACAAAGTGCAATAGTGCTAAAGTGATTCAAGGGAGCCCTATGCACATATGCTAGTTACCCTGTAAACATTCCACTCAATAGCAGCATATGAATAAACAGGTATTAAGGTGCTGTGCATATAGCAGCCACAACTGCCCAAAGGCTCTATCAGGCCAAGCATCAAACTGCTCCCAGCAGTGTCAGGTTATAATATACTGGCAGCATAACAATGGCTCCCCAAATAGCACATATAAAGGTCCTCAAAACAGCCCAACAATGATAGTAACATGAATTGAGATATCAGAGCGGAAAAAATATCCCACTTAAACCAAATCACCGTAGGTGATGTAACGCCAATATAATGATATAATATTTCTTCAGGGTAAAGGAATACTTAGCTTTAGCGCAGACTTGGACTAATCGCCAGACCAAAGATACTTCAGTATAGTCACTGGAGGCCTATATAAAGGCTCAATTCACATATATATATGTGTGTGTGGTTTTGTCATATGGGATATCTATTTTAATCTAAATTAATTAAAAGTGAATTTTTAAAGGGTTTTTCTACGGTTTACAGCAAATGTCACAATGCCAAGTTAATTCCGAATGTGTAAACCTGCTAAATCTGCAGGGGGTTGAATACTACTTGTAGGCACTGTATGTGTACCATGGAGTGTAACACGGTAACTAGAAATGGGGGTTCTTACACTGGCCCTCAGGCTAGGGACCCTAAGCTGTCCCTTATTCCAGAAGTCCTTCAGATGGCACAGTTGGCGCCAGTATAGCCCTAACTATAGCCCTGGTCTAATACCACAGGGGAGGGCCAAGACAGGATGAATCCCATAAAAAAAACAGACAAATAGGGCAAAAACAAAGCTCAAATGCACTGCAAGAATACAGAGGGGTAAAGACAATACGTGCTCAGGGAGAAATAAAGTACAGGGAGGAAATAATCAAACAGCAACACAAAATAGCACTCAGCAGTTCACCAATAGATGGATCACAACAACCAATATCGCTAGAGCTATAAATCGGCATGTAGGACACGTTCCACCATCTTTAAAAGGTGGAAGTGTGACGCCCTGGCGCCGCCAGGTGGTCACACACAAAATAGACCCCCACATAACACCTTCCCTCACAGGGTTACACCGAGCCAACAAAACCCTAGTCACTTCCCCCCCGGGGTAGGAAAGGCACACCAGTGGATGAGACCGGGTGGGAATAAAACGCCCACCTAGGGGTCTAGAGAACCCAGGGCGGGAAAAGGAGCAGTTCTAGTGCTAGTTCTAGTTCGAGTTTGAAGTTGGGAGTGGAGAGTGCAAAGAGAGGAGAGGAGAAAGTGAAGTTCAAGTGGAAGCCAGAGAGGAAAGTGCTGGCTAGGTGGCAGACGGTGGTCCGTGTCTGTCAGGAGACGGGAAGACAGCTGCCGGAGATCCGAGGTAGACCAGGACAGGGTAGGAGCCCGCCGGTACCAACACCAGAGAACCGACCTGGAAACCGTGCACAGAGGGGGTACCTGGACCCTGAAGCAAGGACCAGAACCACCGGCTTTGTTAATTCACTAGTTGAGGACAGGATTATAGGTTCTGTCCCACCCAAAGTCCCAAAAGAGCAGACCAGCATCCCACCGCGGGGGATAGGGCATCTGCTAGGGCCCTTTTGATTTCAAGGGTCAGCGTCTGCGGGCAAGGCTCCCAACCGTAGTTCTGGGAGCGGACTCCCGTGTTCCACACCAGGAAGTCCGAAGTAAACCGTGCAGAGGAAAGTGACACAGACCATCACCCCGGGTGAAGGAGCAGAATACACCCGGCCGCGGCGGCCGGCCACTGACACCTTGGTTTACCACTGGACTTGTGTGATTTCTTTGACTGTAAGTAGACTAACATTCCAAGCAGACGCGCCGGCCCCTTCAGCCACCATCCTCAGCACAGTGACACTGGGTCCCGGGGCATCCACCCCTACCCACGGAGGGTTAAAAACAACTAGCTGCCATTCCAACGTTCCGGGTGCTCCCTAATAGCAGCAGTGGTACCTCATCTTACCACATGCTGTGGGTAGCGTCACGGACTATATAGAAAATCCCACATACAACCAAGCCCCCTTTTTTATTCGAAGTGTCCGCGAGACCCCCAGGTCCGAAGACCCCTCGAGCCACACCGCAGATCCGGATCCGAGCAGCCCGGCTGCTACTGACGTGGGGGAGGCACACCTCGAAACTTGGCGTCACGAACAGGATTGTAACCCATCCACCTACCTGGTGGAAGTGCGCCTTGTACTGGACTGTCAGCGGTGCTCCGCTGTAAAAATCTTGAAAAGTCGCCATTTTGACGCCATCTTTGGGCGCGAAAACAACGACAACCCAGCGTCTTCTTCCCCGAGAGAGAGCGCGAAGAGGAAGCCCCACCCCCTGGGAACGCGGGCAGAAGGAAGTGACTCCCGAGACTGGAAGGGAAAGAAACCAGTGAGACACGCTAAGAGACTGCTCCTGAAAAACCAAGGGGGAGAAGCGGGAAGATGTCTGCACCAAATGTTGGTGATGGCTCAGCGCCTCCCGCTGGAGCGGCGGTGCCCACGAACGTGGCGGAGGACAAAGATGCGGTAGCTTCCGCTCCGGTCGCAAGAGCGGTGAATCCCATGACCCCAGTAGTCGCTTGGGTAGCATCGCTCTTTTCAGCCGGTGGTGACGACCCCGCAACGGTGTTGGCGACGGCTCTGGCAGTCCGCCCGGCCGCGACGGAGATGACGACGGCTCCGACAGTCCGCCCGGCCACAGCGGAGACAGCATCCGGCCTGGAGGGCCCAATGGCCGTGGGATCAGAGTCGGAGGAGACGGATGAGAGTAACTCCGGTACTAGCACCCCAATAGCTGAGTATATTCCACGAAGCGGCGATAACGGATACCGGATGTCTTTATCGTCCCAGACATACCACACGTTAGAGGTGTACAAGATGGAAACTGAGTCCACCTCCAAGGATGAGTTCCCGCCTGCCGTTGGGGGTGTAATAGTGCCAGTCTGCCGCCACTGTGGTCTGCCCGGGCACTTTGCCAGTGTGTGCCTCGGAGGTGCCCGACCTTAAAGGGACCGGAACCCACAACAAGTTCAAAGTTTTAAGTTAAGAATTGACTGTTTGAAACCCAGTCACCCTTGTTGAACGTCCTCATGTTCCCGGAGGAGACCATCTGCACCGCAGGTGGAGGGTGGCAGGGCAGTTTAAAAGTTAACTGTTAAGAGCTCCGTTCTTGTTGAACATCTTCACCCCTGTCTGTTGAAAGTGAAGAGGCCATCAGGGGTTGGAGCCCCTGGTGGAGGATGGAGTCGGACTCAGAGGAGCAGCTGTCCCCGCACCGTCAGTAGCAGGAAGAAGGAGTCCTTGGACAGTGCAGCACCGGGAGTGAAGGTGACACTGGGAATCCGTGCAGCTAGGGCAGTGGTCTTGTGGGAAAAGCTGCAGAAGGAGGCTGCCCCAGCAGCGGTATTGAAACATTTTAAAACCACTTTCTTGTTATGCACCGGCACGGCCTTTGGAGAGGTCAATTGGTGGAAGGGCCTGCGGTAGAGTAGGCCAAGGCCCAGTCACTACCAAGACCGGTGATTAACCTCCAGGCCAGAGGTTCCCGGACTAAGGGGCCCTTGACAAGGACTGCCGGGTAAGGAACTTTTTACACGGAACCGTTTTGGAGTTGGGAAAGGTGGGCCCACCAGTTTTAGTGGTGGCACCAGGGAACAGGTTTTCTTGGGTGGCGGGTACAATGGGAAAGTGGTCCGGTTGTTTGAAATGTTTAAGAAGGCCTCTCGAAAGGGAAGAAATGTTTACTATTTTATGTTTTTATATGTTACCCCCTTTTTCTATTTATAGTTTCTGTTACAGTAAATGTCAGTGGTCGGACAGCCCGCGGACAGTCTGTATTAAACCAAAGGGGAATGTGATGCCCTGGCGCCGCCAGGTGGTCACACACAAAATAGACCCCCACATAACACTTTTCTTCACAGGGTTACACCAAGCCAACAAAAACCCTAGTCACCCCCCCCAGGGTAGGAAAGGCACACCAGTGGGCGGGACCAGGTGGGAGGAAAACGCCCACCCAGGGGTCTAGAGAACCCGGGGCGGGAAAAGGAGCAGTTCTAGTGCTAGTCCTAGTTCGAGTTTGGAGTTGGGAGTGGAGAGTGCAGAGAGAGGAGAGGAGAAAGTCAAGTTCAAGTGGAAGCCAGAGAGGAAAGGCGTCGGGTTTGGAGCCCCAGCGTGCTGGCTAGGTGGCAGACGGTGATCCGTGTCTGTCAGGAGACGGGAGGACGGCTGCCGGAGATCCGAGGTAGACCGGGACAGGGTAGGAGCCCACCGGTACCGACACCGGAGAACCAACCCGGAAACCGTGCACAGAGGGGGTACCTGGACCCTGAAGCAAGGACCGGAACCACCGGCTTTGTTAATTCATCAGTTGAGGACAGGATTATAGGTCCTGTCCCACCCAAAGTCCCAAAAGAGCAGACCAGCATCCCACCGCGGGGGATAGGGCATCCGCCAGGGCCCGTTTGATTTCAAGGGTCAGCGTCTGCGGGCAAGGCTCCCAACCGTAGTTCTGGGAGCGGACTCCCGTGTTCCACACCAGGAAGTCCGAAGTAAACCGTGCAGAGGAAAGTGACACAGACCATCACCCCGGGTGAAGGAGCAGAATACACCCGGCCGCGGCGGCCGGCCACTGACACCTTGGTTTACCACTGGACTTGTGTGATTTCTTTGACTGTGAGTAGACTAACATTCCAAGCAGACGCGCCGGCCCCTTCAGCCACCATCCTCAGCACAGTGACACTGGGTCCCGGGGCATCCACCCCTACTCACGGAGGGTTAAAAACAACTAGCTGCCATTCCAACATTCCGGGTGCTCCCTAATAGCAGCAGTGGTACCTCATCTTACCACATGCTGTGGGTAGCATCACGGACTATATAGAAAATCCCACATACAACCAAGCCCCCTTTTTTATTCGAAGTGTCCGCGAGACCCCCAGGTCCGAAGACCCCTCAAGCCACACCGCAGATCTGGATCCGAGCAGCCCGGCTGCTACTGACATGGGGGAGGCACACCTCGAAACTTGGCGTCACGAACATGATTGTAACCCATCCACCTACCTGGTGGAACTGCGCCTTGTACTGGACTGTCAGCGGTGCTCCGCTGTAAAAATCTTGAAAAGTCGCCATTTTTCCGCCATCTTTGGGCGCGAAAACAACGACAACCCAGCGTCTTCTTCCCCGAGAGAGAGCGCGAAGAGGAAGCCCCACCCCCTGGGAACGCGGGCAGAAGGAAGTGACTCCCGAGACCGGAAGGGAAAGAAACCAGTGAGACACACTAAGAGACTGCTCCTGAAAAACCAAGGGGGAGAAGCGGGAAGATGTCTGCACCAAATGTTGGTGATGGCTCAGCGCCTCCCGCTGGAGCGGCGGTGCCCGCGAACGTGGCGGAGGATAAAGATGCGGTAGCTTCCGCTCCGGTCGCAAGAGCGGTGAATCCCATGACCCCAGTAGTCGCTTGGGTAGCATCGCTCTTTTCAGCCGGTGGTGACGACCCCGCAACGGTGTTGGCGACGGCTCTGGCAGTCCGCCCGGACACGACGGAGATGACGACGGCTCCAACAGTCTGCCCGGCCACAGCGGAGACAGCATCCGGCCTGGAGGGCCCAATGGCCGTGGGATCAGAGTCGGAGGAGACGGATGACAGTAACTCCGGTATTAGCACCCCAATAGCTGAGTATATTCCACGAAGTGGCGGGAACGGATACCGGATGTCTTTATCATCCCAGACATACCACACGTTAGAGGTGTACGAGATGGAAACTGAGTCCACCTCCAAGGATGAGTCCCCTCCTGCCGTTGGGGGTGTAATAGTGCCAGTCTGCCGCCACTGTGGTCTGCCCGGGCACTTTGCCAGTGTGTGCCTCGGAGGTGCCCGACCTTAAAGGGACCGGAACCCACAACAAGTTCAAAGTTTTAAGTTAAGAATTGACTGTGTGAAACCCAGTCACCCTTGTTGAACGTCCTCATGTTCCCGGAGGAGACCATCTGCACCGCAGGTGGAGGGTGGCAGGGCAGTTTAAAAGTTAACTGTTAAGAGCTCCGTTCTTGTTGAACATCTTCACCCCTGTCTGTTGAAAGTGAAGAGGCCAACAGGGGTCGGAGCCCCTGGTAGAGGATGGAGTCGGACTCAGAGGAGCAGCTGTCCCCGCACCGTCAGTAGCAGGAAGAAGGAGTCCTTGGACAGTGCAGCACCGGGAGTGAAGGTGACACTGGGAATCCGTGCAGCTAGGGCAGTGGTCTTGTGGGAAAAGCTGCAGAAGGAGGCTGCCCCAGCAGCGGTATTGAAACATTTTAAAACCACTTTCTTGTTATGCACCGGCACGGCCTTTGGAGAGGTCAATTGGTGGAAGGGCCTGCGGTAGAGTAGGCCAAGGCCCAGTCACTACCAAGACCGGTGATTAACCTCCAGGCCAGAGGTTCCTGGACTATGGGGCCCTTGACAAGGACTGCCGGGTAAGGAACTTTTTACACGGAAGTTGAGAAAGGGGTGCCCACCAGTTTTAGCGGTGGCACCAGGGAACAGGTTTTCTTGGGTGGCGGGTGCAATGGGAAAGTGGTCCAGTTGTTTGAAATGTTTAAGAAGGCCTCTCGAAAGGGAAGAAATGTTTACTATTTTATGTTTTTATATGTTACCCCCTTTTTCTATTTATAGTTTCTGTTACAGTAAATGTCAGTGGTCGGACAGCCCGCGAACAGTCTGTATTAAACCAAAGGGGAATGTGATGCCCTGGCGCCGCCAGGTGGTCACACACAAAATAGACCCCCACATAACACTTTTCTTCACAGGGTTACACCAAGCCAACAAAACCCTAGTCACCCCCCCCAGGGTAGGAAAGGCACACCAGTGGGCGGGACCAGGTGGGAGGAAAACGCCCACCCAGGGGTCTAGATAACCCGAGGCGGGAAAAGGAGCAGTTCTAGTGCTGGTCCTAGTTCGAGTTTGGAGTTGGGAGTGGAGAGTGCAGAGAGAGGAGAGGAGAAAGTCAAGTTCAAGTGGAAGCCAGAGAGGAAAGGCGTCGGGTTTGGAGCCCCGGCGTGCTGGCTAGGTGGCAGACGGTGATCCGTGTCTGTCAGGAGACGGGAAGACGGCTGCCGGAGATCCGAGGTAGACCGGGACAGGGTAGGAGCCCACCGGTACCGACACCGGAGAACCAACCCGGAAACCGTGCACAGAGGGGGTACCTGGACCCTGAAGCAAGGACCGGAACCATCGGCTTTGTTAATTCATCAGTTGAGGACAGGATTATAGGTCCTGTCCCACCCAAAGTCCCAAAAGAGCAGACCAGCAGCCCACCACAGGGGATAGGGCATCCGCCAGGGCCCGTTAGATATCAAGGGTCAGTATCTGCGGGCAAGGCTCCCAACTGTAGTTCTGGGAGAGGACTCCCGTGTTCCACACTGGGTAGTCCAAAGAGAACTAAACCGTGCAGAGGAAAGTGACACAGACCATCACACCGGGTGACAGACCAGAATACACCCAGCCGCGGCGGCCGGCCACTGGCACCTTGGTTTACCACTGGACTTGTGTGATCTCTTTGACTGTGAGTACACTAACATTCCCCGGTCCGACCGGGCGCGCCGGCCCCTTCAGCCACCATCCTCAGCACAGTGACACTGGCCCCGGGGCATCCACCCTTACCCACGAAGGGTTAAAAACAACTAGCTGCCATTCCAACGTCCCAGGGTGCTCTCTAATAGCAGCGGTGGTACCTCATCTTACCACACGCTGTGGGTGGTGTCACGGACTATATAGAAAATCCCACATATAACCAGTCCCCCTTTTTTATTCGAAGTGTCCCGAGACCTCCGGAGACCCCTTGAGCCACACCGCAGATCCGGATACGAGCAGCCCGGCTGCTACCAACGTGGGGGCGGCACAGAAGCAGCTGTGTGATAGATCTTCAAATACCTGTCATCCTAGCGGCAATTCAGAGGCCAGCAGAAATTAACTCCTGCTAGACCGATCAACACTGAGCACCAAACTGGTCAACGCCCGGCTCTGACTGAGGAATTTAATAGCACCATGTGGCGTGTCAGACTCTGCAGTGTGAACAGGGTCTGAAGTCGCCATAACACCTGGTGAGTGTACAGCAATATGAATAAATTAGGTTAGATGAACTTGGATATCACTTGTTTCCTTACCACAAGTATGGGTCCACGGACAAGCTCCTGCTTTTCTGAATATTTTGCTGATGGCACTGGGCGGACCAGAAAGAGAAAAAGCAAATCCTCTGACCCTCACCTCTATCATATACTCATTCTGGTAACAATGGTACAATTGAGATTAGATTTTCTCCTTTATTTACAAGGTCACTATTAACTGTATATTTTTTCTTATTTTTCATACAATAGAAAAATGTTGGTATTTTTACAGAAAATGATGACCTGGCTTCATCTCCTGTGGAAGTCTTGCCTTATTGGAGTTGTTGGGGAATCCTCTAAGTTCAGGCTGTAACGTTCAGTCATCCTGTAAATCAAAGCCTGATGTCAGATAATGACTCATTGATTTTATAATACCATGGACGGCTCCAACTAAACAAATGTCTCTGCAGCCAAGGCATGCAGCTTGTCAGTCACTTCAGGTTAAATTGTATATTCTGATAGCCGCAGCATTTTACCAACCTTTTTAATTTACCGCAATTGTAAAGCCCACTGCTTAATTTTTTATTTGAGGAATTCACCATCTGTGGGGTAACCCCACATTAATGAGTAGAAGCAATATTGTGTAAGTGGCCAGGATCTAGTATATATACTATAGACATTTACAATCCAATAGTGGTCGATTGAGTCTTTATCTGACACATAGCATAAGGGGTACTTTGCACGTTGCGACATCGCTAGCTGGTGCTAGCGATGCCTAGCGCGATAGTACCCGCCCTCGTCGCACATGCGATATCTTGTGATAGCTGCCGTAGCGAACATTATTGCTACGGTAGCTTCACAAGCACTTACCTGCCCTGCGACGTCGCTCTGGCCGGCGACCCGCTTCCTTCCTAAGGGGGCGGGTCGTGCGGCGTCACAGCGACGTCACACGGCAGGCGGCCAATAGAAGCAGAGGGGCAGAGATGAGCGGGACGTAAACATCCCGCCCACCTCCATCCTTCCGCATTGGCGGTGGAGGCAGGTAAGGTGATGTTCCTCGCTCCTGCGGCTTCACACACAGCGATGTGTGCTGCCGCAGGAACAAGGAATAACATCGTATCTCCTATTGGTGCGACATTATGAAAATGTCCGACGCTACACAGATCACCGATCGTCTATCGGCGCATCTAGGCTTTACACGTTGCGACGTCGTTACCGACGCCGGATGTGCGTCACTTTCGATTTAACCCCGACGATATTGCAGTAGCGATGTCGCAACGAGCAAAGTACCCCTTAGAGTAGGTTGGATTTCCAGGTCATAACTTGAAGCCATTGGGGAAAACACTCTAAAACTTTAAAGCACCACTCCAGTGGGTTTTTGTTATTATTTTCTTAATAGCACTGCTTGAATGGTGCTTTAAATCGAAATCCCCAGCCCCGTCTTATACTCACCTTCTGTTGGCTTCATCTTCTATCACTGCCACTATGGTCAGTCTTCCGGGATTTGTGACCTGCCAGCAGCTCTAATGTTTCATGGAGCGGCATGGAGGTCACAGCTCAATGTAAGTCTATGAGAGCCTCATTCTGGCTCTTGTAGAGATGCATTAATGCATTAGGAGCTTGTGATGTAACTTCTGACTTCCAGGCAGTCATATTGAAGGGGTGGTTAAGGGAGCCAGTCGTACTCGCATTCACAGGGGCTTCCAGGCCGCAGCGCAGCTGATTGTTAACCCCTTGCGTCCTGGTCACCACTCCCTTGTAGGGATGCTTTCACAACAGTTCATTCATCCACTGAGACAATAAATCCGACACTGATATGCATCTTTCAACCAATGGAACTTTACTTGTAACCAATATATAAACATCTTCAAGTCGCATAATATGGGCTCTGGTTCTGACCCTAAGGGGTTCCCTTTACACTCCGTTTCATAATTCAATTTACTGATCGCCCACATCCCTGGCACCTGAGCTTCTTTGAATGCTTCTAGGCCCCTTATACTCTTGTCTGATGTCATTCTTCACTGGCAGATTCAAAAAGTCCATTTAGCGCACACTGTCCTACCCACAGGGATTTAGCTGGCGCTATTGAAGGGGCCTCTGCTGACAACACTCTTCCATCCTTGCTTCTGGCCAGGACCTACTCTTCTCCTTTAAGAGTCCACAGACTTTCTGTCTCGCAAGAGGATTCCTTGGGTATTCCTTCCAGGAAAACGGATGCCACCCCAACCGTCCAGACTCGACCTTTTTCCTGGGATGCAGTTATAACCAGTCCTCTAGAGAGCAGCATGTCTGGCGTCAGAGGATGACCCTTAGGGTCTTTTCTAATCAAAGTTTGGGGCTTTTAGCCTGTTAGGTCTGCTGGAGCCACAGCTACTACTCTCTAGGTACTCTCCTCCCATATTGTATCCTGCCCTTTTTATACTCTCTACCCCTCCCTGCCGTTATCCCCTTCCTACATAAAGGAGTTTCAGGAAAGCAGTTGCTGAGCCATATTGTCACCTGGCGGTCACTCACCAAGGTACACAGTTTGCATTATACATTTATTAAGCGTCTATGCATGCCAGCCACTCCTGCAGGGGTGACAGAGCCGTACACCCCTTATGTGGAGACCCGAATTACCTTCAGGTGCAGGTCGCTGCAGGGTCTCCACAGGCTTAGAAATCTTTTAGTCACAGGTAGGTTAACTTCAATGGGGAATTTGTGATGCCACTCTCGGTATTTGCGGTCAGGGGGTGACCGCCACTGCAGTTCAGGGGACGCCTGGGGCTGATGTTAGATGCAGTTAGATGTTGTAGCCTCCTGAGAGTGAGGCTGGCCCCAGGGCCCAGGGTAAGTGTGTAGTACCACAGGTCGCAGAAGAACTCACACACAGGCAGCAATGTCTTTCAGGGTTTTTACTCACTTTCAGATGGCAGCTGTGAGTCAACCCGGGCGATGCTGTGATGCTCCAAGAGGGGAACCAGGCTCCTTCAGGCTGACTTAGGGGTGGCTGCTGACTCGCCTTCCTAGCCCTCTTGTTTTTGTGGTGACCCAGACTTGAAGTCCTACGGGGTCACCAAGGGAAGTTGCTTCCGCCTGTTCTCCCATTTTCGGCCCGTTTGCTTGCAGCCTGGACCAAGTAACTCCGGCTGCTTGCCTCTTGTCACTTATGGGCCCTCTCGTTGCTGCATGGCTCCGGACTCTGTGTAGGTTTCGTGGAGGTCATGAAGTGCCCTCACCAGCAGGTTTAGCAGGCCAACTGAATGGGCCCCTGCTCTGGGAACATGTAACCCCGTGCGGGCCTGGCCCACCAGGCAGTCCCCTTACTTAGCCACCTCTTAGTATTCCGGCCCTAGGTGGTTTTCAGGCGGCACTGCAAGGTAGCCATTCTCCCCCGCCAGCACCACTACACCTGCGGTGTCCGACTAGTGACAGCCCGCAGGTTCTCTCTCTGCGACTTCTCTCTCTCCCTCGGCTTCACTAACTGACTCGGCTCACTGCTCCCTCCCCTCTGTGCCTGCCTCCGCAACTTAGCAACCAGCCTCTCTACCACACCCCTTGAGTGGAGATGGAGGCCATGCCCCCTTTTGGATTCCCCAGGGGTCCCTTCAAAGGTAAGTGTGGGAGACCTGGTTACTATGTGCCTGTGTGTCCACACCCTGATCAGCCTTCTGGATTACCTGTGTTGTACTGACCCAGCATGGGCGCAGTACTCAGTGGTGCCTGACCAGGTCAGGGGCGCCACACTTACATCAAGTTACTGTCACAAGATGGTGCTGCAGGACCGAAGAGACGCTGAAAAAGTATAAAACACCGGAGGGTGATTATAATGCAAGGGTCAGGGGGCTTATATTTAAAGTGCTACTCCAGCACTGGAAAAAAAAATAAATAAATAAAACGTGGAGCGGTGCATTAACTTAAATCAAAATGCCAGAGAACAGGACATCTCACACTAAAGAATAAATCGAACAAATGAATGATTGCACTTGGACCAATGTTATTCCTGGTGTTCTGGACACAGATGATATCTCTTGCAGAGACACTAATGTCTGAGGCAGAATAGCGGGCTGTCTTTAACCATGATCAGGAATCTGGGTGCTGCGGACCTTTGCTGTGTTCTTCCGCTCAGAACATTCGCGTCTCCAATATAGAAACTGACATGCTGAGGCTCGGAAACCCGTGTCGCGGGCGGAGGAGGGGACGCTGCGCTCTCCCACTGCTCGGGTACGGCTGCTGCGGCCGCTGCTGCTCGGTGGCTCGAGCTATGGGCCGGATCCTGGGGACTCGAGCGGCGCTCCTCACCCGTGAGTGAAAAGGGGATTGGTTTTGGGGATTTATTGTCCGTGACGCCACCCACGGTTGTGGTGATTGTGTGGACACCACCGCTGCTCTGGACGGGGATCCCGGGAGCGGTGACAGGGAGCAGCTTTGTTGTTATTTCTCCCCTCTGTGGGTAGGGGGTTGGTTGTCCCGGGGCCCGATGATGGGGTAGGGGTGGATGGCAGGCCGGGTGCGGGGCCTGGTGAGGTGCAGGGTTGCAGGGGCAGCGCTGTGCCGCACGGCACGGTGGTACTCACTCAGCCTGAGACGTTGACACAGTTCTCGGTAAAACACACGGCTGGAAAGACGGTTCCCACGGACGGCTGCTGTTGCTTTTCACCGGTAGTTAACGGTGACTGTCTCTTTCCCTGCACCTAGTACTTCTGTTGGTTGCGATGGGTTCCCACCGGTAACCCGCTCCCCGACTTGGATATGGGCCGAAGGAGCCCCTCTTTGCCCGCAGGCGCTTGCCCTGAGAAACTGGTGCCCTGGCGGTGGCGGTGTCTCTCTCATACGGTTGGACTGTTGCCTTCAATCGGAACTTAGTTGTTTGGAGACCCGGAGGTCCCCTTCACTGACGGATTTGGCAAATTCACGGCGACTCCAAGCCTTGCCGGGATCCGAAAGGCCCCTGCCAATGGTGCTGGCTTCTCCTTGTGTACCGGTCCTTTACCACCGGGCCACCACCCATCCACGGTCCTTACGGCAACTCTGATAGGCCACTCCTGCAGACGGTCACCGCCGTCTGCTAACCTTGCTGTCTCTGTCCGGGGCACACACCCGGACCAACTTCAGGCTCTGTTCCTCTCACTTTTCTCCTCACACTTTCACCTCTCAACTCATCTCTCCTCTCACTTCCCTAGCTTCACTCTCACTGCCTGTGTTTTCCCGCCTCCAGGACTGTGAACTCCTCGGTGGGCGGGGCCAACCACCTGGCCCACCCCCTGGTGTGAACATCAGCCCCTGGAGGAAGGCAACAAGGGTTTTTGGGTCTAGCTTAGATGTGCCTAACCGGGGTGTAGGGTGTGGTGATGTCATTACCTTTGACCCCTGGCTTGTCCAGGGCGTCACACCCGCACCACAGGTCAGTTTACTGAGCGTCTAAAAGAAGCACTGTGGGCAGATTTCTACAACTCCCGGTTTGTTTTCTTGTCAGGTTCATCAGAATTTGGGTAGTGTCAGGTTTTCACCATCATTTTTTGTTACTTTGATTATTTATTTTTTTTCCTCAGATGAAAAATTATATTTTAAAAAATATGCTATGTGAAAAACAGCACATGTTCATGCTGTCTGACTTTTTGAACAGATCCACCGACTTATATTGGTGAGATTAAGGGGTACTTTGCACGCTGCGACATCGCAAGCCGATGCTGCGATGCCGAGCGCGATAGTCCCCACCCCCGTCGCAGCTGCGATATCCTTGTGATAGCTGCCGTAGCGAACATTATCGCTACGGCAGCTTCACATGGACTCACCTGTCCTTGGACGTCGCTCTGGCCGGCGACCCGCCTCCTTATTAAGGGGGCGGGTCGTACGGCATCACTGCGACGTCACACAGCAGGCGGCCAATAGGAGCGGAGGGGCGGAGATGAGCGGGATGTAAACATCCGGCCCACCTTCTCCCTTCCGCATATCCTGCGGGAGCTGCGGTGACGCTGGTAGGAGATGTTCCTCACTCCTGCGGCTTCACACACAGCGATGTGTGCTGCTGCTGGAGCGAGGAACAACATCGGACTATCGCGTCAGCGTAATTATGGATTACGCCGACGCCACACCGATGATACGATTACGACGCTTTTGCGCTCGTTAATCGTATCATCTAGGCTTTACACACTATGATGTCGCCTGCGATGCCGGATGTGCGTCACTTTCAATTTGACCCCACCGACATCGCACCTGCGATGTCGTAGTGTGCAAAGTACCCCTAATTCTGAGATTACTCAGTTGAACATGTCTCTGTGAAAAAATAAATAAAAAAAATATCTATACAATGTGTTCGGGAGCAGAGAGAATAAGGGCAGAATGGCCAGATATAAAGCAGAATTTCGTCAACTGGATGGGGGTGTATGGCACTGTTTTCTGTACACCAATTTTAGTGTACAACCAATTTCAAATAGAAATATCTATATATATTTATATATATATATATATATATATATATATATACAGTTAGGTCCAGAAATATTTGGACAGTGACACAATTTTCGCGAGTTGGGCTCTGCATGCCACCACATTGGATTTGAAATGAAACCTCTACAACAGAATTCAAGTGCAGATTGTAACGTTTAATTTGAAGGTTTGAACAAAAATATCTGATAGAAATTGTAGGAATTGTACACTTTTCTTTACAAACACTCCACATTTTAGGAGGTCAAAAGTAATTGGACAAATAAACCAAACCCAAACAAAATATTTTTATTTTCAATAATTTGTTGCAAATCCTTTGGAGGCAATCACTGCCTTAAGTCTGGAACCCATGGACATCACCAAACGCTGGGTTTCCTCCTTCTTAATGCTTTGCCAGGCCTTTACAGCCGCAGCCTTCAGGTCTTGCTTGTTTGTGGGTCTTTCCGTCTTATGTCTGGATTTGAGCAAGTGAAATGCATGCTCAATTGGGTTAAGATCTGGTGATTGACTTGGCCATTGCAGAATGTTCCACTTTTTTGCACTCATGAACTCCTGGGTAGCTTTGGCTGTATGCTTGGGGTCATTGTCCATCTGTACTATGAAGCGCCGTCCGATCAACTTTGCGGCATTTGGCTGAATCTGGGCTGAAAGTATATCCCTGTACACTTCAGAATTCATCCGGCTACTCTTGTCTGCTGTTATGTCATCAATATACACAAGTGACCCAGTGCCATTGAAAGCCATGCATGCCCATGCCATCACGTTGCCTCCACCATGTTTTACAGAGGATGTGGTGTGCCTTGGATCATGTGCTGTTCCCTTTCTTCTCCAAACTTTTTTCTTCCCATCATTCTGGTACAGGTTAATCTTTGTCTCATCTGTCCATAGAATACTTTTCCAGAACTGAGCTGGCTTCATGAGGTGTTTTTCAGCTATTTTAACTCTGGCCTGTCTATTTTTGGAATTGATGAATGGTTTGCATCTAGATGTGAACCCTTTGTATTTACTTTCATGGAGTCTTCTCTTTACTGTTGACTTAGAGACAGATACACCTACTTCACTGAGAGTGTTCTGGACTTCAGTTGATGTTGTGAACGGGTTCTTCTTCACCAAAGAAAGTATGCGGCGATCATCCACCACTGTTGTCATCCGTGGACGCCCAGGCCTTTTTGAGTTCCCAAGCTCACCAGTCAATTCCTTTTTTCTCAGAATGTACCCGACTGTTGATTTTGCTACTCCAAGCATGTCTGCTATCTCTCTGATGGATTTTTTCTTTTTTTTTAGCCTCAGGATGTTCTGCTTCACCTCAATTGAGAGTTCCTTAGACCGCATGTTGTCTGGTCACAGCAAAAGCTTCCAAATGCAAAACCACACACCTGTAATCAACCCCAGACCTTTTAACTACTTCATTGATTACAGGTTAACGAGGGAGACGCCTTCAGAGTTAATTGCAGCCCTTAGAGTCCCTTGTCCAATTACTTTTGGTCCCTTGAAAAAGAGGAGGCTATGCTTTACAGAGCTATGATTCCTAAACCCTTTCTCCGATTTGGATGTGAAAACTCTCATATTGCAGCTGGGAGTGTGCACTTTCAGCCCATATTATATATATAATTGTATTTCTGAACATGTTTTTGTAAACAGATGAAATAACAAAATTTGTGTCACTGTCCAAATATTTCTGGACCTAACTGTATAGACAAGTACAATAATCAGGAACATTTCAAGGCATAAACAGGTACAGGAGGAAAGAGGACCCTGCCCGTAAGGGCTCACAGTCTACAGGGAAGCGGTTGAGGATATAGTAGGTAAGGGTAAATGTATAGAAGATGAAAGTACTAACAAGGGCCCGGCATTTATCTTGAACACGGCCATGACTTGCCGTCAGTGCTGGGGAGGTCAGAAATGTCTTTAATTTGTAAGCACCGTATCTGCAAATTGGGGTTCTGATCGGGTATAAATCCTAAGCCATATGGAAAGGCTTGTTAAAAGGCCCCTTTTGACTTTTAGGATCGCTACTTCCAATAGGTGGCGCTAGAGTTTGTCTCCTTCCTGGAGAGACAATTTGAATATTTCCCAGAGGGGCATTGCAGCTATAAGACCCCTCACTGGCAGCCAGACTGGTTTGTCAGGTCTCCGCAAGGAGAATAGTCTTCCCCGTGGTCCCCACTATAGCTTCTCATAAGCCAGATCAGATCCCATACTTTGCACTGATGAGGGGCATTCACCCCGAAACACCAGGTCTGAAAATTGGGGCTCTCATCTGGTATAAATCCTAAGTCATATGAAAAGGCTTGTTAAAAGGCCACTTTTGACTTTTAGGATCGCTACTTCCATTAGGTGGCGCTAGAGTTTGTCTCCTTCCTGGAGAGATAATTTTAATTTGTAATGTAATTTGATCATCTCTCCCCTGACAGCAATGAGTATCGGTGCCTTGTTCTCCAGATTTGGCTTGCATCTCCTATAAATCTGACATATCCCGTGGATGTCATCCTTGTACAAGATGGTAGTGCCCCTTTAAATTACCACATCACAAGATGATTTTTATTTTTGAGTGTAGTTGAGGAGTTAGGCCTTGGATAAAGGGGCCGAAAATATGGGCTAAGGCTGATTTCAGACATTGTACATGATGTATGGACTGGCTGTGAGCTCCCTGACCCGAACTGGACAGTCTCATATTTGCCCATAAGGCTGAGATCGAATCAGGAGACTTGCGCCCACTTTGTATATCATGGACTAACTATCACAGATGTGTGAAATCGGCATTACCCCATAATAACGTCCGTCCTCTTATCCAGGCCACTAATTACAAAGTGGGTTCTTGGGTACAAATGAAAAAAATAAAAAGGAGGGATAGGCACGAACATTTTTACATGTGGCTGCAAATACAGGATATAGTGTAGGTTATTGAAAGCTGACCTGTATGACGTGTTTGACTGCCCCAGGGCCACTTCATCTTGGTGGTAGTGGCAGTTAACCTCGATTACTGATGCGACTCCTGATACTTAACCTTGATCTCTCATTTGTAAGTAGGAAATGGGGTTTCCTGTGTCTATTCACATGGAAATCTAATGCATTTCTATTGTGTGCTAACCTGATCCACCCACTTTGTCCTCAGAACTGGCTCAGAGTACACATGCCAACCTGTCTAACGTGTTTTTATACATGAATGGAAAAAAATGAATTGCTAGAAACAGTTTTTCTTTCACTGTAAGCTAAAACGACAAAAACAACCATCTACAAAAGCTCAAGTGAAACTGATCATCATATATAGACCAATAAATACTCTAAGCTGCTATGAAGGAGGTCTAACAACGCTGGAGAACCTCTAGTAAATAGACGGCATTCTCCCTGGAGGTGCCAACCAATAATAAGAAATTGGGTTCTATAAACTGGTCAATAGGTAAAGGTTCTTCCATATTCCAATTTCACAATTTTTAATTTATTATTTTTTTACAGCTTTTAATATGAGATGAAAAATTAGTTAGAAACGTGATTTTTTAGGTCAGTATAATTACTGCAACACAAACCTTAGTGTTTTGAGGTTTTTGTTGCTTTTTTATTTTCTTTTACCACTTAAAGACCCACTCCAGCTTTTGTTTGTTTTCTAGTGCACCGCTGGAGTGATGCTTTAAATCTAATCCACCTGCCCCGTGTCAGATACTCACCTGTTGGTGGCTTCACCTTCTATCGGCGTTCCTCTGGCCTATCTCTGCAATTTCTGACCTGCTGGCAGCTCCAGTGTTTCATGGAGTGTGGCGCAGGAGGTCACAAATTAATATGTGTATGAGAGCCTCGCTCATAAAGATGCATTGGGAGCTAGTGACATACCATCTGACAGACAGAAATTAGAGGCATAATATGGTGCCACGGGACCGGAGCAGTGTTGTAAGAAGGTGAAGACACTGGAAGGTGAGTATATGATGGGGCCTTGCATTTTAAACGCCACTCCAGCACTGTAAAAAAATAATGGAGTGGTGCTTTTAAAAAAGAAAATTGAGGCCTAAGGCCATTCTCACACATAGGGTATGGTTCCACTTGCACATAGCTTCCGATGAGAGAGCATTGGAAGTGATATGCTAATGACCCTCTGCTGCGGGTGTGAGTCGAGGGTCATGCGACTGTGATCCGATCTTGCAATCGCATCACAGCTTCGGAGGAGAGCGGGAGGGAACACTTTCTCCCCATCTCTGCTGCCTGTCTCTGTGTACATCGCACTGTGAGTGTAGTGCTTTGTTTCACACGCACCCATAGACTTGTATGGGGTGTGTGAGCCGAGACTCGCTGTCAAACAGAGCATGCTGTGATTCATTGCTCATGCTGATATGGCATTAGAAATAAGTCACAAATGGACACTGGCCCATAGTTTTACATTCGTGCGAGTGCAGTCTGATGTTTTATCAGAGTGCACTCTTTCGTGCAGAACGCAAGCGGAATTGAGGCCATAGAGTACGAACCACGATGTCCGGGCCAGCTGTAATTCTTGAGACCTAAAGTATATTGACATTAACTTTGGGCTATGGCTGCTCTGGATGTCGTAAGAGCACAAATGTTGGACGTGTGAAACCAGCCGCAAACCAAACTTCAAAAGTGTGGCAACTTCATGGGTCCTAAATCGGGGTCATATGCTGTGCACATGTGCTGCCCCCACGCCTGTAGAAGCCGAGCTGCTCGGATCCAGACCCGCTGTGTGGACTGAGGGATCCTCCGGACCCGGGGGTCACGCGGACATGCCAAATGAAAAGGGGAACGTAGTTATACGGGCTTGGCCGTATTCAGTTCCACCACCCACGGTGTGTGGTGAAAGGTGGCATCACTGCTGCTGTTGTGGGACACCCCGGGTGAGATGTAATGGCAGCTGGATGTTAACCCCTCCGTGGGTAGGGATGATTGCCCCGGGGCCCAGTGGCTCTGTGCAGAGGATGACAATGGCAGGGGCCTGCACGCCCGGACATACCAGGGGATGTTTGGTTACTCACAGTTAAATAAATCACACGAGTCTTTTGGTAAACCAAGGTGCTTTTGGCTGCTGCGGCCGGCTGTACTCTGGTCCCCCAGCCGGGCTGGTGGTCGCCATCTTTTCCCTCTGCACTGTTTTTGCTTGTGTTGGACTTCCCGGTATGGAACACGGGAGTCCGCTCCCGACTTGTTGTGTACCTGAGGAGCCATGCCCGCTGACGCTGACCCGTGCAATCTATCGGGCCCTGGCGGTTGCCCTATCCCTCTCTGTGGGTGGATGTCTGCTTATGGGACAGGACCTAAAATCCTGCCCTCAATTGGTTAATTAGCTAGGCCGTTGGTTCCGGTCCTGGCTTCAGGGTCCAAGTACCCCCTCTGTGCACGGTTTCTGGGTCGGTTCTCCGGTGTCGGTACCGGCGGGCTCCAACCCTGTCCCGGTCCACCTCGGATCTCCGGCTGCTGTCTTCCCGTCGCCTGCAGTCTTTTGTCACAGGCCCCCTGACCTGGAGAATAGTCACCGGTCTCTATGGTGACTGGGCCTTGGTCTACTCTACTTCAGGCCCTTCCTCCAATCAGCCTCTCCAGAGACTGTGGTGGGATGAGAAGTGTGGTCAGGGATTATTTACAAGGCCCAATAGTTTTTTGGTTGGCCTGCCAGTTCACGTCTGTTGTCCGTTTAAAACTTTTCAAACAGTGAACGGGGTAGCCGGGGTTCCGCTACTGTAAACTTCTTAATCAGGTGAAGATGGCGGAGAGGGGCAGATGTGCAGCTGGGCACCCATCTTCACCCACTTCCGCACGTCGAGGGCGAACCATCCCCGCTCTCTGCAATGCTCTTCTCCCGGGCAGCAATTTCTTTCTTTAGCTGGTGCTGCTGCCGCTCCCAATACATGGTACCGGTTCCATACTCCGCTTCCTCTTGCCCAGGGGCAGGGCCCAGCTGGATACCCTCCATGCTGGCTACGACCGGAGTCACTTACAATGGAGGCTCTGCTGTGTCATGGCCTGTTCTGCTGCCCCGCAAGTGCATCCCGACTGCGCCTCAGCCGGGACCGGGAACTTGGGAGCGGTCGGCGTCTCTGCCGATGCTGACTTCCGGTCGGGCGCCGCCTCTGCTGTGGCCAGGCGGATTGCCGGGGCCGTCGTTTTTGAGTGCGCTGCGTTCCCTGGGACCGGGGGTGACATCATCGGGGCTGAGGCCTGGCTCGGGACCGGAGGGGGCTTCTTCCAGGCTTTAGTCTGGCGTGGAGCTGATGCGGGTGCCGGGGCAACGGCGTGCTCGCGGCCTGGGGATTCCTCTGGAGGGTCCTCACAGTCAGATGGGATGGGTACCGCTGCCGTTGCTTGTGGCAGCGGACTGAGCGGGGTGTCAGCCACAGGTACGGGCAGCGAGGGAGGTGGCATGGCGGACGGGGGCAGACCGAGCTCCTTGGCCTGGTGGCACATAGGGGCGTGGGTCACTTACCCGCTCCTCCGAGGTCGCCTCCACTTCACGGGCCTGAACGGCTGCAGCTAGCTCCCTCATCTCGGCCGTCCATTGCTTTAGCAGGAAATTGGCTTAGATCTGGATTCTGCGGCACATGCGGTCTGTCTGAGCTTCCACCAAGTCGGCTGTTCCGGGCACGGGTTCCTCCACAATTGGATTGCCAGACTGATCAGCCATGCTTCTCCATTAGTATCCAGGAACAAAAGGGTAGCAGAGTCCTGACGTCTGTGCCCTTTATCTCCTCGGGTCACATGCTGCAGACTCTTTGCCCACCCCCCCTTGGTCTTTTGCAAGCACTCCCTCGTGCGGCTGGTTAGTTTTGTTTTCGGCCTCAGGGTGTTGTTTCCTTCCGGCCTCGTTCCCAGGGGGCAGGGCTTCAGCTTCGCACCCTTTCTCGGAGAAGAAAACACTGGGCTGTTGTTTATCGCACCTAAAAATGGCGGCAAAATAGCGACTTCTCAAAATTTTGCAACGGATCACCGCTGACTGTCCAAAACAAGGCGCACTTCCACCAGGTTGGTGGATGGGTTACAACCCTGTTCGTGACGCCAGGTTTTGGGGTGTGCCACCCCAACACCTTTAGCAGCCGAGCTGCTCGGATCCGGACCCTGTCAACTTGAGCTTCACCTCCGCTGGAGCTACACCTAGCCCCAGCCTCCACTCCTCTCAACTTGAACTCTAGACTTAAACTGCCTGTTTTCCCGCCCCAGGCTGTCTAGACCCCTAGGTGAGCGTTTCCTAACCGCCTGGTCCCGCCCACTGGTGTGTCTGTCTTGCCCTGAGGGGGGTGGCTAGGGTTTCAGGTCGGCTGTATGTAATCCTGTGAGGGATGGTGTTATGCGGGGGCCTCTTGTGTGACTACCTGGTTTTGCCAGGGCGTCACATGCACAATGGCCAAACAATTTTAAAGATAGTACCCAAGTTGTTCCCAAAAAATTATGTTATGTAACTAGGGGATGCAGAGGTAATAGTTGTATCCAGCCTAAGATCCCAAATATAAAATTACCAGTATTATTATCACAAAGTAGCAGATTTGGAATTTCAGCCTATGATACTCAACCTATACCACATCATACATCTTACCAGTAATGTCATCTTTTTTATTGAACACTATATTTTTGAGTAGTATGAGAGCTAGTTATAATGACCGGTCAAATGGAGGCTTGTAGACTCCAGGGTCTAGACAACACGGTTTTGAGTGTGCATCTGTATGCTTGCTGATACAGTTATATTATTAGAAGGTGAACAGGACACCATGTCCCACCGTGTATAGGACCGGGCTGTGTAAGTCATATCCCTCCATCACACCTGTTACCAGTGACATAACCCCTTCATGACTGGGCAAATTGCTGATTTCGCATTTCACTTTATTTTCTCAGCTTGCGCCAAGAGCCATATCTTTATTATTATTTTTTTTCTCTGATAGACATGGCAGGAGTAGGGCTTGTTTTATGCAGCATAAATTCTAGTTTTGAATGAAATCAGTAATTTACCATACAATTTACTGAAAAAGGAAAAAGTTCAAATGTGGCATAAAGGGGGATTTTCTGAGATTCATGATTTCATTTTTTCTTTTACAGTAGCTCTTTTTTGCTTTGTGAGCTCATATTTTTATTTGAAGGGAACCTGTCAGCTGATACTGGTGCCCACAGTTTGGGGCAGCATGTATCAACCACTGGCTGTATTATCCCAACCAGATGTGTACCAAGCTGCACGCGGACTACAGGACAGGCGACTACCCGGCAGCTTCATCTCGCCTACTGCTGTGCAGTGACAAGTCTCTGCCTGTATGAGCACTTAGGAAGAGACCCGTCAGTCAATGTCAGTGGGCGGAAAGAAGCCGCCAGTGACCCGACTGTCTGCTAGTCTCCATATGGCTCAATCGCCAGCAGCTATTTAAAATGTGTATTTCTCTGAGTCAAAAATACCTGGCTGGGATAACACCAGTGGTTGACTCATGCTAGCCACAGTTCGGGCAGAATGCATCAACTCACCAAGCAAAAAATCTCCATTGATGGCAAAAGTGAAAACATTATAAGTCTCAGAAAATGTTAACACCACCCAAAAGAAAATGACAAGATTGGTATTGCCAGAACTGTATTTACAAGGTCTCAGGTATGAATGTGGAGTAGGTGTGTTACAGCACAGAGGCCAAGAGAGGCCTAACAAGACAAGTTGCACTCAGAACAGGCCTTGCCATAGTTGACCAAAGAAGTTGAGTGCACATGCTCAGCGTCATGCTGTTACGCTCACCACCAAGGAAGAGACGGCGAGCAGGGATAGTGGACCTACTGGACCACAGGCTTAGCTTTTAGTGGAAGGGACTTAACTAAGCACCTGCCATGAGGCAAACACCAGGTACCACTCCTAGAGCAGTAAACGGGACTGTAGCAGCTGAACAGTACAGGGTGCCAATAGGACAGGGAGAACAGCAAACATGGCAGCACAAGGAACATCAGGTGCAGGTCATCCAGGTGCAGGTCTTCAAGTCAACAGGTGCGGACCTCAGCAGGGTGGTGCAGGCACAACAGGTGTGGACTGTAGCAGGGTGGTGCAAGAAATTGGCGTGGACCTCTGCAGGGCAGTGCAGGCACAACAGGCATGTACCGCAGCAGGGTGGTGCAAGCACAATAGGCATGGACCACAGCTGTGTGGTGCAGGCAAACAGGCGTGGACTGCAGCAGGGTGGTGCAGGCACAACAGGCGTGGATGGCAGATTCAAAATACAAACAGGACTTTATTCATAGAACACGGCAGGGCTTCAAAAACAGAACATAGCAGGGCTTTGGATACAGAACACACAGTCAAGGCTGGAGTCATAGAAAATGCCAGTAACTGGATACGCCGGTCCCTGGATACGCAGGTGCTTGAATACGCCAGAGCCAAAGTTAGCTGGACTCAGACAGGATAGCAGACTCAGGCAGGTGACCAGACTCAGGAAGAACACTGGGCTTAAGCAGAACAGACAGGATGGATACAGGGAAACAGACAGGACCCCAGCAGAACAAAACTGGTTATGTGGTGCCCCTGACGCTTCAGTCACCACAGAGGTGCTGCACCTCATCCAGAGGTGTGGTATTCCATCCTGGGTATGGAGGAGGTCACCACCCAAAAACACAACACTCTCACTCAGCAATACCTCATCAGACATGGTAAGGGTGTGATTATACCCGAAGCAAGCCGGGGGGGTGGAGTCTTATGAGTGGGGATAGACAGACAGTCATGGAGTGTGGAGAGAGAAGAAAAGAGAGAGGAGCAGTGGAGGAGCGAAGACCCATGGCCTGGAGCTGGTACCGCTCAGCACGGGCACAGACAGAAGGGGTCCTAGAGACTACAGGAGTTTCATATCCTTCCGTGGCCTTGTTCCACATATAATCTACAGGTGGAAGGACTTGACCGCAACTCGAGGACTGGTCCCTAGACTAGAGGAGAAGTAACTATGTACTCCACTAATAAAACCAGTGGCTGAGGTGACTGCAAACACTGAAGCCACATTCACACACAAATTCGCTGGAAGGTGACTCCAAAGGACCAAGGGATAGAGCTTCTCACCACTCAACAGGGTCCACGGGCACAGGGTTCACTGAGCGAGGGCACAAGGCAGGTGGGTGAAACAAGCACAGGAAGACGACCAGGGAAGGTACACTTAAGAAAGGTGCACCAGACTCGACTTCTGAACTACCCATCACGGTAAAACCCCAGCACTCCAAAGGCGGTCACTGGCATGTTGTGTTACCTTGGAACCTGCTGCAGTGAGTAAAAACCTTGAGACTGCATCCCTGTGTCGCTCAGTTATTCTCCTGCGCCTCCAGCCCAGCAACCCTAGCCATCGCCTACTATTACTATTTTTCAAAATAAAAGTAAGAGTGCTGCCAGTATTTTCTAAAGATGAAGCACAAGAAAACCTTCCATGCCCAAGAGATTACTGAAACCTTGTGCTGTGGTCTGATGAGACCAAGATAAACTTATTTGGCTCAGATGGTGTCAAGTGTGTGTGGCAACCAGGTGAGGAGTGCAAAGACAACTGTGTCTTGCCTATAATCGAGTATGGTGTTGGGAGTGTCATGGTATGGGGCTACATCTGTTTTAATATATTTTTATTCAAATAAGGTTTACAGAATAACATATCAAATCCACACAATCAAGATATTATTATGAGTAGCATAACATTATTTGAATACATGTGGGGATCTATTGTATGAATAAAACGTTTTTATCTGGGGGGGATAGTTATAGGAAAAGAGAAAGGAGAGGGGAGGGGGAGGTAAAGTAAATACCTTATTGGGGATGAAAAAGGGGAGGAGGGTGGAGGCAACGAAAAACAAGGTGAAGAGGGAGTGGGTAAAAGGAAGAACAATGTACATATACAATTCTCATCCATGTTAATAGGCTTCCATTCTAGGAATATAAGCATATTGCCAAGAAAGCATGACTGAAGGTTTGGATAAAAGGATTCATGTTCTAAAAAAGGTTTTTAAGTAGTTATAAATATTTATTTATGTAATACCTTGTATAAAACTATTCCAGTGATACCATCTTCGCTAATAGGAGGCAAAGGCATTGTTAATGGTAGCAAAGTACTTCTCAAAGTTGCTGTGAAGAGAAGTAGTCTCTATGACCTCAGAGATAGTGGGCACCGTATGATTCTTCCAGTTAGAAGCTAAGATTTCTTGTAACTAGAAATAAATGAGTTAAGATAGGTTTATATATAGGGTCAAATTTTTCCAAATTAAATGAAAGAAGGGCCATTTGGGGAGTTACCTGAATTGTGGAGTTAGTAATCTGATTAATCAGACTAGAAATATTTTCCGAGAGACTCTTTAATCTGAGACAACTCCAGAAAATGTGGAGTAGAGTACCTCTCTCGTGGCAATCCCACCAATATAAAGGGGACGTCTCTCTATTAAATTTAGCAAGTCTGCATGGAGTGAGATACCAACGCGAGAGAATTTTGAAGTTAGATTGATGGAGAGAGGCACATGCATTTGAAGAATAGGTTAGTGAAATGGCTTTCTGCCATTCCTCATCTGTAAAGCTCTTACCCAAATCTTTTTCCCAATCTAGCATATATTTGCTTTTGTGGAATGTTAGATCGTTATTGAAGTAGTTATAGATATTTTTAGAACACCATAGGGACATACATTTTGGTTGGGTTACAGAATAACATGCAGGTTATTTCGGAAAGGGGGTTTGTAAATAATAATTTTGTCCTTAAAATTTCCCTAAATTTGATGAGGGCCTTAAAGTCAGAGTCTGGGAGCTTGTGTTTGATCTTTATATCCAGGAAGGATCCAAAGTCTTTTCCGTTAAAGATGTCTCCAACCGTTTTTAGATTTAACTCCTGAAATGTTGAGGGAATTTCTGAGTTATCCAGAATCACCAAAATTTTTAGGGGAGTATTTCTAAGAAGATGATTTTTATTAAGATTAGTCGGAGTTTTGGCCAAAGTTTTCCATGCTCTTATTGTAGTGTATAAAGTAGGGGAGTTTGGAGGTGGGATAAAATGATTGATTAGGTGAGTTAAAATTAAAGCTTTTATGGGTTGGTAATTAACAGAGGACATCTCTAAATCCATCCAAGGAAATAAATTGCTTCCCTCTATTAGCCTCTGACTCTGTTTAATTAAGTTAGAAACATGATAGTTTTTAATATTGGGGAGCCCTATACCTCCCATTTTTTTCTGTTTGAGTAAAATGTTTGTGTTCACTTCTGGACTTTTATAGTTCCAAATAAAGTCACTAAGTACTTTTTGGAGTTTGTTTAATTGATTTTCCGGGATCATTAAAGGTATGGATCTAAGTATATATAACATTTTTGGTAATGTCATCATCTTTAAGAATACCACTCTACTCAACCACGACAAATCCTTATTTGCGGTGCGTGTCAAGTCTTTTTGTATATTTTCAATCAGAAGACTAATGTTATTGGCAACCATTTTTGTTACATTTTTATTGAGCACTCCAAGATAAGGCATAGATTCATTCTCCCATGAGAAAGAAGTGGAAGTACCTATCTGTTCGATAATATCATTGTTGAGGTTGGAGTGCATCATATCAGGTTTTTTTTTTTATAACTTTTAATACGATATTTGAGAGAACTTTCCTAGTATCCTAATAACTTCAGCAGCTGAGGTAATGGGTTCTGACAGGGATAATATCACATCATCTGCGAAGAGCCCTTTCTTATGATGGGTGTTTCTAGTGTGAATACCCTTAATGTCTGGGTTAGTTCTTATGTGCTCAGCAAGAGTTTCAATGGATAAGGCGAACAGCAGAGGAGAGAGGGGACACCCTTGCCATGTACCATTAGAGATGGAGAAGATATTAGACATCTGATTGTTTGCAAATATCCTGGCAGTTAGTTCTACATATAAGGCCATAACTCTATTGATGAACTCATCATCAAAACCAAATTTTCTTAGAACTGCTTTCAGATAAGACCAATTTACACGATCAAATGCCTTTTCTGCATCTAGAGAGAGGAGAATTTCTGGTAAACTCTTGCCTCTATCTGATGGATTAAATCAATTGTTCTTCTTGTGCCATCTGATGTTTGATGTCCTTCAACAAAACCTAGTTGATCTTTCTGAATTATAGTTCGGAGTAATGCTTTTAGTCTATTGGCGATTATCTTTGCATATAGTTTTACATCAGAGTTGATAAGTGATATGGGTCTGTAATTACCCAATTACCCACAGCTTCCCCATCACCTCCCGGTTTATGAATTAAGCTAGTTTCACACTTGCGTTGAACGGCATCCATTGCACTGTGTTGTGTGATGGATGCAACGGATTGTACAAAACAACTGAAAGCTTTTTTTTTATTATTTATTTTTTTGGGTTTTTTTTTACAGTTTTACCGGCAGCAGACTATTGTGAATGATCAGCTGATCACCCGGCGGCCGGGCACTCAGCTGATCGCTCTCACATGCTGGCTGCCGGGCGCTGAGCTGAGCGCTCTCACATGCCGGCGGCCGGGCGCTCGGCCGAGCGCTCTCACATGCCGGCAGCCAGGCGCCCAGCTGAGAGCTCTCACATGCCGGCAGCCGGGCGCTCAGCTGAGAGCTCTCACATGCCGGCTGCCGGGCGCTCAGCTGAGCGCTCTCACATGCCGACGGCCGGGCGCTCAGCTGAGAGCTCTCACATGCCAGCGGCCGGGCACTCAGCTGAGAGTTCTCACATGACGACGGCCGGGTGCTCAGCTGAGAGCTCTCTCATGCCGGCGGCCGGGCGCTCAGCTGAGCGCTCTCACATGCCGGCGGCCGGGCGCTCAGCTGAGCGTTCGGCCACCGAGAGACAAAATAAAGTTTCTGTGATTAAAAAAAAAAAAGATGAGCATGCGCAGTGAAAAATAGAGGATTCCGCCACTCAAAAACCGTTACATGCTGTGTTCCTTCCGCCCGGCGGTCGCAATGCAGCGACGGCCAGCGGAAGCAATGCTGGTACTTTTGGGACAATCCATCATCCATACAAGTCTATGGGAAACAGCGGAATCCATTAACGGATTCCGCTGTTTTCCAAAAGGGCGGATTGTGACGGAAGGAAATTAACGCAAGTGTGAAAGTACCCTTTGTGTGATAGTCGCCTGGAGCATCTCTTTGGGAAATTTCCCTGCAGACGAGGACTCGTTGAAGGATTTGACTAGATACGGGGCTAGAAGGTGTGGAAAGGATTTATAATAGTCGTTTCCAAAACCGTCAGGTCCCGGTGACTTTTTGGGCTTTAGTGTCGAGATAGCACTAATTATTTCAGACTCAGTAAATTGGGTTTTTAGTTTTTGAAGATCCTCTTCCGATATTTTTGGCATCTCAACCTCAGATAAAAATCTATTAATTGAGTCAGGATCTGGTTGGGGCGTATTTGGGTCATCCTTCAAATTATATAATACTGAATAGTAATCAGCAAAAGTATCAACTATATCTTTTGGATGATGAACTAGCATTCCATCAATTCTCCTCACGGCGTTGATTCTTTGTCTGATTCTTGCTGATCTGATCCTACTTGCCATGAATTTAGTTGGTTTATCAATAGAATTATAGTAATTAATTTTTGATTGCCTAATGTATTTATTAAACTCGTCCACCAACCAACAGGGCTTTCAATTGTACCCTTAGATTCAATAGGTCTTTCTCTATGGTACTTGAAGGGTTGGGTATGAGTCCTACATCTGTGCTGCCGGCTGTGGGGAGCTACAGTTCATTGAGGAAACCATGAATGACAAGAAGTACTGGGACATACTGAAACAGAGCATGATCTTCTTCCTTCGAAACTGGGCTGCAGGGCAATATTCAAATATAATGACGATCCCAAACATACCTCCAAGATGACTACTGCTAGAGAGACTGAGGGTAAAGGTGCTGGACTGTCCAAGTATGTTTCCAGAGCTAACGCTATTGAGCATCTGTGGGGCATCTCAAACAGAAGGTGGAGGAGTGCAAGGTCTCTTACATTCACCAGGTCAGTGAAGTCGTCATGGAGGATGGAAGAGGATTCCAGTGGCTCCTGTGAAGCTCTAGTGAACTCCATGACCAAGAGAGTTAAGGCAGTGCATGAAAATAATGGTGGTCATGTTGGATAAGCGGGGGGTGTGCGGTGGTGGTGGTACCAGAAAGTGACGGCTTGCTGCAGTGCAGCCCTGGAACAGTTCGCTGCACTGTGTCTGCACCTCTAGTACAGCGCAAGGGTTGATGGGACTTGTGGTGCGGGGCACTTACTTGCAGGCCGGAGACCAGGGTTTGTTCCATCTTCAGGACTGCTTTCCAGCTGCCGGTTGCAGCAAGTCCCAGTGCCCTCAAACACCACACACTGACACAGACTTTTCTGAACAAAAACATCTGTTTACTTGTAACATCCTCTTGTAATGGTGGGCACATCGCTTTCTAATTACAGGGGACATCATCCTTAATAAATGCCATCCTTTGGACATACGCTCCAGCTTTCCTCTTTGGTCATTGCCATTAGCAACCGGAGCCACTCTTAATTTGTACATTTTTCCGGTCAACCGCTATCCTGGTACTTGGACTCCCGTTGGGGTCCCTAAGCTCCTTTTCCTCCCCTTCAGCTTCACTAACCATGACAGAATCAACCGTCTTTCCGGTCAGTCAGGTCCTACTGCTCTCTCAAGGGCCCACTGACCTTTCGCTGACTGAGAGGATTCGTTAGGTCTCCGCCTGGGAATGGCTACCACCCGGATTTGACCCACAAGGTCACGCCAAATTAAAGTTATTGGGGTTTTCCTCCGCCACGCCTCTCACAGAAGCAGTCCATTCCTCTCCCTCAGGGACTCTCCTAACGCCAACTGACTTCTTAACCGCTTTTTTTCAAACTAAGCCCCTCCCCTTCACTAACTCCCTCTAGCCCGGGAGTACCAGGGAAGCAACTTACACATTGTGGCCACCTAGTGGCCGTTTAAACACATTACACCATAAAACACTTCAAACATTACATTTTATGCACAGTAGACACTCAGGTCTAGGGCGGCCGAGCCTTACACCGCTTACACTCCTCCCTCCTTTAAGCTTGACCTCCTGGCCAAGACCTGCAAAACACCAAATTCAAAGACACAATCCACACAGCAATACAATTATACTTTCTTCAAAATACCTGCAATAAACCTTTTTTCTAACATCACACTTTTCATAAAAAAATGTTTTCCTACAACATTTTATTTTCCCAAAAGTCCAGCTGCTGCCGTGACCCAAGGGGCCACCCAGCAACACTTCAGGTCCGGGGCCATGTAAGAGCACCTAGGAGTCCATTTATCTAAGCATACAAAACACAATCAAGCAGAAACATTCACGAGGCTCAGATACCATTGAGTCCACTTCTCCCAGGCACAGCTCTTGTAAAAATATGAATAGAGGGCTCACAATACGGAAAAATAAACCGCAACCACAAGGAGATAACTTTTCTCCTGAACAAGACCCGACGGGTCAACAAGTCCACAATTCATGGGTACAGGACGCGACTAGACCTTCCGTCTTCCTGCTCTCCATTCTCCCTCTCCCTCCTTAAACTTAGCAGTCCCCTTGTTAGCCCACAGCTGCCTGGAGGGCAAGCTCACAGTTCCTGTGGGCACTGGAAAAAGGACTCCGTCAATAAGACCTAAAGGGGCAGTCCCGATATTCCAGCAGAGGGGGATGCAACATGCACAACAGAACTGGGAGGGGGGGGGAATAAAACATCTTCAGCAACTTCTCTGGCCCAAAGAGAACACAGGGCCTCCTGGCCTCTCACCCTCAGGGATGCAGAACAGTCCCTTAGCACTTCAACACAAACTTCAGCCATTGTTAGTGTAGTGCCCCTGAAGCCATCAGGGAGCTACAAGGTACTGCATCCCTACGAGGATGCAGGGCATACCCCCCGGGACCCAGAAGACCAGTGCCGGTAACAACAAAAATATTCCAGTTAATCACTGTTTTTCCCTAAATCTCCCCATAGACTGGTGCCAGATTAGGGTTTGACCTAATGGATGTGTGTCGCCCAGGGATAGGGGGTACTCAGAGCTGGGCCAATGGGGTCGCTTCTAGAGGTATCACGGTGGCGTGACCCGGTCTGTGATCCCAGGCTCCACAACAAAGAAAAAGGGGAATATGTATAGGGGAGATTGTCTGTGACGCCACCCGTGGGTTGCGGTGATGAGATGGTGGCACCACCGCTGCCTCTGCAGACCTTGCCCAGGACTGATGGTGTGGGGCAGCAAGGTGGGATCCCCTCCATGGGTAGGGGAGTTGTAGTCCCGGGGCCCAATTGGGAGTTGTGGTGGTGGCAGGGATTGCAGGGAGCAGGAAACTCACAGTTCAGTCGTCCTGGTGTTGGATGAGGCTGTTTTCATGTGTAGGGTCAGGAAGCACAGAGTCCAGTACTTAACCAGAAATTGCCGGTGTCCGTAGGCCTTTGGTATGGTGGTGTTCGGATCCCACACCCGGTACACGAAGCAGGGCCCTCTCTCCTCTGCACTCCAGCTAGGAGTCACCTTATCTGATTCAGATGGGGGAAGTCCTCTCTTTGCACAAGTCCGGGGTCCCGTGCACACTACCGGCAGGCCACTACCCTGCCCCGGTCCACTACAGGTGCCCCTGAGTATACTCTCTACTTCAGCTCCAGGACTCGGCTTTCTCCTTTCTCCACTTCCCCAGCAGCCCAGGAGCCACAACCCCTGACTGCTCTCCTCTCCTCTCTCCTTCCACTGACTGACTCAACTCCTCCTCTCCTGCTCTTTTTGTTACACTGGGGGGAGGGGGCGGCTGCCTCACTGTACCAGTGTGGGATCAGGTGGTACCAAGGAGGTTTAACTCTTTCTGTGACTAGCTGGTTGGCCAGGGCGTCACAGATGACCACCTAGAGGTGGAGCCGATCCAGTCCACTAGACGACCAGGTGGGAGGGGCAGACAGTGGACAGTCAGTGTGAGTCTGCAGTAGTCGGTGACAGAGAGAGGAAGTGAGTGGAAGCACTGACAGGAGTGTGATGGTGACCTGTGGGCCCAGGCGTGTGGTTGCCGGTGGAGTACGGTGGAGTGCTCCTGGAACCATAGCACCAACGGGGTACAGAATCCTAGGTCAGGCAAACGCTCCAGGCAGACCTGATAAAATCTGCATAGTGAGGGGACCATCAAGGACCTTGCGGACTGTGAAGTTTTGGACTCAGTAGCATCGAGAGAACTGGGGAACAGGACCAGAGACTCCAACCCCACAGGGTTCACACTACCGTCATACAGACTACCATTGAGAAACTACCAGGAGGGAACCCCCAGACACTCCAAGCCACGGTGACCCACCAACCAAAGACAGGTGCAGGGAAAAGAAGCCACCAAGTCACTAAACCGGTACTGGGACTAAGGGGACCAGCGGTCAAGACCAGCTTTCCTCGGGTGACCACTTTCCATCTGACTGTGAGTAAAGGAACCAGTTACACTGCAACCCCTTGTGTGGCCTATCTTCTTCCTGCACCCATCCACATCACCTATCCTCTGGGGCCCGGCCCTGCTTTCGCAGGGCCTAACATCCAGGCTGCCACCAACACCAGCCCCAGTAGTGAGAACTTTGCAGCGGCGGCTCCATCTACCTAGCCGCAACCCACAAGTGGCGTCACATTATAAACTTTCATTTAATCTCCCCTGTAAATATACTCCTTTTAAAAAGCGTCCACAGGGACATGGAATCGGGCAACGGCCACCAAGTGACATCTCCCCAGCAGGACACCGCCTGGGACCAAGTACCCCATAGCCCTGGGTGACACACCGTTTTCCTGGCGTCACAAACAGGATTGAACTAGACCCAGTTATACCGGGTGACTTGTGCCTTATAGACTGTGTTATATGGGCTGTGTTTTACTATTGGTGAAACCGCCGCCATTTTTGGTGTAATAAGATTGGTGTGTTGCGCCACAACAGTGAAAAAGGCACAAATAGGGATCCTGCCCACAGCTCTTGCAAGTGTCGCGGACGGAAACCGCGCCGCGACAGAGGGGCTGCCCGGGGGTGCTTGGGTCCAGGATCGTGTCTGGGGCTCGAGTGGTGACCGGACCCGGGGCTCATGCAACCACCCGTCCTCGCAACAGTGAAAAGGGGAATATTAACAAGGGAGATAGTTTATGTCTGTGACGCCACCCGTAGGTTGCGCTGATGGGATGGTGACACCGCCGCTGCATCTTGTGCAAGTGCCCGGGACTGATGGTGCTGGGCAGCAAGGTGGTATCCCCTCCACTGGTAGGGGAGGTGTAGTCCCGGGGCCCAGTTGTAGGTGGGGAGCAGTGCTGGGGCGCCATCGGCAGGTTGGACCGGATTACACCGGTGTACTCACGATTAGGAATAATCCACACAGAGTCTGTACTGTAAACCAATAGAAGAATACAAGGCACTCCCAAGATTGGCTGCAACGTGGGATTTATTTAATGTGCATAACAACAGAACGTTTTCGGTCCGTAGACCTTCCTCAGTAAGCATATTCGTGAAGAGGAGTTCAGCGTGGGTGATTAGCGCGGTGTCAACCGCCGCATGGTGGCAGCCTCCATGCGGCGGTGGATACCGCGCTAATCACCCACGCTGAACTCCTCTTCACGAATGTGCTTACTGAGGAAGGTCTGCGGACCAAAAACGTTCTGTTGTTATGCACATTAAATAAATCACACGTTGCAGCCAATCTTGGGAATGCCTTGTATTCTTCTATTAACAAAGGCCTTGGAACCTGAAGTGCACCCCTACATCTATTACCATCAGCACAGAGGAAGTGCCATTTACTTCTTGTTGTACTGTAAACCAAGGCTGGATGCCGGTTGCCGTTGGAGAGGTGTGCTGGTCCCACACACGGGTTAGCAAGGTAGGGACTCTTCCTCCTACACTCATGTCTTGCTGCGTGTTGATTTAACCTGCTTGGAACGGGAGAAATCCGCTCCCCTGCAGTTTTGTATACAGGGGGAGCCGTGCCCACAATAATCTGACCCGTGGGATTTTAATGGGTTCTTGGAGGACACCCTATCCCCCGCGTTGGGCTGCTGTTTTGCTCTCTCTGGGCTTCTCTCTCTGGAAACAAGGCTTGAAACCTTGTCCCGCTGGTCAATTAACAAGGGGTTTGAAGCTTGCTTCGTCCTAGGGTCCAGGTACCCCGCCTGTGCACGGCCTCTGGACCGGATTCCCATTGACGGTACCAGCGGGCTACAACCCTGCCCCGGTCCACTTCAGGTCTCCTGCGACCGGATCTCCGTCGCCTGTGGCCCTACTCTGACGTCTGCCATCTAGTCGGCTCTCCCATGGTCCAAGGGCTTCAACCCTGACCACACTGCACTTCAGCTCCACTGTCAGACTCCTCACTGTCTGATTCTGTCTGTCTTTCTCCTCTGTCTAGACTCGACTCCTTTGTTCCCTCCCCTTGTCACCTCAAGACCCATAGGTGGGCGTTCCCATCCGCCTGGTCCCGCCCACTGGTGTGTCTCGGCTGTTATAGGGGGGGCGACTAGGCTTTGTGGCTGGTGTTTCTGTGTGTGGAAGTGGTGTTAATTCCCAAGGAGGAGGCGATTCCTGTACCCTTGGTGGGGAGTACAGTCATCTGTGACTACCTGGTTTTGGCAGGGCGTCATACAAGGAACCTGACCCGGAAGTTCCCAAAGTGCTCCAGTCCCGCGCGAGAGTGGTGAGAAACACCAAGGGGGATGGAAAGATGCAGGCGCCTAGTGACGGGAATGCAGCGGGGCCTGCTCTGATAGTACAAGTGGCAGCACCCGGAGCCAGAGTGGTGGCACTGATCATGCCGATTACCTTGCCGTATGTCCCAGGAGCAGCATATCTACCCCACTATGATGGCAAACCGGATGCCTTAGCCGGGTTCAAAAAGAAAATATGCACCCTATGGGACATGTATGCAATGACTGGCAAGCAACGAGCGTCTGTTGTGCTGGGACAGTTAACAGGTGCAGCAGAGCTGGAAGTAGACACCTGGTCAGATATGGATCGGGAATCAGTGACTACCATCTTTGAAAAGTTAAAAATTGCTTTTGAAGCCCATACGGAGGCAGAACTGAGAATGGGATTTTACAACTGCGTGATTACATGACATCCGGTGGTTGTTATGGTAGCACAGGGTAATGTGATGACTCCTGTAGCTCACATGACTTACTTTCGGTTTCACCCGGCCCGGAGCTGGGTGAGGCAGAAAATGAGCATATCCATACCTCCCAATCGTCCCGGATTCTGCGGGACTTGCATGATTTATCAGGGCTGTCCCGCACTCCCGCGGCTCACAGCTGATGTCCCGGCTCCTCCCCTCAGTGGAGTGAATAAATTAAATTAAATTATCATCAGCTCTGGATTTTCGGGGCGGCGGCCGGGACTCGAACTCGTGGAGCTGTGAGTTCATTGTTTCAAAGGCAGCAGCTCTAACCACTGAGCTACTGCCTCTATTGAAAACAATAGGAAGATTTTGTTATCTTGACCTCTATACTGCAGACAACAGAAGCAGGTTATTCAGCTGCAAAGATGGATGGAGGGATGGATGAATGGAGGGATAGAGGGATGGATGGATGGATGAATGGAGGGATAGAGGGATGAAAAGAGGGATAGAGGGAGGGATGGATGGATGATAGAGGGATGAATGGAGGGATAGAGGGATGAATGGAGGGATAGAGGGATGGATGAATGATAGAAGGAGGGATGAATGGAGGGATAGAGGGATGAAAGGAGGGATAGAGGGAGGGATGAATGGAGGGATAGAGGGATGAAAGGAGGGATAGAAGGAGGGATGAATGGAGGAATAGAGGGATGAAAGGAGGGATAGAGGGAGGGATGAATGGAGGGAGGGATAGAGGGAGGGATGGATGCATGGATGATAGAGGGATGAATGGAGGGATAGAGGGATGGATGGATGGATGATAGAGGGATGAATGGAGGGATAGGAGGGATGGATGGATGATAGAGGGATGAATGGAGGGATAGAGGGAGGGATGAATGGAGGGATAGAGGCAGGGATGGATGGATGATAGAGGGATGAATGGAGGGATGAATGGAGGGATAGAGGGAGGGATGGATGGATGATAGAGGGATGAATGGAGGGATAGAGGGATGAAAGTAGGGATAGAGGGAGGGATGGATGGATGATAGAGGGATGAATGGAGGGATGAATGGAGGGATAGAAGGAGGGATGAATGGAGGGATAGAGGGATGAAAGGAGGGATAGAGGGATGGATGGATGATAGAGGGATGAATGGAGGGATGAATGGAGGGATAGAGGGAGGGATGGATGGATGATAGAGGGATGAATGGAGGGATAGAGGGAGGGATAGAGGCAGGGATGGATGGATGATAGAGGGATGAATGGAGGGATAGAGGGAGGGATGAATGGAGGGATAGAGGCAGGGATGGATGGATGATAGAGGGATGAATGGAGGGATGAATGGAGGGATAGAGGGAGGGATGGATGGATGATAGAGGGATGAATGGAGGGATAGAGGGATGGATGGATGGATGATAGAGGGATGAATGGAGGGATAGAGGGAGGGATGGATGGATGATAGAGGGATGAATGGAGGGATAGAGGGAGGGATGAATGGAGGGATAGAGGGAGGGATGGATGGATGATAGAGGGATGAATGGAGGGATAGAGGGAGGGATAGAGGGAGGGATGGATGGATGATAGAGGGATGAATGGAGGGATAGAGGGAGGGATGAATGGAGGGATAGAGGCAGGGATGGATGGATGATAGAGGGATGAATGGAGGGATGAATGGAGGGATAGAGGGAGGGATGGATGGATGATAGAGGGATGAATGGAGGGATAGAGGGATGGATGGATGGATGATAGAGGGATGAATGGAGGGATAGAGGGAGGGATGGATGGATGATAGAGGGATGAATGGAGGGATAGAGGGAGGGATGAATGGAGGGATAGAGGCAGGGATGGATGGATGATAGAGGGATGAATGGAGGGATGAATGGAGGGATAGAGGGAGGGATGGATGGATGATAGAGGGATGAATGGAGGGATAGAGGGAGGGATAGAGGAAGGGATGGATGGATGATAGAGGGATGAATGGAGGGATAGAGGGAGGGATGAATGGAGGGATAGAGGCAGGGATGGATGATAGAGGGATGAATGGAGGGATGAATGGAGGGATAGAGGGAGGGATGGATGGATGATAGAGGGATGAATGGAGGGATAGAGGGATGGATGGATGGATGATAGAGGGATGAATGGAGGGATAGAGGGAGGGATGGATGGATGATAGAGGGATGAATGGAGGGATAGAGGGAGGGATGAATGGAGGGATAGAGGCAGGGATGGATGGATGATAGAGGGATGAATGGAGGGATAGAGGGAGGGATGAATGGAGGGATAGAGGCAGGGATGGATGGATGATAGAGGGATGAATGGAGGGATGAATGGAGGGATAGAGGGAGGGATGGATGAATGATAGAGGGATGAATGGTGGGATAGAGGGATGAAAGGAGGGATAGAGGGAGGGATGGATGGATGATAGAGGGATGAATGGAGGGATAGAGGGAGGGATGGATGGAGGGATAGAAGGAGGGATGAATGGAAGGATAGAGGGATGAAAGGAGGGATAGAGGGAGGGATGGATGATAGAGGGATGAATGGAGGGATGAATGGAGGGATAGAGGGAGGGATGGATGCATGGATGATAGAGGGATGAATGGAGGGATAGAGGGATGGATGGATGGATGATAGATGGATGAATGGAGGGATAGAGGGAGGGATGGATGATAGAGGGATGAATGGAGGGATAGAGGGAGGGATGAATGGAGGGATAGATGGAGGGATGAATGGATGATAGAGGGATGAATGGAGGGATGAATGGAGGGATAGAGGGAGGGATAGAGGGATGAATGGAGGGATGAATGGAGGGATGAATGGAGAAATAGAGGGAGGGATAGAGGGAGGGATGGATGATAGTGGGATGGATGGATGATAGAGGGATATATAGATACACGACAGATAATAGATAGAGATAGAATCATAGATAGATAGAATCATAGATAGATAGAATCATAGATAGATAGAATCATAGATAGATAGATAGAGAGATAGAATCATAGATAGATAGATAGATAGATAGATAGATAGAGGGATAGATAGAGAGATAGAATCATAGATAGATAGATAGAGGGATAGAGATAGATAGATAGATAGATAGATAGATAAATACTTTATCTCAATGTTGGTGAAAGAGTCAGATTGATTTGTTCCCATAAAACTACTATAAAGAAATGAGGAAAAAATACAAAAACAATTTTTTTTTTTTTTTTTTATCTTCACCACCTTGGATTCAAACCAGCAACGTTCAAAACTTGTGTCCAGCAACCTCCTGGCTTTCCTAGCTGCTCTAGCTGTTGAGCCACTAGGATTGATGATGTCAGAGGGAGGATTTCACATAAATGAACCTACAATGCAGCCTCTTACACAGCAGATTACACAGGACACAGCTATATTGTACAGAGCAGCATCTCTATGTCCTGTATTCTAGAGGGAGAGGAAAAGAGGATTTTTTTTCTTCTAATAAAGTTACTAAAAATAATAAAAAAAAAAAATAGAATAATGTAATTTTATTGCACTTTTTTATAAAATAATAAACATCACAAATCAGCAAATAACATGGACATATTTGGTGTCCCTGTAATCGTAATGACCTGAACAACACAGCGATCAGATAATTTATGGGGATCGGTAAATGGCAGGAAAAAAAAGGCGCAATTTATTATTTTTCTTTATTAAAACCCATAAAAAATGTAATAAAAATGGATCACTGAGTCCGTGTTCACACATAGCGTAAATGCTGCATTTTTTCTGCAGGTGTCCGCGCCACGAGTGCAATAACAATGTTCTCTGATTATTGCGTGTTTGCGGTATTTTTTATACATTGTCCCCCTTATTTGATACATGTTTGTTGCTGATGTGAATCCTGAAGCTTATAAAGAAAGAAACACCAAATCCGCACAGTTCAGCGGCGTCTTTCCACGCACCAGGAGCGGAGATTTCAGGACGTCTCATCCACTTTGCTTGGACAATTAGTCCATATTCACATGTAGTGTAAATGCTGCATATTTTTCTGCTGTTTTTTTGCACATTTATTCTGCTGTGTTTAATTGTCCAAGTAAAGTGTATGTGGTTCCATGAAAAGACGCTGCTGAACTCTGCGGTTTTCGGGGGGGGGGGGGGGTTTCTCTGGAGGTTTCTATGTGGAGCTTAAAAAATGCAGGAAAAAGCTTCTCTGTACGATAAAAACACTTAAAAACGCAGATTCACATCTGAACCAAAAACGCATTAAATAATGGAGAAAAGGCAGAAAAAATGCAGCAAAAATGGAAAAAACAGAGAAGATTGTTATTGTGTAGTTTGGTGCAGACAGAAACAAAAAGAAACAGAATTTATGCAACGTGTGAACACAGATTGATAGGCACAAATAAGCAACATGTCATATAGTGACACAGAAATATAAAAAAATTCTGACTGCTATGAATATGAATAAACAGTGCGGGACATCTGCTGAATGACCCTTACTGCTAAATGGGTGTGGCTAGGGGTGTGGCTAGGGGCGTGGTCAAAATTTGCCGCGGCGCGCTGCGCGCGCCGCATACTTTGTCCCTCTTTCCTTTCTTGAAAAGTTGGGAGGTATGCATATCTGCTATTTACTTCTGTGTAGCTATGATCAGAAGATATGGCAGAGCGATCAGATTGCTCCATATAGCCCCCTAGGGGGCTGTTAAAATTAAAAAAAAAAGTTAAAAAAAAGTTTTAAAAAATAAAAAAATAATAAAAAAAAACTAAAAGTTCAAATTACCCCCCTTTCGCCCCTTTGATAATTAAAGGGTTAAAAAAATAAAAAATATACACATATTTGGTATTGCTGCGTTCAGAAATGGCCGATCTATCAAAATATAAAATCAATTAATCTGATTGGTAAACGGCGTAGTGGCAAAAAAAAATCAAAACGCCAAAATTACGTTTTTTGGTCGCCACAAATTTTGATCTAAATGCAATAATAGGCGATCAAAAGGTAGCATCTGCGCAAAAATGGTACCGTTAAAAATGGCAGCTGGAGACACAAAAAATAAGCCGTCACTGAGCCATAGATTCCAAAAAATGTGAACGCTAACTTCTGATTTTCTTTAACCCCTTAGATAAAAGTAAACCAATACATGTTTGGTGTCTAGGAACTTGCACCGACCTCAGGCATCACTCCCTCACATCAGTTTTACCATATAGTGAACACAGACATAAAATATCTAAAAAAGCATAGTGCTATAGCACTTTTTTTTGCAATTTTTCTGCATTTGGATTTTTTTGACGTTTTGCAGTACACTATATGGTAAAATGTATGGTTTCATTTAAAAGTACAGCTTGTTCCACAAAAAATGACCAAACTGACTGAAAAATAAAAAAGTTACATCTCTTGGAAGAAGAATGGCAAAAAAAAAAATGGAAAGCGAAAAATCGGCTCTGTACAGACGAGCTCTGTACAGACGAGCGTCCCTACAGAGTGAGAAGCAGGCTGACACTGACAGTGACAGTCAAAGTTCAATCGAATCCATGGCGAAGCTATGGACTCGGGTGAACCCTGACGTCACCGCGAACACCGAAGACTACTGAGTGACGAGCAGTTCAGTGAATACCGCTGGACGATAATGATTGGAACTGGAAGCAGAAGCGTCCGGGAGACAGTGGGTCGGCAGTATGCGTTGCGGGACCGGTAAGTATAATGACAATGTTTATTATTAACTATATTCTTTATTTTACAGCCCCCCCGCCCCATCCCATAACTGGAAATTTCAAGTTCGGGTTTCGGATGCAAGTTCGCGTTATCCCCAGCCCTGAACTCGGACTTTACAAAAAGTTTGGGTGAGTCTCCCGATCCCGAGTAATGGGGGGGTTCCCCCATCACTACTACTTAGGACTGTACTCACTTTTGTTGCCAAAAGTTTTGACATTAATGACTGTGTGTTGAGTTAGGGTGTGACAATAACTTGGAATGGGGGTGTAGCTCCCCATGGGGCAGGTGAATTTAACCTACTCGTCGCCGGGCCATCGACTGTTGTGGTCACGGACGGCCTAGCCCGGCTCTGTTGCCCGGCCAGGGAATGTGCCGCCGCTGCTGTCGCTGTCCTCCGGGGCAGATTGTAGCAGCAGCCAGGAATGGTATCACTCTCCACAGGTAGAGCGGGCCCTGGAGAAGATGATGACAGGAGTAGTAATGGTGGCGGAGAGCGGCAGTACGGGTAATAAAGAGTCAGAGTCTATGGCTGCGGTTCCAGGTTGTTTTACTCACTTTTGTACAATGCCGCTCACCCAGGTAATACCGGGCAGTTGCTGTGATGGGCTCCATCGAACCCGAATCCCTTTAGAGGTCAGCCCAGTTTGGTGTTCGGTGGATTTCTCCTTGTAATGCCTGTCTGTGGATCCCCTGGATTGAAGCTACGAGGGGACCCTGGGTTTCACGAGATGTACTCTTGTCCCTATATGCAGGTGCCGCGGTTCCGATGTGGGGTCCAGCTTGAAGCGATGCCCCGGATCCTACATGGCACTGTGCTGTCGGGCGCTGTGTGGTCAGGGAAGCTTGAAACTTTCCCCGTCCAGATAGATTCTGGAAAACCAACGTGAAGTATGATCTTCCCTTGGGTCCTGCTGCTCTGTGTGGCATTGATTCTGTGGGAAGCAGAGATCCCTCTCCCCACAGCAACCGTTATGAACTTCTCCTCCTTCAAACGGGGGCACCTGTAGATGCGACTGCTCCGCTGCTCTCCTGCAGGAGAACTCTCTAACTGTTGTGTTGGCTCCTGACTCCCCCTACTGGCTGCACCTCCCCCCTCCCAGGTCCTAAGCTAGTGGGACTGGGGCCCCTGTTGAGGACATCCTGTAAATGCTTTGTCTGTCGGCGACCCTTTGATTACCCGACCCTAGCCCAGTCCCCAGTGGGAACAGGGCAACCTGACATGTACTGAGTGTGTAATGTGGTGAAACCAGGACTGACCTCCTCAGGAACCGGATTTAGCATTACACCCAATGTTGGGTGCAATACTCTGTGGTGACTGAAGCCTCCGGGGTGCCACAGGGGCATCTAGACTGACTCTCAGGCTAGGGACCCTTACCTGTCCCTTATTCCAGTGGTACTTAAGATGGTGAAGAGGTTTTGACTGCCAGTGTAGCCCTAATTTATGAGCAGCAATTGCCTAATACCCCATTTCCCCCAGCCCAGGAAGGGTTGGGACAGGAGTGATGAATCTCACTAAAATAGACAGGAGAACACCAAAGCTCAAACTCACTGCAAGCAAACACCGGGGATAAAGACAATACATACTCAGGGAGAAATAATGTACAGGGAAGAAATAAACAAACAACAAGGATATTTCCACAGCACACCAAATAGCATTCAGACGTTCAACAATAGCTGGATCACAATGCACCATGGCCTTTATCGCTAGAGCAAAGTTAGAGGTATAATCGGCATGGAGGAACAGGTTCCACCATCTTTTAATGGGTGGAGGCAGCTGTGATAGGTCTTCAGTAACCTGTGACCCTAGCAGCAATTCATGGGCTAGCAGCAATTAACTCTTGCTAGACCAATCACCAGTGAGCACAAAACAGATTGACGCCCGGCTCGGACTGAGCAACTCAGACTCTGCAGTGTGAACAGGGTTAGAAGTCATCATGACACCTGGTGAGTGTAGAGCAGAACACAGCATGACAGTTATTTAGAGGGCACCCCAAATTTACACTGTTATACAAGCTGTACACTGACTACTTTACATGGTAATAAAGTGTCATATCTTCAGTGTTGTCCCATGAAACAATATTAAATATTTACTAAAATGTGAGGGGTGTACTCACTTTTGTGATATTCTGTGTATAATTTTATTTCTTTTTTTCCCAACTTCATGGCTTTTATTATATGTTGTAATTTTTTTCTTTGGCCTTTTATGAACGTGATGGTCCCAAACAAATCGGCGTTCGTTGCAAGGGTCTGAAGGGCACATGAAACGGCATGCTCCTCTTGCTCCTGTGGATCAGACAACTTAAATGCCAAGGTTACAGCTTGATAGCGGCATTTAAATGGTTAATAGAAGTGACTGGAGCTTGGCTCCAATCACTGCTGTGACAGGCAGGTGATGGCTGTGTAATGGGTTCAGCTTCCAACCCCACTCCATACATAGGCACCCAAAGCCGGACATACCAGTGCGTCTAATGTCATGAAGCGGTTAAAGCAGGATGAAGGTACATTGGAGGATGATATTAATTCTTAACACATTAGCACTTAATCAGGAAAGCAACTAACACAATGCCTGTATAGAAATAACATTCTGAGCTATGACAATACAACACCGCCTGCTATAGTGTGACCACAATGCAAAGATTGTCAACTTGATTTATTTTCTCTTAAAGGCTTATCAAGAAATCATGGACAGTGAATATTTTAACAGACAAACTGGAAAGCCATAATTTAAAATTCATGTGTACTGCTCAGAATTCTGATATAAAGACAACTGAATTCTCTGAACTGTTTAATAATTAGGGCAGGGACAAACAGCCGTATGTTTGGTCTGTATGCGATTTAACAAAATATAGGACCACACTTGTACCAATCCTAGCCTATTGGCCCTCTCACATGTCAAATTTAATGTGACTCATTAGTGTTACAAGGCCTTACGTGTGAATTTGGTGCTATCGATCTCACAAACTCTCATACTGGTCACTGAAAGCTCAATGTAAGGCCCGTTTCACATGTCAGTGAAAAACACTGACGTTTTTCACTGGCGTGTAAAACTCGCACATGTCCCTGCGTGTGCCATGAATTACGGCACACGTGGGTTGTCTAAGTGCAATCCGGGCACCGTTCTCCGTGGCCCATGATTGCACTTAGAAATCAACTCACCTGTGCCCGCTCCCGCTCTCCATGGTGCTGATTGCTCCCACGGTGCAGCATCTGGCCGGCGCTGACCCCCGCAGCAGCTGCTTCCGGGTCGGCTGTGTCGTGCATCATGAATATGCGCGACAGTAATGAGCCGGCTCTGAAGCAGCAAGCTGCACGGGCTGCAGAGAGCGCCGCTGAAGCCGGGTGAGTAAAAATGTTTTTTATTTTAAAAGCACGTTTTTTTCTGGCACGTGTTTCACGGACCACACCACTGCGTGGTCCGTGGAACATCAGTGATGCCAGAAAAAAATGGACATGTCTCCGTGCGGCAATCACGGACACGCGTGAACGCTGCACAGAGACATGGTCAGTGAAACATCACTGACGTGTGAGCAGACCCATTGATTATCATTATTAATTAATTATTAATTATTAATTATTAATAATGATTCTGGTACGTTTAAAAAAAATCACAAACGTACCAGAATCACTGACGTGTGAAACAGGCCTTATGCTCGCCTGGCGAGCAGGGATGTTAGTGAACCCACTGGCCAACAGCACACAGAAAACCCAGAGAGGCTTAACTATGAACCTACACCTGGTTTTCTCCAGAGGCCCTGAAAATGAGGGTGTTATACCTCAGGTGTGAGTCCAGGTGCCACTCGGGAAGACGGGTGCTGCGACAGTTGGCCCCAGTGGTACGGGAGCGACAGTCTCTAGGATTAGACTACAGCAGCAGCCAGTGTCAGGATTCTGCCCGGGATGAATGGAAGGATGGATGATACATCAGCAGCAACCGGCGTGGATACTTGTAGAGATTGGTATTGTGATACCTGGACAGCATGGATGGTAGCGGCAGCAGAGGAACAGCAAAGTAGCACAGCACTGAAATATAAACAAGTGTCAGCGGCAGCAGACAGCACAATATCAGCAGCAGCACTGAAGGACCTGACAACTAGCAATAAAACTAACTTATTGCCCAGGTAACTCCCATAGGGCAAAGTTGCCTTAAGTACCTGTGTACCACCCCTGCAGCGGCCGAACCGCTCAGATACGGGGATTGCTGTGGCTTGCTTTCGGTCAGGAAGATGGCGTTTTGGCGCCGAAGATGGCGTTTTGGCGCCAAAGATGGCGGAGAATGGAGGGAACGGAATTTTGACACCGCAGCTTGGATTTTCAAGGCACACGTCACCCAGGTTAGTGGGCCCAGTCCGAATCCTGTTCGTGACACCAGAAATTTGAGGTGTACCGTCCCTGCAGCGGTCGAACCGCTCGGATCCGGGGGTTGCTGTTGCTCAAGGGTCTCCAGACCACTTCAAATGCAAAGGGGGTATTTGCAGGGGATAAAATAGTTTGTGATGCCACCCGTGGTATGCTGTAAGGGGAGTGCTGCCGATGGAGTACCCGGGGAAGATGGAGTGGGTCAGCCAGATGACGCTCCCTCCACGGGTAGGGTAGGCCCCGGGACTCTGGATAGTGGAGGAGGTGTAGGGGAGCGTGGTGCAGATTGGAAGCAGGGGAGGACAGCGTACTCACTCAGGCAGTGTTGGTAGTGAGGCGACCACAAAGCAGACTCTGCCACAAAGGTAAACCAAGTCTCTGGGTGCCGCTGCCACTTTAGGGTACTCGTCCGGGAGTCCGCTCTCTTTGGTATTGCTGATGGTCTTGCCTCCATGCACTGTATTTTAGTGTTCGTTGTGACCCCTATGCTTGAAGCTGTCAGGGTCCCGCTCCCCACTGTTAAGTAGTGAAGCTGTGCTCTCGATGGCTGATGTGACGCCCTGGTAAAACCAAGTTGTCACAGCACCTACACAAATCCACCAAAGTGCAGGCCATTCTCCTCCTTGGCACTAACACAGTCCCCACACAGATATACACTAGCCAATCAGGCCCCACTCACCCTCTCCGCAGGAAAATGGGAGAGAACAAGATAGGACAGTGAAGTGGAAGGGCAGAGCAGAGCAGTCTGTGTAAGGGAGAGGAAGAGAGAGGAGTGGAGAGCTGACAGGAGAGAGTTGAAGCTCCCTGGAGAGGTTGGTAGTCGGGGTTAGAGCCCTGGACTACCGGACTAGGTGGCAGTGAGGGCCACAGGCATTGAGATCCAGTCGCGGGGAACTTGAGGCCGACCGGGACAGGGTTGGAGCCTGCCGGTGCCAAGAGAGGGGATCCGGTCCGGAGGCTGTTCAAGTGGACTAGTCCAGACAAGAAAGAGACAGAGAGTGTGGAAGAAAAGGGCCCCTGGCTGTATATCTGGGTGTGGGACCCGAAGACACCTGCCAAAGGTGACAGGCCATTGGCAATTTGGTTTACAATACAGACTGTGTGTGGTTTCTGACCATCCAAATCATCAGCAGCTCATCCAGCACCACAACAACGAACTGTGAGTTTCCTGCTCCCTCCAATCCCTCACCATTCTCTGGGTCCTGAGACTACACCTCCCCTACCAGTGGAGGGGATCTGTGGTGCCCTGGACAAGCCAGGTCGTCACAGAACTACTCCAACACACCCCACACCCCGGTTAGGCACATCGAAGCCAAACACAAAATCCTTGTTGCCTTCCTCCAGGGGCTGATGTCCACACCAGGGGGTGGGCCAGGCAGTTGGTCCCGCCCATGAGGAGTTCACAGTCCTGGAGGCGGGAAAAGGAAGCAGATCAGATAGAGTTTGAAGTGGAAGTGAGAGGAAGTAAAGTGGTAGAGGAGCAGTCTGAAGGCGGTCCGGGTGTGTGGCCCGGACGGAACAGCAAGGTTGGCAGACGGTGGTGACCGTCTGCAGGAGAGGCTAATTGGAGCAAACCGTATGGACCGTGGACGGGCGGTGGCCCGGCGGTACCGGATCAGAGAGTAAAGAGAAGCCAGCACCATTCGGCAGGGCTTACGGACCCCGACAAGGCTAGGAGTCGCCGTTAAATTTGTCAAATCCGTTAGCGAAGGGAACCTCCGGGGTTTCCCAGCAATCAAGACCCGATTGAAGGCAACCGCTCAAACCGTAGAGGGAAACACAGTCACCGCCAAGGCTGCAGTTCCCAGGGCCAGAGCCTGCGGGCAAAAGGGGCTCCCTCAGCATCCATCCAAGCTGGGGAGCGGGTTACCGGTGGGAAGCCATCGGAACCGTAACACAACACAGGTGCAGGGAAAGGCAGTCACCATCAACCTGCCGGGAGGAGAAACACCGCAGCCGTCTGTGGGACCCGTCCATCCAGCTGTTTGTTTGACCAGAGACTTTGCATTCATCATTGGCTGAGTGAGTACCACCGTGCCGTGCGACACAGCGCTGCCCCCGCGACCCTGCACCTCACCAGGCCCCGTAACCCGCCTGCCATACATCCCTACCTCCCTCACGGGCCCTGGGACAACCAACCCCCCTACCCACGGAGGGGAGAACCAACATCCAAGCTGCTCCCTGTCATCGCTCCCGGGATCCCCGTCCAGAGCAGCGGTGGTGTCACCAATCTCACCACAACCGTGGGTGGCGTCACGGACAATATCCCTAAAACCAAACCACCCCCCTTTCACTCACGGGCGAGGAACGCCGCTCGAGTCCCCGGGATTCGGCCCACCGCTCGAGCCACCACCGAGCAGCAGCAGCAGCAGCCGGACCCGAGCTGTGGGTGAGCGCAGCATCCCCTCCTCCGCCCGCGACAGATCCCACCTTGCTGCCCCACTCCATCAGCCCCGGGCACCTACATACAAGGCAGCGGCGGTGTCACCATCTCTCACCGCAACCCACGGGTGGCGTCACCGACAAAGACTCTGTCCCCTGTAAATAACCCCTTTTCACTCGTGGGCAACGGACGGCTACGCGAGCCCCCGGATCCGGCTGCCACTCGAGCCACAGCAATCACCCGGATCCGAGTGCCTTGAGCGCCCCCCCCCGGTTGTGATCTGTCCCCCGCCCGCGACACTGACACTTGGGATTTCAGTGGGCCTCATAAGCTGGAAAGCCCTATTCCCCTCTTTGTGTTGATGCCTTCAATCTCTGAGCTCTTGGGGAAAGTCCATAAAGAAACTATCCTCCACAGGTTAATTATCAGGTTGCGTGAAGCTACTTCCTGATCTAGGGTCCAGTACCCCGCAGTGCTCGGCCCAGTTCAGTTACTAGGTACTCCGGTGCCTGCCGTTCCCCAAAACTAAGCCTGGCACCTTTCTCCAATACCCTGCGACCGGGTCTCCAACTCCTTCAGTCCCAGACCACCGTCTGCGACTTAGCCAAAAGTCCCCTGGGAGCTCCTCACTCTTTGGGAGCTACTACTACTCTGACTCTGCTTTGCTCTCCACTTCCTCTCTCTGACTTCCTCCCTCCCACCAGTCTGCCTGAACCCTAGGCGAGTGGCCCTGTTCCAGCTAGACCACCCACTGGTGTGCCTGACAGGATGTAGTGTGAAGTGTGACTAAGATTTGCATGCTGATGGAGCAGTACCAAAAGTTAGGATCCCAGAACCATGGGGGCTTGAGTCCTGCACCGACAAGAAAGACGTACAGTACCCTGTGACACCCTGACTAGTTCAGGGGCGTCACACCTGCAGCCTCCCAGCTGACCAGGGAGGCACTACCGGGTCAGGAGGATGATAGCCCTTTAAGAAAGGGGGCATGGCTGACGGCACGCTCTAAAGGCAAAGGTGGGAAGCCTGCAAGGTGTACAGACGCTCCAGGAGGCAGCAGCATGGGACAGGTATGAAACCAACGCTGCAAGCTACCTGGACAGGTGAGGAAACAGACATTCGCTGGGGGAGGGGGGCAGGGGAGTGCGAGGACGCCGTTTGGGTGTTACACTCAACATGGCACCTTTTATAGCAATTAATTATCTGAGGATCTAAAAAAAAGAATTGTTGCTGTACATAAAGATGGCCTAAGCTATAAGATCACCAACACCCTTAAACTGTGCTGCAGCATGGTGACCAAAACCATATAGTGGTTTAGCAAGACAGGTTCCACTCAGAACAGGCTTCGCCATGGTCAACCAAAGAAGTTGAATGGTCATGCTCAGTGTCATATCCAGAGACTGTCTTTTTAATATAGATGTATGAGTGCAGCCAGGACTGTTGCAGAGATTAAAGGGGTAGGGGGGGGTGTCAGTCTGTCAGTGCTCAGACCATACACCACATACTGCATCAAATTGGTCTGCATGGCTGTCATCCCAGAAGGAAGCGTTTTTTAAAGATGATGTACAAGAAAGATTATTTGAACCATATCTCACCTACTGTATCCTCACCCAACACTTGCTTGTAGACTGTGAGCCCTCATGGGCAGGGTCCTCTCTCTTCCTGTACCTGTCTGTGCCTTGTATTGTTTATGATTATTGTACTTTGTCCCTATTATCACATGTAAAGCGCCAAGGAATAAATGGCGCTATAATAATAATAAATAATAATATCTTCTGGTCTGATGAGACCAAGATAAACTTATTTGGCTCAGATGGTGTCAATATTGTGTGGCATTAAACAGGAGAAGAGTATAAAAACAAGTGTATGTAGCACCCAGGGATATGGGGTACTCGGTTCCGGGCAGAGTCTCTATTGGGAATGTCATGGTGGTGGCCGTTACCCAAATCCGTGCCGTGGGCCCTTTTTGTAATGGGGATATTTACAGGGTGTTGGTGAATAAAGTTTATTCGTGACGCCACTTGCGGTGTTGCAGCTATATGTAGGGAGCCGCCGCTGCAAAATGTCTCTACTGGGGCTGATGGTATTAGCAGCTAGTATGGTAATCCCTCCGCAAGTAGAGTATTGCCCCAGCGAGTAGGCATCGGAAGAAGGAGTTCAGACAGGTATTCAGTGCAACTGGTTTACTCACTTTGGATGTTAACTGGTTGCCCGAGGCCGGCTGGTTTTGCCTCCAGGTCTCTTTGTCCAGTGCCAGTCTGGTTCTCTGGTACCTTCTTCCCCTGCACCTGTCTCTGGTAAGTGGGTCCCCATGACATGAAACACTGGGGGTCCCCCATCTGTGGTTTGTTCACTTCTGTTCTCCTGACGGTAGTGTGAACCCTGTGGGGATGGAGTTTCTGGTCTTGTCTTCGGTTCTCCCTTTGCTACTGAGTCTTCGGGTTCTTTAGGGTCAGCAACGTCCTTGATGGTCCCCTTTGCTGTGCAGGTGTTAACAGGTCGGCTTGAAACTCTTTCCTGTCCTATGGTCCTGTACCCCGTCGGTGCGTAGTTCCGGGCGTACTCCACCGTACTCCACCGGGAACCACCTCTCCTGGGTACCAGGTCACCGTCAACCCGAGTCAGGATGTGGTTTCACTTTCACCCTCACTCTCCTACTGCTGTCAACTCACTGACTACTCTCCACAGTCTGCCCCTCCCACCTGGTCAACTAGTGGACTGGAGTGGCTCCACCTCTTGGCGGCCATCCATGGTCCCACCCTAGCTAAGTACCATTGTCTGGGGGATTCTTGGGGAAAACTGGGATTACCTGGGTTTTTGGTGTTACCGGCACTTGGATTCTGGGTCCCTTGGGGGGGGTAGGCCCTGTATCCTTGTGGGGATGGGTGGCGCCCCTAACCTGGTCAGGCACAACAGAGTACTGCACCCATGATGGGGCAGTGCTTCCAGGTAAATCCAAAGGCTGAAATAGGGTGTGTACGCACAGACACATAGCAACCAGGTCTCCCACACTCTAGGGGGGACCCTTGGGCAGACCCAAGAGGGGGCGTTCCTCCACATCTCAGCTAGGGGTGTTGGGGAGGGGCTGGAAGCTAAGGTGGCAGTGGCTGTCAGGAAAGTAGTAGTAGAGCCAGTCTGAAGTGGAGAGCGCAAGAAAAGAGGGAGCGAGCAGGCGCGCCGACACGCTAGTCAGACCCTGCCCGTGAAGTAGCCGTTAGCGGGGGAGAACGGTCACTAGTAGTTGGACAGAAAGACGCTGAGGAAGTCAGCTGGTCGTGTACGGAGACTCCTGGTGGCAAGGCACGCACGGGGAACAGGTCCCTAGAGTAGATATCCATTTACTTGGTCTGCTAAACCTGCCAGTGGGGAGGACCACACCAAACAACTAGAGTCAGAGCATCGGCAGCAACGAGGGGGCCCATAAGGAGGATCGAGCCTGGAGCCATCCTCCTTGGTTCACACTGCCAGCAAACGGGCCAAAAAGGGGAGAAAAGGCAGCAGCGACTTCCCTGGATGAATCCCACGGTACTTCAAGTCAGGGATTATCCGAAACAAGAAGTGCTAGGAAGGCGAGTTAACGGTTACCCTTAGACCAGCCTGAAGGATACCTGGTTCCACCTGGTTTGTCTCTGCATCGCCCGGGTTACCTCAGAAAAACACCTGAAAGTGAGTAAATAAGTTGAAAGACATCTTGGACTGCGACTGAGTTATTCTGCGACCTGTTGTTCTACACACCCGAGCCCCTGGGGCCAGCCTCACTCACAAAAGGCCATACCACCAGACTGTAGACACCATCAGCCCCAGATGCTCGTTACACCAGCAGTGGCGGTCACCCATGCACCCGCAAAACCGTGTGTGGTGTCATGACTCCCATGTAAATAAACCTGACATACCTGTGGCTAGAAATACCAACAAGTGGAGACCCGTGATGTCCCAGCAGGTGGATAGATGTCCCTGGGAGCGGTAGGCGACACAGATGCAGAACCCTTTAGCACCCTGAAGGGTTCAGGGGCGCTACATGTATCTTGCCTACAGTCAAGCATGGTGGTGGAAGTGTCATAGTTTGGAGCTGTTGAAATGCTGCCAGCTTTGGAAGCTACAGTTCATTGAGGTAACCATGAATGTCATCAACCTGGACTGTGACATACTGAAGCAAAGCATAATCCCCTCCCTTCAAAAACTGGGCCGCAGGGCAGTATTCAAACATAACCCCAAACACATCTCCAAGATGACCACTGCCTTGCTAAAGAAACTGAGGGTAAATGTACTGGATGGGCCAAGTATGTCTTTAGACCTAAATCCTTTTGAACATCTGTGGGACATCGTCAATCTGAAGATGGAGGAGTGCAAAGTCTCCAACATCCACCAGATCAGTGATGTTGTGGAAGAGGATTCCAGAGGCAACCTGTGAAGCTCTAGAGACTCTAGACAGTGTTTGAAAATAATGGTGACCACACAAAATATTGACACTTTGGGCATAACTTGGCCATTTTCACTTAGGGCTGTACTCGCTTTTGTTGCCACTGGTTTAGACATTAATGACTGTATGGTGAGTTACTTACATGGCACACTAAATTTACACTGTTATGCAAGCTGTACACTGACTACTTTACATTGTATCAAAGTGTTATATCTTCAATGTTGTCCTATGGAAAGTTATAAAATATTTACAAAAATGAGGGGTGTATTCACATTTGCAATATACGGTATATACATTTTTTGGGGGGACAGGTAGAAAAAAGTACTTTATTTTTAAGGACTGTCCATGAATTCCTGGATTGTTGGAAACCCCGCCAAAGGGAACAGGGCATTTGACCTCAAGAGGAAAAAATTAATTGTGACTATATTTTGGTAAACTTACAGAGCCCTCGGCTTAATGAATGTGGCAGAAAGTCATCAAAGCTTTTATGCTAGTGTGGCGCAACACTGAGCTTAAGCAGCACAGACAGGATGGATCCAGGGAAACAGACAGGACCCCAGCAGAGCAAAACTGGTTATGTGGCGCCCCTGATGCTTCAGTCGCCACAGAGGTACTGCACCTCATCCAGGGGTGTGGTATTCCATCCTGGGTATGGAGGAGGTCATCATCGGTTCACGCGAAACACAACACTCTCACTTGTGACGCCCTGGACTAGCCATGTAGTCACAGACATAACACCATACACACTCCCTTCCCTGGATAGTCACACCAGTCAGACAAAAAACCCTTGTTGCCTCCCTCCAGGGACTGATGTCCACACCAGGTGGGGCGGAGCCAGGCGGTTGGCCCCACCCCCCAAGGAGTTCACAGGTCTGGAGGCGGGAAAAGAGACAGAGATTCAGTTTGGAGTTGAAAGTGAGAGGTCAGAAACTGTCGGTGTTTGGGTAGGGGCCCAGACACAAACAGCAAGGTTGGCAGACGGTGGTGGCCATCTGCAGGAGTTAGTGGATCTCTGTAGAACCGTAGGACCGGGGTCGGGCGGTGGCCCGCCGGGACCGAACCGGTGAGCGGAGTGAAGCTAAGCACACAGGCAGGGCCATCGGACCCCGACTAGGCTTGGAGCCACCGACAATGGTTAAATCCGAGTGTGACCGGAACCCCAAGAGCCGACAGAAGGCAACACTCCACACCGTGAGGATATACAGCCACCGCCATAGGCTAGAGATCCAAGGGCCAGCGCCTGCGGGCAAATCGGGCCCCTTTGGTACCTATACGCCGGGAAGCGGACTACCAGTGGGCAACCACAGGAGTCAGAACATTCTAACAAGGTGCAGGGAAAGACAGCCACCATCACACTGTCCGGGGAGAGCACAAACACTGCAGCCGGCTGCGGGACCCATCCATCCAGCCGTTTGGTTTACCAGAGACTCGGTGCATCTGTGTCTGAGTGAGTACAACAGTGCCATTCAGCACCGCGCCGTGCTGCCCCTGCAACCCTGCACCCCAGCCATCCAGCCTCCCCATTACACCACCGGGCCCCGGGATCACCAACCCCTACCCATGGAGGGGACAACATCCTAGCTGCTCCCTACCATCTCTCCCGGGATCCCCGTCACCAGCAGCGGTGGTGCCTATAATCACCACGACCCGTGGGTGGCATCATGAACTATCTCCCAAAACAAACCACCCCCTTTTCACTCGTGGGCGAGGAGCACTGCTCGAGTCCCCTGGTACGGCCCACCGCTCGAGCCACCGAGCAGCAGCAGCAGCCGTGGACCCGAGCGTGGCGAGCGCGTCCCCTCCGCCCGCGACAACTTGGCGTCACGAACAGGATAGAACCGATCTACCTACCGGTAGAAGTGCGCCTTGCAATCCCCGCCGGCGGCGTCCGAACGAAAAATTTGAAGTGCCGCCATCTTTGGCGCGAAGATTTCCTGCTCGAGCGTCTTCCCCGAACAGGGAAGGCGCGAAAGTGAAGCCCCACCCCCAAAGAGGAAGTGCTAGAAAGAACCAAGGGGGGGGCGGGTGAAAGCCTGCCTCATGTAACCGAGGACATAAAGAGCAGGGACGTCAGGACCCTGAAACATATCCGGTTCCTGGAAGCACAAGCGTCAGTATGTCCACCCCATCTGAAAGCCCCGAGTCCCCAGAGCCTGCGCCCGGGACAGCGGTGTGGCTGAATGCCCAAGTGATGGTGCTGTGCTGTCGCAACAGGGCCCAGGTGCGTGACCTGCTGGATCGCTGAACTGGAGGAGCTGGCTGTGGTTGTGCGGGCGCATGAAATAGAGGCCATGCTAGAGGAGCTGGTGACTGACCCACGCCCTTATGTCCCCGAGGGACCGGCCGCTGCGGCTGAAGGACCTGGTCTACCCCCGGCCCCTGCAGGGCCCGCTCCATCGCCCGTGCTAGCCGCCCTTACAGCCCTGCTCAACCCGCCGTTCCCGATGGAGATGGCGGAGTCCGCGCTGATGCCCCGCCAGGGCCCGGAGGCCCGAGAGGACGCTGGCAAACCAGATGCTGGAGCGGTTGACTCAGAAGAACCGATGGCGGTCCTCCGTACACCGACCGATGACGAATCGCCTGCCACTGAGGGGCCACAGGTCTGGGCTCAGTTAGAAACCGTATCTGTCCTGCCGGATCCCGCCCTCAGTCCCCCGGAGTCAGATGACAGCGGCTCATAGGCTGACACGGAGTCCGTCTCGGAGGAGGAAGGGGTCTTCGGCTTGTATGATATGGAGGCCACTTACATCCCTCGGAGCGGAAACAATGGATGCCGGGCGGCCCTCTCCCGTCGCGCCTGCCATGCGCTGGAGGGGCTGGAGCCTGTAGTTCTTCGCCTGGAGCAGGGCGAGGAGTATGGAAATCAGCAATAATGGCAGCGGTCCTCCGTTGCAACCCAGTTGTCCCCGTTGGGACCCTCAGTACTTTGTTCCTGTTTCTAAATAGCTGAATGAACACCAATCATCCGAGTTTGTCACCTGATTGTCGACAAGTTGATTATACTGGCCATTGCCAACAAGTTGTCCCCGTAGGGACTCTGTGTGTTTTCCGCTAGCCCTTTAAGAGAAAAGGCGGCTGAGAACTTGCAGGCCAACCACGAACTTGTGGCCTTGTAAATAAGTTGTGGGCTGTTTTCCATTACCGCCTCCGGAGAGGCAGATTGGAGGATGGACCCGCAGCAGAGCAGGCTGGGGTCCGGCCACCACCAGGCCCGGTGGCCATCCTCCTAGGGTCAGGGGTTCCCCTGGACGTGGGGTCCCCTGAAGTGACAGCCGGGTGCAAGAAACCATACCCGTTCCCGCTTGGGTGACCTGGAACCGAGTTCCTGCTTCCGGACTGGGGAAGAGGGGTGCTGCCTATTTCTTAGTGGCAGCATCAAGGTTTAGGTTGCTTGGGTGGGGAAGCGGATGAACATGAACCCGTCCGTTATTATTAAAAGTGTTTTTACATATGTTTTGAAACGTTAAAGTGCTATGCTTCCCGTAAGGGAAGAACTAAAAATATGCTTGTGTTAAATGTTTTCCATGTTAATTTATCTTTTTCAGAAAAATAAAACCGGGGATGGACGGGCAGCCCGCAGACGGTCTGCATTTCACCAAGGGGGAATGTGATGCCCTGGACTAGCCAGGTAGTCACAGACATAACACCATACACACCCCCTTCCCTGGATAGTCACACCAGTCAGACAAAAAACCCTTGTTGCCTCCCTCCAGGGTCTGATGTCCACACCAGGTGGGGCGGAGCCAGGCGGTTGGCCCCACCCACCGAGGAGTTCACAGGTCTGGAGGCGGGAAAAGAGACAGAGATTCAGTTTGGAGTTGAAAGTGAGAGGTCAGAAACTGTCGGTGTCTGGGTAAGGGCCCAGACACAAACAGCAAGGTTGGCAGACGGTGGTGGCCATCTGCAGGAGTTAGTGGATCTCTGTGGAACCGTAGGACTGGGGTCGGGCTGTGGCCCGCCGGTACCGAACCGGGAAGCGGAGTGAAGCTAAGCACACAGGCAGGGCCATCGGACCCCGACTAGGCTTGGAGCCGCCGACAACGGTCAAATCCGAGTGTGACCGGAACCCCAGGGGTTTCCCAACAACCAAGACCCGACAGAAGGCAACAGTCCACACCGTGAGGATATACAGCCACCGCCATAGGCTAGAGATCCAAGGGCCAGCGCCTGCGGGCAAAACGGGCTCCTTCGGTACCTATACGCCGGGGAGCAGACAACCAGTGGGCAACCACAGGAGTCAGAACATTCTAACAAGGTGCAGGGAAAGACAGCCACCATCACACTGTCCGGGGAGAGCACAAACACTGCAGCCGGCTGCGGGACCCGTCCATCCAGCCGTTTGGTTTACCAGAGACTCTGTGCATCTGTGTCTAAGTGAGTACAATAGTGCCATCCGGCACCGCGCCGTGCTGCCCCAGCAACCCTGCACCCCAGCCATCCAGCCTCCCCGTTACACCACCGGGCCCCGGGATCACCAACCCCTACCCACGGAGGGGACAACATCCTAGCTGCTCCCTACCATCTCTCCCGGGATCCCCGTCACCTGCTGCGGTGGTGCCTATAATCACCACGACCCGTGGGTGGCGTCACGAACTATCTCCCAAAACAAACCACCCCCTTTTCACTCGTGGGCGAGGAGCACTGCTCGAGTCCCCGGGTCCGGCCCACCGCTAGAGCCACCGAGCAGCAGCAGCCGCGGACCCAAGCGTGGCGAGCGCGTCCAATCCGCCCGCGACACACTTAGCAACACCTGATCAAACATGGCAAGGGCATATTATACCCGAAGCCAGGCCGGGGGGATAGAGTCTTAGGAGTGGGAACACACAGCAGTGTCGGTGGAGTATGAGGGAGCGGTGGAGGAGGCAAGACCTGTGGTCTGGAGCTGGCGAGGCTTGACGCAGGCACAAGACAGAAGGGGTCCTAGAGACCACGGGGAAGTGCAACATACTCCGTGGCCTTGTTCCACATCTAACCTTTAGGTGGAAGGACTAGGTCATAAATCGGGTGGTCCCTAGGCTAGAGGAGAAGAACCTATGTACTCCGCTACTAAAACCAGAGGCCGAGGTGACTGCAAGCAACGAAGCCACGTTCACACACAAAATCGCTGGAAGGTGACCGCAAAGGGCCAAGGGATTGAGCTTCACGCCACCCAAAAGGGTCCACGGACATCGGCTCAGGGCTCAGTGTGTGAGGGCGCAAAGCAGGAGGGAGAAGGGAGAAGCAAACGCAGGAAGACAACCAGGGAAGGTAGACGTAAGAAAGGTGTACTGGACTCCACCTCCGAGCTATTCGGGATCGGCTGGAGCCCATCACAGTGAAACTCAGCACTCCAGAAGCGGTCACTGATGTCATGTTACCTTGGAACCTACGATAGTGAATAAAACATCTTGAGACTGCATCCCTGTGTCGCTCTGTTATTCACCTGCGCCTCCCGCTTTGCAATCCCCGCCTTCACCTACTACTACTACCCCATCCGCCCTGGGGCCTAGCTCTACCTGTGGGGAGCTACACCAACCAACCTGCGTCACCATCTGCCCCAGAGGTCCCCATTTCGCAACGACGGCACCCAACTTGCCGCATACCACAGGTGGTGTCACGAATAAACTGTCATCATCCCCTTCCTATTTACTAAACGACACCGCCGGGGTCACGGAATCGGGCCTTGCCTATCGTGGCATCCCAGGAGCAGAGCTGCAGCGCAGTAACGAATCACCCCAGGCCCCGGTACGGGCGTGTCACTAGAAAACTGTGTTTTTGACATTTTTGGGACTATTCAAAGCATTTTATGCTAGAGTTTGGCAAACATTGATCAACTTTTTAGCATTGTTAAGCCAGTATGAAGCAACTGCTCCAAAATAGGTGAAGATGGGGAGGCATAACAGAACACTGTGAAGCTGCGCAGTGTTAGGTTGCGAGCGCCTCTGAGTGAATTTGGCGCATGGTACTCAAGTGAACTCTTTACTTAATAATGGCGCATGAAATGTCAGTCTTAATGACTCAGCCCCATAAACTTTTATATTGGTCTAAGGGCTTGTGCGCACGTTGCATCGTGTCACTGCAGAAATTTCTGCAGTGATTTGACAGCTCTTGTGCGATTCAAATCGCTGCAGAAACATTGCATCATGGATGCAGTTTTTCTGCAGAAAAAATGACAATTTCATGCGCTTGGGATGCTGCCTCTCCCATAGACAGAGTAGGAGCTGCAACCAAAGCACACTGAATAATTGATATGCTGCAATTTTAAATGCAGTGGTTTTGTCAAATTTTTGACATCCAAATCACTGCGTTCAAAAAAATCAACGTGTGCACGGATTCTGCACAATCTTCATAGATTGTGCTGGGGATGCAGGACATTTGTGCTTTTGCTGGAGTGCTAAACGCAGCGTAAACGCATGATATTACGCAACGTGCGCATGAGCCCTTAGGGGGGCTTTACACATTGCAACCTCGCTTCCGAAATATCATCGGGGTCACGTCGTTAGTGACGCACATCTGGCGCTGGTAATGATATCACAACGTGTAAATCCTAGATGCGCTGATAAACGATCGCAAAAGCGTCGAAAATCGGTGATCTGTGTAGCGTCGTTCAATTCCATAATGTCGTGTTGACCGCAGGTACGATGTTGTTTGTCGTTAATGCAGCTCCACACATCGCTGTGTGTAAACCCACAGGAGCGACAAACATCTCCTTACCTGCGTCCCGACGGCAATGCGGAGGGAGAAGGTGGGCGGGATGTTATGTCCCGCTCATCTCCACCCCTCCGCTTCTATTGGCCGGCCGATTAGTGACATTGCGGTGACTTCGCTGTGACGCCGAACGCACCTCGCCCTTGAAGGAGGGATTGTTCGGCAGTCACAGCGACGTCGCCGAGCAGGTATGTGCATGTGAAGCTGACATAGCGATAATGTTTGCTACGGCAGCAATCACCACATATCGCATGTGCGACGGGGGCGGGTACTATTGCGCTCGGCACCGCTAGCCGATGCTAGTGATGTCGCAGCGTGTAAAGTACCCCTCAGAGTTATATCCAATCATTGTGAGACTGTAAATCCCTGTAAGGTCTCATTCACAAGTCAGTATTTTTGCATCAGTCTTTGCATACCAAGCCAGGAGTGGAACTTATAAAGAAAAACTAGTTTTGAAAAATTGACATCTGTTCTCTTTTTCTTGGAGGTACTCCTGGTTTTTGCATAGAAATACTGATCAAAAATACTGATGTGTAAATAAGGCCTAATCATGTTTGCATTTTGTACTGTGAAATCTGGTGACAGACCAGTAGAGTGGCGCAGAGCAGTAGTCGTAGGCCAGGGGTTGACCCCGGATGCACTGGCATTCTACAAATACCTGCTCCTGGCTAGGTGTGTGGACTTTCACCTTGCAGGCAAGGAACCCATGGAGGCCGTATACTGCCCCTGGCGTAGACTGGCCAGGACCAGATGACGACTCACACGCAAGAAGACCAAATGTCCACTTTAAACCACAAGTCTATACTGTATGGTTTATTCTTTTTCCCAATTTTATGTTGCAGATAGCAGGCACATATCTTCCAGCACATTACAGATATTCTCAGTATTACAAAATACAAAATTCAACATCCCTTTGGGTTGCATCCAATCTAACTGGGCCAGTGAGTCCGAGAGCAACCCAGTCCAGTGTTAGGGGCACTTTGCACACTACGACATCGCAAGCCGATGCTTGCGATGCTGAGCGCGATAGTCCCCGCCCCCGTCGCAGCTGCGATATCATGGTGATAGTTGGCTTAGCGAACATTATCGCTACGCCAGCTTCACATGCACATACCTGCCCTGCGACGTCGCTCTGGCCGGCGACCCGCCTCCTTATTAAGGGGGCGAGTCGTGCGGCATCATAGCGACTTCACACGGCAGGCAGCCAATAGAAGGGGCGGAGATGAGCGGGACATAAACATGCCGCCCACCTCCTTCCTTCCACATAGCTGGCGTGAGCCGCAGGACGCAGGTAGGAGATGTTCCTCGCTCCTGCGGCTTCACACACAGCGATGTGTGATGCCGCTGGAACGAGGAACAACATCGTAACATCGGTCATTTCCAAATTATGGTATACGTTACACTGATGATACGATTACGACGATTTTGTGCTCGTTAATCATATCAAAAAGGCTTTACACACTATGATATCGCCTGCGACACCGGATGTGCGTCACTTTCAATTTGACCCCACCGACATCGCACCTGCGATGTCGTAGTGTGCAAAGTGCCCCTTAGTGTACACTGTGGTGGTCATCTTCCTTTCCTTCAGTCCCATGTCCAGTCTCCTTAGGTGTCCCATATTGACTGGAGTAAAGCTTTGTACTCCCGAACGTCTAGTGGGAAACCGCTTTGTCCGTTGACTATGTTCAGACATGGTTAAGGGGCTTGGCTGCTAGGATTCTGTCCTCCGCCTCTGATCATTTGAGGCCACTGTGTTCAAGGATCGGTCTCTAGTTGCAACACTGCTCATACCATGGGTCTTCGGCCACACTCAAGATTCACACTATCTTGCCTGCTGTTTGCTTTTCTCCTTTGCCACACCCACGGTATGCACCCTTTATGACCGATCGATTATACGTCTATCACATTCGCTCACTAGGACTTCATTGACTCTTCTAGAGTAAACAGTCACTTTCTCTGTCACCTTACCCACCCCATAGTGAACTAGTCTCAACACTTAACTCTAAGGCGGGCTTTGCACGTTGCGACATCGCAAGCCGATGCTGCGATGTCGCACGCGATAGTCCCCGCCCCCGTCGCAGGTACGATATCGTGTGATGGCTGGCGTAGCGAAAATTATCGCTACGCCAGCTTCACATGCACTCACCTGCCCTGCGACCATCGCTCTGGCCGGCGACCCGCCTCCTTCCTAAGGGGGCGGGTTGTGCAGCGTCATAGCGACGTCACACGGCAGGCAGCCAATAGCGGCGGAGGGGCGGAGATGAGCAGGATGTAAACATCCCGCCCACCTCCTTCCTTCCGCATTGTGGCCGGCGGCAGGTAAGGAGATGTCCCTCGCTCCTGCAGCTTCACACACAGAGATGTGTGCTGCCGCAGGAGTGAGGAACAACATCGTACCTGTCGCGGCACCGGCATTATGGAAATGTCGGAGGCTGCAACGATGATACGATAACGACGCTTTTGCGCTCGTTCATCGAATCATCTAGGATTTACACACTACGACATTGCAAGTGACGCCGGATGTGCGTCACTTTCGATTTGACCTCACCGACATCGCACCTGCAATGTCGTAGTGTGCAAAGCCGCCCTAATTGTTCCTATAGTCTGTTGCTGGGCAGAATCAACCCTCCGCCATAGAATAGTATGATACATCACATTAGAAAAACACTTAAATGTTTCTTGCCCTACAGTGTGGCAAGTACACACAGTACTGCTATACATTACACATTACATTACTATCTTATCACATCATGCACTACATTCCTCCCTACAACACCACTATACCTTATGCCCTACATTACACCTTATACTATACATTACAATACAACACAATTCACATGACACATTATATACAAAAGTCGCAAGACATTATTTACATTACACTACATGACAATACAATAATGCCATTGGTGTCTTCAGCGGTAGGAATACGATGGCCTTAGTCCACCACCCTTACGGACCCAATTTAATGTCCATCTCTCTATCAATGTATATGAAGAGGTTAAAGACCATGTTGTGTGCCATTATATATAGGAAATCCCTCAGCGGATCTTTCTGCTATGTTCAGGTTGTGCATTTACAGCCGTCTACCTTTAGACTGGACTCCTCTTAAAGGCTCTTCCATGCCTAATGCACTTACATATAATCTAATTGTCTTTGTTCAGCAAACTGCTCAATTATAAATGATCCTAAGAACGGTCATGCACACACCAGGATGAATGTGTTTCTAACTCCGGTATTAGAGTGGTGGCCCCCACGGGGGGATCTGACTTCCTCTCCAGCATCTGTTACATATGTAGTCATTCTATAGTTTACCTGTATTAGTCACTTCAGGGCAGGTCACATTGCTTGTGTATAAATGCTTTCCTTACGTTACATGTAATGTTTTCTGGTATTGTAATTTATCAAACTACTGAAGCATATAGCCAGACTCTCGCAGTATAATTTTTTATTTTATTTTTTTTCCTGAGTCATCTTGCATTGAGAGACTATGAACAATGGCCCAGAGACAGTACGACTCCTTCAGAAAAGAGCCTTATAGGCTCCATTAGTCTGTATGTGTACTGAGATACCTAGAAGCAAGTGCATAGTCTTGGTATATATGGAATCTGATGGAGAAAAGCATTAGTATAAAATTGAATAGGCAGTGAAAGCACAAGTGTGACACCCTGGACCCCAGGGGTCACGGAATAACCACACACACACACCCCTTTCCCTGGTAGGGAACATCCGTCAAACAAAACCCTTGTTGCCTCCCTCCAGGGTCTGATGTCCACACCAGGTGGGGCGGAGCCAGGCGGTTGGCCCCACCCACCGAGGAGTTCACAGGCCTGGAGGTGGGAAAAAAGACAGCAGATTGAGTGGAGTTCAGTTCAGTTTGGAGTTGAGTGGAGGTGGTAGTGAAAGGAGTGGAAGTAGAGACTGTGTGTGTCTGGGTCGGAGCCCAGGCACCGTCAGCAAAGTCGGCAGACGGTGGTGGCCGTCTGCAGGAGTTAGTGGACGTCTGCGGAACCGTAGGACCGGGGTCGGGCGGTGGCCCGCCGGTACCGAACCGGGGAGCGGAGTGAAGCTAAGCACCAAGGCAGGGTACTCAGACCCCAACTAGTCTCGGAGCCGCCGTAACGGTCAAATTCTCTGATTGCGGTCTGGACCTCAGGGGTTCATTCCCACCCAAGTCCCGTCAGAAGGCAACAGCCCAACCCGTTCGGATAAGAGCCACCGCCAACGACCAGAGATCCAAGGGCCAGTGCCTGCGGGCAAAAAGGGCTCTCCCGACACGTACAAGCTGGGGAGCGGACCACCCGTGGGAATCCATAGGGGTCAAACACTTACACACAGGTGCAGGGAAAGACAGCCGCCATCAACCTGTCCAGGGAGAGTGAAGACGCCGCAGCCGACTGCGGGCCCCATCCATCCAGCCGTTTGGTTTACCGGAGACTCTGTTATTGACTACCTGAGTGAGCACACCAGTGCCATCCGGAACAGCGCTGCACCGTATCGCTGCCCTGCTTCCGCGCTGCCTCCCCGCATCGGCACCTGCAACTAGCCCCTACCCACCAACATCCATCCATCCCCCCAACCGAGGCCCCGGGACCAATCGCCCCTACTCACGGAGGGGCCAACACCTCAGCTGCTCCCCGCCATCGCTCCTGGGAACCCCCGTCACCAGCAGCGGTGGTGCCCACCATCACCACAACCCCGTGGGTGGCGTCACAACCGACATCCCACCACCAAACCTTCCCCTTTCACTCGTGGGTGAGGAGGCGCTGCTCGAGCCCCCGGGTCCGGCCCCGTGCTTGAGCCACCGAGAAGCAGAGGCACCGGACCCGAGCGCCAGAGATTCCCCAGGCAAGCGGCGTTCCCAAAGAAAACCCCTCTCCACCCGCGACTACTTGGCGTCACAAACAGTATCCTACCCATCTACTTACCAGTAGAAGTGCGCCTTGCAGTCCCTGCCGGCGGTGTCCGGCCGAAAAATTTGAAATTCCGCTTCCTTGGACACGAAAAGTTCCCGCTCGAGCCATCTTCCCCGAGCAGGGAAGGCGCGAAAGTGAAGCCCCGCCCCCTGAAGAAGGAGGTGCCAGAGAGAACCAAGGGGGGAAGCAGATGGAAAAATGTCGGCGATCCCGGACGGGAGCGCAGGGGCGCCCGCCGCTGGAGCGGCGGGGCTTGGAGGAAGCAGAGGAGGAGTAGCCTTTGAAGACTGCGGCCCGGGTGAGCTCCCCGTTGGGACCGCTGCTTGGTTGGAGCGGGAGCTGGACCGGTTCTGTATGAAGGTCAGGGCGCAGAGCCTGCAGCAACTGCTGAATTGGAAGGCGGAGGTACGCAGGATGGTTGCCGTGGTGTGGGCCTGTGAGCAAGGGGCCGCCCTGGCCGTGCAGCGGCGCAATCAAGCCATGCAGGCCCCCGAGCCGGCCCTGATAGAGTGGGAGCCGGGACCCGGCCACGCCGCAGCAGGTGAGACCGAGATGATGCAGCTGATGGAGGAAGGGGTGCCGAGTACGCTGCCTCTGCCGCCATTCCCGATGATGGCCTACAGTCCCGGAACCTGCTGCATCTGGATGGGGAACCCGATTGATCGTCTGACAGTCGGCCAGTCCAGGTCGTTGCAGTGGTAGCCGCGCTTTCACCTGATTGAGAAGAACAGTTGTCCCCGTTGGGACCTACAGTGTGGTAGCCCGTTGGCTATGAAGAGTTTGGCCCCCGTTGGAACCTTAAGTTACATGCTTGCCTTAGAAGCCTAGCCCACATGAGAAACTGCTCATGAACACGGCCGAGAACTAGCAGGCCACCCACGAACTAGTGGGTTTGTAAATAATTGTGGGCAGGAGTCCCGTTGACCGCCTCCGGAGATGCAGGTTGGAGGAGGGACCCGCAGCGGAGAAGGCTGGGGTCTGGTCACCACCAGGACCGGTGATCATCCTCCGGGGTCAGGGGTCCCCCTGGACGTGGTGCCCCCTGAATGACAGTCGGGTGCGAGATTCCGTACCCATTCCCGCTTGGGCAACCTGAACCAGGTTCTGTTTTCCGGACTGGGGAAAAGGGGTGCTGCCCGCTTCTTAGGGGCAGCATCAAGGTGTAGGTGGTTTGGGTGGGGAAGCAGAAGAAATGGGACCCGTCCGTTATTATTAAAAATGTTTTATTCATGTTTGCAACGTTTAAGTGACATGCCTCCAGTAAGGGAAGATTTGAGAATGCCTACCGTTTATTTTTATATTTTTCAGAAAAAATAAATAAAACCGGTGGTGGACGGGCAGCCCGCAGACGGTGTGCGTTTTACCAAGGGGGAGTGTGACGCCCTGGACCCCAGGGGTCACGGAATAACAACACACACACACACCCTCTTCCCTGGTAGAGAACATCCGTCAGACAAAACCCTTGTTGCCTCCCTCCAGGGTCTGATGTCCACACCAGGTGGGGCGGAGCCAGGCGGTTGGCCCCACCCACCGAGGAGTTCACAGGCCTGGAGGCGGGAAAAAGACAGCAGATTGAGTGGAGTTCAGTTCAGTTTGGAGTTGAGTGGAGGTGGTAGTGAGAGGAGTGGAAATAGAGACTGTGTGTGTCTGGGTCGGAGCCCAGGCACCGTCAGCAAGGTCGGCTGGTTTGCAGGAGTTAGTGGACGTCTGCGGAACCGTAGGACTGGGGTCGGGCGGTGGCCCGCCGGTACCGAACTGGGGAGCGGAGTGAAGCTAAGCACCAAGGCAGGGTACTCAGACCCCGACTAGGCTCAGAAGCCGCGGTAACGGTCAAATTCTCAAGTCTCGTCAGAAGGCAACAGCCCAACTCGTCTGGATAAGAGCCACCACCAACGGCCAGAGATCCAAGGGCCAGCGCCTGCAGGCAAAACAGGCTCTCCCGACATGTACAAGCCGGGGAGCGGACCACCCGTGGGAATCCATAGGGGTCAAACACTTACACACAGGTGCAGGGAAAGACAGCCGCCATCAACCCGTCCAGGGAGAGTGAAGACGCCGCAGCCGACTGCGGGCCCCATCCATCCAGCCGTTTAGTTTACCGGAGACTCTGTTATTGACTACCTGAGTGAGCACACCAGTGCCATCCGGAACAGCGCTGCACCGTATCGCTGCCCTGCTTCCGCGCTGCCTCCCCGCATCGGCACCTGCACCTAGCCCCTACCCACCAACATCCATCCATCCATCCCCCCAACCGGGACCCCGGGACCAACCGCCCCTACCCACGGAGGGGCCAAAACCTCATCTGCTCCCCGCCATCGCTCCCGGGAACCCCCGTCACCAGCAGCGGTGGTGCCCACCATTACCACAACCCTGTGGGTGGCGTCACAACCGACATCCCACCACCAAACCTTCCCCTTTCACTCGTGGGTGAGGACGCGCTGCTCGAGCCCCCGGGTCCGGCCCTGTGCTCGAGCCACTGAGGAGCAGAAGCACTGGACCCGAGCGCCAGAGATTCCCCAGGCGAGCGGCATTCCCAAAGAAAACCCCGCTCCGCCCGCGACACAAGTCCTCAGGCTATATGACCGCGTTCCTTTTTTGTGTGCCTCTTTTCTGCACACAAAATAAACATGTTTTGGAAGGAAAAAAGCTGCTGAAAGTTGCACTTTTTTTCACTTGCGCTTTTTCCTGCTTCTATTCCTGCTTCTTTTTAGCGATCCCGGAGGTTCCTGCGCTGTACCCCAGTGATCGCTGCCGGGTCTCCAGCTGATGTTACAGCCGCAACCCGGCTCTCACTGCCTGGAGTTGTGCCCGTGTCACTCCCGGCAGTTTTAACCCCCTGAATGCTGTGATCAGTGCATGACAGCTATTTGACTAAACAACAGCTTTAGAATGCACAGCCAAGGAATTCAGATAATGACCATGAAATGGGGGTGCACACGTCAAGCAAAACACATAGAGTGGTTATTAATGGTGCATACTCAGATTGGGCCAGGGTTACTAGTGGGGTGCCACAGGGGTCTGTATTGGGCCCCCTACTATTTAATATATTTATTAATGATCTGGTGGATGGTTTACAGAGTAAAATATCAGTATTTGCAGATGATACAAAACTATGTAAGGTAGTTAACACAAAGGAGGACAGTTTGCAACTACAGATGGACTTGAGTAAATTGGAGAATTGGGCTGAAAAATGGCAAATGAGGTTTAACACAGATAAGTGTAAGGTTATGCACATGGGAAGGAGAAACAGATGCTACGATTACTTACTAAATGGGAAACTGCTGGGGAAATCAGACATGGAAAAAGACTTAGGCATCTTAGTGAATAAGAATCTAAATTGGAGTGCCCAGTGTCAGGCAGCAGCCACCAAAGCAAATAGGGTGATGGGATGCATTAGAAGAGGTCTGGGGGCACGAGATGAAAACATCATTCTCCCTCTGTACAAATCACTAGTCAGACCACACTTGGAGTATTGTGTGCAATTTTGGGCGCCGGTGCTGAAGAAAGACATTACTGAACTTGAAAGGGTTCAGAGGCGGGCTACTAAAATAATAAATGGAATGGGTGCATTACAATACACGAAAAGGTTATCAAAATTAGGTCTATTTACTCTAGAAAAGAGAAGACTTAGGGGAGACCTAATAAATATGTACAAATATATCAGAGGGCCATATAGAGATCTCTCCCATGATCTGTTTGTACCAAGGACTATGACAAGAACAAGGGGGCATTCTTTTCGATTGGAGGAAAGAAAATTCCTACATCAGCATAGAAGAGGGTTCTTCACGGTAAGAGCAGTGAGGCTCTGGAACTCTCTTCCTGAGGAAGTGGTGATGGCCAACTCACTGAATGAATTTAAGAGAGGAATGGATGCATTTCTTGTTAGCAAAAGTATAGAAGGTTATAAATAGCATAATCTTACAGGTAGATAGAAGAGCGACCAAGATTATTAGAGGAATGGGTGGGCTGCAATACCAAGACAGGTTATTAAACTTGGGGTTAGTTAGTTAGGAAAAACAAAGGCTTAGGGGGATCTAATCACAATGTATAAATATATGAGGGGACAGTACAGAGACCTTTCCAAAGATCTTTTTACACCTAGGCCTGCGACTGGAACACGGGGGCATCCGCTACGTCTTGAGGAAAGAATGTTTAATCATAATCACAGATGAGGACTCTTTACTGTACGAGCAGTGAGACTATGGAGCTCTCTGCCGTATGATGTTGTATTGAGGGATTCACAAGTAAAATTTAAGCAGAGCCTGATCGCATTAATTGAAAAATATAATGTTACCAGTTATGTATATTGGATTTTATGACAGGGTGTTGATCCAGGGAACTAGTCTGATTGCCATATGTGGAGTCAGGAAGGAATTTTTTTCCCCATTGGAGCTTATTTGACACATTGGGGTTTTTTTGCCTTCCTCTGGATCAACATGTTAGGCTACGGGTTGAACTAGATGGACTTAGAGTCTCCCTTCAACCTTAAAAACTATGAAACTATGAAACATTTTGGACAGGAGAAACAAGAAGCTTGACCATAAATGCACTCACTCCACAAGGTGTATAAAGGGTTAAAAAACAGTTTTATTTGTGTACAAAATATTAAAACCAACAATAACAAACATGATAAAGTGCACAAAGTGTGATAAAGCACCAAAGACAACAAGCAATACCCAGTTGGTCTTCCTATAAAATTATTTATAATGAATTTTCCATAAGGTTCACAGGGATTGGATCTATATGAAAAAATTTTTTTGAATATCAAGCCGTTTACTTCATATCAAAAAGCACTGGAATTCAAACAATACAGTACAGACTTAATAACCTAATCATCAGAGGATAATATAGTACACTGATACTAGTACCTATAAGTCCTTGACTGGACCCCAGTTTGAGGCAGCAAAAAAAAAAAAAATCCTGACCCAGTAGTCAAAAGATCCAGATCCACTGATCTAAATATACACAATCCCTGTAGTGTAGTGTATCCCTTAGAGCAGCTTCATCAGGGGCAAGGGGTGTCAAGAGTCAGGACACTCCTTGCCCCTGATGAAGCTGCTCTAAGCGACACGCGTTGGGCCAGGTCTTCCTTATTATAAGTTAAGTATTTATCATTACAGGGATTGTATATATTTAGATCAGTGGATCTGGATCTTTTGACTACTGGGTCAGGATTTTTTTTTTTATTTTTTATTTTTTTGCTGCCTCAAACTGGGGTCCAGTCAAGGACTTATAGGTACTAGTATCAGTGTACTATATTATCCTCTGATGATTAGGTTATTAAGTCTGTACTGTATTTTTTGAATTCCAGTGCTTTTTGATATGAAGTAAACGGCTTGATATTCAAAAAAAAATTTTCATATAGATCCAATCCCTGTGAACCTTATGGAAAATTCATTATAAATAATTTCATAGGAAGACCAACTGGGTATTGCTTGTTGTCTTTGGTGCTTTATCACACTTTGTGCACTTTATCATGTTTGTTATTGTTGGTTTTAATATTTTGTACACAAATAAAACTGTTTTTTAACCCTTTATATACCTTGTGGAGTGAGTGCCTTTATGGTCAAGCTTCTTGTTTCTCCTGTCCAAGCTATTTGACTAAAGGCTGCTTTACATGTGTCGATTTCTTGTGCAATCGCATTTGCAATCACACCCGCCTCTATCGTTTGTGCGGCACGGGCAATTTCTTGCCCGTGTCGCACAATGCTGTAACACCCCGTCACACGTACTTACCTTCCAAACGACCTCGCTGTAGGCGGAGAACGTCCACTTCCTGAAGGGGGAGGGACGTTCGGCGTCACAGCGACGTCACACGGCGGCCGGCCAATAGAAGCGGAGGGGCGGAGATGAGCGAGACGTAAACATCCCGTCCACCTCCTTCCTTCAGCATTGCGGGCGGGATGCAGGTAAGCAGTGTTCATCGTTCCCGGGGTGTCACACGGAGCGATGTGTGCTGCCTCGGGAAAAATGAAGAACCACAGGGTCGATTATTAGAAAATAAGCGACGTGTCAACGATGAACGAGAAGGTGAGTATTTCAGCTCGTTCACCGTCGCATGTAGCTGTCACACGCTACGATATCACTAACGATACCGGATGTGCGTCACGATGTGACCCCGCCGACATCTTGTTAGATATATCGTAGCGTGTAAAGCCCGCTTAAGAAGGAGAGTGATGGGATGCTACGTCAGATGACCTGGCCTCCACAGTCACCAGACCTGAACCTAATCGAGATGGTTTGGGGTGAGCTGGACCGCAGAGTGAAGGCAAAAGGGCCAACAAGTGCTAAGCATTTCTGGGAACTCCTTCAAGACTGTTGGAAAACCATTGCCGGTGACTACCTCTTGAAGCTCATCAAGAGAAAGCCAAGAGTGTGCAAAGCAGTAATCAAAGCAAAAGGTGGCTACTTTGAAGAACCTACAATATAAGACATATTTTCAGTTGTTTCACACTTTTTTAAGTATTTCATTCCACATGTTTTCATTCATTGTTTTGATGTCTTCAATGTGAATCTACAATTTTTTGAGTCATGAAAATAAAGAAAACTCTTTGAATGAGAAGATGTGTCCAAACTTTTGGTCTGTACTGTATGTGAGTGTGTCGGCCAGAAGCAGGGGAGTACCGTGTGGAGCATACCTACTGGGAGCACCAGCCGAAGATCGCATGAGGATCTGGGAGCCACGCAGATGTCCAGGGTCTGGTAAGTATGATTCTCCTGGGAAGGGAAGGGGGGGGGTACTGCTTTTTGATGGTTTAAACTTACCCCCAACCATATTTCCCTGTTAATAAGACCTACCTGAAAATAAGCCCTAACGCTTTTTCGAGGCAAAAAAATATATAAGACACTATCTAATTTTTGGAAAAACGCGGTAGGTGTAACCTGACAACTCAATGTGCAATCTGTTTTGGTCAAAAAAAGGGGACTGTGAGCACATGAGGTAGTGTGTCTGGGATGCAGATTTCTCTGATATGCTAGGTTACAAAGTCTCTTACATTTTCGTATGCTATTTATCCAATGTTTTTTTAGATAACAGTTACCATTTAATGAGAGTGTTTAGACTTAACCCAATTATGACCGTCCGATCATCTCAACTGGCACTCAACATTGAATGCCCTGAGCAAAAATATTGCTCTTTGCTGGGTACGTTCGCATTAGGCATAAACACTGCAGATTTCCTATCATCATTGTAGATGAGATTACATTGCGTGTACATACTGTAGAAAATATCCAAAGTCTAAATTGACCGACTCTGTAGATTGAGATTTGCAGTATGCCAATTACAGCCATGCTCGAATGTGTTGGCGCCGTTGAAATTATTCAAGAAATAAGTATTTCTCACATAAAAAAAAACAAAATAAAAAAGGGAGAAGTTGACTCAATCTGTGCATTGTGCCTGTTTGTGCCACGCTAAGCATGGAGAACATAAATAAAAGAAAACTGTCTGAGGCCTTGAGAACCAAAATTGTTGAAAAATATCAACAATCTCAAGCTTACAAGTCCATCTCCAGAGATCTTGGGGTTGCTTTGTCCATGGTGTGCAACAAAATAAAGAAGTGTACAACTCATGGCACTGAAGATAATCTCCTTGGACATGGATGGTAGAGAAAAAATGATGAATTGGTGAAAGTCTACTACGCAGGATAGTCAGGATGGTGGTTTAGCAGCCGAAATTGAAGCAGTCCTGCAAGCACAAGTGTATCAATATTAGCGCGAACTATGCGTCAACATTTGAATTAAATACAATGGAATGAGACCCAGGAGACCAAAAGGCTGACACAGACACATACAAAATCTAGACTTCAGTTTGCCAATCTTTACGAGAGTAAACCACAATCCTTCTGAGAAAGCATCTTATGGACAAATTGAGACCAAGGTAGAGCTTTCCGGTAAAGCACATCATTCTTCTGTTTACGAAACACAGAATTAGGCCTACAAAGAAAAGAACACAGTACCTACAGTCAAATATGGTGGAGGTTCAAAGATGTTTTGTGGACTGTGTTGCTGCCTCTGACATTGGGTGCCTTGACTGTGTGCAAGACATTATGAAATCTGAAGATTACCAAACGATTTTCGGTTGCAATGTAGTGTCCAGTGTCAGAAAGCTGGGTTTATGTCCTAGGTCATGGGTCTTCCAGCAGGACAATGTCCCCAAACATACTTCAAGAAGCACCAAGAAATGGATGAAAACAAAGCGCTGGAGAGTTCAGATGTGGCAGCAATGAGTCCAACTCCACACCTGTGGAGAGATCTTAAAATTGCTGTTGGTGAAAGAGCCTTCAAATATGAGAGACCTGGAGCCGTTTCCAAAAGAGTGACCAAAAATTCCAATTTAGAGGTGTAAGGAGCTTGTTGATGATTAGAGAAAGTGCTTGATTGCAGATATTTATTCTCAAAGGGTGTGCAACCATATATTAAGCTAAAGGTGCCAACAGTTTTTTCCAGCTAATTTTGGAGTCTTGTGTGAAATTACGTCCATTTATTTCTGCCTATTTTTTTTGTGTGTTGTTCCAATATAGAAAACGGAAATTAAATATATGTATTACAAAATGCGTCTAATTGCAGGAATTTTCTGGGAGAAATACTTCATTTTCTGAAACAATTTCAAGGGTGCTAACACTTTTGAGCATGACTGTATGCTATGAATGTTACTATGAATTTTACCATTCATAGAATCTAAATGTTGCTAAAAAACCTCTGAACAGAAATTGACATGCAGTGCAAACTTTAAAACTCGCAGCGCGTCAATTCAAAGCCGAGCATCTCGCGCACTCTCTCTTTCGCTGCAGAGCACCGCAAGCAGGAGCGATGCTGGGCTGTGATGAGCGGTAAAACTCTGCCAACAGCCCAGTCACTCAGGGAGACTGGGGCCTGCCTTGGTGATGTCGAGTCAACTGGAAGATGACGTGATCTCACTGGATTTCAGAATCTCAGCCATCACGGTGCCCGGCGGTCACATGATGGGGACGAGCGGACTGCAATAGCACCGCTCTGAGTCAGAATTTACTACACAAGGTATTTGAGAAATGCCTCCTTTATGAGGTTTACATCCATGTGACCACTAATGCTGAGAAGTGGACAACCTCTTTAACAGACGCAATTGGAGTTATCTCCTATTGTTGAGGATTAACTGCTTAAATCCTACTGTAAAGCTAGGGTCACACATAGCGACGCAGCAGCGATCACGACAGGCGACCTGACCTTATCAGGATCGCTGTTGCGTTGTTACATGGTCGCTGGTGAGCTGTCAAACAGGCAGATCTCACCAGCGACCAGTGACCAGCCCCCAGCCAGCAGCGACGCGTGGAAGCGCTTGGTAACTAAGATAAATATAGGGTAACCAAGGAAAGCACTTCTCTTGGTTACCCGATATTTACCTTAGTTACTAGCGTCCGCCGCTCTCACGCTGCCAGTGCCGGCTCCCTGTTCCCTGCTCTCCTAGCCAGAGTACACATCGGGTTAATTACCCAATGTGTACTCCAGCTACGTGTGCAGGGAGCAGGGAGCCGGCACTGGCATCGTAAGAGCACACCGCTTAGCGCTGGCTCCTGCACTCCTAGCCAGAGTACACATCGGGTTAATTACCCAAATGTGTACTCCAGCTACATATACAGGGAGCAGGGAGCCAGCACTGGCAGTGTGAGAGTGGCGGAGCTAGTAACTAATGTAAATATCGGGTAACCAAGGAAAGGGCTTCCCTTGGTTACTCGATGTTTACCGTGGTTACAGCTTACCGCAGGCTGCCAGACGCCGGCTCCCTGCTCGCTTCAGTTCGTCGCTCTCTCGCAGTCACACACAGCGATGTGTGCTTCACAGCGGGAGAGCGACGAGCAAAAAATGAAGCAGGACATTCAGCAACGAGCAGCGACCTCACAGCAGGGGCCAGGTCGTTGCTGGATGTCACACACAGCGACAGCGACGAGACGTGGCTGCAACGTCAGAGAAAATTGTGACTTAGCAGCGACATCGTTGTTGCATCGCTGTGTGTGACACCAGCTTAAGTCTTTGGCAGTGATATTTAACTGGTGGAATCCTGGTGTGACAGCGCAGTGCCTACCAAGTCACCATGTTGAAGCCCAGACAAAGGTTCAGTTTATTAAGATATACTGAATGTTTAATTTATATAGTACAAGAACAGGATCGTAGGCTCAACTCCACTAAAAATTCTTATCCTTCCCCACCAATCCTAAATTAGTTAAACTAAAAAAAAAACGCAATACTAAGCATATTTGGTATTACCACATCTAATCTATAATACTACCCATACACCACGTTTACATGATCCAACTGTTTTTTTTTCTTTTTTTTTTACCATGCTTTCAGAAAAGTAATGCAAAAAAACACAGCTCAATCACAACATATAAACATGGTTTAAAAGCCATAATAAAAAAAAACTTCAAAAATTGTCTATTTTTTGGTCTCTGTGCACGCCCTGAAAAATGGACCTCAGAATTCTGCAAGCACTCACAGGTTCTGTGATAGTAAAATTGAAGACCTGAATTTTAAGGCCTTTTTTAGGGCTCATGCGCATGTAACTGCTGAATATTCTGCAGCGATTTGACAGCACATGTGCGCGTCAAATCGCTGCAGAAACACTGCATAATGAATGCAGTTTTCTGTACAAAAAAAGCCGATTTCATGTGCTATGGCTGCTGCCCCCACCATAGACAGAGTGGGAGCTGCAACCAAAGCGCACAAATTAATTGACATGCTCATTTTATGAACGCACGGATTTGGGTTTTAGCACCCAAATCGCTGCATTCATAAAAGCATTGTATGCACATATGCACAATCTTCATAGATTGTGCAGGGGACGTAGGAGGCATGCATTTACGCTGCAGTGCAATACGTAGTGTAAATGCATGAAATTACGCAGCGTGCGCACTAGCCCTTAGGTTGTTTGTTTTTTTTTTCATTAAAGTTTGGTTTTGCCAAAAGAATTATGTTGCTATGTCCACGACTCCCCTCAATCCACCAAAATGGCATTTTACTCTAATTTTTAATTCGATTTTTTTCCCTTTCATCACATGATAGCGATTGCTGTAATTCAGCAGAAGGGTAGAGAAAAATGATTTAAAAAAAAAATACTGGTTGCGAGATTAAGGGGTTTCATTTACATCTGGAAACAGTGCGTCTTTTTGCCTGGTAATGAGCCAGAATCCTCTTTTCCTCCAGCATTTTTTTCCCCGGACAGGGTGTAGGTTTCTTTAGGAGTCTTTTTTGCAGTTGCTCTCCCCTGAAAAAACATGACTGTGTATTTAGATTCTTCATTCTTGACTTTGTAGACCATTAATGACATACTGTAGGTCATTTTGTTAACCATTTCTATAGAATATACAACCATTTAATCTTTTGGTTGAGCAAGTGAATGTGTTGCCACCATAAGAGGACCAAGTCGACCACTGGAGAGTTCCAATATGTTCAGGTTTCTAGGAGCGTCATTCAGTACAATCGCTGGTTATGTAATAAGTAAATGAAGGTTTCTTCGGAGTAAAAGAAAACTTCAGCTTCCTGTGAATTCCCCTTGGCTGAGCTGGTCGAGGAAATAGATTTTCATGAATGTTTGGAAGCCGTACACTGTATGTTCAGGCAAGAATCAAGCAGCCTTTTTCTTCATTAGGCTTGTCATCTTAACCAAAAATAACATGGAGTGCGGTTATAAGAATGTCTACAATTTGTCCATAAAGTCAATAAATAGGTGGAGGATTGTTGGATCCTCAAAATCATGAAAGTGTGTAAGAGCGTTGTTTTTGAGCTCAGAAGGAGAATGTAAATGAAGGAATATGAGCCAGTCAGCCATCAAGTATCTGACCCAACTAGGGAGGCTAGTTTAGAATATAGCTCCGTGGAGATGAGACATCCTTGAACAGGTCAGCTTATGAATATACCCGGGCTTTTCGCTTTAGTCTCAATTAAACTATAGACAAGTATTGGAACATGTCCCGTAAAGGGGTTGTCTAGTCTAAAATGACAAATCTGCTGTCACTCTATAGTGCTGGCCAAAAGTATTGGCACCCCTGCAATTCTGTCAGATAATACTCAGTTTCTTCTTGAAAATGATTGCAATCACAAATTCTTTGGTATTATTATCTTCATTTAATTTGTCTTCAATGAAAAAACACAAAAGAGAATGAAACAAAAATCAAATCATTGATCACTTCACACAAAACTCCAAAAATGGGCCAGACAAAAGTATTGGCACCCTTAGCCTAATACTTGGTTGCACAACCTTTAGCCAAAATAACTGCGAACAACCGCTTCCGGTAACCATCAATGAGTTTCTTACAATGCTCTGCTGGAATTTTAGACCATTCTTCTTTGGCAAACTGCTCCAGGTCCCTGAGATTTGAAGGGTGCCTTCTCCAAACTGCCATTTTGAGATCTCTCCACAGGTGTTCTATGGGATTCAGGTCTGGACTCATTGCTGGCCACTTTAGAAGTCTCCAGTGCTTTCTCTCAAACCATTTTCTAGTTCTTTTTGAAGTGTGTTTTGGGTCATTGTCCTGCTGGAAGACCCATGATCTCTGAGGAAGACCCAGCTTTCTCACACTGGGCCCTACATTATGCTGCAAAATTTGTTGGTAGTCTTCAGACTTCATAATGCCATGCACCCGGTCAAGCAGTCCAGTGCCAGAGGCAGCAAAGCAGCCTGTAATACTATTGTATGAACTGAGGATTTTGATTGCGTTAGGGCAATGACAACCAGAGACGGGTTCTTGGTACAAAGACGTTTATAATATGCAACCAACAATATGTACACAGAACAGAACATAAACACAGTAGAACATAAACACAGCAAATACCTGCCAGGTTCGGAGCAAAGGGGAATTCCCAGGGCCGCACACCGGACTCCCCCAGGGAGACCACCAGGAGTGAACGCCTTTACAGGGACTGGCTGGCGATCACCCCAGAAGGCCTAAATGCGCAGCAGCTGGGACATGAAAGGGCAACAGGTATAGTCCAAAAATGTCCGTACGTGATGTGAGTCCTAGGGTGGATATGAAACGGAAGAAACCGGGCAGAAGTGCCGACCAGAGACGGCAGACGGAGTCCGGGCACAGCTTGATGAGACCAGGTGAAGTCCAGAGCCGGTGTCGGGTGTTTCATCAGGATCCAAATAGCAATCAGGAACCAAGAGCAGCAGGGCAGGAGTACACAGGAAGCAGTATACTCAGGCAACTAGACTAAGCTTAGGGGCGGGCTTTTAAACAGATGAACAGGAAGTAGGGCAACAGAACAGAACACTCCATGTTAACAAAGGGCAAGATCCTTCAGAAGCAAACTGGAAATCCCGGAACTCTGACACAGCCCCAAAACATCAGGGAACCTCCGCCATGTTTGACTGTAGGGACCATGTTCTTTTTTTTGAATGCCTCTTTTTTTTCCTGTAAACTCTATGTTGATGGCTTTTCCCAAAAAGCTCTACTTTTGTCTCATCTGACCAGAGAAAATTCTTCCAAAACATTTTAGGCTTTCTCAGGTAAGTTTTGGCAAACTCCAGCCTGGCTTTTTTATGTCTCGGGGTAAGAAGTGGGGTCTTCCTGGGTATCCTACCATACAGTCCCTTTTCATTCAGATGCTGATGGATAGTACGGGTTGACACTGTTGTACCCTCGGACTGCAGGGCAGCTTGAACTTGTTTGGATGTTAGTCGAGGTTCTTTATCCACCATCCGCACAACCTTGTGCTGAAATCTCTCATCAATTTTTCTTTTTTTTCCACATCTAAGGAGGTTAGCCACAGTGCCATGGGCTTCTTGATGAGACTGTGCACTGTAGACACAGGAACTTTCAGGTCTTTGGAGATGGACTTGTAGCCTTGAGATTACTCATGCTTCCTCACAATTTGTATTCTCAAGTCCTCAGACAGTTCTTTGGTCTTCTTTCTTTTCTCCATGCTCAATGTGGTACACACAAGGACACAGGACAGAGGTTGAATCAACTTTAATCCATGTCAACTGACTGCAAGTGTGATTTAGTTATTGCCAACACCTGTTAGGTGCCACAGGTAAGTTACAGGTGCTGTTAATTACACAAATTAGAGAAGCATCACATGATTTTTCAAGCAGTGCCAATACTTTTGTCCACCCCTTTTTTTATGTTTGGTGTGGAATTATATCCAATATGGCTTTATGACAATTTTTTTTTTTCTTCATTGAAGACAAATTAAATGAAGATAATAATAACAGAATTTGTGATTGCAATCATTTTCAAGAAGAAACTGAGTATTATCTGACAGAATTGCAGGGGTGCCAATACTTTTGGCCAGCACTGTATGTGACTGCAGACTTTTGAATCCTCCCATGACATTGCACTGCCCACTGTGAGGATTCTCCAGTTACATGGCGGCGAGTATGCAATATGAATACTCTCGGTCAGAATCCGGCCAGACTGTTTCTGGCCTCTCACGATCCATTTACATTGAAAGGTACTGGAAACAGTCTAGCAAAACTCGGATTCTGACCCCCGACTCTGCATATCACATAAATAGGGTTACATGACTGCCATTCCCAGGGCTAACACTGGAGAAGCCTCACAGCACACAGTGCGCATGATGTGAGGATAAAAAGTCTACAGTCAGTGACTACAGACTTGTTGTTTTAGACCTTGATAACCCTTTTAATTATAGAATTCAGGTTTCTCATTTTAGATCCGTTGCCACAAATATGAACAATTCTGGCGTTTTTGATTTTTTTTATTGTTATGCTGTTTACCGATCGGATTCATATTATATTTTGATCGGACTTTTACAAATGCAGCGATGCCAAATATGTGTAGTATTTTTTTCTTCTTAATTTTAAAAAGCGGTGACTTGAACTTTTATATAAAAATTTTTTTTATATTTTTTAAAACACTTTGTTCTACTTTGTACAGTATTTAATTGTCCCCTTAGGGGACTTGAACCTGCAATACCAGCCATGTAAAATGGCTGACAAACTTGACTTGTAAGGGTCAAACACTTGATTGTCTAGCAGTGCCTTATCGGTCCAGGCTCCTTTTGATGTAAATGCTACAAAGAAGGAAGTCCATGCTGTGTCTAGGATATCTAGACAAATGCATCTCTATAGTATCTACCTAACTGCTTTTACAAATGTAAATTAACAGGTTGAAGATTTCACAATAATGGTGATTTCCCCATTAATAGTCTAATTTCCATCCCTATAACCAGCTCTACTAGGCCTGGATAAATAACACAAAGCTGCAGTGGGGGAAATAAGTATTTGATCCCTTGCTGATTTTGTAAGTTTGCCCACTGACAAAGAAATGTACTGTCTATAATTTTAAGGGTAGGGTGAATTTTAACAGTGAGAGATAGAATATCTCATATATAAAGCTGTGTATGCATGTATGTGTAAGTCCGCTAAAGGAATCCGCACCATTGCAGTTACAATCACAAAATTTTGCACAGCCACCTCATTTGACTCAGGGAACATCATAGACTATATTTTCAGGGGAAAATTTAACCCCGCGCTTTACAGATATTCGCCAAAAAACCTGCTTACATTAAAGTCAGTGGAGCTGGGAACATGTTAAAATAGACTCCTATTATGCAGAGAAAGACACACAGAGAGACCCAGACATAGAGAGAGACACACACACACACACACACACACACACACATTAAAAGAGACACAAAGACAGAAAGAGACACACACAGAAAGAGACAGACAGAAAGAAACACACAGAGAGAGAAACTCAGACAAAAAGCGAAAGACAGAAAGACTCACAGACAAAAAGAGAGACAGAAAGAGATGCACAGACAGAAAAGGACAGACAGAAACAGACAGAAAGGGACACACCAACAGAGACACACAGACAGAATGAAACACACAGGAAGAGACGCACAGACAAAAAGAGATGCACAGACAGAAAGAGACACACAGAAAGAGACACACAGACAGAAAGACAAACAAACAGAGACACATGGACAGAAAGAGACACAGACAGAAAGAGAGACACACAGAAAGAGAGACACAGACAGAAAGAGACAGAAAGAGGCACAGACAGAAAGAGACGCACAGACAGAAAGATGTGCAGACAAAAAGACACACAGACAGAAAGATACACAAGCAGAAAGAGACAGACAGAAAGAGACACACAGACAGAAAGAGACACAGACAGAAAGACACATGGAAAGAGATGCACAGACAGAAAGAGACACAGACACAAAGACACACAGAAAGAGACGCACAGACAGAAAGAAACTGATTAAAAGAGACACACAGACAGAGACACACAGAAAGAGACAGACAGAAAGAGAGACAGAAAGACAGACAGAGACACACAGACAGAAAGAGATGCACAGACAGAAAGAGACACAGAAAGAGACACACAGAAAGACACACAGACAGAAAGATACAGAGACAGACAAACAAAGACAGACAAACAGAGACAGACAAAAAGAGACAGACAAAAAGAGACAGACAAGAGAAACACAGAAAGAGACACACAGAGAGACAGAAAGAGACACTGAAAGAGACGCACAGACAGAAAGAGACACAGACAGAAACGTACAGACATAGATACACACAGACAGAAAAAGACATGCACAGAAAGAGACATACACAGAAAGAGACAGAGAGAAAGAGACGCATACACAAAAAGAGACACACAGAAGGAGACACACACACACAGAAACTGGATGTTTGAGGTAATATATTGTGTTATGATCCGGAACCATGGAAGACCACCATAAATCATTGGTAAAAGGTGACAAGAGCATTGGCAACTAATCTGGCGCCGCCATCCCCTTACTAACCATCAACACTAGAAGTAGCCGAGGGGTTAACTAACATCCTGTGCACCGCGAACCCAGCCAGAGAAATAGCTATCCTAAAAGAAGGAAAGATGAATAACTCTCTGACTCAGAAAATAGATTGCCAAAGAGTAGCAAGCCCCCCACATTCAAAGACTGCGGTGATATAGGAAAACACATTTACACAGATAGATGATAGGATTAGCAAAAGGTGAGGCCCTACTGACTAAATAGGACAGGATAGGAAAGGGACTGATGGTGGCCAGAGAAAAACCCTACAAAAATCCAAAAACCTGAGAGTACAAAAAGCCCTCAGATCGCTAGATCTGAACTCCGTCCTATACCAGGCGCTCTTGTCATACCAATGAACAGAAAGCAGGAACCATTACAAATTCAAGAAGCAACAAACACATGGACTTATAGGAGCAATACTCCAAACATAGCTGCAGGGAGCTTCCCAGCTAAGCAACTGAGAGGGAAGATCCCTGCATGCAAATAAACTGACAATAACCACAGTAATTGACAAACTCAGATAAGATCAAAAAAACAAACAACCAATAAAGAGCCAAGCACTTATCTGGGGTAGATGTGGTCTGGAGCAGGATGAAGCAGGCTGGTGAACAAGGAACAACTGACATCCGGCCTAGACTGCTATCAGACTAGGGTTTAAATAAGCAGAGAGTTAGCAATGGAAACGCCCATTGCTCAACACACCTGGTCTCTGACCAAACCATTCCTGGCCACAAGAGGGAGCCTCACAGCAGCAAAAGCATAACTGACATTCACAACAATATTGGCTCTTTTGACAGTGACCCTGGATGTTTATCAGGTGGCCTCTAGCAACCAAAAACTGATATGCTTCTATTTTGTTAAAGGTCAAGGATCACTGATTGGTTGCTATAGGCAACAAAGGACATTATTAGTATAGGACAGCTTATGTGTAAGTTAATATGATTACGGAGTGACACTTAAAGTATGTGCCCACGATCAGGACTTGCTGTGTTCAAAATACAGCGAGTCCTGACCGGGGGGGCCGCGCGTCTCCTCCGCAGGAGAAAGCAGGAGACCGCAGCTGTCAGTACCCACAATCAGGGTTCCGTGCGCTGCAGTCTCCTGCTTGTGTTCTCCCTACGGAGGACGCAGGCAATTCTGTAGCAAACAATTGACATGCTGCGGTTGGGAAAGCCGCTCCGCAGGTCAGTGTTTGCTGCAGAAAAATCAAGCATAGCGGGCACGGAATTTCTAGGAACACCGTCCACTATGCTTGTACTGTACACCACAGCGGTTTGGACGCAGCTGACGTATACTGCGTCCAAACCGCTACAAATACTGATCGTGGGCACGCACCCTTAGCCAATGCTGTTGTAGAGGCTAAGGTAAGTCACATGACCTTTCCTGTATACTAATTGTGTGGGGTTTTATGAGGCAACATATTGGCTGTTTTGACAGTTAGCCTGGATATTTATCAGGTGGCCTACAGTCATGGACAAAAGTTTTGAGAATGACACCAAAATTATATTTTCACATGATCTGTTGCCCTCTGGTTTTTAATTGTGTTTGTCTGATGTTTACATCACATACAGAAATATAATTGCAATCATATTATGAGTACCAAAAGGTTATATTAACAGTTAGAATGAGTTAATGCAGCAAGTCAATGTTTGCAGTGTTGACCCTTCTTCTTCAGGACCTCTGCAATTCTCCCTGGCATGCTCTCAATCACCTTCTGGACCAAATCCTGACTGATAGCTGTCCATTCTTGCATAAGCAATGCTTGCATTTTGCCAAAATTTGTTGGTTTTTGTTTGTCCACCCGTCTCTTGATGATTGCCCACAAGTTCTCAATGGGATTAAGATCTGGGGAGTTTCCAGGCCATGGACCCAAAATCTCTATGTTTTGTTCCATGAGCCATTTAGTGATCACCTTTGCTTGGCAAGGTGCTCCATCATGCTGGAAAAGGCATTGTTGGGCGCCAAACTGCTCTTGAACAGTTGGGAGAAGTTGCTCTTGGAGGACATTCTGGTACCATTCTTTATTCATGGCTGTGTTTTTAGGCAAGACTGTGAGTGAGCCGATTCCCTTGGCTGAGAAGCAACCCCACACATGAATCGCTTCAGGATGCTTAACAGTTGGCATGAGACAAGACTGGTGGTAGCGCTCACCTCTTCTTCTCCTAATAAGCTGTTTTCCAGATGTCCCAAACAATCGAAAAGGGGGTTCATCTGAGAAAATGACTTTACCCCAGTCCTCAGCAGTCCACTCCCTGTACCTTTTGCAGAATATCAGTTGGTCCCTGATGTTTTTTCTGGAGAGAAGTGGCTTCTTTGCTGCCCTCCTTGAAACCAGGCCTTGCTCAAAGAGTCTCTGCCTCACAGTGCATGCAGAAGCACTCACACCAGCCTGCTGCCATTGCTGAGCTAGCTCGGCACTGCTGGTAGTCCGATCCCGCAGCTGAAACATTTTTAAGATATGGTCCTGGCGTTTGCTGGTCCTTCTTGGGCGCCCAGGAGCCTTTTTGGCAACAATGGAAGCTCTATCCTTGAAGTTCTTGATGAGGCGATAGATTGTTGACTGAGGTGCAATCTTTGTAGCTGCGATACTCTTCCCTGTTAGGCCATTTTGTGCAGAGCAATGATGGCTGCACGTGTTTCTTTAGAGATAACCATGGTTAACTGAAGAGAAACAATGATACCAAGCACCAGCCTCCTTTAAAAGTGTCAAGTGGTGTCATTCTTTCTTAATCATGACTGATTGATCGCCAGCCCTGTCCTCATCAACACCCACACCTGTGTTAATGGAACAATCACTAAAACAATGTTAGCTGCTCCTTTTAAGGCAGGAATGCAATGATGTTGAAATGTGTTTTGGGGGTTGAAGTTCATTTTCTTAGCCATTATTGACTTTGCAAGTAATTGCTGTTAAGCTGATCACTCTTTATGACATTCTGGAGTATATGCAAATTGCCATTAGAAAAACTTAAGCAGTAGACTTTGTAAAAATTAATATTTGTAGCATTCTCAAAACTTTTGGCCATGACTGTATAGCAACCAATCACAGCTCTGCTTCTGTTTTGGTAGAGGTCATTGATAGGAGCTTTGATTGGTTGCTATAGGCAACTAATGACATTCTTAGTATAAGACAACTTATGCGTCAGGTAATATGATTTCGATGATAAGCGGGAGAGTGGTTGGCAGAGTGGGTGATTCCTGTCCAGAGACTCAATCATAAACCTGCAAAAGGCTAAAATGGGCTACAAAACCATAAGTAAGATGCTGGGTGAGAAGCAGACAAGTGTTGGTGCAATAGTAAGAAAATGGAAGCTATACGAAATGACTGTCAATCGACAATGATCTGGGGCTCCATGCAAAATCTCACCTCGTGGGGATTCCAGGATCATGAGGAAGGTGAGAGATCAGCCTAAAACTACACAGGGGGAACTTGTTAATGATCTCAAGGCAGCTGGGACCACTGTCACCTAGAAAACCATTGGTAATATATTACGCTTTAATGGATTAAAATTCTGCAGTGCCCGCAAAGTCCCATTGCTCAAGAAGACACATGTGCAGGCCCGTTTGAAGTCTGCCAATGAACATCAGGATGTGTAAGAGTGATTGGGAGAAGGCAAAAAATGAAAAAATCCAGCTCTTTATTCTCGGTAAAAATTTTAGAGGCTTTATTACAGAAATAGTTGTTAAAATCCAATAGGCAAATTAAGGTATAAAAAAACACCCAAGAGGACAGATGATCATAAAGAGACAGCAACACGTTTCAGACACTCCTGGTCCTTTGTCAAAGACAAGGCGTATCTGAAACGCGTTGCTGTTTCTTTATGATCATGTGCCCTCTTGGGTGATTTTTTTTTTTTATATACCTTTGCAATTTGCCTATTGGATTTTAACAACTATTTCTGTAATAAAGCCTCTAAAATTTTGCTGAGAATATGGAGCTGGATTTTTTTCCATTTTTGCTATCTACACCAGACAGGGTGTCTCCATGCTCTGTGAAGGGGAAGCCCAGATACAGGTGAGCTTGCTTTTTCTATATTGATTGGGAGAAAGTGCTGTGGTCAGATGAGACAAAAATTGAGCTCTTTGGCATTAACTCAACTCGCCATGTTTGGAAGAATAGAAATGCTGGCTATGACCCAAAGAACACTATCCCCACTGTCAAGCATGGAGGTGGACACATTATGTTTTGGGGTTGTTATTCTGCTAAGAGCACAGGACTACTTCACCGCATCAATGGGACAATGGATGGAGCCATGTATCATAAAATCTTGAGTGACAACCTCCTTCCCACCTACAGGACATTCAAAATGGATGACGGCTGGGTCTTCCAGCACAACAATGTCCCAAAACATATAGCCAAGGCAACAAAGGAGTAGGTCAAAAAGAAGCACATTAAGGCCATGGAGTGGCCTAGCCAGTCTCCAGACCTTAATCCATAGAAAACGTAAGGAGGGAGCTGAAGCTCTGAGTTGCCAAGTGACAGCCTCAAAATCTAAATGGTTTAGAGATGATCTGCAAAGATGAGTGAACCAAAATTCCTCCTGACGTGTGCAAACCTCATCATCAACTACAAAAAACGTCTGACTGCTGTGTTTGCTAACAAGGGTTTTGCCACCAAGAATTAAGTCTTATTTGCCAGAGATCAAATACTTATTTCTCTCTGCAAAATGCAAATTTATATAATTTATACAATGTGATTTTCTGGATTTTATTTTTGACATTCTCTCTCACTGTTAAAAATTAACCTGCCCTTAAAATTATAGACTGTTCATGTCTTTTTTAGTGGGCAAACGTACAAGATCAGCAAGGGATCAAATACTTATTTCCCCCACTGTATGTCAAGTTACAGACTAAATCTTAAAGGATTCGTTCCATGAAAGCAATAGAAAATCTGATGATGAAGCACAACTTACCTTAGTCCATATACTTTTGGAATCCGATTCTTGTGACCAGCCACTGGTTAAGCGTATGATCTCAATGGAAGAAAAATGCCCAGGACATGATAAAACCTCAACCTAATGTGGGAATATTTAATTAATTTTCTAAATAAAACTTGGAACTGCTTTTATCCCATGTTCTGGATATAATGTTCTTCTGCCCTCATGAAAACAATAGCTTCATATATCCTTTTATGTGGGGTAGCCAGAACAAATACCATGAGTTATGACTGGTGCTCACTCTGGAGGACCTTGTCTATCCATTTGATGCAATAGAACAGATTGGTTTCTGCTTTGCCTCTGATTACGAGGATTTTGGAAGCAGGGCTATGGTTAACAACTTGACTTTTTATTTGTTCTGGACAGCTAATCAAAAAATTAAGGACAGACAATATTTTCTACAGACACATTGGAAAAAATATAATAAATCATTATGATTGAGCGATACATGTTGACAGCCCATAATTCGGATATGAAGATATCAGCTGCATTCACTAACAACTGTAAAATAAGGATAGTTTTTTTACAGTGATAAAAATCTCGAAAAGTTTCTTCAGCTTCGTAACAAAAAAAAAATTGTCCATGATTTTTTGGGACAGGGCAAAAAATTGCCCTATTTTTATAGACTGTCCTGGAATTTCTGGACAGTTGGTAACTCTGAGCAGGTCCTATGGTGACTCAACTTGCTGGATTTTATAAAGGGATAGAATATGGAGACTTTACGTGGAAGGATTTGCACCTCTTGAGGGTATCTCCTGGACTTCTGTACTAGTGCATGTTACTTGTATCATTATATCCTACATGGATAAGATTGGAAAGCATGGAGATCGGAAGGATGGTGAAAAGAATGGAAATCTCTGAATTCAGTCGGGTTACTGGGTGATGAAAGGCACTTTCCATAGCATCCAAAATGGTAAACTGTATGTTCTCCTCCATAGCTGGTGTTTTATTCTTTGGAAGGTTTATATAAAACCATTGTAAGTGAATAGTAGCATGGATGCAGTTAATGGCAACCATTAAGAGGCTTCTACAAATGGCTCGCTATTATGGATCATTTCTTTACTCTCTTTTTTTGTGCGAGTTTTTGCTGTATCTTTTCTCTTGGCTTAAAGTTTTATGAAGAAAATGCAGCCAAGTTCTGGTGAGCATTACATCTTTGCCATTCATGTCTTGGAAATACACCAAAGGCATATCTAATAACAGGTGGTGGTCTATTTTAAGACTTGCTGTCAAAGTAATCATGCAATACCTCTTTAAATGAATTATCTCTATTGAGGAGTATGAGGAATTTGGCTTATGTGGCCAGTGACCTTACTGTGTGGATTGTACCCTAAGGTAGCTGTATTCAGACACCGATTTTTAAAAATATTATTTTAGAATTTTCACAGCTTAGCAAAATGACTCTAAACTGATTTTTTTTTTGTAGGGCCACTAAACCTTGATTCTACTGTTTCTAAAGGGGGATGAATTACTCATAGGAAGCACATAGTTTTTGAACCCCTGGCTGGTAATGCCATCAATGATCAGTAATGTCATTCGGCCCCTCCTCACAATGAACCTTTGAGAAGTCTGAGGATGGATATTTAAGGGGGCAATCCTGCCTAACTTTTTCCTTTTTTGATGACTTTAGCTCTTGTTGCAATTAAAGATTAAAAGGGTTATCCGGGTTATTTTGCAATTATTTTATTACTTCACTATTGGGCTACATTGAGGCAGGTAAGTAGATAGTAACAACCTACCTGCCCTGCTGTCAGCCCCTCTCCCCCGGCTCAGAGCGGTCATGTGACTGCTCCTGCCCTGATTTTGCTGCTTCCTGTGATGTCACATCGATGGGGGCAGGAGCTTATGCTCACCATGTAGACGGGCATCAGAAGAGACGTCATGTAGTCGCCCTGCTGGGCAGGTACAGTGCGTCAGAGTCCCCTCCCCCGCACCCTCCCCACATTCTGTACTCTCCTGTGTGTGCTGTGGTCCCCGTAAGCTTGGGGGCCCTAGCGGCAGCTGCCAGCGGTGTCACCGCCAGCACCAGGTTCCCTGCTCAGGATCACAAGTTCAAATATATCGGCATCACAGATGCAAATACATTTGAAAGCACTGATGACAGGCAGCGCTGTGCTGCTTCTGAGCACTGTCCCGCTGTCTGTGCTCTCTGACAGTTCAGTACAGTGATGACGTCACAACTGTGCTGATATGGCCAGAGCACAGACAGCAGGCAAATGAGGAGCAGCGGCAGGGACCGAGGAGAGGTATGTATTTATTCCCTACACGGTGGGGGCTATAATGGACTGCAGAGCTATGTGTGGGGGGGGTTTGTGCAAAGCGATGTGTGTGTGGGGGGGGGAGATGCAGATACCTGTGTTAAGGGGGAGATGCAGAGCGATGTGTGTGGGGGTGCAGAGCGATGTATGGTGGGGCCTTCAGAGCCCTATATGTGGCGGGGCCTGCAGAGCCCTATATGTGGTGGGGCCTGCAGAACGACGAGTGGTGGGCCCTGAAGAACCCTTTGTGGTGGGGCCTTCATAGCCCTATATGTGGTGGGGCCTGCAGAGCCCTATATGTGGCGGGGCCTGCAGAGCCCTATATGTGGCGGGGCCTGCAGAGCCCTATATGTGGTGGAGCCTGCAGAGGCCTATATGTTGTGCTGTTATTTCCAATGCTGTAGTGATGAGAGGTCAATGCTGGGGCAGAATACTGACAGCCAATGAGTGTGCAGAGGGCGGGTCTGGACAGTAAGGCCGGGTGGTGCCAGCTGTGAACTGTGAGTTCGGCATAGGAAGATTTCATGTTTGGTTGAGCTGCAGGTAAATAAAGTGGCTGCAGAGAATAAAGGGATAATTCAAGAGGAAGAAAAGTTAGAAAACAAAAAAAAAAATGTAGGGATGTTTTCTATGACAATACAGCACAGATTAGCTTAAACAAAATTTGGAGTTTATGTCGGACAACTCCTTTAATTCTGTGAGCAAGACTTCCTTGGTGAAGTTGATAATAATTAGAGCCAAATAAAAATGTCCATATATTTGGAATCGTATGACAAATTCAGGGTATGTGCGCACGCTGCGTTATGGCTTGACAAATAAACTGCAGCTTTTTGACAACTGTAAATGTCGCGGGCGGGGAGGGGACGCTGCGCTCACCACGCTCGGGTCCGGCGCTGCTGCTGCTTGGCCTGCTGCTCGGTGGCTCGAGCGGTGGGCCGGATCCGGGGACTCGAGCGGCGCTCCTCGTCCGTGAGTGAAAAGGGAAGATGGTTTTGGGGATTTATTGTCTGTGACGCTACCCACGGTTGTGGTGAGGTTGTGACACCACCGCTGCTCTGGACGTGGATCCCGGGAGCGATGACAGGGAGCAGCTTGGATGTTGTTTTTCCCCTCCGTGGGTAGGGGGGTTGGTTGTCCCGGGGCCTGGTGAGGGAGGGATGGCAGGCGGGTTACGGGGCCTGGTGAGGTGCAGGGTCGCGGGGGCAGCACGGTGCCGCACGGCACAGTGGTACTCACTCAGCCAATGATGAATGCAAAGTCTCCGGTAAAACAAACGGCTGGATGGATGGGTCCCACAGATGGCTGCGGTTGTTCTTCTCCCGGTAGGTTGGTGGTAACTGCCTTTCCCTGCACCTGCGTTATGTTCTCGGTTCTGGTGGCTTCCCACTGGTAACCCGCTCCCCAGCTTGGATGGATGCTGAGGGAGCCCCTTTTGCCCGCAGGCTCTGGCCCTGTGAACTGTAGCCTTGGCGGTGACTGTATTTCCCTTCACGGTTTGAGCTGTTGCCTTCAATCGGGTCTTGACTGCTGGGAAACCCCGGAGGTTCCCTTCGCTAACGGATTTGACCGGTTTTACGGCGACTCCTAGCCTGGTCGGGGTCCGTAGGCCCTGCCGAATGATGCTGGCTTCTCTTCGCTCCCCGATCTGGTACCGGCGGGCCACCGCCCCATCCCCGGTCCTTATGGTTCACGTCAATCAGCCCCTCCTGCAGACGGTCACCACTGTCTGCCAACCTTGCTGTATGTGCCCGGGCCACGCACCCGGACACGGTCAGTCTCCTCCACTACCACTTCACTTCTCCCCTCATCAACTCATCTCACTACCTTTTCCCGCCTCCAGGACTGTGAACTCCTCGGTGGGTGGGGCCAACCGCCTGGCTCCACCCCCGGGTGTGGACATCAGCCCCTGGAGGGAGGCAACAAGGATTTTTGTTTGACCTAGATGTGCCTAGCCGGGGTGTGGGGTGTTTTGTTGCAGTACCTGTGACGTCCTGGCTTGCCCAGGGCGCCACATAAACACTGTGTTTGACAAAAAAAAATGCATACAAAAGGCATGCATTTTGCATGCATTTTGAATGTGTTTTGAATGCATTTTGGATGCATTTTTGACAGTGCGTTCCCATTCGGCTCTGCTATATCCCCATAGAGCATGGCTGGCTGGGAGACAGAGCCACGCGATTAGAATGAACTCGAATGAATTTCACCTAACTTCATTGTCATCGCGCGCCTCTGACTGTGTGTCGCGGCCTGATTTGCGGTTACTGGTGAAGGACTCACCGGTGACCGCAAGTCCCCTGAGTGACGGAAGTGAGCCGCGTGATCAGCGGTGCCATCACTCAGGTTACCTGCGGCCAGCTGGAGTCCTCCACCTGAGACCGCAAATCACCTGAGTGAGGGCACCGCTGATCGCGGGGCTCACTTCAGTCACTTGGGCGACTTGCTGTCACAGTTGGAGGATCCAGCGGTGGCTACGAGTAACCTGAGTGATGTCACCACTGACAGCGCGACTCACTTCAGTTGCTGCATGGAGCTCATAGAGAGCGGTCGTGGTCTGTGGCCGCTTGCTGTCAGCTTCCGATGTAGCAGAGCTGAAAGCGTCGTGGGACCTCGTGTGGATTACGTCAGACCTGGAGGGTTGTTTGGGGAATAATAAAGTGGTGAAAGAGGGTGGGTTTTTTTTTGTCTTTTATTCCAAATAAAGGATTTTTTGGTGTATGTGTTTATTTTCTTTAACTTACAAATTTATCATGGGGGGTGTCTCATAGACACCTGCCAAAGCTAAAGACTCAGGATTTGGGAATAAGTGGAAAAACTGAACAGTTTTGAGTTGTTGACAAGTCCTGCTTAAAAGGGAACCTGAGCACTAATGCATGCTGCCCCAACCACAAGTACAGTATTAGTCACTGGCTCTATCATTTCAGAGATTATGTTTTAGTCTGAAACGCTGTGCAATTTTAGAGATTATATACGATTAAAATTCGGATAAGGACCAAGCCGCTTGGGAGACTAGACCAAAAGGCCAGTCCCAGGCAGCTTCTTGCCAAAGTGACAGGTCTCTTTGTACATACACAAAGGCCTATGACTCAAAGTGGGAGTGGAGGGGGGTTTCAGAAGAAGTCGCCAGGGGTGGACCCTTTGGATTAGTCATCCAAGTTGAATGGTTCCTGGCCAGTATTTAATGTTGTGGAATTTATGTTTCAGAGTAAACTATGCCTAGCTGAAATGATAGAGCCAGTGCCTGAACAATGCTGCTTGAGCCACACGCAGCATGTATCGGCTGTCAGGTTCCCTTTAGGCCAGACTCACACTTGCTAGTGCCTCGCGTGTAACTCGCGCGAGTCTGTCATAGTAGAATCCGGCATGGCCGCACACTATGCATACAGGAGCGTCTGAGCTGCATAGAGATACATGCAACCGACCCGCTCCTGTCGGGGGAGTGTGCGGCCAAGCCGGGTTCTACCATGAGAGACTCGCGCGAGTTACACGCGAGTCACTAGCAAGTGTGATTCTGGCCTTAAACGTAGCAGATTTTCTGCTTGAAAAGATGCAGCATTTACGCTACATGGGAACATGGCCTTAATGCATTTGGTGTATTTTGAGCCACTGGACTTTGGATCAAGACTAGTGTAGAAAATGCTTTTCATAGTTAATAATTTCCCCCCTAAACTTACACAAAATATTCGATTAACTCTGATAATATATATATATATATATATATATATATATATATATATATATATATATATATATATATATATAAATTTTAGCACAGTGTTGCATGATAAACTATCGCAATTTAATGGACAAGTTGCAGAAAGTGTCTAAAATGTGTAATAAATATAGTGAAAGTCGTAACAGACTGGCTTTTTTGGGGGGTGCAAAATATGGTAGAATTGTTGCATTGAGCTTGATAAACTAACTCATATCCAATATATACTGCGTGAGGCCTAAGACACACATCTGCGCCGCCGGTACGTGTTTGGCAGTTTTTTCACGTACCGGTGGCATGGAGACACGTGGACCTATGTTTTCAGCATTGTTTGGACACACGTAAGTATTTTGGAACGGAACGTGTTTCCGTTCCGTACTTACATGCTTCCGTGATATTCTCACGCTGACATGTCCATGTATTCTCCGGCAGCACGGCTGTCACACGGCACGCACCCGTACCACACGGATGTAGTGTGGATGCGGTTCCGTGTGACACGCACCGGAGAACACGTGTCATTAACTTAAAAATAAAAAAAACACATTCACCTCCACCAGCCCCGCAGATTCTTCCGCTGCGAAATGTTCCTGCCGCCCGCCGCTCGTTATGAGCGTGTAAAGGAGGTGGGCGTGCTGTCACGGGCGCTAATCTCCGTCCCTCCGCTTGGCCAGAAGCAGCATCAGCGGGGAGTGGGTGGGGCTGGAGCCGAAGATCAGAACCCTGGATAGCAGCGCGGACCACGTGAGTATGCAAATTACCGGTTCTCCGTGTGCTGTCGCGGATAGCACACGGAGAACACACGGAGAACACACGTGGACCGCACGTACCCGAGACACGTACTTACCACACGCAACACGCAGGGAAAATACGTGTCTCGCGGCACGTGCGTGTTTTTAACGGATGTGTGTTGGAGGCCTGAAATGGTGCATCCAATGTCTGGTCCTTGTCTCTGACTTGGGCTCAGGAGCTGAGCTCTGCCACTTCTATCTCCTTTAAATGCTGTTGTTAATCTGACACCGGCATCCTCAAGGCTCATTGTGGCATTCTACGCACCCATTGGCCTGATGCGATCTCATGGTGATGATGGGTTGCTGGGCCAACCAGGAGTCTGCTGAAGACCCTGTGCCTGTTATTTCGATGCTTCGCTGGTCAGGCCTGTTACCAGGCTTCAAAGGAGACTGACTTGTGATAGTTATGCAAATACTTAGATTTGGAGTATATACAGTATACCACAAGTGAGTACACCCCTCACATTTTTATAAATATTTATTATATCTTTTCATGGGACAACACTGCAGATATGACTGATACAATGTAAAGTAATCCGTGTTCAGCTTTCATAACGTACATTTGTTGTGCCCTCTAAATAACTCAACACACAGCCATTAATGTCTAAACCGCTGGCAACAATAGTCATTATACCATTAAGTAAAATGGCCAAATTTTGCCCAAAGTGTCAATATTTTGTGGCCACCATTATTTTCAAGCACTGCCTTAACTCTTGAACATGGAGTTCACTTGAGCTTCACAGGAGGCGCTGGGATCCTCTTCCATCCTCCTTGACAACATCACAGAGCTGGTGGATGTTAGAGACCTTGTGCTCTTCCACCTTCTGTTTGAGGATGCCCCATAAGGTTTAGATCTGGAGACATGTTTAGACAATTCAGCAGCTTTAACTTGAGTTTCTTTAGCAAGGCCATGCTCATCTTGGAGATGTGCTTGGGGTCATTATTCTGTTAGAATACTGCCCAGTGGCCCAGTTTCTGAAGGGAGGGGATCATGCTCTGCTTCAGTATGTCACAGTACATGTTGCCATTCTTGGTTCCCGCAATGAACTGTAGCTCTCCACAGCCATCAACACTGATGCAGCCCCAAACCATGACACCCCCCCCCCCACTATGCTTGACTGTAGGCAAGTCTCCCTTGTGTCGCCGCAGGCAGAGGGGTGGGAACGCCGCTCATCTGGACTCGCTGGCGCTCGGGTCTGGTGCTTCTGCTCCTCGGTGGCTCGAGCACGGGCCCAGACCCAGGGCTCGAGCAGCGCCTCCTCACCCACGAGTGAAAAGGGGAGGTTTTTGGTGGATGTTTGGGATGTCGGTCGTGACGCCACCCACGGGTTGTGGTGATGGTTAGCACAACCACTGCTGGTGCCGGGGAATCCCGGGAGCGATGGCGGAGAGCAGCTAAGGTGTTGACCCCTCCGTGGGTAGGGGCTGTTGGTCCCGGGGCCCCGGTTGGGGAGTAGGGAGGAGGGAATAGGTGCAGGTGCCGATGCGGGGAGGCAGCGTGGGCGCGGGTGCAACGTTGCGGTGCTGGATGGCACTGTTGTACTCACTCAGACACAGAAGGACAGAGTCTCTGGTAAACCAAATGGCTGGATGGACAGGGCCCAAAGACGGCTGCAGTGTTCTCACTCTCCCCGGACGGGTTGATGGTGGCTGTCGTTTTCCTGCACCTGTGTAAGTGTATTTGACTCCTATGGCTTCCCACGGGTAGTCCGCTCCCCGGCGTGTACGTGTCGGGAGAGCCCATTTTGCCCGCAGGCGCTGGCCCTTGGATCTCTGGCCCTTGGATCTCTGGCCCTTGGCGGTGGCACTTATCCAGACTGGTTGGGCTGTTACTTCTGACGGGACTTAGGTGGGACTGAACCCCTGAGGTCCAGACCACAATCAGAGAATTTGACCTTTACGGCGGCTCCGAGCCTGGTCGGGGTCTGAGTACCCTGCCTTGGTGCTTGGCTTCAATCTACTCCCCGGTTCGGTACCGGTGGGCCACCGCCCGACCCCGGTCCTACGGTTCCGCTGACCTACACCGACTCCTGCAGACAGCCACCACCGTCTGCCGACCTTGCTGAACGTGCCTGGGCTCAAACCCAGACACCAGCAGTTCCACTCCTCTTACTTCCACTGTCTAACACAATCCCCACTGTCTTTTCCCGTCTCCAGGCCTGTGAAGTCCTCGGTGGGCGGGGCAAACCACCTGGCTCCGCCCCACCTGGTGTGGACATCAAGTCTCGAGGGTGGCAACAAGGGTTTCTGTTTGACTGGTGTCACCTACCCAGGGGAGGGGTTGTGTGTGATGTTAGTGTACTGTGACCCCTGGGGTCCAGGGCGTCACACTCCCCCTTGGTAAAACGCAGACCGTCCGCGGGCTGCCCGTCCATCACCGGTTTTATTTTCTGAAAAATATAAATAACAGAGAAAAACAAACGGTATGCATTTTTGTCAAATCTTCCCTGACGGGAGGCATGTTACTTAAACGTTGCAAACTGTAGTAAAACATTTTTAATAACAACGGACGGGTGCCAGTTCTTCCGCTTTCCCTCCCAAACAACCTAAACCTTGATGCTGCCCCTAAGAAGCGGGCAGCACCCCTTTTCCCCGGTCCGGAAAACAGAACCTGGTTCAGGTCGCCCAAGCAGGAACGGGTACGGTGTCTCGCACCCGGCTGTCATTCAGGGAGCCCCACGTCCAGGGGGACCCGTGACCCCGGAGGATGGTCACCGGTCCTGGTGGTGACCGGACCCCAGCCTGCTCTGCTGCGGGTCCTTCCTCCAACCTGCCTCTCCGGAGGCAGTTAACGGAACTCCAGCCCGGAATTATTTACAAGCCCACAAGTTCGTGGGTGGCCTGCGAGTTCTCAGCCTTGTTCATGATTTCTCATGTGAGCAAGGGCTTTTAGGGGTTAAGAAACATAACGTAGGGTCCCAACGGGGACAACAGCTCTGCTGCAACGGGGGTCCGCTGCCTACTTTAAATCGCCGTCGTCGTACTCCACTTCCAGCTCCACATCAAGGCTGCACGGCGGGGGAGGAGACTGGGGCCGTACGGGAATGCTGCTGGTCATCCTCCTCCGGACATCCGGGGTGAACCAGCCTCTCTCCCCATAGTGGCAGGTGTAGGTGACCAGTTCACCAGTTTCCAGTTCACGGTCCGGGTGTGCCAGGGGCAAATGCTGGTGCACATCTCTCCGGGAAAAGAATGCCTTGACCCCCAGGCTCGGCTCGTAGACAAACCCCCATCCACACCGGGGGCAGAACTGCCGGACCTGGCCTTCGTAGGTCGGGCCCCGTGCCTTGGAAGGGGCCCTCCGGAGGTTATCCTTCGCCTGGATGGTGCGGGCCAGCACAGCGACTTTTTCTTTCTCCCGGGCCTCGATCTCCCGGCCCATCGGGTTTGTCTGCCGCTCCCAAAATGGCGGCTCCTTCCTCGCGAGGGTCAGGCCCAGCCGGCACTCCCCGGTGCTGGCCACGACCGGCATCAGCTGGGTGGGGAACACCGCTGTATCGCGGCCTGTCGTGCTACCTTGCAGCTACAACCCTCCGCAGTCTCAGCCGAGGTCTGGAGCTTGGGAGCAGCCAGCCGCACCTTCCGGGCCCTTTTCGGGTTGGCGTCCACCACGCTGCTGGCTGGGCGGACTGCCGGGGCCTCTTCGGGTGTGACCACCCCTGGCCTTGACGGTTCCCCATGGGGAATGGGCACCTTCCAGGGTAGTGGGATCGGTGCCGGCCGGGCAAGCGGTCGTCCGCGGGCAGCGTCCACGGGCGGGTCCTCACAGGCGAGTGCGGTGACATCTGCTGCCGGCTTCGGGGGCAATGGCCAGACTGGCGGGGAAGTGACGACCAGTACGGGCTGTGGGGGACGCAGCAGGGTGAGCGAGAGCAGACCGGGCCCCTCAGCCGCAGCGACCGGTCCCTCTGGGACACAGGGGCGTGGGTCATTTACCCGCTCCTCCAACTCTGCCTCCGCCTCACGGGCCCGCACGGCCGCCGCCACTTCTGCCATTACAGCCTCCCATCCTTGTATCAGGAGCTGGATTCGGGTCTGCAGCCTGTGGCTTAGCTGCGCCACCCGGGCTTCCACACACGCCGCTGTTCCGGGCGTGGGCTTGCTTGACGGGGCGGACATCCTGCTTGCTCGGCTTCCAGAAACAATACGGGTGCAGGGTCCTGGCGTCCCCGCTTCTTATCCCTTCGGTTACATGAGGCAGGCCTTCACCCACCCACCCTTGGTTCTCTCTGGCACCTCCTTTTCTCGGGGGCAGGGCTTCACCTTCGCGCTTTCCCTGCTCGGGGAAGACGACTCGAGCGGGAACTTTCGCGCCAAAGATGGCGGATTTTCAAATTTTTCGGCCGGACACCGCCGGCGGGGACTGCAAGGTGCACTTCTACTGGTATGTAGATGGGTAGAATCCTGTTCGTGATGCCAAGTTGTCACGGGCGGAGGGGTGGGAACATGTTGCCATTCTTGGTTCCCGCAATGAACTGTAGCTCTCCACAGCCGTCAACACTGATGCAGCCCCAAACCATGACACTCCCCCGCCCACTATGCTTGACTGTAGGCAAGACTCCCTTGTGTCTCAGGCAGAGGAGTGGGAACGCCGCTCGTCTGGACTCGCTGGCGCTCGGGTCCGGTGCTTTTGCTCCTTGGTGGCTCAAGCACGGGGCCGGACCCGGGGCTCGAGCAGCGCCTCCTCACCCACGAGTGAAAAGGGGAGGTTTATGGTGGATGTTTGGGATGTCGGTCGTGACGCCACCCACTGGTTGTGGTGATGGTTAGCACCACCGCTGCTGGTGACGAGGAATCCCGGGAGTGATGGTGGAGAGCAGCTAAGGTGTTGATCCCACCGTGGGTAGGGGCTGTTGGTCCCGGGGCCCCGGTTAGGGAGTAGGGAGGAGGGAATAGGTGCAGGTGCCGATGCGGGGAGGCAGCATGGGCGCGGGTGCAACGTTGCGGTGCCGGATGGCACTGTTGTACTCACTCAGACACAGAAGGACAGAGTCTCTGGTAAACCAAATGGCTGGATGGACGGGGCCCACAGCCGGCTGTGGTGTTCTCACGCTTCCTGGACGGGTTGATGGTGGCTGTCATTTTCCTGAAGCTGTGTAAGTGTATTTGACTCCTATGGCTTCCCACGGGTAGTCCGCTCCCCGGCGTGTACGTGTCGGGAGAGCCCGTTTTGTCCACTGGCGCTGGCCCTTGGATCTCTGGCCCTTGGCGGTGGCACTTATCCAGACTGGTTGGGCTGTTGCCTTCTGACGGGACTTAGGTGGGAATGAACCCCTGAGGTCCAGACCGCAATCAGAGAATTTGACCTTTATGGCGGCCCAGAGTCTGGTCGGGGTCTGAGTACCCTGCCTTGGTGCTTGGCTTCAATCTGCTCCCCGGTTCGGTACCGGCGGGCCACCACCCGACCCCGGTCCTACGGTTCCGCTGACCTACACCGACTCCTGCAGACGGCCACCACCGTCTGCCGGCCTTGCTGAACGTGCCTGGGCTCCAACCCAGACACCAACAGTTCTCCTCTCACTTCCACTGTCTAACACAATCCCCACTGTCTTTTCCCACCTCCAGGCCTGTCAACTCCTCTGTGGGCGGGGCCAACTGCCTGGCTCCGCCCCACCTGGTGCGGACATCAAGTCTGGAGGGTGGCAACAAGGGTTTCTGTTTGACTGGTGTCACCTACCCCGAGGGGGGGGGGTGTTTGTGATGTTAGTGTACTGTGACCCCTGGGGTCCAGGGCGTCACACTTGTCTTTGTACAAATCACCAGGGTGCCACCACACACTTGACAATATCTGAACGAGCGATTTCTAAAGCTGATAGTTTTTTATTATAAATAATTAAATTCGTCAATGTCAAATCATGGAAACAATACAAGAGATGGACATAGAACAAGAGTATTAGTGCAAAGTGAGCACACTGACACAAGTGGATAGCAGGGGTAGAGAGGGGTCAGTTTGGGTCTAAATAGAACCCGGAGGGGAAGAGCCTAGAATAAATACACTCTGTACACCCTACCTGACAGAGGAGAGTACCTTAAGTTTTTGGGTAACCCCCACTCAACAGTGGCTGACCCTGAATGACCCTACCTTCCACTAATGAGGTACCCACCACAACTGCAAATTAATGTGCCAAACAAGTGGTCACACATAACCCTGTGTGAAAAAATATACACGGTCAAGGAACCGTCTGTAATGAAAGATGTGAACCTGGAATGCAGTATAAGAAAGCCAAAAAATGTCCCAATCTTAAATTAGGTGCATGAGTTCCATGATTTTAAGAAACCAATCCTAACGGTAGGACATATAAAGAAATAGACTTATTTTGATAATACTGAGAATGTTAGTTAGGCAGAGCTGAGAGTTATTACTTCACTTATTTGCAAAAAACTCTCAGCCATTCCAATCCGTTTCACCCCCTCCTAACTCAAAATCGGGGGTACATCAGGGGATTTTTACAGTAAACAGACCGAATGTAGGCCACCTAGTAAGCTATAGGAATGCCGCACCTTGCCCAAGGTTGTCCTCCTATTTCTTCCAACAAAACACTGCTGATGTCTGTCAGCAGTCACCCTTGGATATAGGCCAGTAGGAAAAGCCAATAAGGAAGGACACCTTGCAGCAGAACATCTTAGATGTTACCCATAGGGACAGGACCAGGATACCGTGTAAGCACCCCAATGTGGGATAGGCTATTCCTGACACGTAGATGTACCTCATAGGGACAGGTGCAGGATACAATGTGAGCACCCCAAATGGGATATGCAATTCCTGATGCTTTATGGTGCAGAGATCGGTGTCAAGCTCAACCTGTGCGGGCACAGCAGTTCCCCGAGCGTCAATCTGCTCAAGGTCAAGCATTTGGCACAAGGAGTCTATCCATCAAATCACGCCCCAGAGTGCCAGGTAATACGAGGCTGCTGCACCTTTATATGTCCATGAACAACTGCTCCATGGACTGCTGCGCCGGAGACAGCATAGCCGGAGACAGCATAGCCGGAGACAGCATAGCCGGAGACAGCATAGCCGGAGACAGCATAGCCGGAGACAGCATAGCCGGAGACAGGTGAGTAAAAAGTTCCTCTCTGTGTGGCCATACGCACCTTCAACACGATCTGTGCAAAACGTCAGTGCACGGAAGTGTGAAGGGGTGCAAAGCTGACGAGCTGCAGATTTGGAAAAAAAAAATTAATTCTTGTGAAGAGTGAGCAATAAGATGCTCGGGTGCTCTGTGCTCACAGCAAGGACGGGATCGACTCAATTACAGAGCATAATGGAAGTCAAAAAGGAACTTGAGCATTTTCCCAGAGGTCCCGCCCTCCGCTCCCCACCCCAGCTTTGCTCTCTGCTCCCCCATAGCAGCTCCGTTCTCTGTTCCTCCCCCAGCTCTGCTCTCTGCTCACCCCCCAGCTTTGGTCTCTGCCCCTCCCCCCGCTCCACTCTCTGCCCCTCCCCTCTGCACCGCTCTCTGCTCCTGTCCTCCCACTCCACTCTCTGCTCATCCCCACTCGCTCCACTCTCTGTCCCCCACCAGCTCTTTTCTCTCCTCACCACCCTCAGCTCTACACTCTGCTACCCACTACAACTCCAGCTCTGCTCTCCCCCAGCTCCGCTTTCTGCTCACCTGCGCAACTCCGTTCTCTGCTCCTCCCCCAAGTTCAACTCTCTGCTCCTCCCCTAAGCTCCTTTCTCTGCTCCTCCCCACCAGCTCCGCTCTTCCCCACCAGCTCCGCTTTCAGCTGCTCCCCACCAGCTCCACTCTCTGCCTCTCCCCCAAGCTCCGCTCTCTGCTCCTCCCTGCCAGCTCTGCTCTCTGCTCCTGCCCACCAGCTCCACTCTCTGCTCCTCCTCGCCAGCTCCCCTCACAGCTGCTCCTCACCAGCTTCGCTCTCAGCTGCTCTCCCAAGCTCGGTTCTCTGCACTTCCCTCAAGCTCCGCTCTCTGCACCTCCACCACCAGCTCCGCTCTCTGCTCCTCCCCACCAGCTTAGCTCTCTGCTCCTCCCCACCAGCTTCGCTCTCTGCTCCTCCCCACCAGCTCTGCTCTTTGCTCTGTTCCCCCCCAGCTTCCTATCGGCTCCCCCCTCCAGCTCCACTCTCTGCTCCCCCCTCCAGCTCCGCTCAGCCCACCAGCTCAGCCCTCCAGCTCCGCTCTCTGCTCAGCCCTCCAGCTCCGCTCTCTGCTCAGCCCTCCAGCTCCGCTCTCTGCTCAGCCCTCCAGCTCCGCTCTCTGCTCAGCCCTCCAGCTCCGCTCTCTGCTCAGCCCTCCAGCTCCGCTCTCTGCTCAGCCCTCCAGCTCCCCCCTCCAGCTCCCCTCTCTGCTCAGCCCTCCAGCTCCCTCCTCCAGCTCCCCTCTCTGCTCCCCCCTCCAGCTCCCCTCTCTGCTCCCCCCTCCAGCTCCCCTCTCTGCTCCCCCCTCCAGCTCCCCTCTCTGCTCCCCCCTCCAGCTCCCCTCTCTGCTCCCCCCTCCAGCTCCCCTCTCTGCTCACCCCTCCAGCTCCCCTCTCTGCTCACCCCTCCAGCTCCCCTCTCTGCTCACCCCTCCAGCTCCCCTCTCTGCTCACCCCTCCAGCTCCCCTCTCTGCTCACCCCTCCAGCTGCCCTCTCTGCTCACCCCTCCAGCTCCCCTCTCTGCTCACCCCTCCAGCTCCCCCCTCTGCTCACCCCACCAGCTCCCCTCTCTGCTCAGCCCTCCAGCTCCGCTCTCTGCTGCGCCCTCCAGCTCCCCTCTCTGCTCCGCCCTCCAGCTCCCCTCTCTGCTCACCCCTCCAGCTCCCCTCTCTGCTCACCCCTCCAGCTCCCCTCTCTGCTCACCCCTCCAGCTCCCCTCTCTGCTCACCCCTCCAGCTCCCCTCTCTGCTCACCCCTCCAGCTCCCCTCTCTGCTCACCCCTCCAGCTCCCCCCTCTGCTCACCCCACCAGCTCCCCCCTCTGCTCACCCCACCAGCTCCCCCCTCTGCTCACCCCACCAGCTCCTCCCTCTGCTCACCCCACCTGCTCAGCCCTCCAGCTCCGCTCTCTGCTCAGCCCTCCAGCTCCGCTCTCTGCTCAGCCCTCCAGCTCCGCTCTCTGCTCAGCCCTCCAGCTCCGCTCTCTGCTCAGCCCTCCAGCTCCGCTCTCTGCTCAGCCCTCCAGCTCCGCTCTCTGCTCAGCCCTCCAGCTCCGCTCTCTGCTCAGCCCTCCAGCTCCGCTCTCTGCTCAGCCCTCCAGCTCCGCTCTCTGCTCAGCCCTCCAGCTCCGCTCTCTGCTCAGCCCTCCAGCTCCGCTCTCTGCTCAGCCCTCCAGCTCCGCTCTCTGCTCAGCCCTCCAGCTCCGCTCAGCCCTCCAGCTCCGCTCTCTGCTCAGCCCTCCAGCTCCGCTCTCTGCTCAGCCCTCCAGCTCCGCTCTCTGCTCCGCCCTCCAGCTCCCCTCTCTGCTCCGCCCTCCAGCTCCCCTCTCTGCTCCGCCCTCCAGCTCCCCTCTCTGCTCACCCCTCCAGCTCCCCTCTCTGCTCACCCCTCCAGCTCCCCTCTCTGCTCACCCCTCCAGCTCCCCTCTCTGCTCACCCCTCCAGCTCCCCTCTCTGCTCACCCCTCCAGCTCCCCTCTCTGCTCACCCCTCCAGCTCCCCTCTCTGCTCACCCCTCCAGCTCCCCTCTCTGCTCACCCCTCCAGCTCCCCTCTCTGCTCACCCCTCCAGCTCCCCTCTCTGCTCACCCCTCCAGCTCCCCTCTCTGCTCACCCCTCCAGCTCCCCTCTCTGCTCACCCCTCCAGCTCCCCTCTCTGCTCACCCCTCCAGCTCCCCTCTCTGCTCACCCCTCCAGCTCCCCCCTCTGCTCACCCCACCAGCTCCCCCCTCTGCTCACCCCACCAGCTCCCCCCTCTGCTCACCCCACCAGCTCCCCCCTCTGCTCACCCCACCAGCTCCCCCCTCTGCTCACCCCACCAGCTCCCCCCTCTGCTCACCCCACCAGCTCCCCTCTCTGCTCACCCCACCAGCTCCCCTCTCTGTTCACCCCACCAGCTCCGCTCTCTGTTCACCCCACCAGCTCCCCTCATCCCACCACCTCCCCTCTCTGCATGCTCACCCCACCAGCTCCCCTCTCTGCGTGCTCACCCCACCAGCTTCTGTCTCTGGTCACCTCCCCTCTCTGCTCACCCCACCAGCTCCGCTCAGCCCTCCAGCTCTGTTCCCCCCCAGCTTCCTATCTGCTCCCCCGTCCAGCTCCGCTCTCTGCTCACCCCACCAGCTCAGCCCTCACCCCACCAGCTCAGCCCTCAATCTCCGCTCTCTGCTCCTCCCCACCAGCTCCACTCTCTGCTCCTCCCCACTAGCTCCACTCTCTGCTCCTCCCCACTAGCTCCGCTCTCCCCATCAGCACCGCTCTCCCCCCACCAGCTCCCCTCTCTGCTCAGCCCACCAGCTCCCCTCTCTGCTCCCCCCCACCAGCTCCCCTCTCTGCTCCCCCCACCAGCTCCCCTCTCTGCTCCCCCCCACCAGCTCCCCTCTCTGCTCCCCCCCACCAGCTCCCCTCTCTGCTCCCCCCCACCAGCTCCCCTCTCTGCTCACCCCCACCAGCTCCCCTCTCTGCTCACCCCCACCAGCTCCCCTCTCTGCTCACCCCCACCAGCTCCCCTCTCTGCTCACCCCCACCAGCTCCCCTCTCTGCTCACCCCCACCAGCTCCCCTCTCTGCTCACCCCACCAGCTCCCCTCTCTGCTCACCCCACCAGCTCCCGCCACCAGCTCCGCTCTCTGCTCAGCCCACCAGCTCCGCTCAGCCCACCAGCTCCCCTCTCTGCTCCGCCCACCAGCTCCGCTCTCTGCTCAGCCCACCAGCTCCGCTCTCTGCTCAGCCCACCAGCTCCGCTCTCTGCTCAGCCCACCAGCTCTGCTCTCTGCTCAGCCCACCAGCTCCGCTCTCTGCTCAGCCCACCAGCTTTGCTCTCTGCTCAGCCCACCAGCTCCGCTCTCTGCTCAGCCCACCAGCTTTGCTCTCTGCTCCGCCCACCAGCTCCGCTCTCTGCTCAGCCCACCAGCTCCGCTCTCTGCTCAGCCCACCAGCTCCCCTCTCTGCGTGCTCACCCCACCAGCTCCCCTCTCTGCGTGCTCACCCCACCAGCTCCCCTCTCTGCGTGCTCACCCCACCAGCTCCCCTCTCTGCGTGCTCACCCCACCAGCTCCCCTCTCTGCGTGCTCACCCCACCAGCTCCCCTCTCTGCTTCACCCCACCAGCTCCCCTCTCTGCGTGCTCACCCCACCAGCTCCCCTCTCTGCGTGCTCACCCCACCAGCTCCCCTCTCTGCGTGCTCACCCCACCAGCTCCCCTCTCTGCGTGCTCACCCCACCAGCTCCCCTCTCTGCGTGCTCACCCCACCAGCTCCCCTCTCTGCTTCACCCCACCAGCTCCCCTCTCTGCGTGCTCACCCCACCAGCTCCCCTCTCTGCGTGCTCACCCCACCAGCTCCCCTCTCTGCGTGCTCACCCCACCAGCTCCCCTCTCTGCGTGCTCACCCCACCAGCTCCCCTCTCTGCGTGCTCACCCCACCAGCTCCCCTCTCTGCGTGCTCACCCCACCAGCTCCCCTCTCTGCTTCACCCCACCAGCTCCCCTCTCTGCGTGCTCACCCCACCAGCTCCCCTCTCTGCTTCACCCCACCAGCTCCCCTCTCTGCGTGCTCACCCCACCAGCTCCCCTCTCTGCGTGCTCACCCCACCAGCTCCCCTCTCTGCGTGCTCACCCCACCAGCTCCCCTCTCTGCGTGCTCACCCCACCAGCTCCCCTCTCTGCGTGCTCACCCCACCAGCTCCCCTCTCTGCTTCACCCCACCAGCTCCCCTCTCTGCGTGCTCACCCCACCAGCTCCCCTCTCTGCTTCACCCCACCAGCTCCCCTCTCTGCGTGCTCACCCCACCAGCTCCCCTCTCTGCGTGCTCACCCCACCAGCTCCCCTCTCTGCGTGCTCACCCCACCAGCTTCTCTCTCTGGTCACCTCTCCTCTCTGCTGCCCATCCAGCTACACGCTCTTTGCTCTCTCCATACCAGGTCCGCGCTTTGCTCCCCTGTCCCGTACCACCCGCAGCCCCCAGTCCCTCCCCAGCAAGCCCCGAGGTCCCCCAGTCCCACTAGCCCCGCTCTGTGCTTCCCCGCAGACCCCAGTCCCGCTCCCCCCGTTACTCCGCTCTCCCGCAGCCCCCCGGCCCCGCAGCCCAGCTCTGCCACCTCCCCTCCTCCCTTCATGAATGAAGTCCGCTCTGTTCTCCACTTTATGAATGAGTGCCAGACTTCTGAATGGAACTCTGACCAGCTCCGCCCCTGATTGGCTGGCCGTTCCCTCCCCTCCTTCCATTGGCTGGGCGGGGCTGGTGTCCCGCGCACTGATTGGCTCTCAAGTCTCAGGCTGGCTTTCATTCACAAAAAAACTCAATGAAACAAAAGAGGAGAAGGGGAAATGTGAGACCATGAAAGAGGAAACTCACCAATCGCGGCCTCCCCTGGGCAAACAACTGTCTGAGCTGCGAGAAAAACAAGTCCTTTCAAATCAGCACTTTAAATCTGGGGCTGCAGGGCTCCATTCCCTCCCCGCTCTGCCGATCCTCTCCTGCAGCCAACCCCGGCCACTGAGACCTTCCTGCAGCTCCTAGAGCCTTGAGGTGAGGGATCCGATCGCTTTATATCAACTTATATCACGACCCTGCTGTTACTGGGTGGAAAGGAGGAGGCTCATGGTGTACACACCCTGGCAGCCCATGTGAACGGAGTCCTGGCGCTTACAGCATAGAGATTCCTGCAGAACTGCCAGATCCGGGGATTCAGGGACTTTCCGCTGCAGGGTCCGGTGCTGGGACCGATCTGATCGCTTCCTGTGACCGATCTGACCGCTTCCTGGGACCGATCAGATCGCTTGCTTGGAGCTGTGCACTGAGTGTTGTGCGGGGGGAGCAGCCATATGTTCTGCAGGAACAGGCTGGGAAATAAGAGCTTGGAGCAGAGGTTTATGGAGGATGCAGGGTCAGATGTAATGAGCAGGGTCGTTCGATCATCTGCACGCAGCAATCTTATGTATATTGTGGCAGGGAGCAAACGATGACAGAAGATTGGCTGCAAATTGTGCAAAACTCAGCTTGTTTGTGGGGTTTTTTGCATAAAAAAAAACACAACCTAAAAATCCTACAAAAGGCAAATGTTTGGGAGAGATTCCTAGACTTACTATGGAAGAGAAAAACCCACAACTAGTGGAGACTGCGAGGCTTGTGGCCTACGGCGTGTGAGGGGATCTGGGATCGGTTTAATAATGGCCGACACTGAGTAGGGGATACTAATATAATGAATATCTTCACACAGATTATGGTGGAAATGCCAATAATAAAATAAGATCTGGTTGTGCATGTTTGTGAGATGACGTCTGTGGCCGTGTTCTGACTTTTCATGTTCTGCAGACCTCAGTTGGGTATATAGGTTGTTGGGCTCCTGACCTGGGCTCTGTGTATATACCGCTCCTGACCTGACCTCTGTGTATATACCGCTCCTGACCTGACCTCTGCGTATATATACCGCTCTTGACCTGGCCTCTGTGTATATACCGCTCCTGACCTGGGCTCTGTGTGTATACCGCTCCTGACCTGGGCTCTGTGTATATACCGCTCCTGACCTGGGCTCTGTGTGTATACCGCTCCTGACCTGACCTCTGTGTATATACCACTCCTGACCTGGGCTCTGTGTATATACTGCTCCTGACCTGGGCTCTGTGTATATACTGCTCCTGACCTGGGCTCTGTGTATATACCGCTCCTAACCTGGGCTCTGTGTATATACCGCTCCTGACCTGACCTCTGCGTATATATACCGCTCTTGACCTGGCCTCTGTGTATATACCGCTCCTAACCTGACCTCTGTGTATATACCGCTCCTGACCTGGCCTCTGTGTATATACCGCTCCTGACCTGACCTCTGCGTATATATACCGCTCCTGACCTGACCTCTGCGTATATATACCGCTCTTGACCTGTCTGCTGTGTATATACCGCTCCTAACCTGACCTCTGTGTATATACCGCTCCTGACCTGGCCTCTGTGTATATACCGCGACTGACCTGACCTCTGTGTATATACCGCGACTGACCTGGCCTCTGTGTTTATACCGCTTTTGACCTGGCCTCTGTTTATATACCGCTCCTGACCTGGCCTCTGTGTATATACCGCTCCTGACCTGGGCTCTGTGTATATACCGCTCCTGACCTGGCCTCTGTGTATATACCGCTCCTGACCTGGCCTCTGTGTATATACCGCTCCTGACCTGGCCTCTGTGTATATACCGCTCCTGTCCTGGCCTCTGTGTATATACCGCTCCTGACCTAGCCTCTGTGTATATACCGCTCCTGACCTCGCCTCTGTGTATATACTGCTTATAACCTGGCCTCTGTGTGTATTCTGACGTGGCCTGTGTGTATATACCGCTCCACACAAGGCCTCTGTGTGTATACCACTAGTGACTTGGCCTCTGTGTATATACCGCTTGAGACCTGATCTCTGTGTATATACCATTCCTGACTTGGCCTCTGTGTATATACCACTCCTGACCTGGGCTCTGTGTATATACCGCTCCTGACCTGGGCTCTGTGTATATACTGCTCCTGACCTGGGCTCTGTGTATATACTGCTCCTGACCTGGGCTCTGTGTATATACTGCTCCTGACCTGGGCTCTGTGTATATACCGCTCCTGACCTGGGCTCTGTGTATATACTGCTCCTGACCTCGCCTCTGTGTATATACTGCTTTTAACCTGGCCTCTCTGTGTATTCTGACGTGGCCTGTGTGTATATACCGCTCCACACAAGGCCTCTGTGTGTATACCACTAGTGACCTGGCCTCTGTGTATATTCCGCTTCAGACCTGGCCTCTGTGTATATACCACTCCTGACTTGGCCTCTGTGCACATACTGCTCCTTACCTGGCTTCTGTGTATATACTGCTCCTGACCTGGGCTCTGTGTATATACCGCTCCTGACCTGGGCTCTGTGTATATACCGCTCCTGACCTGGGCTCTGTGTATATACCGCTCCTGACCTGGGCTCTGTGTATATACCGCTCCTGACCTGGGCTCTGTGTATATATCGCTCCTGACCTGGGCTCTGTGTATATACCGCTCCTGACCTGGGCTCTGTGTATATACCACTCCTGACCTGGGCTCTGTGTATATA